>NC_091985.1:69909908-70609144 GCF_044704955.1 Pristiophorus japonicus
GCACTTATCTTTGAGTTCAAGTGATGTGTTTCTTTTGTGAAAAGTTGTGCTTTATCACTGTTTACAGTTGTGGTAGGTGCTGTCATGTAAAGTTAGGTATTGCCCCTTTGCACTAAATTAGCCACATTACAATCCAGTTACAGCATCATCTATAAATGCAATCACTTTAGAATCTTGAGCCCACTCATTGGACTGAATTTTCAGCTCTCCCACTCAGTGAAAACGGGGCAGTATGGCACCAAAATGGAGGGCAAATACCCACCCTCTATTGTCACTGTGGACATAAGAACATTATAATAAAAGAACATAAGAATTAGGAGCAGGAGTAGACCATATGGCCCTTGAGCCTGCTCCACCATTCAATAAGAACTTGGCTGATCTTCAACCTCAACTCCACTTTCCCATCCGATCTCCATCTTCCTTGATTCCCCTAGACTCCAAAAATCTATCTACCTCAGCCTTGAATATATGCAATGATTCAGCATCCATAGTCCTTTGGGGCAGAGAATTCCTAAGATTCACAATCCTCTGAGTGAAGAAATTCCTCCTCATCGCAATCTTAAATTACAACAGTGATTACACTCCAAAAGTATTTGATTGGTTGTAAAGCGTTTTGAGATGTCCGGTGGTCATGAAAGCCAGGGGAAACTACCTCTCAGCATCTATCCTGTCAATCTCCCTCAGAATCATATATGTTTCAATGAGATCACATCTCTTTCTTCTAAACCTCAGAGAGTATAGAATCAATATACTCAATCTCTCCTCATAAGACAACCGTCTCATCCCAAGAATCAATCTAGTGAACCTTCATCACACCATCTCTAAGGCAAGTACATCCTTCCTCAGATAAGGAGACCAAAACTGTGCACTGTACTCCAGGTGTGGTCTCACCAAAGCCTTGTACAATTCTAGCAAGACTTCCTTACTCTTGTACTCCAACCCCCTTGCAATAAAGGCCAAAGTGCCATTTGCGTTCCTAATTGCTTGCTTTACCTGCATGCTGACTCTCTGGCTGGAATGTTGCCAATGCTCAGAGGATGGGATCGATGGCATGTCAGCTGTTAAATTTAAAATGATTGACAATGGGCCGGGATCCCGTTGTCAACCTGCCACCATGCAACTTTCCCAGATGTCGGGTCTGTCAACGCTGAACAGACCCGACATGCTACGGCGGGAGAGGCAATTTAGGTGATTAAGACCTTGTTAAGAGGCTTAAAGACAATTTTGAGCTGAAGTTCCATTTTTCCAGATTTTTCTCAAGGTTCGTGCTGCTCGGGGATCATGTTAGGTAAGGACATCGGGAGTTGTGTCAGCATGAATTCATTTCTTTACCTGACAGCTACATATGTGCTATAAAAGCTCCCATCTCACAACTGTTCACTTTCCAAACTCAGAAGCTCTTGTTTACTGCATTTGGAACATAGATTGAGCTTTATGCAGGTTGCAAGTGTTTGGAGCAATCTCTCTATTCACTGTCACCTCATTGGAACAACCTCTCATACCAGTGACAGATTGTTTCTGTCATCTCAAGTTCACCTGCCATCTATTGCATTAGCATCGGTGCCCTTGAAACTATCCCACTGTGGTCCTCAGAATCTCACCACGATCATACCGGTCACACCAGCAGCACCAACAACAAAAACCTTCTCCACAATCAACTGGTGCTGCACAGGACACAGGGCATCAGCACCGAGCACACTGCTACCCAGGATTTTAGTGATGGCCTCACCATGGCCAGATTTACTTCACTTGACGCTGTACACCCTGGCTGCCACATGATGTGCCAGGTTGACACCATCCCGCACCAACACCATAAACCATCCCTACAATGTCCAAGCCATTCCTTTCACACTCATCCGCATTGCGAGGGGTACTCTTATGTCTCAACATTTACTGCAACTCACTGAGCCATTTCCAAAGATGCACACAAATCTATCCAAGAAGGTAAAGTGTTGAAAATAAAGATTTCAATGTTTGACAATAGATTAACAGAAACTTTACAAGAACATTGGCGAAAACTACCAAGTGCCTACACTTCTGTGTTGTTAGTTGGTATGCTTGCACCAGGATGAGGGTGAGTGTGAGGGGTGGGTCATCATCATCATAGGCGGTCCCTCGAAATGAGGATGACTTGCTTCCATGCCGAAAAGGGATGAGCTCACAGGTGTTTCAATGAAGGACCTAATATTCCAGATCCCGAACTACATGTTGAAGGGTGGAAAATGCCTATGCGTGGATTTTTTTTAATGTGTCATCATCATCATCATCATAGGTGGTCCCTCGAACGAGGATGACTTGCTTCCATATGAGTTCACAGATGTTTCAATGAAGGACCCGATATTCCAGGCCTGAATTCCAGTTGAAGGGGTGGAAGATGACTGTACGTGGATTTTTTTAACGTGTGGTGGCCGTTGCATATCAGCTACCACACGGGCTTGACAGAGCTCGGCCTTTATCCAGTGGCAAGGGTTAACCAGGACGACTGGAGACCTGCTCTGCTGCACAGACCTAGTGCGCACACATATTGCAGTAGCAACGGTGCTGGAAGGGGCGTAGGTTAGGTTACAGTTCTACAAAGTTCTGGTCAGACCCTCTGGACAACGCACCTCAGGAAGGATATATTGGTCTTGGAGGGGGTGCAGCGCAGATTCACCAGAATGATACCCAGGGCTAAGAGGCCTAAGTTATGAGGACGAGGCACAGACTAGGCCTGTATTCCCTCGAGTGTAGAAGATTAAGGGGTGATTTAATTGAGGTGTTTAAGATGATTACAGATGATTTGATAGGGTAGATAAGAGAGAAACTATTTCCTCTGGTGGGGGGAGTCCAGAACAAGAGGGTTTAACCATAAAATAAGGGGGCATAGAATAAGGGGTCGCCCAATTAAAACGGAGATGAGGAGGAATTTCTTCTCAGAGGTCGTAGTTCTGTGGAATTCTCTGCTCCAGAGAGCTGTGGAGGCTGGGTCATTGAATATATTCAAGGCAGAGAAAGACAGATTTTTGAATGATAAAGGAGTCAAGGGTTATGGGGAGTGGGCAGGGAAGTGGAGCTGAGGCCAAGATCAGATCAGCCATGATCTTATTGAATAGCGGAGCAGGTTCGAGGGGCCAAATGGCCGAATCCTGCTTGTATTATGTTCTTAAAGTTAGAGCCAGGCCATTCAGGGGTGATGTCTGGAAATGCTTAACGCAAAGAAGAATGGAAATCTCGAACTCTCTCCCCCAAAAAGTTGTCGGGGCTGAGGGTCAATTGAAAATTTGAAAACACGAGATTGATCGATTTTTGTTGGGCAAGGGTTTTTAAGGGTTACAGAACCAAGGCGGGTTGATGGAGCTAAGATACAGATAATACCCCAGGGAATGGCAATGAAATGGCAGTCCGAGAGGCGGGAGTTCCTGGCATTGGTGAGGCCTATAAAGGCCCAGCGGCAGCGAGAGGCGGCGGCAGTCCGGGAGGCGGGAGTTCCTGCCATTGGTGAGGCCTATAAAGGCTCAGCGGCAGCGAGAAGCGGCGGCAGTCCGAGAGGCGGGAGTTCCTGCCATTGGGGAGGCCTATAAAGGCCCAGCGGCAGCAAGAGGCGGCGGCAGTCTGAGAGGCGGGAGTTACTGGCGTTGGTGAGGCCTATAAAGGCTCAGCGGCAGCGAGAAGTGGCGGCAGTCCGAGAGGCGGGAGTTCCTGGCGTTGGTGAGGCCTATAAAGGCTCAGCGGCAGCGAAAGGCGGCGGCAGTCCGAGAGGCGGGAGTTCCTGGCGTTGGTGAGGCCTATAAAGGTTCAGCGGCAGCGAGAGGCGGCGGCAGTCCGAGAGGCGGGAGTTCCTGGCGTTGGTGAGGCCTATAAAGGCTCAGCGGCAGCGAGAGGCGGCGGCAGTCCGAGAGGCGGGAGTTCCTGGCGTTGGTGAGGCCGATAAAGGCTCAGCGGCAGTGAGAGGCGTACCTGTGCAGCTGCAGCGGGGAGAGAAGGCAAAAAAGTAGAAAGAAATCAAAAGATGACGTCACAGCCAAGGGGGTAAGTGATTTGCTGGTGATTGGTGAGTAGTTTTTCTTTTTTCTCTTCTATAACAGTGAGTAAACTTTAACATTGTTGTTGCCTATCTAAGGGTTAAGTCATGGCAGGAGATCTCGGTCGGGTGATATGCTCCTCCTGTACCATGTGGGAACTCAGGGATGACTCCAGTGTCCCTGACGACTACGTGTGTGGGAAGTGTATCTTCCTTCAGCTCTTGACGGACCGCGTTGCGGAGTTGGAGCTGAGGGTGGATTCACTCTGGAGCATCCACGATGCTGAGAATGACGTGAGTAGCACGTGTAGCGAGTTGGTCGTACCGCAGGGAAAGGGTCCACAGCCAGATAGGGAATGGAAAACCAACAGGAAGAGCAGTGCAAGGAAGGTAGTGCAGGGGTCCCCTGTGGTCATCCCCCTGCAAAACAGATACACTGCTTTGGGTACTGTTGAGGGGGATGACTCATCAGGGGAGGGCAGCAGCAGCCAAGTTTATGGCATCGTGGCTGGCTCTGTTGCACAGGAGGGCAGGAAAAAGAGTGGGAGAGCGATAGTGATAGGGGATTCAATGGTGAGGGGAATAGATAGGCGTTTCTGCGGCCGCGACCGAGACTCCAGGATGGTATGTTGCCTCCCTGGTGCAAGGGTCAAGGATGTCCCGGAGCGGGTGGAGGACATTCTAAAAAGGGAGGGAGATCAGCCAGTTGTCGACGTGCACATTGGTACCAACGATATAGGTAAAAAAATGGATAAGGTCCTACGAAACGAATTTAAGGAGCTGGGAGCTAAATTAAAAAGTAGGACCTCAAAAGTAGTAATCTCGGGATTGCGACCAGTGCTATGTGCTAGTCAGAGTAGGAATCGCAGGATAGCGCAGATGAATACGTGGCTTGGGCAGTGGTGCAGCAGGGAGGGATTCAAATTCCTGGGGCATTGGAACCAGTTCTGGGGGAGGTGGGACCAGTACAAACCGGACGGTCTGCACCTGGGCAGGACCGGAACCGATGTCCTAGGGGGAGTGTTTGCTAGTGCTGTTGGGGAAGAGTTAAACTAATATGGCAGGGGGATGGGAAACAATGCAGGGAGACAGAGGGAAACAAAAAGGAGGCAAAAGCAAAAGACGGAAAGGAGATGAGGAAAAGTGGAGGGCAGAGAAACCCAAGGCAAAGAACAAAAAGGGCCATATTACAGCAAAATTCTAAAAGGACAAAGGATGTTAAAAAAACAAGCCTGAAGGCTTTGTGTCTTAATGCAAGGAGTATCTGCAATAAAATGGATGAATTAACTGTGCAAATAGATGTTAACAAATATGATGTGATTGGGATTACGGAGACGTGGCTCCAGGATGATCAGGGCTGGGAAATCAACATCCAGGGGTATTCAACATTCAGGAAGGATAGAATAAAAGGAAAAGGAGGTGGGGTAGCATTGCTGGTTAAGGAGGAGATTAAGGCAATAGTTAGGAAGGACATTAGCTTGGATGATGTGGAATCTATATGGGTAGAGCTGCAGAACACCAAAGGGCAAAAAACGTTAGTGGGAGTTGTGTACAGACCTCCAAACAGTAGTAGTGATGTTGGGGAGGGCATCAAACAGGAAATTAGGGGTGCATGCAATAAAGGTGCAGCAGTTATAGTGGATGACTTTAATATGCACATAGATTGGGCTAACCAAACTGGAAGCAATACGGTGGAGGAGGATTTCCTGGAGTGCATAAGGGATGGTTTTTTAGACCAATATGTCGAGGAACCAACTAGGGGGGAGGCCATCTTAGACTGGGTGTTGTGTAATGAGAGAGGATTAATTAGCAATCTCGTTGTGCGAGGCCCCTTGGGGAAGAGTGACCATAATATGGTGGAATTCTGCATTAGGATGGAGAATTAAACAGTTAATTCAGAGACCATGGTCCAGAACTTATAGAAGGCTAACTTTGAAGGTATGAGGCGTGAATTGGCTAGGATAGATTGGCGAATGATACTTAAGGGGTTGACTGTGGATGGGCAATGGCAGACATTTAGAGACCGAATGGATGAACTACAACAATTGTACATTCCTGTCTGGCGTAAAAATAAAAAAGGGAAGGTGGCTCAACCGTGGCTATCAAGGGAAATCAGGGATAGTATTAAAGCCAAGGAAATGGCATACAAATTGGCCAGAAATAGCAGCGAACCCGGGGACTGGGAGAAATTTAGAACTCAGCAGAGGAGGACAAAGGGTTTGATTAGGGCAGGGAAAATGGAGTACGAGAAGAAGCTTGCAGGGAACATTAAGACGGATTGCAAAAGTTTCTATATGTAAAGAGAAAAAGGTTAGTAAAGACAAACGTAGCTCCTCTGCAGTCAGAATCAGGGGAAGTCATAACGGGGAACAAAGAAATGGCAGACCAATTGAACAAGTACTTTGGTTCGGTATTCACTAAGGAGGACACAAACAACCTTCCGGATATAAAAGGGGTCGGAGGGTCTAGTAAGGAGGAGGAACTGAGGGAAATCCTTATTAGTCGGGAAATTGTGTTGGGGAAATCGATGGGCTTGAAAGCCGATAAATCCCCAGGACCTGATGGACTGCATCCCAGAGTACTTAAGGAGGTGGCCTTGGAAATAGTGGATGAATTGACAGTCATTTTCCAACATTCCATTGACTCTGGATCAGTTCCTATCGAGTGGAGGGTAGCCAATGTAACCCCACTTTTTAAAAAAGGGAGGGAGAGAGATGACAGGGAATTATAGACCGGTCAGCCTGACATCGGTAGTGGGTAAAATGATGGAATCAATTTTTAAGGATGTCAGAGCAGTGCATTTGGAAAGAGGTGATATGATAGGTCCAAGTCAGCATGGATTTGTGAAAGGGAAATCATGCTTGACAAATCTTCTGGAATTTTTTGAGGATGTTTCCAGTCGAGTGGACAAGGGAGAACCAGTTGATGTGGTATATTTGGACTTTCAGAAGGCGTTCGACAAGGTCCCACACAAGAGATTAATGTGCAAAGTTAAAGCACAAGGGATTGGGGGTAGTGTGCTGACATGGATTGAGAACTGGTTGTCAGACAGGAAGCAAAGAGTAGGAGTAAATGGGGACTTTTCAGAATGGCAGGCAGTGACTAGTGGGGTACCGCAAGGTTCTGTGCTGGGGCCTCAGCTGTTTACATTGTACATTAATGATTTAGACGAGGGGATTAAATGTAGTATCTCCAAATTTGCGGGATGACACTAAGTTGGGTGGCAGTGTGAGCTGCGAGGAGGATGCTGTGAGGCTGCAGAGTGACTTGGATAGGTTAGGTGAGTGGGCAAATGCATGGCAGATGAAGTATAATGTGGATAAATGTGAGGTTATCCACTTTGGTGGTGAAAACAGAGAGACAGACTATTATCTGAATGGTGACAGATTAGGAAAAGGGGAGGTGCAAAGAGACCTGGGTGTCATGGTACATCAGTCATTGAAGGTTGGCATGCAGGTGCAGCAGGCGGTTAAGAAAGCAAATGGCATGTTGGCCTTCATAGCAAGGGGATTTGAGTACAGGAGCAGCGAGGTGTTGCTACAGTTGTACAGGGCATTGGTGAGGCCACACCTGGAGTATTGTGTACAGTTTTGGTCTCCTAACCTGAGGAAGGACATTCTTGCTATTGAGGGAGTGCAGCGAAGGTTCACCAGACTGATTCCCGGGATGGCGGTACTGACCTATCAAGAAAGGCTGGATCAACTGGGCTTGTATTCACTGGAGTTCAGAAGAATGAGAGGGGACCTCATAGAAACGTTTAAAATTCTGACGGGGTTAGACAGTTTAGATGCAGGAAGAATGTTCCCAATGTTGGGGAAGTCCAGAGCCAGGGGACACAGTCTAAGGATAAGGGGTAAGCCATTTAGGACTGAGATGAGGAGGAACTTCTTCACTCAGAGAGTGGTGAACCTGTGGAATTCTCTACCACAGAAAGTTGTTGAGGCCAATTCACTAAATATATTCAAAAAGGAGTTAGATGAAGTCCATACTACTAGGGGGATCAAGGGGTATGGCGAGAAAGCAGGAATGGGGTACTGAAATGCATGTTCAGCCATGAACTCATTGAATGGCGGTGCAGGCTAGAAGGGCCGAATGGCCTACTCCTGCACCTATTTTCTATGTTTCTATGTTTCTAAATAAGTACTGAGACTCGAATATACATGTCGATCTCCAAGTCCGTTTTAAAAAGGAACAAGAGGCCAAACAAGAAGTTACTAATTTTCAAATTTACTGAAAAGCCAAATATTTGTTTTAAGTTGAGGTGACATACAAAGATTCAAGAAGACAGATAGATAGTTGTTTCAGTGTCCCTGCCTACTACATGTGCGGGAAGTGTATCCTGCTGCAGCTCCTGACAGGCCGCATTGCGGCACTGGAGCTGCAGATGGATTCACTCTGGAGCATCGGTGATGCTGAGGATGCCGTGAATAGCATGCTTAGTGAGTTGGTCATACTGCAGGTAAAGGTAACACAGACAGATAGGGAATGGGTAACCAACAGCAAGAGCATTGGAAGGAAGGTAGTGCAGAGGCCCCCTGTGGTCATCCCCCTCCAAAACAGATACACCATTTTGGGTACTGTTGGGAGGGATGACTCATCAGGGGAGGGCAGCAGCAGCCAAGTCCATGGCATCGTGGGTGGCTCTGCTGCACAGGAGGGCAGGAAAAAGAGTGGGAGAGCTATAGTGGTAGGGGATTCTATTGTAAGGGGAATAGATGGACATTTCCGTGGCCCAATCGAGACTCCAGGATGATATGTTGCCTCCCCGGTGCAAGGGTCAAGGTTGTCTCGGAGCGGCTGCAGGACATTTTGGAGGGGGAGAGTGAACAGCCAGTTGTCATGGTGCATATAGGTACCAACAATATAGATAAAAAACAGGATGAGGTCCTACAAGCTGAATTTCGGGAGCTAGGAGTTAAATGAAAAAGTAGGACCTCAAAGGTAGTAATTTCAGGATTGCTACCAGTGCCATGTGCTAGTCAGAGTAGGAATCACAGGATAGCTCAGGTGAATACGTGGCTTGAGGAATGATACAGAAGGGAGGGATTCAAATTCCTGGGACATTGGAACTGGTTCTGGGGGAGGTGGGACCAGTACAAAACAGACGGTCTGCACCTAGGCAGGACCGGAACCAATGTCCTAGGAGAAATGTTTGCTAGTGCTGTTAGGGAGGGGTTAAACTAATATGGCAAGGGGATGGGAACCTATACAGGGAGACATAGAGAAGTAGAATGGAGGCAGAAGTAAAAGATAGAAAGAAGAAAAGTAAAAGTGGAGGGCAGAGAAACACAAGGCAAAAAACAAAAAGGGCCATATTACAGCAAAATTCTAAAGGGGCAAAGTGCGTTAAAAAGACAAGCCTGAAGGCTCTGTGCCTCAATGCGAGGAGTATTCGGAATAAGGTGGATGAATTAACTGCGCAGACAGCAGTTAACGGATATGATGTAATTGGCATCACGGCGACATGGCTCCAGGGTGACCAAGGCTGGGAACTCAACATCCAGGGGTATTCACCATTCAGGAAGGATAGACAAAAAGGAAAAGGAGGTGGGGTAGCGTTGCTGGTTAAAGAGGAAATTAACGCAATAGTAAGGAAGGACATTAGCTTGGATGATGTGGAATCTGTATGGGTGGAGCTGCGGAATACCAAAGGGCAGAAAGCGCAAGTGGGAGTTGTGTACAGACCACCAAATAGTAGCAATGAGGTTGGGGACAGCATCAAATAAGAAATTAGGGATGCATGCAATAAAGGTACAGCAGTTATCATGGCCGACTTTAATCTACATATAGATTGGGCTAACCAAACTGGTAGTAATATGGTGGAGGATAATTTCCTGGAGTGTATTAGGGATGGTTTTCGAGACCAATATGTCGAGAAACCAACTTGAGGGCTGGCCATCCTAGACTGGGTGATGTGTAATGAGAAATTAGCAACCTTGTTGTGCGAGGCCCCTTGGGAAAGAGTGACCATAATATGGTAGGATTCTTTATCAAGATGGAGAGTGACACAGTTAATTCAGAAACTAGGGTGCTGAACTTAAGGAAAGATAACTTCGATGGTTTGAGATGTGAATTGGCTAGAACAGACTGGCAAATGATACTTAAAGGGTTGATGGTGGATAGGCAATGGCAAACATTTAAAGATCACATGGATGAACTTCAACAATTGTACATCCCTGTCTGGAGTAAAAATAAAACGGGGAAGTGGTTTAACTGTGGCGAACAAGGGAAATGAAGGATAGTGTTAAATCCAAGAAAGAGGCATATAAATTGGCCACTAAAAGCAGCAAACCTGAGGACTGGGAGAAATTTAGAATTCAGCAGAGGAGGACAAATGGTTTAATTAGGAGGGGGAAAATAGAGTATGAGAGGAAGCTTGCCCGGGACATAAAAACTGACTGCAAAAGCTTCTATAGATATGTGAAGAGAAAAAGATTAGTGAAGACAAATGTAGGTCCCTTGCAGTCAGATTCAGGTGAATTTATAATGGGGAACAAAGAAATGGCAGACCAGTTGAACAAATACTTTGGTTCTGTCTTCACGAAGGAAAACACAAATAACCTTCCGGAAATATTAGGGGACCGATGGTCTAGTGAGAAGAAGGAACTGAAGGAAATCCTTATTCGGCGGGAAATTGTGTTCGGGAAATTGATGGGATTGAAGGCCGATAAATCCCCGGGGCCTGATAGTCTGCGTCCCAGAGTACTCAAGGAAGTGGCCCTAGAAAAAGTGGATGCATTGGTGATCATTTTCTAGCAGTCTATCGATTCTGGATCAGTTCCTATGAACTGGAGGGTAGCTAATGTAACACCACTTTTTACAAAAGGAGGGAGAGAGAAAATGTGTAATTATAGACTGGTTAGCCTGACATCAGTAGTGGGGAAAATGTTGGAATCAATTATTAAAGATGAAATAGCAGCGCATTTGGAAAGCAGTGACAGGATCGGTCCAAGTCAGCATGGATTTATGAAAGGGAAATCATGCTTGACAAGTCTTCCAGAATTTTTTGAGGATGTAACTCGTAGAGTGGATAAGGGAGAACCAGTGGATGTGGTGTATTTGGACTTTCAAAAGGCTTTTGACAAGGTCCCACACAAGGGAATAGTGTGCAAAATTAAGCCGCATGTTATTGGGGGTAATGTACTGACATGGATAGAGAACTGGTTGGCAGGCAGGAAGCAGAGAGTTGGGATAAACGGGTCCTTTTCAGAATGGCAGGCAGTGACTAGTGGGGTGCCGCAGGGCTCAGTGCTGGGACCCCAGCTATTTACAATATACATTAATGATTTAGATGAAGGAATTGAGTGTAATATCTCCAAGTTTGCAGATGACACTAAGCTGGGTGGTGGTGGAGCTGCAAGGAGGACGCTAAGAGGTTGCAGGGTAACTTGGACAGGTTAGGTGAGTGGGCAAATGCATGGCAGATGCAGTATAATGTGGATAAATGTGAGGTTATCCACTTTGGGAGCAAAAACCCGAAGGCAGAATATTATCTGAATGGCGGCAGATTAAGAAAAGGGGAGGTGCAACAAGACCTGGGTGTCATGGTACATCAGTCATTGAAAGTTGGCATGCAGGTACAGCAGGCGGTGAAGAAGGCAAATGGTATGTTGGCCTTCATAGCTAGGGGATTTGAGTATTGGAGCAGGGAGGTCTTACTGCAGTTGTACAGAGCCTTGGTGAGGCCTCACCTGGAATATTGTGTTCAGTTTTGGTCTCCTAATCTGAGGAAGGACATTCTTGCTATTGAGGGAGTGCAGCGAAGGTTCACCAGACTGATTCCCGGGATGGCAGGACTGACATATGAGAAGAGACTGGATCGACTGGGCCTGTATTCACTGGAGTTTAGAAGGATGAGAGGGGATCTAATAGAAACATATAAAATTCTGATGGGACTGGACAGGTTAGATGCAGGAAGAATGTTCCCGATGCTGGGGAAGTCCAGAACTAGGGGACACAGTCTAAGGATAAGGGGTAGGCCATTTAGGACCGAGATGAGAAGAAACCTCTTCACTCAGAGAGTTGTTAACCTGTGGAATTCCCTATCGCAGAGACTTGTTGATACCAGTTCATTGGATTTATTCAAGAGGGAGTTAGATATGGTCCTTACGGCTAAAGGGATCAAGCGGTATGGAGAGAAAGCAGGAAAGGGGTACTGAGGTGAATGATCAGCCATGATCTTATTGAATGGTGGTGCAGGCTCGAAGGGCCGAATGGCCTACTCCTGCACCTATTTTCTATGTTTCTATGTTTCCAGCAGGAATGTTTTCCAGTTATGCACTGACTGTTCAGGGAATGGCTCTTAATATTGGTTGAAGTAAAAAAAACACTCAACTGTAATTGTGCTGTCAGCATTTAAAGACAGCAAGCAGGCACAACAGCATCAATCACATAACTTGTAAAATTCTTCCTTCCTCTTTTTCCTGATGGTGCTGACTCAAGTTAGAGTACAGTTCCATCGGTACTGGCAGCTCTCCAGTACTTCGCCCAAGTGAAATGGGGATGTTATAATGTAGATAGAGAGAGATGGATGGGTGGAGGTGCAAGGTAAGTAGCTGTGAGTGAGGATGTGCAGGAGTTGGGTAAGGAGGGCAAAGTGATGGGGATGTGATGAGTGGCACAGCAGGATGAGGTTGAGTTTGGTTTTGTACTAACATTTTGTGATCTACTGAGATCATTGAAAGGTTTGCGCCACCGCGGCCAGGTCCTCCTGATGACATCTCTGCTTGTGCCCTCCTCTGCAATATGCAACCCATTGGAAGGGAAGAGAACCTCCCTACGTGCTGTGACTCCCTCCATAAGCATATAGAGCCTGGGTACAGCCCTGCACCTTTGTGCACTGCTTGTCAGTGTTTGCAGCTCAATGCTGTAGAACACTGACAGCACAACTGTCAAAATCAATTTGCGCATGGTCCCTTTAAGGACCCGCTTCCTTTCAATTAGCCGGGAACCACGCTGGGTGGGTTTAACAAACCCAATCAGGGGAAAGTCGTGTGGGAGGCCAGAATGGATAAGGGGTGAGACCCCGTCACTGACGTCGCCCGTCTCGCTTCTGCCTCGGTATGCGAATCCGCGGCCTCTGTGTTTTCTATACGAGGACACCTAAATCTCTCTGAACACCAACATTTAATAGTTTCTCACCATTTAAACCATATTCTGTTTTTCTACTCTTCCTACCAAAATGAATAACCTCACATTTCCCCACATTATACTCCATCTGCCACCTTATTGCCCATTCACTTAACCTGTCTATATTCCTTTGCAGCCTCTTTGTGTCCTCCACACAGCTTACTTTCCCACCTAGCTTTGTATCATCAGCAAACTTGAATGCATTGCACTTGGTCCCTTCATCTAAGTCATTAATAGAGATTGTAAATGGCTGAGGCCCAAGCACTGATCCTAGTAGCACCCCACGATTTACAGCCTGCCAACTGGAATATGACCCGTTTATCTCTGCTCTCTATTTTTTGTCCGTTAACCAATCCCCAATCCATGCTAATATATTACCCCATGAGCCTTATCCTATGTAACAACTTTTTATGTGGCACCTTATCGGATACCTATTGTCGATTCAAAAATACTATAATCCACTGGTTCCCCTTTATCTACCCTGCTAGTTACATCCCCAAAAAACTCTAATAAATTTGTTAATCACAATTTTCCTTTGATAAAACCATGTTGACTCTGCCTAATCATATTATGATTTTCTAAATGCCCTGTTACCATTTCCTTAATAATGCATTCCAGGATTTTCCCGATGACTGATGTCAGGCTAACTGACCTATAGTTCCCCGTTTTCTCTCTCCCTCCTTTCTTGAATCGTGGGACATAGCAATATTCCCCGAGTCTACCACTGGATAGCTGGGGCAGCCCCAAGTCATGTGGTAGGCCGATTTAAAAGCTAACACTGCTCCTCAAAGATCTCAAAATGAAAATGTGCATGGACTATTGGGCAGCCAGCCGCCCGAAGTCCGCTCGAGTGGAGAATCCACCACACTGTTTTCGTATATATCAGCTGTATAGTTTTGTGGTAAGTTTAACTTTCTTTAAACTAACATTTTTTTATGCATTTGCTATCTTATAAATGTTTCTTATGCAGACATGTGTTCAGCTGGGTCAGAAATAAAAATGGTTTATTTATTAATATGGTATTAATTTTTAGAATGAATGCAGCAATTTTGAGATTGCACTGGTTCTGCTAGGTTTTTCTTCCCTGCAATGCAAATTGCAAATTGCTCCATTCTGCTGAAGATTTTGTCAAATATATCTGCTGAGATAAATTAAGATAAAATCGTAGTTCAGACTGGAATTCAAATTCAGATCCTGTGAATAACAACAACAACTTGCATTTATGTAGTGATGGAGGACAGCATCAGAGGAATGCAAAGTTCTGGAGGAGGTTGTAGGGCTGGAGGAAGTTCCAGAGATATGGAGGGCAAGGCCATGAAGGGATTTAAACATGGGAATGAGCATTTTAAATTGGAGGCCTTGGAGGACATCCATCTTTGGTAGTAGTTTACAAATAAATTATACCATCCATGTATATATCTTTAACAATTGCTACTTTCCATCAGAAACATTTGTGTCCTGCCCCTCTGTACAGAAGTAACATAGAAACATAGAAACAAAGAAAATAGGGCAGGAGTAGGCCATTCGCCCCTTCGAGCCTGTGTCACCATTCAATATGATCATGGCTGATCATGCAACTTTAGTACCCCATTCCCGCTTTCTCTCCATACCCTTTAATCGCTTTAGTCGTAAGGGGCACATCTAACTCCCTTTTGAATATATCTAACGAACTGGCCTCAACAACTTTCTGTGGTAGAGAATTCCACAGGTTCACAATTCTCTGAATGAAGAAGTTTCTCCTTATCTCGGTCCTAATTGACTTACCCCTTATCCTTAGACTGTGACCCCTGGTTCTGGACTTCTCCAACATCAGGAACATTCTTCCTGCATCTAACCTGTCCAATCCCGTCAGAATTTTATATGTTTCTATCAGATCCCCTCTCATTCTTCTAAATTCCATTGAATATAAGCCTAGTCGGTCCAGTCTTTCTTCATATGTCAGTCCTGTCATCCTGGGAATCAGTCTGGTGAACCTTCACTGCGCTCCCTCAATAGCAAGAACACCCTTCCTCAGATTAGGAGACCAAAACTGTACACAATATTGAAGGTGTGACCTCAGCAAGGCCCTATACAACTGTAGTAAGACCTCCCTGCTCATACTCAAATCCTCTCGCGATGAAGGCCAACATACCATTTGCCTTCTTCACCGCCTGCTGTACCTGTATGCCAACTTTCAATGACTGAGGTACCATGACACCCAGGTCTTGTTGCACCTCCCCTTTTACTAATCTGTCACCATTCAGATAATAATCTGCCTTCCTGTTTTTATCACCAAAGTGGATAACCTCACATTTATCTACATTATACCGCATCTGCCATGTATTTGCCCACTCACTTAACCTGTCCAAGTTACCCTGCAGCCCCTTAGCATCCTCCCCACAGCTCACACTGCCACACAACTTAGTGTCATCTGCAAACTTGGAGATATTACATTCAATTCCTTCGTCTAAATCATTAATGTATATTGTAAATAGCTGGGGGCCCAGCACTGAACCTTGCAGTACCCCACTAGTCACTGCCTGCCATTCTGAAAAGGACCCGTTTATTCCTACTCTTTGTTTCCTGTCTGCCAACCAGTTCTCTATCCACGCCAATACATTACCGGAATACCATTTGCTTTAATTTTGCACACTAATCTCTTGTGTAGGACCTTGTCAAAAGCCTTTTGAAAGTCCAAATACACCACATCCACTGGTTCTCCCTTGTCCACTCTACTAGTTACATCCTCAAAAAATTCTAGAAGATTTGTCAAGCATGATTTCCCTTTCATAAAACCATGCTGACTTGGATCGATCCTGTCACTGCTTTCCAAATGCGCTGCTATTACATCCTTAATAATTGATTCCAACATTTTCCCCACTACTGATGTCAGGCTAACCGGTCTATAATTACCCGTTTTCTCCCTCCCTCCCTTTTTTAAAAAGTGGGGTTACATTAGCTACCCTCCAGTTCATAGGAACTGATCCAGAGTCTATAGAATGTTGGAAAATGACCACCAATGCATCCACTATTTCTAGGGCCACTTCCTTAAGTACTCTGGGATGCAGACTATCAGGCCCTGGGGATTTATCGGCCTTCAATCCCATCAATTTCCCTAATACAATTTCCTGACTAATAAGGATTTCCTTCAGTGCCTCCTTTTCGTTAGACCCTTGGTCCCCTCGTATTTTCAGAAGGTTATTTGTGTCTTCCTTAGTAAAGACAGAACCAAAGTATTTGTTCAAACATTTCTTTGTTCCCCATTAAAAATTCACCTGATTCTGACTGCAAGGGACCTACATTTGTCTTCAGTAATCTTTTTCTTTTCACATATCTTTTGAAGCTTTTGCAGTCAGTTTTTATGTTCACTGCATGCTTCCTCTCATACTCTATTTTCCCCCTCCTAATTAAATCCTTTGTCCTCCTCTGCTGAATTCTAAATTTTTCCCAGTCCTCAGGTTTGCTGCTTTTTCTGGCCTATTTATATGCCTCTTCCTTGGATTTAACACCATCCCTAATTTCCCTTGTTAGCCTTACATCAGATCCTTAAGTTGTGTAACTTCTTTCAGTTCTTTTACCAGGTCTTCCAAATACTTGGCATGGATTTTCCCGTTACAACAAGCAACATATTGCCCTGCTTGTTGCCTCGTAGCATATTTGAGGACCATTCATCCCACAACACTGCATTATACACATTAGAAGAATTTGAAGGACCTGTCTGATAAACCCAGGTACTCTTATTTGTTGCTGAAATATTTTTAGTCAGTGATATTGTGCACTATACAGATGCATTAATGAACTTTGACAATTTTTATTACTGCTAACAATATTACATTATCAGGAAGCACATAATTCAATTTGTTTTTTAGTTGCCTCTGTGTCAACTTGGTTCAGTGAGTAACACTTCTGTTTCTGAGCCATATGGAGATAGTGACCGCCCCAACCACCCCAACCTCTGTCGTCGAGCTACAGTACGCCTGCGTCTGAGCACATTCACTGGGCTGAACTCTAGGGCATAGTCGATGTATTTACTGAGGCATATGAAAGCATGGGCCATATGCTAAACATCTGTAAGACAAAGATCCTCTACAAGCCTGTCCTCGCCGCACAGCACTGCCCCCCAGTCATCAAGATCCACGGCGCAGCCCTGGACAATGTGGACCATTTCCCATACCTCGGGAACTTCCTAGCAACAAAAGCAGACATTAATGAGGAGATTCAACACCACCTCCAGTGTGCCAGCGCAGCCTTCGGCTGCCTGAGGAAAAGTGTTCTAAGACCAGGCCCTCAAATCTACCACCAAGCTCATGGTCTACAGGGATGTAGTAATACCCGCCCTCCTGTATGGCTCAGAGACATGGATCATGTACAGTCGACACCTCAAGTCACTGGAGAAATACCATCAACGATGCCTCCGCAAGATCCTACAAATCCCCTGGGAGGACAGACGCACCAACATTAGTGTCTTCGACCAGGCCAACATCCCCAGCATTGAAGCACTGACCACACTTGATCAGCTCCGCTGGGCAGGCCACATTGTCCACATGCCAGGCACGAGACTCCCAAAGCAAGCGCTCTACTCGGAACTCCTTCATGGCAAACAAGCCAAAGGTGGACAGAGGAAACGTTACAAGGACACCCTCAAAGCCTCCCTGATAAAGTGCAACATCCCCACCGACACCTGGCCAAAGACCGAACTAAGTGGAGGAAGTGCATCCGGGAGGGCGCTGAGCGCCTCGAGTCTCATCGCCAAGTTCATGCAGAAAACAAGCGCAGGCAGCGGAAAGAACGTGCGGCAAACCTGTCCCATCCTCCCTTACCCTAAACGACTGTCTGTCCCACCTGTGGCAGGGACTGTGGATCTCGTATTGGACTATTCAGCCACCTAAGGACTCATTCTAAGAGTGGAAGCAAGTCTTCCTCGATTCCGAGGGACTGCCGATGATTGTTTAGAGGATATGGAGGTAGTGCGGGAAGGTGGAGTTGAGATAGAAAATCAGCCATGATCTGAATGAATGGTGGCACTGGCTTGAAGGGCTGAATGACCTACTCCTGCTCCTATTTCTTATGTTCTTATAATTCAAGAGTACATGTTTGTACAATTTTGCTATTGAGTTATAAATTACGCTTGAAATGAGGATTTCACCCATTTTTCAAAAACAAAAGTAAAGATTTTTTTTGGTCTGGTTTTCAGAGACAAGGGGCTAGATTTTCGTTTTTCAGCGAAAACGGTAGTTTTACGCCAAAATTACCGCTTTTGCTGCACTACCGTTTTTAGGCCTAACTTTCGGCGTTTATGTCTGCGCATCGATAAAG
Source organism: Pristiophorus japonicus (assembly GCF_044704955.1). NCBI lineage: Eukaryota > Metazoa > Chordata > Chondrichthyes > Pristiophoridae > Pristiophorus > Pristiophorus japonicus. The sequence goes on from NC_091985.1 coordinate 69,928,333, forward strand.
TCGGCATTGCACACGGATTCGTGGCACAAACCGCAAGTTTCGGCAACTTTAGACCGGGGCCGGTAGCGCTGCGAGAGAGGCCTTGGGAGCGGGGAAAAACAAAAAAAATTTGCAAAAACCATTCAAAAAAACATTCACAAAACAATTTAAAAAACCCTTGCCTACTAAATCGTTGAGAAATAATAAAAAAATAAAAAAATTAATTTACCTTTTTGCAGGTCTTCATACTTATCACTGCATGCAGGGCTGCACCGACAGGTTTGACCCTGTCAGTATTCTGGGAGTGGCAAGGGGGTCCTGAAAGAGCCGAAAGTACAACGGTAATGTAATCCGCGGCATTGCATGTAATTTCACATCGGTGCTCCTCTCCCCGGTGGTACGTGAAATCACCGCCACAAAGAGATCACCGAGGATCTCACCGACCGGGTTTTTGTCGCGGTGGGTCAAATCGTGGCGAAAATCCGGTCGCAATGTCAGCGAAAATCTAGCCAGAAGTATCATCAAATCTAAAGAAAGCAGAGAATAGCTAGAAACACTTCTATCACAGACCAAATAAGGTGAGAATTTTACTTAGGATGGTTACGGCAGTTCACACTTTATTTCTAACTTACCTACAATCGTACAGAAACTAATAGTGAAAGATGCAAAAGTGCAGATGGGAAATGAGAGATGGCAGCGGTTGATTTAATTTCTAGGGCCACCCCGACCTGTGAGAGGACACCACCGCAGGTCGGGAGGATAAAAGCTGGAGCATGCCACTACAGCTTCCAGCGCGAGCCGCTCCAAGTGTGCGATGACTTTGAGGTGGACGACTGGGTGATGTCAACAAGGCCCAGGTCACCAGTTAGAGTGTGGGCTGGAACATCAGCGGGGCCGAGGCACAGCGGAGGAGCAGGAAGGTCGTAGCGGAGGTGCGGCAAATGAGGGTACGGGGCCCAGAAGAGCTGAGGGCCCAGGGGCAGTACGGACTAATCCACACGGCGATATGTGTGCGCACTAGGTCCGTGCAGTAGAGTCATCCTGGTTTACCCTTGCCACTGGATAAAGACCTGGCTCTGTCAAGCCCATGTGGTGGCTGATGTGCAACGGTCACCACATGTTAAAAAAATCCACGCACAGGCATCTTCCACCCCTGGAGTTCAGGACTGGAATATCGGGTCCTTCATTGAAACATCTATGAACTCATCCCCTTTGGTGTGGAAGCAAGTCATCCTTGTTCGAGGAACCGCCTATAATGATGGATGCTGAATTCCCGTATTGGACTATTCAGTCATCTAAGAACTCACTTTTAGAGTGGAGGCAAATCTTCCTCGATTTCGAGAGATCGCCTATGATGATTACTATCTAGGGATACCACTGTTTGCTTGCTCGATCAGCAGGAAGCGCTGTAAAGAAATCCCAGGCCTGCAGGTTCATGATGTCCTAACCAGCAGTGCCTGCAAGAGCTGTTCTTTGCCAGGAGGGCTCATTTGGGGAATCAACTCTAAAGTGATGATTTTTATGCAGATAAATATGGTAGCCATTTATACATAGCAAGATCCGACAGCCAGCAAGCCGATGAATGTGCAGTTGACCCAACTGTTATATTTTTGAATTATTGCAAGTGTTTGGAGCAAACTTTCTATCCAGTCTCACCTCAATGAAACAACCTCTCTCGCCATTCACAGATTGCTTCTGTCATCTCAAGTTCACCTGCTATCTACTACATCAGCATCAGTGCCCTTGAAACCATCTCACCTTGATCTTCAGAATCTGGGTGCAGAAAACCCACCCCCGCTACATAGCAGTGAATTTGGAGAGAGATCGCGGAGGTGGTGTCATCTGTGGCACAAGTAATGCAGGGGGCAAACCAGTGCCGCAAACAGTGGAACGATGGCGAGAGTAAGTAAGAACTTTTATCATGCCCTGACTAATTACTCATAATGTAGATCTTATGTCATAAAGCTTGGTATCGTGCGTTATTTCCTATTATTGATCTCATTGCGCTGGTTTTGTACTTAGATGTGTATCATCATGGACCACTTGTGTCATAATGGTACATAAAAGGTCCATTGAGGAAAAGACTGGGGATGGTTAATTGGAGATTGTTGTGTTCATACTCTGTTTATTACACGAACCCTCACTCGACAGATATTAGGACCCTGCGGGAGCTATTCACACACTGCTGTAAACATGCTGGTTCATGCTGGTTTTGGGACACCATGTTGGGAGTTGCTATAAAGGACACAGTTAAGTTACATTACTCCTGTTTGAGTTAGTCTGTTTATTTACATACACAACATAATTTGGTGACAAGGATGAATCAAATTAACCTCCCTACCCCACTGCCTTTCCTCTCCACACCTGGGAACCCTCCAATTCCATGGCCGAGATGGATAAAAACCTTTTCTACGTACATCATGGCGAGTGGATTAGACGGCGACAACATAACACCAGCTCACCACTGTGCAATACTTATCCATTGCCTCGGCACCGAAGGACAACGCATCGTTGGCCAAATCGAAGATACGGAGTCATACGACAAAGCGGTAAGTGCCCAAGAGAAATATTTTGGGCCAAAGAAAAGTATCATGTTGGAGAGATACAAATTTTGTCAAAGGGGGCAAGGGAACGGTGAACCAATCAAACAGTATATCATTTAATTAACTGAACTGGCCGCTACGTGTAACTTTGGAGCTCTCACAGTGGAAATGATCAGGGATCAAATTATTGAGAAAATAACAATCCACCGGATTCGGAAATGCTTGCTAATGGAGGATGACAAATTGACATTGGACAAAGCAACTAATTTGGCCATCCCAAAACATTGACGCATTATCAGTCCGTCAATCAGAGGACATGGCGGGGATGATTGCAGTCGTGAGGGAAAACATTGAGTCCGTCAATGCCATGTGGCAATTGATGGTCTCAGGATATGATACTGCATCCCAAGGTGTCATACAACGACCAATGGCGACAGCACCTGATCGTCGGGAAGAAGCAATTGCTTCTGACTCTGAAGACAGGTCCTCAACACCCTCAGCTTCTCCAGAGCCACCACACATAGCGTTGCCATTATCGCCCCCCACCTTCCCCCCCCCCCTCGCCTTCAGCAGTTGTGCTCGAGGTGCCCTGCTGCACGATGTCTTGGTACCAACGCGGGCAGGGCCAAGGTAATGATAACGGGAGTAGGAGGGCAGGGCCAAGGATCGGAGGGTGGGGAGGGGGGGGGTTGTTTTTGTATATTTTATTAAAGATTTGTCGATGGTTGGGGGGGTGTTTGCAGTTTAATATGGTTTGTTTATTGTGTTGTTGTTGTTTGTAATGTTTTTAATGTTTGAATTTTAATATTTAATTTGACATTTTGACAAATTTTATATTTTATAAAATTGTTTTATTCAAGTAAACCACTCTTGTACAGTGTCTCACTTCCGAGTTTTCAGGACATTTGCTGGGCAAGAGATGGGTAAATACCGCAATCTTGCCCATGCGAATGTCCTGGCTGTGGGGATACGGAGGATCTGTCAAGCCAGACATTGGCGCGCTGAAAAACGACTTTTGAAATGCCTTCCCGGGTCCGTACACACTCCATACGCACCCAGGGAGGCCGGGATTTCTGCCCCCATAAAACAAGAGAAGCCATTTTATGATACCACATAAAAAGGGAAATTGTGGACAATGTCTACCCAAATATCTGATTTGCGACATGCGAGGCTCCTTACCAAGCTAAAGACTTGTAAAAGTACCCTCTAATTTGGTCAGTAATCAAATGGAAAATCAAAAAGTGGATGGAAGAGGACAATTTAAACGACAAGTCTGCATGGCCCACATTGAAGGAAAACGAGAATTGTGCTAATTTATGAGAAACTACCACACCACTGCACGCACAAGAAGGTGAAACGCTAGCTGTAGCCTCATTTAAATTGGAAATGTCAATCGTTTTACAACATGTGAGCAAATCAAAACAGAATGGTGTGATCTAGAAGAAACAAAGATCAAATTCAGGAATGTGCTGATAAGAGAAGACATATTCAAAAGTTAGAGATCAAAACTAAAGACAAATTGGTGGATTTTCCTCTGAATTGTCAGCCAAAATCATGTGGGTTATGTGATGGAGAATCAAACAAAATGGGCTGGGTAGGCTTCCTATGGTCCCCAGCCCCAAAATTGGCCATCAACATTTTTCTTTACCCCCTCTATTATTGCTGATAGCTGCCCATTGCTCAACATGTGAATGAGGGCAAAGTTTGGTGTTTAGGATTCCAGTTTTTCCCCACCTTCCTGCCTTTGCACCACTATGAAGGGGAACTCCAGAAGGAAAGAGGTAGTATAGGGACTGTGGGGGGGTTGGTGGCGTACAAGGAATTATTTCCATGGCTCCAAGTTATCTGCCCACCTCTCTCTCATACTGCGCTCTTTTAAATTTATTGGATGTAAACATCATTGGCAACGCCAGCATTTGTTGTTCATTCTAATTGCCCTTGAGAAGATGGTGATGAGCCGCCTTCTTGAACCGCTGCAGTCCATGTGGTGAAGGTACTCCCACAGTGATATTGTCATAGCAGTTTGGTGAAACTAAGTGGCTTGCTATGCCATTTCAGAGGACAGTTAAGAGTCAACCACATTGCTGTGGGTCTGGAGTCACATAGGCCAGAGCAGGTGAAGATGGCAGATTTCCTTCCCTAAAGGACATAAGTGAACCAGATGGTCTTTTACGACAATCTGGTAGTTTTATGGTCACCATTACTGATACTAGCATTTTATTCCAATTTTATTTAATTAACTGAATTTAAATTCCCCAGCTGCCGTGATGGGATTTGTATCATTAGTCCAGGCCTCTGGATTACATAATCACTATGAGACTATACCTTGTGCTGTTTTATCTTTATTAATTTGGGGGATATGGGCACCACTGGTAAGACTGGCATTTATTGCCCATTCTAAGTTGCCCTTGAGAAGGAGAAATCCATGTAGTGAAGATATGAAATTATCCACTTTGGTAGGAAAAACAGAAAAGCAGAATATTTTTTAAATGGAAAGAGACTGGGAGATGTTAGTATTCTGAGGGACCTTGGTGTACTTGTACATAAATCTCAGAAAGTTAACATGGAACAGCGATTAGGAAAGCAAATGGTATGTTAGCCTTTATTACAAAGGGATTGAAGTACAAGAGTAAAGGGGGCCGAAATTCACCCCCGCCAGAAACTAGTTGCACCTACTGTTTTTCTTGTGTTTTGGCCGCCGCATCCATCTTGCAAAATTCATCTCTTTGTCGTTTTTTTCGAGCGGGGCGGAAGTCGGTCATAATGGGCGCAGAATTGGGGGCGGGAGCAGAGTGTCTGTCATAGAGGGGCAGAGGTGGGGGCGGGTAGAGTGTACGCCGCTATCAGTCATCAGCGCTGGACTGGTGACATCATCGCGCTGGCGCGTCAACAAGTCTCTCCCCTTCAGTTAATGGGGAGAGCCGCTGCGAGCTCTGCAGCTTTTTAAGTTAGGTCCACTGGGTCACCAGGGAGGGTTTCAGCCGGATCAGCAGCCTGGCGGGACATTGGCAGTGCGCGCTTTGATGAAGCACTTAGGAGGGTTCGGCAGCAACGGGCGGATATGGTGACCGCCGGAAAAACCACCGCGGAGAATTTTGCGAGCGACGGCTATTCGACTCCAAATCGGCGGCCATTCAACACCGCCGTGTGGCCGCCACATTCCAGCGGTAATAGGCCTTATTGGGAGGTTAAAGTTCGGCCCCAAGAAGTCTTACTACAATTATATAGGGCCTTGGAATTTTACCCCAGTGGATGCTCATTTAGGATAGAGATCGAAAGTTTTTCGGATACAAAGGGAATCAATGGATATGGGAATAGTTTGGGAAGGTGTAGAGGTAGAAGATCCACCATGATCTTACTGAATGGTGGAGCAGGCTTGAAGGGCCGAATGGCCTACTTCTGCTCCTATTTCTTAAGGTATTCCACAATGCTGTAAGGTAGTGAGTTCCAGGATTTTGATCCAGTGACGATGAAGGAATGGCAATACATGTCCAAGTCAGAATGGTGTGCAACTTGGAGGAAAACTTGGTGTTCCATGCATTTGCTACCCTTTTCCTTTTATATGGTGGAGGTTGTAGCTTTGGGAAGTGCTGTCAAAGCAGCCTTGGTGACTTCCTGTAGTACATCCTGTAGATAGTACACACTGCAGCCACTTTGTGCTGTTGGTGAATGGAGTGAATGTTTAAGCTGATGAATGGGATGCCGATCAAGTGGATTGCTTTGTCCGTGTTGACCTCCTTGACTCCTGTTGCAGTTGCTGCACCCATCCAGGCAAGTGGAGAGTATTCCGTCATATTTCTGACTTGTGCCTTGTAGGTGGTGGAAAGGCTTTGGGGAGTCATGAGGTAAGGTACCTGCCACAGAATACTCAGCCTCTGACCTGTTCTTCTAGCCACAGTATTTATGTGGCTGGTCCAGTTGAGTTTCTGGTCAATGGCAACCCCTAGGATGTTGATGGTGATTTTTCAATGGTATTGCCATTGAATGCCAAGGATGGTTGGTTAGGTGTTCTCCCGTTGGAGATAGTCATTTTCTGGCACTTGGGTGGCACAAATGTTATTTGCCACTTATCAGCCCAAGCCTGGATGATGTCCAGGTCTTGTTGCATGTGGGAATGGACTGCTTCATTATTTGAGGAAATGCGAATGGAGTTGAACACTGTGCAATCATTAACGAACAGCCCACTTCTGAACATATGATGGAGGGAAAGTCATTGATGAAACAGCTGAAGACAGTTGGGCCGAGGATGCTGCCCTAGGACAACCACAGCCATCTTCCTTTATGCCAGGTGTGACTCCAGCCACTGGAGAATTTTGCACCTGATCCCTATTAGCTTCAATTTTACTAAGGCTCCTTGGTGCCACACTCTGTCAAATGCTGCCTTGATGGCAAGGGCAGTCACTCTCACCTCACCTCTGGAATGCATCTCTTGTGTCCATGTTTGGACCAAGGCTGTAAAGAGTTCTGGAGCCAAGTAGTTCTGGCTGAACCCAAACTGAGCATCAGTCAGCAGGATATTGGATAAGCTTATTCAGAGCCAATTTAAAATTTCAAGAGGAACATTTAGGGAGCTCTCCCTCCTTCAAAACTTGCCCTGCTTATTTCAGCTGCTGCATTTGATGACATGTGCTCCCCTGAGTCGCAGACACCCACTGAAGAGCAGAAATATCACTGAGCATCTGCTCATCCAAGATTATGGAACGGAGTCGCAGTGGGTGGAAGTCTAGCCCTGACCTACTTCCAGCAGCGATTCAAACCTTCAAAGTGCTGGTGAAAAATTAGGATCAAGGAAAACTATCCCCTACATAAGCACCATAAGGACTATAAACATGCACTGTGACTTCCAGGAAGGGATCAGATGTGACTGCAGAAGATATGGTCATAGAGTCACAAGGAATGTTTAATTATAAGAAAATTAAATCTGATGTGCTTGACAAAATAATGATGAAAATGTGGTTGAGTTAGGTGAAAATAAGAGGCCACTGACTGTGGACCCCAGAGAACCTCGATTCTAAATCACAAAAATCCGCTGAGCAATAGGACGCTTCTCGTGTATCTGAATGAGAAAGGACACTGATATGACATGACATTGTGGTTAGTTTATAATTCTTGTCATGTTTATTAGTATAATCTTAATATACAATGATCATAAAGCTAGTATTAGTGTTATTGTGTTTGGTTAAAGTTTACTCTAGAAGTTTAGTGTTATTTTTTTAAAAACATGCAGATCTCTGGTGGCATTGCTCACAATAAGTCAGAGACCATGCCATTGCAAGGAGAGTGGTTGGATGTGGAACTTTAGCAAATCACCACTGAAAGAATTTGATTGTTGTTACATTTTTGGAAATGTCTTTAATATTTTAATTGTAGTTATTTTTGGCTTTCATATTTCAAATTACTGTCACAGATGTGTCCAAACATTCAAAGTCTCACAGAGATTATTTTCACTTTCAGTGATGATTTCCTCAAGTTCCATGTCCCACAAACTCCTCCTTCCCTTGGTAAATTTGTAGCTTACCCAGGGAACAAAAAGAAGCCTCTTCAGTTTATTGCAGCTATTGGTTTTATCATATGCTTTTACGTGATCTTTCTCATCTTCAGGAAGCATCAGAATAGCACTATTCTAGATTTTGACTTAGGCTTTAGCTGCTAAACAATTAATTAAACAGTAAAAGAACAAGGAAATTGTAGTTCTTATGTTTAGCTAGTTCCTTGCATGACACAATTACTTTTTTGGAGACATTTATTAAACAATTTTAACTGATGAGCTTTACTGTAATATCAGTCATTTTTTTATGACAATTCTTTTTCTTTTTTCACTTTCTACAATAGCTTCCTGGCCTGACTATCTCCCTTTGAAAGTTATGAACAGATTCACTAATTTGAACAAGACAGTTTAATAAGTGCCTTCAAAAAGTGATTGGGACCAGCCACATTTAAATTACTGTCTGTTGAATTCAAAAACCTGCCACTGATAATTAAACAGAATCCACAAGATAATTGTACTTGAATTGGAAGGCTTGACCCCTCAAACATCAAGCACAGATAATACTGAATAAAATCTGTAACAACTGCATCAAGTTAATCTAAACTATAGATAATACTGAATAAAATCTGTAACAACTGCATCAAGTTAATCTAAACTATGAGGTTTTTTTTGAATGAAGCTGCTTTTCTCATGCCATGATACAATTAATGGACCCAATACTACATTAAATATTACATAAAAATATGCTTCATTTTTATAATAATTTGTTGCTGTAAAAATAAATGCGTTCCAAGCTCACAATGATAATTTTAGTATAATTAACATTTTCTAAGAACCACGGGGACAAAAGATGAAATGTTCCAATATACATTTTCCTCAGACGATTCTGCCAAGACTAATTGATGTTGGGGGAAGTGAGGGTGGGGGAGGTATATTGGTTATTATCTCACTTTTAAAAACCTTCCACCACACGTAAAAAAGAATCTTCAGCACATTAAAAGGTCCACAATGATCACTTCAGTGTCTCAGCATATTCAGATATATTTCAAGATGCCAGATTTACAATATTCACAAGTCCCATCATCAGGGATAAAGTCATTTATTGTCCATTTATTAGACCAATTAGATTGTCATACCAATGTGCAGCCAGATTACATCAGCCGGAGTGCTGAGGCATGTTGGGTCGGATTCTAAATATGTCACTGTCTTCTGTACATTTGGTCAATGATTAAAAAAAAGTAAGATCTAATTGAGATTAGTTACTCAAACTATACTAGAAACAAACTCAATAAAACTCGAAGCAAGACTGGATTTAACTGCTCCCCTGAAATCTCCACAGAAGTGGAGGAAGCACCTGCCTCACCAATCTGCTCCAATGGTAATTGGCTAACAGATCATGAAACAGCTACTGCATCAATCAACAGCATATGTTGTGCCAGAGTAATAGACTTAATAAACTCCTTTTTAATCATCTCAGGGGTCAATTTAGAAAATGCTCATTTTGAAGAGAACCCCTTTTCCCTAAGGGCTACTAAAGTCTGGTCAGATAATTCAAATTCCTGTGCCCAATCACCAATATTAAATTCCTGTTGGCCCTCAGCCATCTTATCAGGACAGTGCAGTAAAGAAATAATAACAATCACTTAATTATTCAAATCATTTTTTTTGTTGTTAAACTGCTGTTTCTCTGTAATAGCTGAAAAACAGTCTTCCATAATATTTACAATACACAGGAAATACATTTTTAAAAAGCTGTGATTTCCCCCCAGGATAGTTCACAAGGGCTTCTCTGCGCCACATAAATTAATATTCAAGAAAGGAAGAGTTCCAACCAAACATCTTCAAACAAGCAACCAACATAATCAGCAGATACATGGCTATAATTTTGAGGCCAAGTTTTAAAAATCTCCACTCATAGAAATAATCTGTAATACAATAGGTCACAGCAGCAGTGGAACAGTAAATTCAGACACTCTAGGACTTGTGTGCATCCCTGCAACTGCACCTAAATTGTTCCAAAATAGATTCCTAAGATAGCAACTCTCCATGCGATACCAGTGTGGAATTCACTGAGGGCTGAAATCCATCAAAAATACATTCAACTTTCCAAGGTAAAAACTTAAGAACATGCACAAAAATTCTTTCTCTTTAGCTGGCATCTTACTAATTCCCTATAGGAAGATGTATATTAAAAAAATGTCAAATTCTATCCCAGGGGTTCTAAGTAACAAATTGTAGAAATTGCAAAACTCTGAAAATCCTAAATCAGGATACTGCTGCACGAACAGGAGTCATTCAAAAAGGTAAATCCAGTGGGACTGTTAAGAAAGGGGATTAACTATGGTAACTCGTTGTCTAGATTGATTGAATTATCAATCCAAATCTGATGATTCTCACCGAAATGACTAGATATTAATCTTAGTTTTAATAAGCTGCCTGTTATGTTTTTGTTAATGGTGCCCTTCTTTTAAGAAGATGCTTGTAGACTTTCTGGTTGGTTTTCTTTTTAAAACACACACATGAGAACAGACAAAAGGTAACTCCCATAATTCAATGAGGTTTTGATTTGTCATTCGCTTTTCTCATTAAAATTACTGTTAGGATTTCCATCAAACATTTTGTTTATTTTACTATCTGCTTTACTGCTTTCAAAAGAAAGAATAAACATGAGTGGTAAGCAGGGTAGAAGATTGGACAGCAAGGGCAATGATTTGGACTGGTATTGGGAAAGATCATAGCTGAGGTTTTCCCTTTCTGTGCTTGTTAACCCGCAATTTTTCATTGTGTCAAGTATGTATATGCTGTTTGTAGCCACCAGATGGTGTCATGGTTGGAGGCAACTGAGCAGTACGCACATGGTGCTGCTCTGGTATAAAAGGCCAGCCATTTTGTGAGTCAGGCACTTTGGGCTGTAATAAAGCAGAGCCAAGGGTATACCTTGTTCAGTTAAACAGTACTCAGTTTGTACCTTTATTGCATACATAACATTTGGTGATGAGAATACAGGAACCTTTGTTTGCAAAATGAGCACGATTGGATTTTTAGAGCGATTCATGGAGGGAGAAGATTGGGAAGACTTTGTGAGCCATTTGAACCAGTACTTCCTGGCCAACAAAATGAAGGTGGTCTGCGATGCAGATCGGTGCCGGTCCGTGTTCCTCACCGTGTGCGGTTCAAAGATCTATGGTCTGATAAAGAATCTACTCATGCCTAGTGATTCAACAGAGAAAACATACGAGGAGTTGTGTACATTGGTACGGGAGCACCTCAAGCCAGACGACGGCATCATCATCTCAAGATACAGGTTTTATACACACGTTCGATCGGAGGGCCAGAGCGCGGCGGAATTCGTTGCCGACCTGAGACGTCTAGCGGGACCGTGCAAATTCGGGACGGTGTTGGCAGACATGCTGCGGGACTTCTTTATTATCGGTATCAACCACGAGGTGATCATGTGCAAACTTCTGGCGGTGGAGGAGTTGGATTTCCAGGTCGCTCAATCATACATGACGACGGACAGGAGTTTAAAGCAAATATCGGTGAAGAACCGAACCTCGGTAAGTATTGTAAATGCGGCACATGGCAGGGCATATCTGGCTGCGTTTGTGAATGATTCGGCGTTCGGCAGAGCGGCACATAGCAGGGCCTATCCGGCTGCGTTCGCGAAACCTGTGGCTGCCCAAAGTCCGCCAGCGGGAATGTATCTGACTTCTCCGTGTTGGTATTGTGGGGGAAATCATCGGCACCAGCAGTGCCAATTTAAGCAATATAGTTGCAAAGGCTGTCTGAGAGCGGGGCATCTCCAGCGCAAGTGTCCGCAGATGAGCAAATGAGCTGCAACACACCACGTGGAGCATGAGAGTCAGACTAGCGTGGATCCAGATACGCAATCCAAAATGCCAGAAGAGGAAGTATATGGACTGTACTCTTTCATAACCAAGAGTAAATCAATTTTGATTAATATGAAGTTTAACGGGATACCGGTATCGATGGAACTGGACACAGGAGCGAGTCAATCGATCATGAACGAGAGGGCATTTAATAAGCTGTGGGATACTAAGACTGTGAGGCCCAGGCTGAGCCCCGTTAACGCCAAGCTGCGCACTTACACCAAAGAAATGATAAAGATGATTGGCAGTGCACAAATTAATGTGTCGTATAACAGTGCGGTTCACGAGTTACCGCTGTGGATTGTTACAGGCAATGGCCCAATGCTGCTCAGCAGGAGCTGTTTGGAGAAAATCAGATGCGACTGGAATGACATCAAGGCATTGTCAGAGGAAGATACATGTGCCCAAGTATTGAGGTAAGTTCCCCTTGTTGTTCGAACTGGGTATCAGCAACTTCACGGGAGCCAAGGTGCAGATCCACGTGGACTCAGATGTAGGACCCGTCCATCATAAAGCTCGGGCAGTGCCGTATATGATGAGGAAGAAGGTCAAAATTTGAACTGGACAGACTCCAGCGTGAAGGGATCATATCATCGGTCAAATTTAATGAATGGGCCAGCCTCATTGTTCCTGTGCTGAAAAGTGATGGCACAGTCAGAATCTGTGGAGACTACAAGGCTACGATCAACAGGGTTTCGAAACAAGATCAGTACCCGTTACCGAAGGCTGATGACTTGTTTGCGACGCTAGCTGGAGGGAAGTCGTTCACAAAACTGGACTTGATGTCGGCCTATATGATACAGGAATTTGTCGAGACGTCGAAGAGCCTTACGTGCATTAACACGCACAAAGGACTGTTTTTTTACCACAGGTGCCTGTTTGGAAATTGCTCGGTTGCAGCAATATTCCAGAGGAATATAGAAAGTCTCCTGAAGTCCGTTCTATTCCCAGATGACATCCTGATCATCAGTCATGACTCCAAGGAATATCTGAACAACCTGGAAAAGGTTCTATTGCGTTTGGATAGAGTGGGACTCAGACTTAAACGCTCGAAGTGCGTCTTCATGGTACCGGAGGTCGAATTCCTCGGGAGGAAAATCTGATGGCATCAGACCTACTGACGTGAAAACCAAAGCCATCAAGAATGCACCCAAGCTGCAGAACATGATGGAGCTGCATTCGTTCCTGGGTCTACTCAACTACTTTGGTAACTTCCTACGTAAATTGAGCACCTTACTTGAACATGCTATTGAGAAAAGGCAACAACTGGGTGTGGGGCGCATTGCAAGACAGCCATCAATCTGCTTTGTTCGAACAAGCTGCTGGCACATTATGACCCATGTAAGCGTTTAGTTTTGGCCTGTGATGCATCGTCATATGAAATTGGTTGCGTGTTGCAACAAGCCAATGAGTCGGGGAAACTTCAAACTGTCGCGTATGCATCCAAAAGTTTGTCTAAAGCAGAAAGAGCCTACAGTAAGATAGAAAAAGAAGCTTTAGCATGTGTGTACAGTGTTAAAAAGATGCTTCAATACCTGTTCGATCTGAGGTTCGAATTAGAGACTGATCACAAGCCACTCATTTCGTTGTTTTCCGAGAGCAAAGATATCAATACCAACGCTTCATCCCGCATCCAAAGGTGGGTGCTGATATTATCTATGATTATGTCATTTGCCACAGACCTGGCATAGAGAATTGTGCCGATGCTTTGAGCCAGTTGCCGTTGCACACACCAGAGGTGAAAACGCCACAACAGGCAGATTTAATGTTAATCATGGATGCTTTTGAGAGTGAAGTACCCCTGTCACGGCTCAACAAGTTAAGACCTGGACCAGCCAGGACCCGATATTATCGGTGGTAAAGGGTTTCATCCTCAAAGGAGATTGGTCTGCCATACCTAAACAAATGTGCGAGGAGGCCAAACCATACATTCGTCGCAAGGACGAACTGTCTATTCAAGCAGATTGCAAATTGTGGGGCAATCGAGTTGTAATGCCTAAGAAAGGGAGAGAGAAGTTTGTGCATGAGTTACATAGCACACATCCTGGTATAGTGATGATGAAGGCCATCGCCAGGTCCCATGTATGGTGGCCAGGAATTGATTCTGAGCTGGAAGCATGTGTGCATCAGTGCAACACCTGCATGCAGCTCAATGGAGTCTGTGGTCATGGCCATCCAATCCTTGGTCCAGGATCCATGTAGCAAGATGTTTTTTGTGGTGGTGGATGCTTATTTGAAGTGAATAGAATGCATAATCATGTCATCCAGTACGTCCACGGCAACCATAGAGAATCTCGATGTCATATTCGTGACACATGGTCTGCCTGACATAGTGATGAGCGACAATGGGTCGTGCTTCACCAGTCAGGAGTTTCAGGAATTTGTAAATCTTAACGGCATAAAACATGCAAGGTCAGCACCGTTCAAGCCTGCGTCCAACGGGCAAGCAGAATGTGCAGTACAAATTATCACGCAAAGCATGAGGAGAGTAATCCAAGGGTCACCGCAGACCCGCTTGTCTTGCATACTGCTGAGTTACAGGTCAAGACCCCACACACTCACAGGGTCTCGCCTGCTGAACTCATGATGAAAAGAGGTCTTAAGACCAAGTTCTCTCTTGTACACCCAGACTTAAGTAATCATATTGAATACAGAAGATAGAGTCAACAAGGGAACTACGATCGTGCAACTGTGTCACGTGAGATTTCTGTGAATGGTCCTGTATATGTGTTGAATTATGGCCAGGGTCCCAAATGGATCGCTGGTACAGTCATGGTCAAGGAGAGCAACAGAGTATTCGTTATTAAGCTCAAGAATGGGCAAACTTGCAGGAAACAGATGGATCAAACAAAGCTGAAGCACACAGACGAACCAGAGCAGTCAGACGAAGAAACCGTCGATGACCAACCAACCTACCAGCAGCCTTCAGTGGAAACATAGAAACATAGAAAATAGGTGCAGGAGCAGGCCATTCAGCCCTTCTAGCCTGCACCGCCATTCAATGAGTTCATGGCTGAACATGAAACTTCAGTACCCCCTTCCTGCTTTCTCGCCAATAGAAACTCAAGGGTCATCAGTGATGATACGTCCTTACTATACAGTATAAATGCACACGAGGCCCATGCTTGAGAGAAGGTCAGTCTGTGACCTGTCCTTTATTCCATAGCACTCAAGTGATGGAAGTGGGTGGAGCTTGCTCTTTTATATCTGAAGGTCCAGGTTAGGAGTGTCTCCCACAAGTTCACCACCTAGTGGTCATTGTTCTCACAGTGCACAACTTAGGTCAGATGAGACATGGGTTACAATGCTGGTTGAATACATGACATCACCTCCCCTGCCAAAGTCTTATTGGGATCACAGATTGAGTCTCTCTGGTGGTTTACGCACCTTGTAGAGCGACCGAGTTGGGGCTCCGGTTGTTGGGCGCTGGCTTGAGTGTCTGCTATTTGCGGTGCCTCAGGCCTGTCCGGACTGCCCACAGTGACTGGGCTCTCCTCCCTTTGGTTCCTGTGTTCGGTCACCAGTGGAGGAGTGAACTCCACATAGTGTTCTTCCTCTGCTTCTTTTATGGGGTTGCTGAACCTCCTTTTTGTTTGATCCACGTGTTTGCGGTAGATTTGTCCATTGCTAAGTTTAACTACCAGAATCCTATTTCCCTCTTTGGCAACCACAGTGCCTGCGAGCCATTTGGGCCCTGCAGCGTAGTTGAGGACAAAAACAGGTCATTTACTTCAACACATCGCGCCCTCGCATTCCTGTCATGGTAGTCACATTGTGACTGGCGCCTGCTCTCGACAATTTCTTTCATGGTGGGGTGTATAAGGGATAACCGGATTTTGAGCGTCCTTTTCATTAGCAGCTATGCGGGTGGAACCCCTGTGAGCGAGTGTGGTCGGGATCTGTAGGCCAACAGGAGGCGTGATAAGCGGTGTTGTAGGGAACCCCCTTGGATTCTGAGCATCCCCTGTTTGATTATCTGCGCTGCTCGTTCTGCCTGGCCGTTTGAGGCCGGCTTGAACGGTGCCGTTCTGACATGGTTAATTCCATTGCCTGCCATGAAGTCCTGGAATTCAGTGCTTGTGAAGCACGGGCCATTGTCGCTGACCAAGATGTCCGTTAGACCGTGGGCGGCGAACATTGCCCGTAGACTTTCTACCGTGGCAGAGGATGTGCTTGAATTTAAAATGTCACACTCGATCCATTTGGAGTAGGCGTCTACAACCACCAAAAACATTTTTCCCATGAAAGGACCTGCGTAGTCCACATGGATGCGTGACCAAGGCTTGGCGGGCCATGGCCAGGGGCTAAGGGGGGCTTCCCTGGGCGCATTGCCCAGCTGGGCACACGCGTTGCACCTGCGAACACAAAGTTCCAGATCTGCGTCTATCCCTGACCACCAAACGTGTGACCTGGCAATTGCCTTCATCGCGACAATGCCCGGGTGCTCCTTGTGGAGTTCTCTGATGAACACCTCTCTGCCCATCTGGGGCATGACTACGCGGTTTCCCCACAGTAAGCAATCGGCCTGAATCGAGAGTTCATCCTGCGCCTGTGAAATGGTTTAAATTCCTCAGGGCATGCCCTGTACGTGGCTGCCCAGTCCCCATTCAGGACACATTTCTTGGCTTGAGACAATAGCGGGTCTTTATTTGTCCAGACTTTAATCTGACGGGCTGTCACGGGTGAGCCTTCGCTTCGAAAGCTTCAACAGCCATGACCATCTCAGCAGCATGTTCGGTAGCCCCCTCAGTGGTGGCTGGTGGGAGCCTGCTGAGTGCATCGGCGCAGTTTTCGGTGCCGGTCTGTGCCGAATTGTATAGTCATAGGCGGCTAATGTGAGTGCCCACCTCTGTATGCGGGCCAATGCATTTGCATTTATGGCCTTGTTGTCGGCCAAAAGGGACATTAGGGGTTTGTGATCTGTCTCCAGCTCAAATTTCCTGCCAAACAGGTGCTGGTGCATTTTCTTTACCGCATATACACATGCGAGCGCCTCCTTTTCTACCATCCCATAGCCCCTTTCTGCCTGGGACAGACTCCTGGAGGCATAAGCTACCGGCTGTAACTGACTCTTGGCATTGATAT
The DNA here is from genome assembly GCF_044704955.1 of Pristiophorus japonicus. Taxonomy (NCBI): domain Eukaryota; kingdom Metazoa; phylum Chordata; class Chondrichthyes; family Pristiophoridae; genus Pristiophorus; species Pristiophorus japonicus. The sequence continues at coordinate 69,945,318 of NC_091985.1, forward strand.
GCTGCAACACACACCCGACACCATAGGACGATGCATCGCACGTTAACACAAGTTTCTTACATGGGTCATATAGCGTTAACAGATTGTTGGAACATAACAAATTGCGTGCTCTATTAAAAGCCCTTTCCTGGCTGTCCCCCCAGACCCATTCGTGACCTTTGCGTAGGAGCACGTGTAGCGACTCTAGCAGCAGGCTCAATTTGGGAAGAAAGTTATCAAAATGGTTCAGGAGCCCCAGGAATGAACGCAGCTCCGTTGTGTTACGGGGTCTGGGTGCTCTCTGGATCGCTTCCGTCTTGGACGCAGTAGGGCTGATCCCGTCTGCTGCTACCCTCATCCCCAGGAATTCTACCTCTGGAGCTAGGAAGACGCACTTCGCCTTTTTCAGTTGCAGCCCTACCCGGTCCAGTCTGCGTAGTACCTCCTCCAGGTTGTGGCGGTGTTCTTCAGTATCGTAACCCATGATGAGGATGTCGTCCTGAAAAACCACCGTCCCTGCAATCGACTTGAGGAGACTTTCCATATTTCATTGGAAGATCGCGGCGGCCGAGCGAATCCCGAACGGACATCTGTTGTACTCAAACAACCCCTTGCGTGTCGTGATGGTGGTCAGCTTCTTCGACTCACTCGCCAGCTCCTGGGTCATGTAAGCTGAGGTCAGGTCCAATTTTGAAAAAAGTTTGCCACTGGATAGCGTCGCAAAGAGGTTCTCCGCTCTCGGTAGCGGGTACTGGTCTTGGAGTGACACCCGATTGATGGTGGCCTTGTAATCGCCACATATCCTGACCGACCCATCCGCCTTGAGCACCGGCACATTCGGGCTCACCCAGTCACTAAATTCGACTGGCGAGATAATGCCTTCCCTCAGCAGGCGGTCCAATTCGCCTTCTATCTTTTCCCGCATCACGTATGGCACCGCTCTGGCCTTGTGGTGTATTGGCCTGGCGTCCGGGTTGATGTGAATCACTACCTTGGCCCCCATGAAAGTGCCAATGCCGGGTTGAAATAATGAGTCAAATTTGTCAAGGATCTGTGAGCATGATACTCACTCCACAAAGGAAATTGCATTGACATCGCCTCATTTCCAGTTCATGACAGCAAGCCAACTCCTCCCTAGCAGTGCAGGACCGTCCCCCGGGACAACCCAGAGTGGCAACCTGTTCTCCGAATCTTTGTGGGTCACGACTACTGTGGCGCTGCCTAGCACCGGAATGATCTGCTTTGTGTATGTCCGTAGCTGTGCGTCAATCGGCGATAATTTTGGCCTCCTGGCCTTGGACGCCCACAACTTTTCGAACTGTTTGATACCCATCAGGGACTGGCTGGCCCCCGTGTCTAGCTCCATTGATACTGGGATGCCATTGAGGAGCACTTTCATCATTATCGGTGGCGTCCTGGTGTATGAACTGTATACGTGCTCCACATGAACTCGCTGAACTTCAGCTTCCAGCGATTTCCCCCAGCGTTCATTTCTGCAATTTCAGCAGGTATTTTGCTCATCTCTGCAAACTCCGGCTGAGTGTGTGCCTCCACGCCTCCAACATGAGCTGCTGTTTGAAACAAAAGGTCCCTTGCCAGTCGATCGTCCCTAACTCCCCCTGTCCTTGAGTGCGCCATTAACAGGTGATGATGGCCCCATTACTGGCTGCATTGTCCCTTGTAATGGCGTGAATCGCCATTCAGCTTGCCATTGTCTCTGTGGAACTCCCCCTCTGGGTTCGACTACATGTTGGGGCATGTCTGCCTGGAGAACTGTGTGCTGCTTTAACAATGTTGAATCTTTGTCCCAACCATTCCTTAACACAGTACCTCTCGTCTGTTCTGCTCATGGCCATGCTCGCGTGGTTTCAATCCCAGTTTCTCGTCGCCATTGATACGTCCTTACTATACAGTATAAGTACACACGAGGCCCATGCTTGAGAGAAGGTCAGTCTGTGACCTGTCCTTTATTCCATAGCACTCAAGTGATGGAAGTGGGTGGAGATTGCCCTTTTATATCTGAAGGTCCAGGTTAGGAGTGTCTCCCACAAGTTCACCACCTAGTGGTCATTGTTTTCACAGTGTACAACTTAGGTCAGATTATACATGGGTTACAATGCTGGTTGAATACATGACAAGTGAACCTGGAATTTCCATCACAGACTTGTTCAATAAAAATGGACTTGCAATTCCTGACATGGCCACTGCCACCCCCAACAAATCAGCTATGCAGCCACCAGCCACAACATACTCCGAATATTCACCCAAGGTCGGAATCGAACTGAGACGGTCACCCCAGGGAGCGTAAAGCACCGGACCAGCTCAACCTGTGAAAGACTGATAAGATCTCAGAGGAGGGTATTGTCAAGTATGTACATGCTGTTTGTAGCCACCAGATGGTGTCATTGTTGGATGCAACTGAGCAGCACGCACATTGTACTGCTCTGGTATAAAAGGCCAGCCATTTTGTGAGTCAGGCACTTTGGGCCGTAATAAAGCAGAGCAAGGTTGTACGTTGTTCAGTTAAACAGTACTCAGTTTGTACCTTTATTACATACATAATTTATCCATTAAAGTGAGTGGGTGAAAAATCACAAGGTGATGAGGGCAGATTACACAAATCAGGGTTGTATTCCCTAGAATTTAGAAGATCTGATAGAAATTTTCAAATTATTGGCCCAGAAATTGCGGCCTCAACGGGTCCGTACAGAATGCGTATGGACCCGGGAAGGCATCGCAAAAGCCGATTTTCGGCGCGCAATGTGCATGCGCCGAAAACCAGCTCATCCAATCTGTCAAGTTTTAGCTTGACAGATCTTCCGCATCTTTGGGAGAAGGACATTCATGCGGGTGAGATTGTACTATTTGCCCATCTCTTGAGCAGCGAATGTCCTTCAAACTCTTGTGCCTGGTAAAAGCAGGTGCATAGTCTACTTTTACCAGCGTAAGAGTTTTAAAACATATAAAAAAACATGTAAAAATAAAATTTAAAAACACATTTTTATTTTAAAAACCCTGTCCACTAAGGTAAGTTTATTTTAAACCCTAATTACAACACTTAAAAAAAATCAAAAAATATTTTTTTTCCTAACACATTTCATTAACTTTAATTTAAATTAATGTGAGGTGTTTTTATAAAAATGTTATAGTGTGTTTGGGTGTTTGGGGGGGGGCGGTTTCTCATTCATAATATTGAGAACTCCTACTTACAGAGTTCCCATTATTATGAATGAGAATACTGTACCTTCAACGGCTGGCCAGTGCCACATGACTCCAGCTTCTCCCTCCGCATCTCGAAGACATGAACGCCTCAGACCGAGATCACTGGAGTGCAGAGGAGCCACAGGTAGGTGCGGTTCATTTTTCTTATTTACAGGTGAATGCCCGCAGGAAGGCCACAACTGGGATTTAAGGCCCATTAAGGGAACAGATAGATAGGGTGGACAGAGAGAAACTATTTCTGCTGGTCGGGAATTCTAGGACGAGGGAGTATAGTCTAAAAATTAGAGCCAGACCTTTCAAGAGTGTTACAAGGAAACACTTCTACACACAAAGGATGGTAGAGGTTTGGAATTCTCTTCCGCAAATGGCAATTGAGGCTCGATCAGTTGTTCATTTTAAATTGATAACTTTTTGTTAACCAAAGGTTTTAAGGGATATGGGCCAAAGGTGAGTATATGGTGTTAAGTCGCAGATCAGCCATGATCTCATTGAAAGGTGGAACAGGCTCGAAGGGCTCAATGACTTACTCCTGTTCTGTGGGCTCAATTTTCCCCAATTATCTGCGCATTTTTCACCGTTTCTTTTGGAGTAAATAAAAATCTCTAACTTTCCCCAAAGTTTGTGCGCCAGTGTAATTCACTTAGGTACGTTTTTTTAGGCTATAATTTTTTTGCGTCATATGGGCGTAACCTGATGTCTGTGACAGTTTTTGACATTTAAGCAAGTTTCGCCAACTTACATTTTTTCTACGACGGCATATATAACCCCTCCCAAAAATCCTTATGGGCACTTAACAAAAATCAATGCACATTATAAAATCAGCACGGAAAGACACCATTGATTTTAGCTGATGTTTTGGAGGGAGTGAAGAAGGCTGAGAATATGCATCATAAATCTTCATTTTTTGAAAGTCAAAAGGGAGAAATCGGAAGTGTAATGCAATTCTTGAATTTTAGATTTTTTTCAAAGTACCACCCCACCATCTCTCCTCTCCTCACCGGAGTCGAGGGTCGGAGCGTCGGCCGGCAGAATCGCTCCCTCGCCCGGACACAGGACCTCGGGGCTCAGCTTCAAATGAAGCCCGGGGGTGTGGGGGGGGGGTGGGAGCCAAGCCCCAAACCCCTGTGACCGGGCAAGTAAGCGATTCTGCCGGCCGACACTCTGACCCTCAAGCCCGGTGAGGAGAGGAGAGGTGGTGGGGTGATACTTTGAAAAAAATCAAAAATTCAAGAATTGCATTACACTTTGTTATCCCAAATGACTTCATTGAATGCCTAGCTTCCCGTTGTAAGCAAGACTATTGCGTATGCGCAGACCAGAGTGTGGTCCATACTTGGGCATACACCCTGGAGAGAGAGAGGGAAGAAGAGGTGTGAGTGCTTTGTCCTACGTTTTGAGGTTGCTGCAAAGCTACAATTTAATTATGGGGGCAATATTGATAATGCCATACCTCGTGCAAGCCTTCTGCACGATGGTGCTGCGGAGAAGGTTGATTAGAAGCATCAACTGAGGAACCTCAGAGCACATTGGACGATTGGCAGGAGGTCTTACCTACATCAGATATATCGAGACAGGCATTCATACCTGCACCTGAGTGATGCAGACTGTGAGAAGGCTGCGTTTCCGCAAAAGAAGTTGTAACTGAGATCTGTGAGTTAATAAAAGCAGACCAGCACCCTAGAAGCGTCAGGAGAACTGCTTTGTCAGTTGAAGTAAAGGTTACAGCTGCACTTTCATTTTATGCATCTGGATTTATTCCAGACCACAACTGGGGATGTGTGCGCCATTTCTCAACATGCAACACATATCTGCATTCAGCAGGTGAGTGCTGCACTATATGATCGGAGGAATGACTACATAAAGTTCCCCATGACCGCCCAGGCAATGCGTGACAGGGCTGTGGGCTTCTCAAGGATTGCTGGCTTCCCCAAGGTACAGGGCTGCATTGATTGTACCCACATCGCCTTGCGAGCACCTTTGGAGGATTCCGAGATGTACAGGAACAGAAAAGGCTTCCAGTCGATGAACATGCAGCTCATCTGTGACGATATGCATCGAATCATGGCTGTTAATGTGAGATACCCTGGGAGCACCCATGATACGTTCATCCTATGTATGAGTGCCATATCTGCCATGTTTCAGAAGCAGCCAGAAGGGCAGAGCTGGCTACTGGGGGACAAAGGGTATGGCCTCGCCACCTGGCTCATGACGCCCCTATGCGTAACCCGGACTGAAGCTGAACGGGAATACAACATATTGCACATTACGACGCACAGCATAGTAGAGAGGACCATTGGCAGCTTGAAGCAGCGTTTCCGATGCCTGGACCATTCCAGAGGCTACTTGCAATACTCCCCTGAGATTGTCGGTCAGTTCGCTGTTGCCTGCTGCATGCTGCACAACTTAGCCATCATGAGGCAGCAGCAGCTGGTAGTAGAAGACCCACCTGAGGAGGACGAGGAAGCCATGCAACTACCTGAACCCGGAGTACGATGGCAGAGGAGGGCAGACCGTCGTGCCCCTTTAACGATTACTCGAGCCTTGCGTCAGCAGCTCAGCTGTGATCGCTTTGCTACCTGAAGGCTCAGCGGCAACTATTCCAAATGGACCATGTTTACTGTTTGGACCTGTTCCGTAATGTTGTCTTGTGTTAATAATGGAACAAATAATGGAAATGATTCTTCTTTAGTTCAAAAAGTTGTGTTAATAATGGAACAAATAATGTAAATGACGCAGTTATAATTTAAATATATATTTCATTCAAAAGTTTAACACTTGTTTGTACTTAACATAACTTTAATAAAAATATTCTTGTATCAAACTTTAAACTATTCAGTTACGATGACTTATAAACTTTAAGATCACTTACAAACATTTAAACTTGTAAATTTACATCACTTATAAAAAATTTTAATTTGAGAACAGTTAAAGAAAAATAACATAAGAACAGTAACAACAATAATAACAACAGCAATAACAGCAGCAAAGAAAGGCTGCATCCATCTCTCCCCCACCTTATTCTAAGACTGCCTGCTGCACTTGCTCATGTTGGCTCCACCCCTGTCCACTGGCGACGGCGCAGCGTTACTCAGGTTGGTACGAAGCTTATTCTTTCGAGCATCTAGGGTAATGCGCACTTCTTATTGGGGGCATGGGCAGGTGGTAATGTGGAAGGCCCAGCTTGGGCCTCTTCAGAGGTTGGTCTGGGGATTGGAGTGAGAGTGGCTGTTGATTCCATCAATGGCCGTGGGGTCTGGGCCTGTTCCCTTATTGCAGCTGCTACCTCCAACATTACCTCCATCATGTGCCCCGACAGCGTCTCAACTACCTGCAACATTCCCTCCCTCATGTGCACCAACAGTGTATCAGCTACCTGTGCCACTCCATTCCTCATGTGCACCAACAGTGTATCAGCTACCTGTGCCACTCCATTCCTCATGTGCACCAACAGTGTATCAACTACCTGCAACATTCCCTCCCTCATGTGCACCAACAGTGTATCAGCTACCTGTGCCACTCCATTCCTCATGTGCCCGGACAGTGTTCCCATTTCTCGCGAGAGTATCGTTACTTCTCCTGGCAGTCCCAATACCTCATCACCCACCCCACTGATGGTGCCCAGGAATGATTGTGTAAGGTCAATGCTCTCCCCACTCATTGCCATCATCTGAACCACATCTGTTAGATCCTGCACCTCAGGAGAGCGCTGTCGAGCTCTCCTTCCCCTCCTCACCCTGGGTGTGGCTCGCTGCACCTCACTGGAACACACAGCCTCAGACGGTGGGGCCCTGGGTGTGGCTCGCTGCACCCCACTGGGAAATCAGGAAATGTCCCAACACTCGCACCACTCAGGAAAGGGGCTGGCATTTCAATGGGCGGGACCAGCACCTCCTCCAGAGTGAGTACAACAGTGGGGGCTTCAACCTCCCCCTCCCCTTCCCCCTCACCCCCATGCTCTTGATCTGGAAGGTGGGATTGGAAGATGTTCTCCTCTTCAGGCTCGTCCGGGTCTGAATCATCTTCTGCATCGGCTTCAGCCTTGTCAGGTTTGGCCTCAAGTTCTGCAAAATATAACAGAACAGACAAATGGTTAGCAGCAGAGGAGGGGACAGGGTGGCATGAGTACACTCACACAGCACAGGCAGCAGGCTCATTTGAAGGACCATGATGAATGATAGCACATTGCATCAACTGAAGTGTAGCTGATGGAGATATCCCCAGGAACTGAAGCATGGCTAGCCCGCACAGTACTTAACATTCAGCAAAGCCAGACTGAAATTTGCAGGACTTACCCTCTCCCTCGAGTGTGGGCCCAGTTTGTGCAGTGGTGTTTGCTTTTCTCCAGGCAAGACCCATCAAAGCAGCGACTCTCTCTTCCAAGGGTGTCAGTGGGTGCAGATTTGCCGGGCCTCCTCTTGTTAGAATTCTCTCTCTTTTGTTGTGGGCCACCTTCTTCTGCAAAGATGAAAATATAACTTTTTAGAGAGGGTGTCTTTCTGCTGGGTGGGACATAAAGATGGCCACATTATAATTGCAATTCCAGTGAAAATATTACTTACACCAACTGCTTGACCAAGATCCTGCCACTTCTTTTTGCACTGGCCTCCGGACCTCGGTGTGGTCACCATTGCACAGTAATCTTGTGAACGTTGGTTCCAGCATTTCTTCATTTCTTTTGGTGTAACTTTTACTTGACCTCTGCTGGTGTCCAGCTTGTGCCATCTGGCCTCAATTACAGTAACCAGGGCCTCCACTTCATCCTGTGAGAAATTCTTGGTCCTTGAGCCACGTTGCATATTGCAGCTCCGATTTTTTACACTCAGAAGAAAAGTTCTCACACACAACTGGCTCTTTAAAAATGGCTGAATGCAGCCAATTGGTCACATAGAAAATTTTATTTTTTTTCCGCACATGCGCAGAAGGCTGGGGGGTGGCCTCCCTCAGCATTTCTCTCCTCAGTTCTTCGGAGAACTCACATAAACTAGCCAACCTCCGAAGTTCCGCCACGAAGTCGGGTATGCTCTGGCCCACACAACGTCTGTAGTTGTAGAACCTGTGTCTGGCCATGTGTAGGCTGCTCACTGGCTTCAGGTGGTCTCTTACCAGTGTGCTCAATTCTTCAAACGACTTGCTTGCTGGTTTCTCGGGTGCCAACAGATCCTTCATTAAAGCGTATGTTTTTGAGCCACAGCTGGTCAAGAGATGGGCTCTTCTCTTGTCTGCCTTATCATCGCCTAACCAGTCTTTGGTTACAAAGCTTTGCTGGAGCCTTTCTATAAAGTCCTCCCAATTGTCTCTACATTGTACTTTTCATCTGATCCGTTGTTCGCCATTCTGTGGATTCTGTAATCCCGTAACTCGTCGCCACTGTAAAGTCCTGTCCCCTCAGTACAGATTCACACGAGGCATGTAGTGAAATCAAGGTCACTCTGGACCTGCACCTTTATTTCACAGCTCTGGAATACTGCACTTGCTTGAGACCTGTCCTTATATACCTGTCTCTTGCAAGTGCACCCCTGGTGGTAAGGTATGCTGGTGGTTACAGGTCATATCTTATTACAGTCATGTATAGCATATTAGGATACAGTTATATATAATAATGTAAGATACATGACAATTCCCTTCCGAAAATCTTCGGCCCGCTGGGCGGCGCCAAAACCTATTTTTTCCCAGTGATCCAGTGAGGCTGTGGCTTTCTACAACGGCGGTGTGACTTCCCTTAAAGGGGAGGATGCACTCCTGCTGCCACCATGTTTTTCCTTTTGTCTGACAAATACTATGTCGGTCCGACAATTATGCCCCCGGGTTCGGCCAGGTCGCCAACAGGCAGCCTGGCACCCCTCTTGGGAGCCAGGCTGCTGGCCTGGCCGAAACCCTCCCTGGTGGCCCAGTGGGCTGAAGTTTTAAAATCGCAGAGGCTCTCCCCTTTAAGTGAGGGGGAGAGACGTGGTGACGCAACGCTGTGATGATGTAATCGCAGCGGTCCCCCCAACTTCCACCCCTCAAGTGTTGTCACTGCCCCTATTAAGAGCGACTTCCGGAGCCAAGGAAAAAAAAACAACAAAAAGCTCAAGAGGCGACCTGAACCGCATCTGTGGTAAAAACCATCGAAAAGGGGTAGGAGTGGCTTGTTTCGGGCGGGGGGTAATTGCCAACCCCAGGACTCTTATGCAGAGAGCAATACATTTTGTGTACCCTACAAAGCCATCATTACTTTCCCAATCCATCAAATATGTCCCTGCCATCATTGCAAGTTGCTGGTTCTGGCTATTTCTCTCAATTATGTTTTTGAAAATGAATAAAATTACTTGTCAGTTGATGAACTACTAGTGGGATCTGGTCGCTGGTGTGGTATGCATGTTTCTGCAGTGTCCTGCCCAATCTTTGGCAGTGCACCTATCCTTCCCACTATTCATCATGGCTTGTCTTTTTAACTGCCACAAAAATGAAATCAGTTTGCCTTGTGAATGTATGCAGAATGTAAGATTACAAAATTATAAGATATGGCTGTGGAGCTAACCTATAATTGGAGAAACTCCAATTCAACTCACTGACACTGATTCAAATACATAGATTATAACAACAGGATTTTCTTAAATTAATTGTCATTAAACTAAAATGCATTGAAAACTCCCATGTCAGGATTTGTGAATCGTAACAGTCATGTAAAAAATGTCAGCATTTATCTGCAATATCTGATATGCCTGTAAGTGGTGTTTTAATTGGCATTTATAGTCTAACATTCCTGTCATGTAATCTTAGGTGCAAAGTCCTCCACTGGTAATGTGTTTTGCCAGTTAAAATTGGGATCCAGCTCCAATACAAAGGTGCTAGGTTTTAGATTATACTCAAGCACTGAAGTGTTTTTGTAATCTGCTCCTTTTGGTTAAGTATAGTTATTCTAAACTCCTTGAAAAGGAACTATAGACATAAGTTCCCAATGTAGCTATCCCTGATAACTGTCATTGTCTAGCAGAGATGTCAATTTTTTCTCTCTGCCATTCAAATAATCTTATGTCTGAAACAAAGTCCCACACAATCATGTTGTTTTCATTCCCATGAATTAAGCTCTAAGAATCAGGTGTTGGAACACTAATGAGCAATGAAATCTGGTTCCACCAGGATTCCATCCTGTTTCTTTGGGCCCTGCCATTTTCTAGTAAGAGGGCGGACAGGACAGGCGGATCTTCTGCCTGGTCTCCCTGTAGGGATATATCTCGGAGGAGCTGCCAGTTACACCAGAAATTCTGCCCTGATAAGGGTAAAATGGAATTCTCACCATCTGAGAGCTGGCGTGAGTTCTGCTGAGGCCTTCTGAAAGTCCCCCGTCCTTTAACGAGCAACGGCAACCATTCCCGGAGAGGATTGATTATTTTATTGTACAAGAATCCTAGCTCTCATTAGAACTGAAAATCTTTTTGCTAATTACTTATTTGCCTTGGGAGGGCTTGGGGATCTCTGGTAGAAAGATCATGAGCTTTGTTGATACACCCTTGTAGCTTCTGGCAGCCTTCCTGGTCCCTGTCCCCACAATTTGGAATGAAGACTACTTCCATTGCCATGGGGTGATGGGGCTTCCACTCAGCCACACTTAAGTTGGCAGAGTGGGATCTCCAGAATATCAGGCCACTAATGTTTAGCAGTATTAGGGCAGGGGGTTCATTCTAACTTAGCAGCACTGAACAGTTCTGGTCATTATTCTGGAATTTGGCAACACAGGGGTGGAGGTCCTGAATAGTGGGAAGGATTGCCCCTGTAGTTTAGCAAGACTGTGGAAGAGGAGCTTGGATTTTAGTAGAATTGGGGCATGAAGTTTGTCTGACTGGCAGATTCCTGGGGTCTGTCATTGGTGGCCGGGCAGGGGATAGGAAAGTAAAAAATAGTTTATGTTGTTATCAGGTTACACATGAAAAAAAATACCTTCCACGGCTTCTGGCATTTTCCAATTGATAACAAATAATTAGTATTCTATCACAGCAACTGTATAAACAAATCTTATGTAAAGGTAATTAGGTATAAACATTTGGACAGTGTTTCTGTCTAAAAGTTTAGTTGAAAACCTACTCAAATTTGTCATGCAGTTTGCAATCAAATAACACCCCAACTAAAATAAATACCACATGAACAGAGAAACAATTTGACCAATCCACTGAGAAAAATAAATACTAGATTATTTATAATCAAATCATAAATTTTAAAATCCGTCACAGTGCAGTCTGTCTCGAATTGAGTTTCTGTTCTGTGATGTATTTGCAGCCATACTCTGTACCATGCATTGTACCATGTAATTACATGTAATAGCCAACAGATGGGGAAAGCCCGGGAGGCACATATTACTGCACCTGGTGCTACCTCCCTATATAAAACAGGCTCCCCCTGCAATGCTCACTTTTGGAGTTTACATTAAACCTAAAGGTCACAAGGTGATCAGCTCCAGCATGGGCCACGTGTGATTTATTACAGTGATAAGCATACATATCAACTGGCGACGAGAATAGGATACTAACATGCAGCTCTGGCCACCGTTGACTACATCAAGCGATATTGCGTTGGGGAAGACTGGGATGACTTCATTGACCGGCTGGATCAATGCTTTGTTGCGAAAGACTTAGAGGGAGCCGTGAATGCCAGTAAACGCAGGGCCGTCCTCCTCACGGTCTGCGGATCATGGACATACGCACTGATCAAGGACCTACTCACCCCGACAAAACCCGCTGAGAAAAGTTACGAAGAACTGTGTGAGCTAGTTCGAAATCACCTAAAGTTGAAGCGCAGTGTGCTCATGGCGAGGTACCGTTTCTACACCCACCGGCGCGTAGTAGGCCAAGACGTGGCAGCATACATCGCTGAGCTAAGGCATCTTGCTGGGCCATGCAAATTCAGAACCGTTCTTGAAGACATGTCAAGAGACTTCCTTGTTTTGGGAATCGGGCACGAAGGGATTTTTCCGCAAATTGCTAGCGAAGGAAGACTTGGACCTAGCCAAAGCCACCCTAATTGCTCAGGCATACATGGCCAGAGTGGAAGAAACAAAGCTACTCTACTCACAACTTCGGAATCACCCGGGGCCAAACACCATGAATAAGCTACATTCGTCGGCAGACAGGAGAAGTGCCCCCAGCTGGGCTAATGCAACCTCTGCTCGACCTGAGATGACTCACTCAGCACAACAATGGACTAATGCGAAGAGATCAGTACCTGTGAATGCAAGTCCATCAGCAAGCTGTTGGCGCTGTGGAGGGGCTCATCGAGCAAACCAGTGCAGGTTCAAACAATATGTCTGCAAGAATTGCTCAATGATGGGGCACCTCCAACGAATGTGTAAACGTGCTACAACACGATACGTAGCAGAGGATGGGAGGTCAAGTGTAGATCCTGAGGATCGCGCAGAGATAACCGAGGAGGAAGAGGTACATGGGGTGCACATGCATGAAGTGCACACCTTTACCAACAAGAATCCACCAATTATGATGAACATTAATCTGAACGGCATACCGGTACCGATGGAACTAGACACGGGTGCGAGCCATCGATCATGAGCCAGAAGACCTTCGAGAAATTATGGGCAAACAAGGCACACAGGCCCAAGCTGAGCCCGATCGACGCAAAGCTGCGCACCTACACTAAAGAGATTATCCCAGTCCTCGGAAGTGAAATGGTTCAGGTGCTGTATGATGGTTCTGTGCATATATTGCCACTATGGATTGTTCCCGGTAACGGACCCATGCTACTTGGCAGGAGCTGGCTATGGAATTTTAACTGGAAATGGGATGATGTAAAAGCATTATCATCGGTGGAGAAAACCACGTGTGCGCAGGTCTTAGACAAGTTTCCGTCACTGTTCCAGCTTGGCATCGGCAACTTCACAGGGGCCAAGGTGACAATTCAGCTCAGCCCAGACGTGAGACCCGTTCACCACAAGGCCAGAGCGGTCCCTTATATGATGCGGGAGAAAGTAGAAGTCGAGCTAGATCGGCTTCAGCGCGAAGGCATCATATCGCCAATGGAATTTAATGACTGGGCCAGTCCCATTGTCCCCGTTCTTAAAAGTGATGGGACAATTAGAATCTGTGGCGATTATAAAGTAACCATAAACCGTGTATCGTTACAGGACCAGTATCCGCTACCCAAGGCGGAAGATTTATTCGTAACTCTGTCGGACAGAAAGCTGTTTTCGAAATTGGACCTCACCTCGGTGTACATGATCCAAGAGCTGGCGGAATCATCCAAGAAGCTGACGTGCATAAACACACACAAGGTATGCAACCGGTACCCCTTGGTGATCCGTTCAGCGGTGGCGATCTTCCAACGAAACATGGAGAGCCTGTTGAAATCTGTCCCTGGAATGGTCGTCTTCCAAGACGACATCTTGATCACTGGACACGACACCGATGAACACCTCCATAACCTGGAAAAGGTGCTACACCGACTAAATCGAGTAAGTCTAAAGTTGAAACGAACCAAATGCGTCTTCTTGGCACCAGAGGTGAATTCCTGGGAAGGAAAATCGCAGAAGATGGCATCAGACCCTCAGACTCCAAGACGAAGGCGATCCAGAAGGCCCCGAGACCACACAACATGACGGAGTTGCGCTCGTTCCTAAGACTACTGAACCACTTTGGTAACTTTCTGCCTGGGCTGAGCACTTTGCTTGAACCATTACATGTACTGCTCCGTAAGGGTGATGACTGGGTCTGGGGTAAAAATCAAGAAACTGCCTTCGAGAAGGCCAGAAACTTATTGTGCTCAAACAAACTACTGGTGCTGTATGATCCTTGGAGGCATCTTGTTTTAGCGTGTGATGCATCATCCTACGGGATCAGGTGTGTGCTTCAACAAGCGAATGTGTCGGGTAATCTCCAACCTGTAACGTATGCATCCTGCAGCCTTTCCTCGGCCGAAAGGGTGTACAGCATGATCGAAAAGGAGGCCCTAGCTTGTGTGTATGCGGTAAAAAAGATGCACCAGTATCTATTTGGCCGGCGGTTTGAACTAGAAACCGGCCACAAGCCGCTCACATCGTTATTCTCTGAGAGCAAAGGCATTAATACTAACACCTCAGCTCGCATTCAGAGGTGGGCATTAATGCTATCCACTTACAACTATACGATCCGCCACAGATCAGACACCGATAACTGCGCAGATGCGCTCAGCCAACCCCCGCTCGCCACCACCGAGGGTGAAGCGGAGAAGCCCGCGGAATTGGTCATGGCCATGGAAGCCTTTGAGGGTGAAGGGTCACCCGCCACGGCACGCCAGATAAGAATCTGGACCAGCCAAGACTCGCTGCTGCCCCAGGTGAAAAACTGTATACTAAGTGGAAACTGGGCAGCCAAGTATGGAGAGATGCACGGCGATTTTAAGTCCTTTCACCGGCGCAAGGACGAGCTATCCGTCCAGGCCGACTGCATTTTGTGGGGAAATCGCGTAGTCCAGCCCAAGAAGGGCAGAGATTTATACGTCAAGGATCTCCATAGCATACACCCCGGCATTGTAATAATGAAAGCCATTGCGAGATCGCATGTGTGGTGGCCCAGCATCGACACAGACTTAGAGTCGTGCATACGCCGGTGCAACAAGTGCGCGCAACTCAGCAACGCACCCAGGGAAGCCCCCCTGAGCCTGTGGTCCTGGCCCTCCAAACCCTGGTCCCGTATCCACGTAGACTACGCGGGTCTCTTTCTAGGAAAAATGTTCTTAGTTGTAATTGATGCTTAATCAAAATGGATCGCATGTGTTATAATGTCATCCAACACATCCACCGCCACAATAAAGAGCCTTCGGACAATGATCACACCCATGGCCTGCCCGACATCCTTGTTAGTGACAATGGACCATGCTTTACGAGTTCCGAATTTCGCGAATTTATGTGCTGTAACAGCATAAAGCATGTCAGGTTGGCCCCGTACAAACCAGCCTCCAATGGCCAAGCTGAACGGGCAGTACAGATCATAAAGCAGGGCATGCAGCAAGTGACGGAAGGCCCCTTGCAGACCTGTCTGTCTCGCATGCTGCTTGCATATCGGACGAGGCCCCACTCACGCACTGGGTTCCGCCCGCCGAACTCCTCATGAAGAGGACCCTCAAAACAAGGTTGTCTCTCGTGCACCCGGTTTTAAGTGAGATTGTTGAAAACCAGCGTCTTAAGCAATGTACATATCATGACCGCAACTCTGTAACGCATTGTATCAATGTCGATGACCCTGTTTTCATGCTGAACTTTGGTATGGGCCCCAAGTGGCTCGCAGGCACTGTCGTAGCTAAAGAGAGGAGTAGGGTATTCGTGGTAAGACTCACTAATGGCCAAACCTGCAAGAAGCACATCGATCAAACCAAATTGAGGTTCACCGATGATCCAGAACCACTGGATGACTAAAGTGACATTGACTTCCAACCACAAGCAACAGAACCGGCGGTTCACCAAGAGAAAGAACCCGTCGCACCGGACAGTCCGACCAGAGCCGCAGCATCGCAAGGCAGCGACACTCCGGTCAGGCCGCCTACATCCAGCGTACAACTCAGGCGCTCAACCAGAGAATGCAGACCCCCAGTCAGGCTTGACCTGTAAACCGCATCTAAGACTTGGGGGGGGAAGTGTTGTGATGTATTTGCAGCCACACTCTGTACCATGCATTGTACCATGTAATTACATGTAATAGCCAACAGATGGGGAAAGCCCGGGAGGCACACATTACTGCACCTCGTGGTGCCTCCCTATATAAAGCAGGCTCCCCTTGCAGTGCTCACTTTTGGAGTTTACAATAAACCTAAAGGTCACAAGGTGATCAGCTCCAGATGGGCCACGTGTGGTTTATTACAGTGATAAGCATACATATCCTGCTCATTTCTGTTACTTTCTCTTTCCCTATTGGGTTCTCTCACATGCACACATACACAATATTGTAGATTAACAAAAAGCTCAAGGATCGATTCTCTCTCACCCGCACTGTAAAGCTAGTGATTTTCTTATGTGTGCTCATAGCATGTGAAGAACCTTGCCGTGAGCAAGGACACAAAAATTGTACCTTTCAGATAAACACCTCTATTGAATCACCTTATAACCTCAACCAACAAAAGAAGCTCCAATGTTTCAAGTATTTATTTGTATTTATATTTCCACGTACCAGTCAGCAGCCGAGTGAATCTATGCTGTATCCTCCCCATTGGTTCAACATCCTTTCTATAGTGTGGAGCCCACAACT
This sequence comes from Pristiophorus japonicus, assembly GCF_044704955.1. Taxonomy (NCBI): domain Eukaryota; kingdom Metazoa; phylum Chordata; class Chondrichthyes; family Pristiophoridae; genus Pristiophorus; species Pristiophorus japonicus. The sequence goes on from NC_091985.1 coordinate 69,961,721, forward strand.
TCACACAGTACTCCAACTGTGGTCTTACTAGGATTTTATATAGATTCACTGTTGCATCTTAACTTTTATATGTACATCTTGCCAAAAAATTAGCTTTTTTACAGCCATATCCACTGGAGGTGCTGTTTATAAGATCTTGTACACCAAAAATCACCAAATCCCTCTGCCTTCCACAGCATCCAGCCTTTCCCATTCAAAGCATTAGAATTATTTTTCTCACATTTCCTGATATTAAATTGCATCTGGCACTTTTTTGCCCATTCCACCATCTTATCCCTATCCCCTTGCAGCCTCCTTTGGTATTCTGAATTACTTTCTGACTCCAATTTCATACTGTCTACAAGTTGGACACCACTTACTCTAGCTTTATATCCAAATCATTGCTGTACACAGTGAACAGGAGAGGTCCCGGAACACCCACTTTCAACCATTCTGTCTTTAACTCCTAATTTCTGTTTCCTCTATTCTAACCAGTTTTTAATCTAATTTGCTATTCCTTTAATTCAATACCCTTAATCTTCTTTAATACTCTCCAATGTAGTACTTTGGTCAAAGGTTTTCTGGTAGATCATTTACCCCATAGCCACTGCATTTCCCCATCCGCCTTATTTGTCACTTCCTCATAAGAACTCCATCAAGCTTCTGAAATCCAGGCTGGCTGCTTCTAATTATTTTCTCTTCATCCACATATTTAGTAATTGTTTAATATGCATTAAGATTCACCTTTGCTGGCTTTTTGGAAGCATAACACGTGAATCAAACCCATAGATTTTTACTCTATCTAACCTTCTGACTTGTGTCAAATGATTGAATATTTCTAGGCACTGTCAATGGTTACAAAAATATTGCGGGACAATATTAGCTCTGGTGGACTATTGAACCAACAGTTTTATTTTCACAACAGCTTAGGGTGTTTTAAATGTTTATCAATAACCATAGTGTCTTTAGACCTTGTTCATAGAATTACATAGTGCCTAATCAGATCACAAAATAACTTAAAAAAATATTTTCTTTACTAATGACCCGACAAAATTCAATGAGTAGCATGATTTTAATGAAACAATTTGAAGTAGATGCGCTTACACAACTATACGTACCAACATGCTGAGTTTTCATACATTCTCTGATTTATTAATGCTGGTTAAATGAGGGTGAGTTTGGGTTTACTAGAAAAATTGCCAATTGGCTTTGAGATGTTGGGTTACATAGTTTCAGTGTATAAAATAACTTTGCCTTGCTACATCATTGCTCACAAGTTGATCAGTATTCCACGGGAGAGCCTTGACAATGTGATTATTTCAATTTGAATTGTTAGAAAAAATAAGGACCTGGGGCATATCTAAGGGTAAATACTAACTTATCATAGTACTTCCAGCTAAAATTATGGGTAAAGTGAAGAGCAGCGACTCATTTATTTTTAGGTTTTTAAGATTACTGGTTCAATCGATAAGCCTTTTGAAAATAACCAGAACTGTAATTGTTTGTGTTTCATATGTTTCGCAAGAATATTTATGCAAAGTCATCTGCGCACTAAAATTAAAATGATTGAGTGGCAATGGTTATAGTAAGTAAATTATGAGAAATCTGAGTCCACATCACAGAATTTGTTCAGTAGTTACCAATGGGGTTCATTAGTTACAAATAGTTACATTACAGTGTTTTGATTTCCACAAACAAAAATTAAATAAATTGTTCACATGTAAAAGTTATAGCTGGTTTTTATCCATACACAATGTATTACAAACATTATTTCTTACAAACATTATTTCAAATAATTGCATTTGAGGCAACCAGAAAGTAAGACAGACAAAGCAATTAATTTACACGCACTACTGGAAACTTATGGCATGCATGAGGTACAATTTATTTTGAGCAACTTGCAAATCAGTTGTGTTGGCAGAGTGACAGTTTCAAGACATGACAAGTAGTTCCAGATAACTCTCCTACACTAAATGAAAGGCAAAAGATTGCATTTCCATTTTGCACCATCTTCCATATGCATAGTGCTCCAAAGGAGCACATTAAAGTACTTAGAGTTAGCCAGTCAAAATCAGAGTTCTATGGTAGTGGTTTTGTCTGGAAGATGCCAACAATTAAAAGATGGACAGGGCCTTGAAGAATAATGCAAAGTTGTCTGTTGAAAGCATATTTCATCCCAATCAACATGTAAAAGTACAATTATCCATAACCAAAGCTTGCTTCACAGCTGTAAAGTTCAGCTGTAATGATCCCTGCACATTGCACTTGCACATCAATTATGATAATCATAATCACGGTCGTTAAGCTGAATGTTCATTACTGTCAGGATGCTACTGACAGCAGTTTCAATCATCAGCTGCAATGGCCAAGCAGTCACAGTCGCACCCATGTTTCTGCACCCAGGTTTTGCAACATTAAATCTATGATATTTTCTACTTCCCACTCTATTTTACAACGATTGAGGAAGAAAAGTTGACTTTATGTTCTACATAATGTACTAAGATTGTTTCCTACTGTTCTATTTTAATTTTTTTTCTTGGTACATGATTAACTGAGATCTTTAGACCTGCAATGCCCCACTATTACTTTAAAAAATATTTTTAGGGTTTAATATGAAAATATGCTGGAGGTGTAATATTGTCTTTGAAACATAACCCTTTTCAGAACTTTACATTTTTGGTGAAGCAACCAATCTCTACGACTGCACATTTTATTTATTAATGACACTGCCTGCTGCTCTTTACTCCCAGTTCTAGATATTCAGAGCCAAGAGCTGAAAGCGAAGCTGTGAAATTAGCAGCAGCAATACATAAAATGCACATAAATACAGTTTAATTTAAATAGTCTATAAAGAATCATGTTGGAAACATGAGAATATTAAGGAGCTTGGGGCATTGCACATTGAATTGGTTACTTGTCAAATTAAGGGTTGACGTATAACCAATTCAGTTGTTTGTGGTGCACAAGTTTCCAACTCAAGCATGTAACATTCTTACTTTATCTAATTCACTTGGTTAATAATATTTGTACAGTCTTCCTATTTGTTTTTTCTACAAACCATTTGTACTCACCAATTTATTGTTTTCAACAAAAATGTATTTATTTTAATGGTTGGAAGTAATAATAATAATAACTTTTATTTATATAGCGCCTTTAATGTAGTAAAACATCCCAAGGCGCTCCACAATAGTGTTACAGAAAAACAAATAAATTTGACACTGAGCCACAGAAGAAATTAAGGCAGATGATCAAAAGCTTATTTAAAGAGGTAGGTTTTAACAAGGTCTTAAAGGAGGAAAGAGAGGTCGCGAGAGGGAGCGGTTTAGGGAGGGAGTTCCAGAGCATAGGGCCCAGGCAGCTGAAGGCACGTCCACCGATGGTTGAGCAATTATAATGAGGGATGTTCAAGAGGCTAGAATTTGAGGAGCACAGACATCTTGTGGGATTGTGAGGCTGAAAAAGATTACAAAGGTCGGAAGGGGAAAATCCATGGAGTGATTTGTAAACAAGGATGAGAATTTTGAATTGAGGCTTTGCTTAACTGGGAGCCAATGTAGGTCAGAAAGCACAGGGATGATGGGTGATCTTGACTTGGTGTGGGTTAGTACACGGGCTGCTGAGTTTTGGATGACTTCAAGTTCACGTAGTGTGGAATGTGGAAGGCCAGCCAGGAGTGAGCTGGAGTAGTCAAGTCTAGAGATAACAAAGGCATGAATGAGGATTTCAGCAGAAGAGCTGAGGCAGGGGCAGAGGCGGGCAATGTTATGGAGGTGGAAAAAGCGATTTTAGTTATGCTGCAGATATGTGACTGGAAATTCATTTCAGGATCAAATATGACACCTAGGTTGCGAACAGTCTTGTTCACCCTCAGATTGATGCTAGGGAGAGGGATGGAGTCAATGGTTAGGGAACGCAGTTTGTGGTGGGGACCAAAGATAATGGCTTTGGTCTTCCCGATATTTAATTGGAGAAAATTTCTGCTCATCCAGTACTGGATGTCGGACAAGCAATCTGACAATTTAGATACCAAGCAGGGGTCGAGAGATGTGGTGGAGAGGTAGAGTTGGGTGTCGTCACCGTACATGTGGAAACTGATTCCATGTTTTCGGATGATATCGCCAAGGGGCAGCATATAGATGAGAAATAAGAGGGGCCAAGGACAGATCCTTGGGGACACCAGAGGTAACGATGTGGGAATGGGAAGAGAAGCCATTGCTGGAGTTTTTCTGGCTATGATTAGAGAGATAAGAATGGAACCAGGCGAGTTCAGTCCCACCTAGCTAGTCATTGGTGGAGAGGCATTGGAGGAGGATGGAGTGGTCAACTGTGTCAAAGGCTGTAGACAGGTCCAGAAGGACAAGGAGGGATAGTTTACCTTTGTCACAATCACAAAGAATGTCATTTGTGACTTTGATGAGAGCAGTTTCGGTACTGTGGCAGGGGCGAAAGCCAGATTGAAGGGATTCAAACATTGAATTCATGGAAAGATGATCATGAATTTGGAAGGCAACAACACGTTCAAGTACTTTGGACAGGAAAGGGAGGTGGTGATGGGGCGATAGCTAGCAAGCATAGTGGGGTCAAGGGTTGTTTTTTTGAGGATAGGGGTGATGATAGCATATTTGAAAGGAGAGGGGAACAGTACCTGAGGACAGAGCACCAGTAACAATGTCGGCTAACATGGGAGCCAGAAAAGGAAGTTGGATGGTCAGCAGTTTAGTGGGAATAGGGTCAAGAGAGCAGGAAGTGGGTCTCATGGATAAGATGAATTTGGAGAGATTAAGAGGGGAGATCAAAGAGAAACTAGAAAAATATATGAGTTTAGGGCTAGGGCAAGTGGGAGCGTCAGATGAAGTTTGGCCCTGTGGGCGAAGTGAAGGAAGGGAACTTGCAGAGGCAGCTGATCGGATGGTCTCAATCTTTGAGACAAAGAAGTCCATGAGCTCCTCACACTTGTTGTTAGAGGTGAGTGTGGTGGAGACAGAGGAGAGGGATTTAAGGAGACTGTTACCAATAGAGAATAGTAACCTGGGGTTATTTTTGCAATCCAGAATGATCCTGGAATAGTGAGCAGTTTTTGTAGACAAGAGTAAGAACCGATAGTGTTTTATGTGTTCGAGCCAGATCTGGCGGTGAATGGCTAAACCAGTTGTCCGTCACATCCGTTCAAGTATACGCCCTTTTGACTTGAGGGAGTGAAGATGAAGACTGTATCAGGGGGAACGGTAAGGGTGGGAGAGAGTAATCATTTTAATAGGGACTAGGGCATCAAAGATGGTAGTGAAGGTGTGATTGAGTAGATCGGTGGCTGAAGAAATATCATTGTTAAGAGGGCCAAATGTTGGACAGTTTCGAGTTTGATAAGTGCAGTTGTAATAGAGTTTGGAGAGTTTTTTTCCAAGGGCGGATGCAGAAGGAAGTAGGTTTAGATTGGGGAAGTGGAATGTGGGTCGATAGTGATTCAAGGAAATGGTTAGAGATGGCGTTATCTTTAATTGATAAAGTAGGATAATGTTAACAAGATAAACTTGTAGTTCAGATTCTAAACATACAATAATCACAATAAATTAGTTTGAATTTCAAAATTAATTAATTAATGGAATTATATCAACAATATTGCAAGTTTTGGGGATTCTTCCACCGCGCCCCCCCAATTCAAATCATTCAATCTTAAGGCTATACCGTTTGATTAATGTAACCACTGGAATAGATTTACAAGATGCAATGTATTATCCATGCTTTTAACCTCTAAAGATTCTGAGCAGCTGCTCATTTGTACAGATATTGTGGACCACAGGTGTGACGGGTGCTGGAATCCATGAAACAAGATAGCTTTGCTGGACTGATGATTGGTTATATAAGGTGAAATGCTGAGCAGCTAAACAACAGTGACGTCTAATGATCAAAGTTATGCCAAGTATGCACTTTCATTTGTATTTTCTTCTGTGTGTTAGTTTTTAATAAGAAAAGTAGATGCAAATAAATAGGTAAGTAAGGTTGATAAAAAGTGATAACTCAAATGGCATTCGGTGTGCAAAATCTTCACTCAAAATTCGGAAGCCTAGCATCCATTTTTCCAGCACAAAAATGGATAGCTGTAAGTTGAATATCACCTTCCTCATGTTTTCTTGAAATTTTGTCTATCAGGAACTTAGGGTCCTGGGCAGCGAAAAGGGCATTCCTTATTTTTTTTGCGCCATTCTTCTAAGGTTTTAGTTAAATTAATCAAATAGTTGTCATGAATGCAAGTTAAGCATCAATTTAACTGCTTGAGAAACCTCATTCACGTCACTAAATAATGGAGACGCAGTGACTGTGAAAGGAACACATATGCAATGTAATTGATTGGTATTCTTTTATTCTATCCAAAATTGGTATTAAAAAAAATATGAGCTGCAAAATTGCACTCACCCATTTTTATTTTCTCTCCCTGAGAAGACATTTTGTTTAAATGGTGCACAAGTCATCAATCTTGCTGCCAGGCCACAAATTGATAAACATTATCAATGTTGATTTTGCTAATATTGAAGATATTCAGATGAAATAAATAGGTAAACTCACCTTCAGGACATCAGCATTACCCTTTTATCATGGTTTCAAAGCAATGGATATTACAAACAAGCAAGACTTCATAATTAAACCAATGAATAGTTAGCAATAGCAATACAAAAAAATCATCTCCAGATTTTGAAAAGTTACATTTATATTCCAAACAAACAACTATCAATTTACACTTTCACTGATGATTATAGATGCTAATAGTCAATTATTATCAGATTGTTGAGATACTTGAAAAGTCAATTGTGCTATTTTGTTGCTTGCCTACCTTATTTTTGTTTGGCATGTCTTCAGTTGCTCTAAAGTGTTTAGTTCCATAAGCAATAGTTTCATATTTGGTGCCAGTATTAAGGAGTGGCTCAATGGTTTTGTACCTACTTGTATTGCTGAATGGCAAGAATCTATAAGCAGGATTTAAAACAAAAATATTAAAAGTATGTAAAACATTCAGTGTTGAAATCCCTCATAGTACTTTCATTAGCAGATAATAAGAGATGGTACTGCTTGAAAATGGCAAACTAGCACAAGATGTTGGAGCACCAACATACTGCACCAGAGAACAGTGGGACATGGGTCACACTGCCATTTAAATTATCAGGTGTGCCCATCAGTTACTAGTTCAGACTGGGATTGACGAAAGCCAATAAAATAATTAGGGAAAAACAGGGTTTTATACTCCTAAAATAAAATGTATTTTCTAAAATCTTTGTTTTAATACTTTAATTTCCAAATGGATGGTCTCACCAACTCCACATAGACTTTATTAATTGACTAACAAACAATATCTACCCAGACAAATTTATTACTTTACAATTAAAGAATATACTCAAGCTAGAAAATATTTTTAAAAGTTACACAATTTCTCAGCACAAATGACATGTTATATGAGATTACAATGGTCATTTTTTGCCACAGTTTGGGACGAAACAAAAATTTGCACTGAACCACACTTCAGACTACAGAACTGATTAAACCATTACTGATTACGTAGGGAGAAAAAGTGGGGCTTGGAAACTAGATTTATATATATACAATTAGATATTGTTAGATATTTTCTCATATCAGAATTAAATATGTAGCAGTATTCACTATAATTTCCAAACCGACAGTCTCTATTTCAACCATATTCATACACCAAAGAAAATTACGTACATACAGATAGAATTTCTGATGCAAATAAAATTACTTATTTCAGTTAAAAACAAATAAAATTTATACCATGCACTACAACACAGCATTCTCCTCTGAGTGCTTGAATACCCACTGCTGCACTTTTATACACAGAGTTCATGCTGCACCTATTTCTAACTTCCTTAAGGAATGTGACATTTTCTGAGAGTTATCATAATTCTATCAAAACACCACCGTAGGTCAGGGCTATAAGTAGAGCTGGAGCGCCGGGCCCTGGAATATCGTGGGCTGCCCCGATCTGTGTGAAAATACCACCGCAAGTCGGGGCTATAAATAAAGCTGGAGCACCTGGCCCTGGAACATTGTGCGGCGAATAAGGGTACATGGCCCAGAAGAACCGAGGGCCCAGGGGCAGCACGGGCATGCCCACACTGCGATATGTGTGCGCACTAGGTCCGTGCAGCAGAGCAGGTCTGCAGTCGTCCTGGTTAATCTTTGCTACTGGATAAAGGCCTAGCTCTGTCAAGCCCGTGTGGTGGCTGATGTGCAACAGTCACCACACGCTAAAAAAAATCCACACACAGGCATCTTCCACCCCCTCAATTGGAGTTCAGGACTGGAATATTGGGTCCTTCATTGAAACATCTGTGAACTCTGATGGGAGCAAGTCATCCTTGTTCAAGGGACCACCTATGATGATGATCATAATGTTTTTATCCTTCTTGGGCAACCATCAAGCTGTTCAACTACCATCAACATTTCCAACCATGCCAGGATTGACTTACATTAGTTATGTCAATTTTTGCTCCATTGACAGGTACAAAACTCTAAGTTGTGTAAAAGATTCCACCACAATTTGTGAACGTTTTTGCTGAAAAGTGTGGTGACAGATGAGTATTCATTAAATGTACAATCTGTGAAATCAGTGCATTTAGACCTAGGGCTTGAAATTTCTGGAGGCCTAGTCTGCTGCTAAAAATGCAGGATTCTGGGGCAGGATTTCTGGCCTCCAGTCTGCTGCGTCTTGACCCTGTTCTAAATCCTGGAGACAGGGTCATTTACATAAAGGGGAAGTGCACCCAGACTATTTACAATGTTCCCTGCGAAGTCTGTTCTGGCCAAAAAGGATCTTTTTTTTAAAAGAAGCACATTTTCACTGTTGCAGTTTTCATATCATTGAGCATGCACATCCGCCTGGCAGTTGCAAATAATCCTGCATGATGGAGTTGTATTTTCTGTGGGGTGAGGTGGTGAGGCAGAATTTGATTTCTGATGAATAATTTCATTCCCCCCCCCCCCCCTCCCCCAATCCTGTTTTCTCTTCTGGCGACATGACATAAGGGGCTAATCGCAAGGAACAGCTGCCTCCCCTCCCCTCATAGTTGTTTATGGTTGACAAAAAGGGGCGGCGACTGGTGGAACAGGGTCTTAGCCCTAATCTTCGCGCCTTCGCCTAACATATGCTCTGATAGAACCCTCCCAGGCTCAGAGACTGATGCAAGAAATTTGGAAGAGACAGATTGAGTGTGTGAGGGAGAGATAAAGAAAGAGCAATTAATAGTTTGATAAAAATGAAAAATATGATCGTGTATCAGACGACAAGCTTTTTCTTGACCTTCTCTGTGCTCTTTGAACAGTAGATAGAATCATAAAATGGTTACAGCACAGTAGGAGGCCATCCCATGCGTCGAGGCCGTGCTGGCTAAAATCAACTGCGTTGTTGGGATTGGAACTCATGGCTCCAGGTCATTAATCCAGACCTAGTCTAGTAACATGACCACTGTGCTTGGGCTTTGAAAATCTGCATGATAGTGCTACACCCTGCATAGATTATCATTATTTTCTGGTTTTACTACTAAAAAGGAAAACAACTTGGAGATGAATCATTTTATATTTTTTAAATAATACCAGGGATACTAATTCCCATTATGTTTCAAAGGAAACTTCCTTATTTTGCCATTGGCATTGCAATTCTAATGCCAACAGCGTGCTAATTTAAAACATAATTTACAAAATATATATTTAAAATTAATTAAAAGCACTGTGGGACGTTTTACTACATTAAAGGCACTATATAAATGTAAGTTGTGGTTGTCAGCAGAATGCCACTCCTGCTACCCTGCCAGAGCAGCCATTTTCAATGTGGGTGGGATGAGTGACTGCAGTTGCACTTTCCCACCCACCAACAGCCTGACCCCATTTCGCAGGCTGCCCATGCGACAGTGACGGATGCAATGGGCCCATGTGAAGACCTTTAATAACTCACTGGTGACTTTGTCATTCATGAGTTATTAGGTCTTTCTCACTCGTGGAATAAACTGGCTATTTCATTGTCCCTCTTGTGTATATTCTCTATTTATTCGGATTGCTGAAAGAGTCATAAGAATTGTACTTTGCAAAAACAAAGTAGGGAAAGTTGGAAAATGATTTCAATGATAAAGGAGCATAGAGATTAATAATTATTAGACAATCAATTTGTACCAACAATGATACAACTTTTCAGAAATAGATTTGGAGTACTTGACATTACTTTTAAGATTGCAGGATACAAGTAGATTTTTGGAGCAAATACTAATTTCAAATATAAACCTGTAAACCTTATTGAAATAAACATTAAAAGGAATGCAAACACAAGAATCAATGTTTTAGTTAATTATTTAATTAGTTAATTAGTTTATCCTAAACAACTAGCAGTGTGGCAATTGTCATGCAATAGCCCCAGACAGATAGCAATTTTTTAATATAGAATTCTAAATTAAGTGAAAAATTTAACAGGAGGGTTATGACATAAAGGTGTGGTATTGTGTAAACAATAGAGTTCCAGGAAGGCTGCCAAATGTTAATTAAAGTGTATGTTGATTTTGTAAATTACACCCCAGACACTTAGCTGGGGGTATTCTATAAACAGATTTAACCAACATGAAAAGGTGGAGTGTCAGAGGAGTTCTAAATACCACTGGGCTTGCTGATGCCGATGTTGATGCTGAAAGAAGATACTTCAGAGATTTATGTAGCAAAACTAAACTTGTTTAACATTTTTAAATCAAAAATGAGTTGGCCACTGTAAAATGTCAGTAGTTTTATGATGGGCATTGGTTTTCAATGAAAATATATTTCTATGCACTTTACAAATGTTTTTTATTTACTGAAAGAATAAAGCTGAATTGTGATCACTTCTTAGAAAATACTTTCTGTTAAACCAGTGAGTTTAATCTTTTGCTGTACTAATCTGTTGTAATTCTTAGCTCCTTTCCAGCATAATGCTAGGAATGTTCCTACATAGGTAAATAGATTATCCAATGAAAGAATTCCTATCCAAAAGAATAGGAAACTTAACATGCTTTGTCTGTTTTTCTAGTATTCCAATTTATGTTTGAATTATTAAAAATGTTAATAATAACATGGTATTGGATATACCATTTAAAAAGGATATGCAATATATATATCTTGTCTAAAATATATTTAACCAAAATTGCTTAGAGGTTTGTGCTGGTGTGACCAGGTGCCTTTGAAGGCACAACTTACTAAAAGGGATGTAAACATGAACAGTTATAAATATAACACTATCATTGCGTTTCTTACAAAGTTCTTCAATCCAGGAAGTTTCTAAAACCAAATTTATTCAACCTCTACTATGTGAGTATATCTTCTTTGCTGCATTGTCAGCAATTTTCCTGTTCTCAGCAATTTGTTACTTCAAATTTTTTACCTAGAACAGACTTTAGGAATAAGCAATAGAGCACATGCAAGGTCAACAATCAGCAGTTCATGCAACTGCAGCTCATCTTCCATATATTTACTACTTAATAAGTAAGAGAAAATAAGAATTAAAATGATTTATATATCAATATGCCTCTAAACTTATTCAACAAAGTACTGATTTTGAGGGTTTTCAAGTTATATAGTTTTCTTGCTTTACAAGTCATTGGGGCGAAATTACCATACACTCAGTTTGCGGTGCAAAATTTGAGTTAAGTGAAGCCGGCCGAGATGGGCGGGAAGGAGTTTGCAAATTTGGCACTTTGTTTCCCAAATTGGAGAGCTGTGTTGTTGAAGTGCGAAATGGCCTCCGTATGGTGGTAGCAGGGCGAGAGAGGGGCAGAAGCACGGCGATGTCACTCAGCGCTGTGCTGACCACCTCAGCCCAGCCGAACCAGCAGCTGCCATTGTCATGGCAAATGCAAAGTCGGCTAACACAAAAAAAGATGGTGGCCACGGTGCAAGGCCCTCCCCTTTAAGGGCAGACAGGGCACCCAGCCACCACAGCTTTGCGACGTTCAAAGCTGTCTGTAGCATCGCCCCATGCCAGCTTCGCTCCCGCAGGGCAATTTCCCCTGCGGGGCGATAAGGGGTTGGCACGCACGGCGATGACATCATCGCCGTGTGCGCCACTGCCCGGGGTAAAAACTACGGGGCGCAGCACAAAGCTGCTTTCGCTGCTGACATACCAGGGGAAATTCCGGGCGGGTCGCTTCCGCCGCCTGTCTCCGGACAAACAGTCCTTATTGCCCCGTTAGCGCCAACGGGCTTTTCGAAAAGGTATAATTTTGGCCCCATTATCTTTTGTCAGAACAGAGGACTGAAAATTTTGGAAAAAAATTTAAATATTTTAAAATACACTGAAAGATAGAAAGACGCCCAAACATTCTATATTTGAACTATGTGGGTGGCATTCAAAAGGTTATCTTGAATCATGACTGTGAATTACTGTCATTTAAAAAAATTATACTGCAGTGCACAAAGCTAATTATATAGCAGCTTGATTTTTAATATGTTCTCAACACAAATGTAAGAAAAATATTATTTTAAGCACAGGATTTTTAAAAATCTCAGCCGAGGCATAGAATACAAGTGCAGGGGGGTTATGATTGAACTGTATAAAATACTAGTAAGGCCACAGCTAGAGTACTACATGCAGGTCACCACATTACAGGAAGAACGTGATTGCACTGGAGAGGGTACAGAGGAGATTTACGAGGATGTTGCCGGGAGTGGAAAATTTTAGCTATGAGGACAGATTGTATAGGCTGGGTTTGTTTTCCTTGGAACAGAGGAGGCTGAGGGGAGACCTCATTAAGGTGTATAAAATTATGAGGGGCCTAGATATAGTGGATAGAAAGGGCCTATTTCCCTTAGCAGAGGGGTTAACAACCAGGGGGCATAAATTTAAAGTAATTGGTAGAAGATTTGGAGGAGGTTTGAGGTGAAATTTCTTCACCCAGAGGGTTGTGGGGGTCTGGAACTCATTGCTTGAAAGGGTGATAGAAGCAGAAACCCTCACATTTAAAAAGTACTTGGATGTGCACTTAAAGTGCGTAACCTACAGGTCTACGAACCAAGTGCTGGAAAGTGAGATTAGGCTGGAAAACTCTGTCGGCTGGTGTGGACACAATGGGCCGAAATGGCCTCCTTCCGTGCTGTAAATTTCTATGATTCTATGACATGTAATTGTCGATACCAAGCATCAGGTGGTAATATAATTTATAAGGACTAAGCCTTGATTTTGATTGAGTGCTGTTTGATGACAGGGGTTTGGCTGTATTTATTTTTTCCCACAGTTTTAAGCCACACTCTGTGTAAGGTTGATAATAAAGTTCCACCATTAAAAAATATTTGCAAACAAAAGATTAGTATGAAAATCAACATGGAAGTATTTGTGATCTTATGCTTCTATAATAAATTACTTAGTTGGTTATTTTATTAAACAAAGACAATGGCCCGTAATTTGCAGTCAGCGGCGAAGCAAAGGCGTTCACTGCTGGCCCCGAAGTGAGCTTCCCACAATGTCGCAATCTCTATGACGAAAAGTTTTGCTTTTCCAATGTTCAGTTGAGATCAGTCTAAGTTAATGGGGGTCCCCGAGTGTGAGCTGCGGTATTGTCAACAAGCTGTCTAAGCAGTCAATCACAATGCAGAATTCTCACAGACCGGGAACCAGGAAGTGAAGAAGCTCCTTTTATTATAACTTTTTAAAACAAAGAGCAAAACAAAGATTGGGCTCTCACATGGGAAAAGGTGAGCCTGAAATAAAGATGAACAAACTTTAAAAAGAATACATTTTTTTTTAAAGTTTCTTAAAAATTGTAATTTTTATTTAAATGGGCAATTTGACACTCCACAAATTAAAATTAGTTTTTCAGGGCCATAACATTTGTTTAGCAGTCAATACACTGTTAAATACCAGTTACACCTAATCCAAAAGGGTATAACTTTTAATGGGGTATTTAACAGCAATATTACTGCGGAAAAGCCAAAGTTTTCATTCGTTTCCCTGATTGCCTTGATTGCCGGCTATTTGCGGGGGGGGGGGGGGCGGAGGTGGCGGGGCGGTATAGTATAGCCAGTGTCAGAGCAGTGAATGATTGACCATAACTTCAGGAGTTCCAGGTTACGATGCACATGCGCCACATCCTGAAGTTGCGGTCAGTTTCAAAGGGGTAATACAGCATTCACTCATATTACCCACCGCAAATTCCAGGCCAATAGTTTGCAGAGGGGTGATATATTTCTATGTTTGAATGTAAATGCATACAATGAATGCACTACTTTAAAATGAATAATTATTAATTACATGTTTACACAATAACTTGCTTTCAGTGATAAAAACCTTTCGTCACTACTCTAAGTCACACAAAATAGTCATTAACAGAACTTAGAAATTTATAAGAATATGGAAACCATTGGAAATAGACTCCATTGATTCTTATATTTGGATCTTTTCTCCTCTTCTCAGCATGAGTTGGCAAATATCGGCCTTTTACCTCCTGCTTCCGCCTGTAAGCTAGAAGAAATTAGTTTGTTTCCATGGTTACAATATCAGCATGTTTCCAATCTAAGTAATATCTTATGTAAAACACAGGCCACTGCTGTGTATCATTGTTCTGGCATAAGTAGATTATGATTTTTATTGGATATCTAATACGCATCTTTTCACATTTCTACTGTTTTGTTTTTTTCCCCAAATTGTAAATATGCGATAGTGATGATTTTAATCCTATTTTCTCTTGCTTAATCAGTAGTAAGGAAAAATAACTTGTTTCAAGACATAGCTGCGCAGTTCTACTTTACATTTTAGAAAAACATTATAAACATTCATGAATTATTAGTTTTTAAAACAATTAAAACAGCCTCAATAATTGACTTTACCCAGTTTGATTCTTTTGCCATTACAAAATCATTTTAACTATGGAAAACAGCTTAATATATTTTAAAAGAAATATAGAGTTTAATTTGTCAGTTATTTGATCTCTTGATTTTGGAGAAAGCCACAGGCATAAGGTATTTATTAATTGTATGCTTTAAATGATATTTGTGGCTATTTGGTGGGGCCCATCAGATTATGTAATTGTGGGACAATACAAATATTAATGAATAAATGTGCTTTAAGAATGGAAGGCCGCTTTAATTGATTTTTCAATTAAATTCAATTTCAGTATTCCACTTTAGGAATAAAACAAAATAAATTTAAAATCTCATGAAAGTTGAGCATTGCCTTTTTAAAATGAGAGGAGTGTATAGGTGTACAAATACTCATGAGAAAAATAGCATTCATACAAGACAGATTACAGTGCTAGGAATGCTAATTTGCACATGGGACAGACATCACCAAAAATTAATGTGGCCCCAATGTCCCAGAATATATGGAACTGATGCTGTGAGCCGGCTGCTCTGGTAGCAGTTGCCATCCTGTTCAAATCAGAACAGTCCATCTTTCTTTCTTTTCAGCTCTATTTAAAACAGTGTGTTTTTCCTCCCGTGGATTGCTTGGTGCAGTACCCTAGGAAAGCAGTCTGACACAGCTCTTCACACATAAAGGTGTAGGTTTGAATCTAGCCCAGGAGTTGGTGACAAAGGTCACTTCTTCCAAATAGCTATTAAGAGCTTCCAGTGAAATGAGATCAGCCAACCTCTGTCAAAAATCCCAAATCTATCACTCTGGTCTCTGACACTCCATATAGTGTAAGCAATTCACCACAGTGAGCATCAAAAAGCATCTATGTAAACTCTAAAGTACGTAACCTCTGCTGAATTGAAACATAAGTGCCTTAGTCTATCACCTGTAAAATAAAATTGTTAGATTGTCAGGTAAATAATTACGTTACTATTACTACTGTCTTTGAGTTCAGTTATCTTGGGTCATACTATTAGTTGAATTATAGGGGCCAATTTTAGACTCATTACATCTGAAAATGGTTGCCGATGGGATGTAATGGTGTGTGAAATTTGGCAGAGATACGTCCCGACTGATCTCCGCCTATTCTTTGCTCAGTTCAAATTTCTGGTTTCCAGAGACTTGAGCACATAATCTAGGCTGACACCTCATTGTAGTACTGAGGGAGCACTGGACTGTCAAAAGTGTCATCTTTCAAATGAGATGTTAAACTAATGCCCTGTCTGCCCTCTCAGATGGGTGTAAAAGATCCCATGGCACAATTTGAAGAAGAGTGGGGGAGCTCTCTCCAGTATCCTGACCAATATTTATCCCTCAAGTAACATTACTATTTGGTCATTATCTATTGCTTTTGTGGGACATTGCTGTGCGTGAATTAGCTGCTGGGTTTCCCACTTTACAACAGTGACAACACTTTAAAAGTACTTCATTGGCTGTGAAGCACTTTAGGACGTCCTGAGGTTGTGAAAGGTGATATATAAATGCAAGTTCTTGCTTTTTCTTTGTTTCCGGTTGGTGTTCGGATGGGCGTGGAAGCTCCCATCTGAAGCAGCGTGGGCACATCCTACACATTATTTCCTAATGCACAGGCATGCAGGAGTCAATTGCAAAATACATTCAGGAAATGAGGCATCCTGCGTTGCTATAGATTGGGGAATACAAGGGAATTGATCTAAAGGGCATAGTACTGTAAAAGGGGGTTTACGCTATTGCTGGATAGTTTCTTCATTGTATTTATTTTTCCTGCTGTCATTTAGGTTCTCATGACCTGTATGCCAGTTGTTCCAAATTAGTTATGTTTTGCCCCCAGCACCATTACTGCAACCAACGGATTTCCAATGACAATCCTCCGAGCTGGTGCATTCTACAAAGGAATCCAAGCAGGTCAGGCTGTAAAAGAGGTGTGCTGTGCCCACCTACTAGTACCTGCACACCTACCTTTGCAGACAGAGGTGAAATGCTGATGGAGGTTTAATCTATCCAAACAAAACTGCGACAGAACTCTTTTTGTAAAGTTTGTTCATGGGATGTAGGTGTCGTTGGCAAGGCCAGCATTTATTGCCCATCCCTAATTGCTCGAGAAGATGGTGGTGAGCCGCCTTCTTGAATGGCTGCAGTCCGTGTGGTGAAGGTGCTCCCACAGTGCTGTTAGGGAGAGTTGCAGGATTTTGACTCAGCAACGCTGAAGGAATGGCAATATACTTCCAAGTCAGGATGGTGTGTGACTTGGGGGGGAACGTGGAGGTGGTGCTATTCCCATGTGCCTACTGCCCTTGTTCTTCTAGTGGTCGAGGTCATGGGTTTAGGTGTTGCTTCCGAAAAAGCCGTGGCAAGTTGCTACAGGACATCTTGTAGATGGTACACATTGCAGCCATGGTACATCAGTGATGGAGGGAGTGATGGCATCAATAGAATATGTGAATGCCTCACTAACGATAATGGCTCTGAAATTCCGGTCGGAGGTTTCTTTCGGATGAACGCCTCTGACCGGAGAAATTTTACATATTTACCTGGTGGTCCCAGAGGAGCCTGCGATTCTGGTAAGTAATACGTCCTTACTATACAGTATAAATACACACGAGCCCGTGCTTGAGAGAAGGTCAGTCTGTGACCTGTCCTTTATTCCATAGCACTCAAGTGATGGAAGTGGGGGGAGCTTCCCCTTTTATATCTGAAGGTCTAGGTTAGGAGTGTCTCCCACAAGTTCACCACCTAGTGGTCATTGTTCTCACAGTGTACAACTTAGGTCAGATTATACATGGGTTACAATGCTGGTTGAATACATGACATCACCTCCCCCACCAAAGTCTTATTGGGATCACAGGTTGAGTCTCTCTGGTGGTTTACGCTCTCTTGTAGAGCGCCTGAGTTGGGGCTCCGGTTGTTGGGCGCTGACTTGAGTGTCTGCTGTTTGCGGTGCCTCAGGCCTGTCCGGACTGCCCACAGTGACTGGGCTCTCCTCCCTTTGGTTCCTGTGTTCGGTCATCTGTGGAGGAGTGAACTCTACATCATGTTGTTCCTCTGCTTCTTTTATGGGGTTGCTGAACCTTCTTTTTGTTTGATCCACTTATTTGCGGCAGATTTGTCCATTGGTAAGTTTAACTACCAGAATCCTATTTCCCTCTTTGGCAACCACAGTGCCTGCGAGCCATTTGGGCCCTGCAGCGTAGTTGAGGATAAAAACAGGGTCATTTACATCAATACATCGCGCCTTCGCATTCCTGTCATGGTAGTCATATTGTGACTGGCGCCTACTCTCGACAATTTCTTTCATGGTGGGGTGTATCAGGGATAACCGGGTTTTGAGCGTCCTTTTCATTAGCAGCTCTGCGGGTGGAACCCCTGTGAGCGAGTGTGGTCGGGATCTGTAGGCCAACAGGAGGCATGATAAGCGGCATTGTAGGGAACCCCCTTGGATTCTGAGCATCCCCTGTTTGATTATCTGCACTGCTCGTTCTGCCTGGCCGTTTGAGGCCGGCTTGAACGGTGCCAATCTGACATGGTTAATTCCATTGCCTGCCATGAAGTCCTGGAATTCAGTGCTTGTGAAGCACGGGCCATTGTCGCTGACCAAGATGTCCGTTAGACCGTGGGCGGCGAACATTGCCCATAGACTTTCTACCGTGGCAGAGGATGTGCTTGAATTTAAAATGTCACACTCGATCCATTTGGAGTAGGCGTCTAATACAACCAAAAACATTTTTCCCATGAAAGGACCTGCGTAGTCCACATGGATGCGTGACCAAGGCTTCTCGGGCCATGGCCAGGGGCTAAGGGGGGCTTCCTTGGGCGCATTGCCCAGCTGGGCACACGTGTTGCACCTGCGAACACAAAGTTCAAGAGCTGCGTCTATCCCTGGCCACCAAGCGTGTGACCTGGCAATTGCCTTCATCGTGACAATGCCCGGGTGCTCCTTGTGGAGTTCTCTGATGAACACCTCTCTGCCCATCTGGGGCATGACTACGCGGTTTCCCCACAGTAGGCAATCGGCCTGAATCGAGAGTTCATCCCTGCGCCTGTGAAATGGTTTAAATTCCTCAGGGCATGCCCTGTACGTGGCTGCCCAGTCCCCATTCAGGACACATTTCTTGACTAGAGACAATAGCGGGTCTCTATTTGTCTAGACTTTAATCTGACGGGCTGTCATGGGTGAGCCTTCGCTTCCGAAAGCTTCAACAGCCATGACCATCTCAGCAGCATGCTCGGTAGCCCCCTCAGTGGTGGCTAGTGGGAGCCTGCTGAGTGCAGCGGCGCAGTTTTCGGTGCCCGGTCCGTGCCGAATAGTGTAGTCATAGGCGGCTAACGTGAGTGCCCACCTCTGTATGCGGGCCGATGCATTTGCATTTATGGCCTTGTTGTCGGCCAAAAGGGACGTTAGGGGTTTGTGATCTGTCTCCAGTTCAAATTTCCTGCCAAACAGTTAGTGATGCATTTCCTTTACCGCAAATACACATACGAGCGCCTCCTTTTCTACCATCCCGTAGCCCCTTTCTGCCTGGGACAGACTTCTGGAGGCATAAGCCACCGGCTGTAACTGACCCTTGGCATTCACATGCTGCAACACACACCTAACACCATAGGACGACGCATCGCACGTTAACACAAGTTTCTTACATGGGTCATATAGCGTTAACAGATTGTTGGAACATAACAAATTGCATGCTCTATTAAAAGCCCTTTCCTGGCTGTCCCCCCAGACCCATTCGTGACCTTTGCGTAGGAGCACGTGTAGCGGCTCTAGCAGCATGCTCAATTTGGGAAGAAAGTTACCAAAATAGTTCAGAGCCCCAGGAATGAACGCTGCTCCGTTGTGTTACGGGGTCTGGGTGCTCTCTGAATCGCTTCCATCTTGGACGCAGTAGGGCTGATCCCGTCTGCTGCTACCCTCATCCCCAGGAATTCTACCTATGGAACTAGGAAGACGCACTTCGCCTTTTTCAGTCGCAGCCCTACCCGGTCCAGTCTGCGTGGTACCTCCTCCAGGTTGTGGAGGTGTTCTTCAGTATCGTAACCCGTGATGAGGATGTCGTCCTGAAAAACCACCGTCCCTGGAATCGACTTGAGGAGGCTTTCCATATTTCGTTGGAAGATCGCGGCGGCCGCGCGAATCCCGAACGGACATCTGTTGTACTCAAACAACCCCTTGTGTGTCGTGATGGTGGTTAGCTTCTTCGACTCACTCACCAGCTCCTGGGTCATGTAAGCTGAGGTCAGGTCCAATTTTGAAAAAAGTTTGCCACCGGATAGGTTCGCAAAGAGGTCCTCCGCTCTCGGTAGCGGGTACTGGTCTTGGAGTGACACCCGATTGACGGTGGCCTTGTAATTGCCACATATCCTGACTGAGCACAATCGGGCTTGCCCAGTCACTGAATTCGACTGGCGAGATAATGCCTTCCCTCAGCAGGCGGTCCAATTCGCCTTCTATCTTTTCCCGCTTCACATACGGCACCGCTCTGGCCTTGTGGTGTACTGGCCTGGCGTCCGGGTTGATGTGAATCACTACCGTGGCCCCCATGAAAGTGCCAATGCCGGGTTGAAATGATGAGTCAAATTTGTCCAGGATCTGTGAGCATGATACTCGCTCCACAGAGAAAATTGCATTGACATCGCCCCATTTCCAGTTCATGACAGCAAGCCAACTCCTCCCCAGTAGTGCGGGACCGTCCCCCGGGACAATGCAGAGTGGCAATCTGTTCTCCGAATCTTTGTGGGTCACGACTACCGTGGCGCTGCCTAGCACCGGAATGATCTGCTTTGTATATGTCCGTAGCTCTGCATCAATCGGCGATAATTTTGGCCTCCTGGCCTTGGACGCCCACAACTTTTCGAATTGTTTGATACCCATCAGGGACTGGCTGGCCCCTGTGTCTAGCTCCATTGATACTGGGATGCCATTGAGGAGCGCTTTCATCATTATCGGTGGCGTCCTGGTGTATGAACTGTATACGTGCTCCACATGAACTCGCTGAACTGCAGCTTCCAGCGATTTCCCCCAGCGTTCATTTCTGCAATTTCTGCAGGTATTTTGCTCATCTCTGCAAACTCCGGCTGAGTGTTTGCCTCCACGCCCCCAACATGAGCTGCTGTTTGAAACAAAAGGTCCCTTGCCAGTCGAGCGTCCCTAACTGCCCCTGTCCTTGAGTGCACCATTAACAGGTGTTGATGGCCCCATTACTGGCTGCATTGTCCCTTGCAATGGCGTGAATCGCCGTTCAGCTTGCCATTGTCTCTGTGGAACTCCCCCTCTAGGTTCGACTACATGTTGGGGCAAGCCCGACTGCCCTTGTCTGCCTGGAGAACTGTGTGCTGCTTTAACAATGTTGAATCTCTGTCCCAACCATTCCTTAACACAGTACCTCTCGTCTGTTCTGCTCGTGGCCATGCTCGCGTGGTTTAAATCCCAGTTTCTCGTCGCCATTAATACATCCTTACTATACAGTATAAATGCACACGAGGCCCATGTTTGAGAGAAGGTCAGTCTGTGACCTGTCCTTTATTCCATAGCACTCAAGTGATGGAAGTGAGTGGAGCTTCCCCTTTTATATCTGAAGGTCCAGGTTAGGAGTGTCTCCCACAAGTTCACCACCTAGTGGTCATTGTTCTCACAGTGAACAACTTAGGTCAGATTATACATGCGTTGCAATGCTGGTTGAATACATGACAGTAGGGATGCCTTCTCGTCCCACGCTGCGAAGCGTGCTGCTCTCCTCCACTTTCGCACAGAGAAGGTGCAGTCATGTGTGACTGCTCAACCAATCAGGTACAGTATACCACAGTATTCTCATTAATAGCAATGAGAACTTCGTATCTACGAGTTCTCATTGCTATTAATGAGAAAAAAAACAAACACACTAAATACTATAACAAAAAATAAAAAACACACCTCACATAATTGAAATTAATTGAGATTAAAGTTAATAAATGTCTTTAAAAAAATTCCGATTTAAAAAAAACGTTTTTTTAATTATGGTTTCAAATAAACTTGTCATAGTGGGCAGGGCTTTTAACAATAAAATGTGTTTCTTAATTTTATTTTATTATGTTTTTAAACTCTTACGCCTGTAAAAGTAGGCTATGCGTCTGCTTTTATCAGACGCAAGAGTTTTCAGGACATTTGCTGGGCAAGATATGGGTAAATACCGCAATCTTGCCCATGCAGATGGCCTGGCTGTGGAGATACAGAGGATCTGTCAAGCTGGAGTTTGACAGACCGGAAAAGCTGGTTTTCAGCGCATGCGTATTGTGCACTGAAAACCGGCTTTTGCGATGCCTTCCCGCGTCCGTACACACTCCATACGGATCTGGGGAGGCCGGGATTTCCAGGCCAATGTTGAATGCTTCCTCAGACACACATTAATAACAGTACGTCACACTTTCAGTGGCACTACATGAAATGAGGCATGCCAGGATGATCAAGAGCCAGCATAACCTGATAAGCCACCAAAATACCACCAACCATTTTTGCAGACCTTGTCACATCTACCTGGCAATGATTGTGGGAACTGTCTTCTCAGCGTCTGTTCACAAAGAGGCAGATGCGGAGCTGCGACATTTCCTGCAGCTACCATGAAACACAGGACTGGTACATGAAGTGAAAATAATGGTCAACTGCAGCTTAAAAATGAGCTGCACTTCCTTACAGGGATGCTGTAATACTAAGCTATGGAAATGGTGTTATGGAGTGTCATAGAGCACAACCATCCTCATACAGAACTATCTGAATTTGAGTGGTCATTAAACAAGGGGGACTGTTCCATCAAGGCATCTAACAACCACATGGCGTATATGAATAGGAAAGGCTTTCAGCCCATCAGTGCATTTGTGGCGGCAGACCACAGGAACAGAATGTACAGATGAATGCATGCTTTTTGCCCTGGCGCTAAACAGGAAAACATACTCCACAGAAATACTTTTTAGGTGTCTTAGTGTAAATTTCACTATGATTGTAAATGTTATGATCCTGTGATTTGACAATAACAACAGTCACTTCATTCTGTGCCAATCCACTATATTAGCACTATTTCAAGAAGCGGGCAGACTAGACAGCTATCCATTGGAGCCTGGGCTATTAACACCAGTGAGTAACTGCCAAACAGAAGGTAAATGAAAGTACAATATGGCTCATACTTCCACCTGATTTTTGACAAAATGTACAGTTGGAATGTTGAAACAGATCCCATTGTCTGGACAGACCAACTGGTATACTGCTCCACAGTTCTGAGAAGGTGCAGAAAATTTTCAGCATCTGCTGTATCTGGCATAATCTTGCAATTCATAGAAGGAGCATCCTTAAGCCACAGGACCAGGAGGGTTGGCCTGCAGCCCTGGCAGAGGAGGAGGGGAGGAAGAAGAATAGGAAAAGAAGGAAGTTGAAATGGAAGAGGCTAATGTGCAGCCTGGAAGATGGTGCATCAATCATTGATTGACAGGACTTGCACTTAAAATGTGTAAATCTGCTACCATCCCTGGCTCATCACATCACATGCAACATTAATGTATCTCTTCCGACAATAAATCTACACAGTACTTTTGAAAAAAGTTTATTCCGTATTTCAGTGTCTTGAATGTTTGCTTTCCTAGTGTTCGCCCTTGTGGGTGTGTGTCATTTACTGCCTAATCTTGTGATCTTTTTAATTGCTACTTCAGTATGAGGCAGCCTGCTGCTCCTCAATGGGGGCTTCTTGATACAGCTGTGGCGCTGCATCCTTTTGTGCTCATTCATGAAATGACACTGCAACTCCTGCCAGCACTTTGGCTCCTGCATTGATGGGCTGCTCCTGTCTTCTGCCTGCCTTTTCTACAGCCCTCTGAGTGGGACAGCTGGGTCATACTGATATAATGGCACCCTGAGAAGTTACTGTCTCAACCATCCCTACTCCTGCCATTCTCTAACTATTGGATGTCCCTTGTGCCCCATTACATCCAATTGCGAATGGTGACATTGTTGTCCTGTCATTATCACTGGGACAAAATTCTGGAATTCCTTACATAATGTTATCGTGGGAGTACAATCATCACAAGGACTGCAGGGGTTGAAGAAGGCCCATCGATACCTTCTCACAGCAAATAGATAGGTGTATAAAGCATCATGGTTCTATGAAGACAATCCCAACCATCTTCAGCAGCTCCATCAATGACCTTCCCTCCATCATAAGGTCAGAAGTGGGGATATTCGCTGATGATTGCACAATGTTCAGTTCCATTCACAACTCATCGGATAATGAAGCAGTTCATGCCCGCGTGCAGCAAGACCTGAACGACATTCAAGCTTGGGCTAATAAGTGGCAATTAACATTCGTGCCACATAAGTGGCAGACAATGACTATCTCAAACAAAAGAGTCTAACCACCTCCTCTTGACATTCAACAGCATTACCATCGCCAAATCCACCACCATCAACATCCTGGGGGTCACAATTGACCAGAAACTTAACTGGACCAGCCACATAAATATTGTGGCTACAAGAGCAAGTCAGAGGCTGGGTATTCTGCGGTGAGTGTCTCACCTCCTGACTCCCAAAAGCCTTTCCATCATCTACAAGGCACAAGTCAGGAATTTGCTGGAATACTCTCCACTTGCCTGGATGAGTGCAGCTCCAAAAACACTCAAGGAGCTCAACACCATCCAGGACAAAGC
The DNA here is from genome assembly GCF_044704955.1 of Pristiophorus japonicus. Classification (NCBI taxonomy): domain Eukaryota; kingdom Metazoa; phylum Chordata; class Chondrichthyes; family Pristiophoridae; genus Pristiophorus; species Pristiophorus japonicus. The sequence continues at coordinate 69,986,196 of NC_091985.1, forward strand.
AACCCGCTTGATTGGCACCTCACCCACTACCTTAAATATTCACTCCTCCATCACCAGCGCACCGTGGTTGCATTGCGTGCCATCTACAAGATACACTGTAGGAACTAACCACAGCTTCTTCAGCAGCACCTTCCAAACCTATGACCTCTACGACTCAAAAGGACAAGGGCAGCAGGCGCATGGGAACACCATCACCTGCAAATCCCCCTCCAAGTTACACCCCATCCTGACTCGGAAATATATTGCTGTTCCTTCATAGTTGCTGGGTCAAAAACCTGGAAATTCCTACCTAACAGCACTGCGGGAGTACCTTCACCACATGGATTGCAGTGGATTAAGGAAGTGGCTACACACCACCTTCCTAAGGGCAATTAGGGATGGGTAATAAATGCTGGCTCTGCCAGCGCCGCCCAACTCCCATGAACGAATATTTTTTTTCAAATCCCCATGCCTCTTGTGGCCAGAAGTGAGAATCTTCTACAAATTGGAGCCCAGGTCACAATTTCTGATATCACAATGTTGGCAAGTAAAACTGTCTGGACTTTGGATCTCTGTTCTCCGGAGCTTCCATGCAGATGTCCATGGAGGTGCCACTCTCTCCATGGTGAATGCAGGTTTCTGAAACCCTCTCACTTATCTGCATAGATACTGGAGCTGCATTTCTGCAGTCTCCAATAATCTCTGACATACCATGCAGAAAGCTTCTGACGATTCTCAAAAGACTGCATGTGTATTTTTGGTCATTAATAAGTCCTTCCTTTGTATGCAGTCTCAGAAGGTATGAATACATGGGCCCTGCAGCAAACAAATGTCGGGCTTTAATCCTTGCTATACTTTATACAGCAGAGGAGAAGCCACCTCCACTTATTTTACTTCACTACTGGTGGCTGCTTCACCAGATGTTTCCTCTTGACTTTCTCCAATTGTTTTCCCCCAAGGTAGATGCTTCTGTATGTTACGGAGTTCTTGGCAGCTGTTCATGTGATAGGCAAGCTTCCTGCTTGTCTCTAATACCAAGGATATCACTTTGGGAGGTCCCATCACAAACAGAAAGGGAACATGTGTTAGTGTGAGGTATTCAGAAAATAGCTGTACACACAATAACAAGAAATTGGAAGTGTTGTTTTTGACTTGGTGTGCATAACATGCAGCCGTTATATGTGATATTCAAAGCCATTCTCTTTGGCAGGCACAAGGTACATGATAAAGCAGTAGAAGCATTATAGACATGGAAGTTTGGCTATCTAAATGATGAGTGGTTGTGCCAATGTGTTCTTTGTTCTATTGCTGATGCTGTACCATGTTGAGGGCACAGTGCTTATTGTTTCTATGTTACAGGCATGGATTTGATTTGAGTTGGCAAACTATAGGCGACCTTACCATGGTATTCTTCCTCCATTAAGAGGTTTTCTTTATTTTATTTCACTGCCTGAAAGGGTGGTAGAGGCAGAAACCCTCACCACATTTAAAAAGTACTTTGATATGTACTTTAAGTGCCGTAACCTACAAGGCCACGGACCAAGAACTGGAAAGTGGGATTAGGCTGGATAGCTCTTGGTTGGTCGGTGACAACACGATTGGCCGAAACTGCTGCCTTCCATGCTGTAAATTTCTATGATTCTAAGATTTATGGATGTGTGATTATCATTCACTCTCTGTATTACCTTCAACTATGCATGCTGCACAGCTCCTCGCAAAGGAAGATGCCCCTCTCTTCCAAATATTGATACTCTCCTCTGCTTCACTTTAACCAAAATATCCAATGACATTTCATCAAAGAGGTCAGCTCTAGCATCTGCCCATGGTCCCAGCAACAATCAGACAAAACAATGAGCTTACTTAGAAAAGAGTAATAGCCCTTTAAGAACTATTGCTCTCTCTGTTCTCCACGCACATAGTGTTTGCTGTGATTGTGAAAATTGTGCAGGGATTACATGTAAATTATTTCAATTAGCTGTTCTGAATTGGTGAAGTACTATTTTGAAGTGTAATCAATGTTGTCATATGGGGAAATGCCCCAGCCAATTTGTGCACTGCAAGATCCCACTAACAGCAATGTGATAATGACCATATACTCAGATGGGAGCCTCATCGCTTTGTACTGATCCCCAAAGCCATTTCTATTGCTGACTGTGCATGGAGCACGCTCAGTTGAGTATAAACAAAATGGCTTGCATTTGTCTGGGAAATGGAGGATGGAGAGCGCTTAACAGAGGAGCCTCGGATTATACAAAATGCAATTTGTTAAAACCTTTGGATGGTAGATTTGTACCCACCATCCCCAAAATACCATCCATTGGCAATAGTGGCCATCCATAGACCTTCCACTCAGATTACTGATCCTCTACTACTGCTCCCCTTTAATACAAGGACATTCTGATTAGAGTTATTTTGTTCAATGCTCACATTCTGCCAACAATGTCCAGGTCGGTGATTGGAGCATGGGCAGGTACTGCAGAAGCGGTGAGGTCGGGGTGAAGGAGTGGCGAGAGATTGTAGAGGAACGTATTCGAGGCCCGGGAGAGGCGCGAGTTTGGGGCCCAGAAGAGGCGAGGGCCCAGGGGCAGCATGGGCCAGCCCACACTGCGATATGTGTGCGCACTAGGTCCATTACGAGGTGCGCACTAGGCACTAGGCCTGATGGTCTGCATCCCAGAGTACTTAAGGAGGTGGCCTTGGAAATAGCGGATGCATTGACAGTCATTTTCCAACATTCCATAGACTCTGGATCAATTCCTATGGAGTGGAGGGTAGCCAATGTAACCCCACTTTTTAAAAAAGGAGGGAGAGCGAAAACAAGGAATTATAGACCGGTCAGCCTGACATCAGTAGTGGGGAAATTGATGGAATCAATTATTAAGGATGTCATAGCAGCGCATTTGGAAAGAGGTGACATGATAGGTCCAAGTCAGCATGGATTTGTGAAAGGGAAATCATGCTTGACAAATCTTCTGGAATTTTTTGAGGATATTTCCAATAGAGTGGACAAGGGAGAACCAGTTGATGTAGTGTATTTGGACTTTCAGAAGGCTTTCGACAAAGTCCCACACAAGAGATTAGTGTGCAAAGTTAAAGCACATAGGATTGGGGGTAGTGTGCTGACGTGGATTGAAAACTGGTTGGCAGACAGGAAGCAAAGAGTAGGAGTAAATGGGTACTTTTCAGAATGGCAGGCAGTGACTAGTGGGGTACCGTAAGGTTCTGTGCTGGGGCCCCAGCTGTTTACATTGTACATTAATGATTTAGACGAGGGGATTAAATGTAATATCTCCAAATTTGCGGATGACACTAAGTTGGGTGGCAGTGTGAGCTGCGAGGAAGATGCTATGAGGCTGCAGAGTGACTTGGATAGGTTAGGTGAGTGGGCAAATGCATGGCAGATGAAGTATAATGTGGATAAATGTGAGGTTATCCACTTTGGTGGTAAAAACAGAGAGACAGACTATTATCTGAATGGTGACAGATTAGGAAAAGGGGAGGTGCAACGAGACCTGGGTGTCATGGTACATCAGTCATTGAAGGTTGGCATGCAGGTACAGCAGGCGGTTAAGAAAGCAAATGGCATGTTGGCCTTCATAGCGAGGGGATTTGAGTACAGGGGCAGGGAGGTGTTACTACAGTTGTACAGGGCCTTGGTGAGGCCACACCTGGAGTATTGTGTACAGTTTTGGTCTCCTAACTTGAGGAAGGACGTTCTTGCTATTGAGGGAGTGCAGCGAAGGTTCACCAGTCTGATTCCCGCGGTGGCGGGACTGACATATCAAGAAAGACTGGATCAACTGGGCTTGTATTCACTGGAGTTCAGAAGAATGAGAGGGGATCTCATAGAAACGTTTAAAATTCTGACGGGTTTAGACAGGTTAGATGCAGGAAGAATGTTCCCAATGTTGGGGAAGTCCAGAACCAGGGGTCACAGTCGAAGGATAAGGGGTAAGCCATTTAGGACCGAGATGAGGAGAAACTTCTTCACCCAGAGAGTGGTGAACCTGTGGAATTCTCTACCACAGAAAGTAGTTGAGGCCAATTCACTAAATATATTCAAAAAGGAGTTAGATGTAGTCCTTACTACTAGGGGGATCAAGGGGTATGGTGAGAAAGCAAGAATGGGGTACTAAAGTTGCATGTTCAGCCATGAACTCATTGAATGGCGGTGCAGGCTAGAAGGGCCAAATGGCCTACTCCTGCACCTATTTTCTATGTTTCTATGTTTCTATATCCCCACTTCACTAGCAATCATCATGATCCCTGGGCCATTTTGCTTAGGATCGTGACCTAGGACCAAGTTTAACAATGTAATTTCACATTTTATCTCAGCATAACACAACACTATTTTCTGTTTCTGAAGGCTGCAATACTTAAATCAAGCATCAAGCATTGGAGTGTTGATTCCAAAAGTGTTATAATACTACAAGCAAAATGATGAGGGCATTGTTGCATACTCAAGGTCACTTCTATAACCAAAGGGGTAATATTTATACAATTTTATGGCTATAAGTCCTATCAATATTTATTTCATCATACCCTTTGCCGTGAGACATTTACCAGTACTTCAGCCATACTGTCAGTTAGTTCAGAAAGCAACAGTATTTATTTTGACATCAGAAGTCAAAGTTCATTCAACTGGGACATCACTCAGAGGGAAATAGTGCTCATTGTGACATCAGAAATCAAAGGTCATCAGCAAGGATAGTGTTAGCTAGGTGAATTGCTGTTTTTCACCCTCTCCCTCACCCATTTGCAAGGTAGGGTGAACAAAAGTTCACCTGAATTTGGAAACTAAATTTCATTTACAGAGGCAATAGGATCTTGCAGAAGCCCTTTCAGTGTTCCTGATATCATTTTTAATATGAATATTGCACATGGTTAAACTGGCTTTATATAGTGAAAATGATTTAAGTAATAACTATTTGGTTGGCCAGAGTGCAGTCATAGGACATATCACAGTTTTCACATATTTATTATATTGATTTAATACATAGGGTACTGCAACAAAAGAACATTGTCCTTGGAGCAATATCATGGCAATCATGTTTACCCTACCTTCCAAAAAAGTAGTTATCTAAGCAGCAATGCTGACACTTTTAGTTCTGCTAATCTTTTTAAAGATTATTGAGCGATGGCCAGTAGATACTGTAATGTAAATAAGAATGACAATAAGCCTAAAGTCTAAGTTTTCAGGTGGTCAGAAGATACATTAAGGGGATAATTTGATTATGAAGAATAAGCCTTCCAGTTAGGCTACAAAAATCATAAACATCATGGGTTTGATTTTGATGTGACCCCTTTCTTCAGATGAAAGGCAAAGGAACATCCCTGCCACATGCCCAATGAAAGTGGTCAGAAGCCAGAACCATTTTGTTGGTCTGGCATCATGACCACATTCATAGCAAACTGCCTATGCATATGGAGCAGCTTACCGATTGGGGGTCGGGGAGGCTAGAGGTCGGAAGTTCTGGCAGAGCCAAGTTAGTCGAGTTATGTTAAGGTGGGTAGAGAATTCCAGGAGAGTGCTGTGGAGGGTCGGGTAGAAACATAGAAACATAGAAAATAGGTGCAGGAGTAGGCCATTCAGCCCTTCGGGCCTGCACCACCATTCAATAAGATCATGGCTGATCATTCACCTCAGTACCTCTTTCCTGCTTCCTCTCCATACACCTTGATCCCTTTAGCCGTAAGGGCCATATCTAACTCTTGAATATATCCAATGAACTGGCATCAACAACTCTCTGTGGTAGAGAATTCCACAGGTCAACAATTCTCTGAGTGAAGAAGTTTCTCCTCATCTCAGTCCTAAATGGCTTACCCCTTATCCTTAGACTGTGTCCCCTGGTTCTGGACTTCCCCAACATCGGGAACATTCTTCATGCATCTAACCTGTCCAGTCCCATCAGAATTTTATATGTTTCTATGAGATCCCCTCTCATCCTTCTAAACTCCAGTGAATACAGGCCCAGATGATCCAGTCTCTCCTCATATATCAGTCCTGCCATCCCGGGAATCAGTCTGGTGAACCTTCGCTGCACTCCCTCAATAGCCAGAAAATCCTTCCTCAGATTAGGAAACCAAAACTGAATACAATATTCCAGGTGAGGCCTCACCAAGACACTGTACAACTGCAGTAAGACCTCCCTGCTCCTATACTCAAATCCCCTAGCTATGAAGGCCAACATACCATTTGCCTTCTTCACCGCCTGCTGTATCTGCATGCCAACTTTCAATGACTGATGAACCATGACACCCAGGTCTCATTGCATCTCCCCTTTTCCTAATCTGCCGCCATTCAGATAATATTCTGCCTTCCTGTTTTTGCCACCAAAGTGGATAACTTCACATTTATCCACATTATACTGCATCTGCCCACTCACCTAATCTGTCCAAGTCACCCTGCAGCCTCTTGGCATCCTCCTCACAGCTCACACTGTCACCCAGCTTAGTGTCATCTGCAAACTTGGAGATATTACAATCAATTCTTTCATCTAAATCATTGACGTATATTGTAAATAGCTGGGGTCCCAGCACTGAGCCCTGCGGCACCCCACTAGTCATTGCCTGCCATTCTGAAAAGGAGCCATTTATCCCGACTCTCTGCTTCCTGTCTGCCAACCAGTTCTCTATCCATGTCAGTACATTACTCCCAATACCACGTGCTTTAATTTTGCACATCAATCTCTTGTGTGGGACCTTGTCAAAAGCCTTTTGAAAGTCCAAATACACCACATCCACTGGTTCTCCCTTGTCCACTCTACTAGTTACATCCTCAAAAAATTCTAGAAGATTTGTCAAGCATGATTTCCCTTTCATGGGTAGGTCAATCTTTGTGGGGTCAGGAAGCTCCTCCAGGCCACACAAAAATTGCTAAAAAAAATTAACCTGTTCTGTTTTTTGAAACTGCCTCCAGTGGTCCCAGAGACCGCTGATTAGGCTGCTCGACATCTAGCAACACTGGGTGGAGCACATGCAGCATATTGACATAAGAGGACACCAATTTGCATTGTATCAGGAGATTCCAGTCTGTTTCTGATGCATTGCAAGTGCCTATGAAGGTTACAACTGCTCTGAACCTTTATACTGTGGGTCATTCCAAGTTGTCACACGGAACATTAGTAACATAGTCAATCGGCTGTATACAGATGCTAGAAGCAAATCATATATGTATTGTATGCTCTAAGCATCAGTTTGGTAATTGGTAGCACTCTTGTCTCTGAATCAAGAGGTTATGGGTTCAAGCCCCACTAGGACTTGAGTACATAAACTAAGCTGATACTTCAGTGCAATATTGTGGGAATGTTGCATTGTCAGAAAGACCATTTTCTATATCACATGTTAAACTGAGACCCCTTCTGCCTGTTCAGGCGTATGTTAAACATTTCATGACATTATTTGAAGAGTAGGGAGTTATCGCATGGTCTCCATCAACAGAACCAATACAATTAACAGGTCCGTTATCGCACTTGCAGCTGTTTGTAGGATCTTGTGTGCAAATTAACTGCCGCTTTGCCTAAAAATCAACACTGATTACACTTTAATAAAGTAACCTTTGGCTGTGATGTGCTTTGTGACCTCCTGAGGATGTGAAAGGTGCTGTATAATTGCACATTTTTGTTTTTATTCGAGTAAGCAAATTCCTCCACATCCCCATGGACAACCAATGGCAGCATGATAGGGCACTGCCATTTAACAGAGACAGGATTCCCCAAGCTCGAAGTCATAGATTGTATTCATGTAGTTATTCATACTTCTGAGATCAATCTTAGAGCCTTATCTCAACAGGAAAATATTCCAATCTTTTAATGTCCAGCCCAGCTATGATCAGCAATATCGTATCATGCAACTACATACTCGCTTTCCTGGCTAGTGCCATGAAGAGGAAGGTTTGCCCTTCTTCTTTACCCCATAAAGACAAGTGTTTGCCTGGATTCTAGGAGATAAGGGCTATCTTCTACAGGCATAATTGAAGCCACATGTATGCTTTCCCAGGACATCAGCTGATCAGTAATGTAGATATAACGTAGTTCATTCTTCCACCAGATCAAGCAGACGTTTGGAACTGTGAAGATGCACTTCCGGTGTTTGGATCAATCTGGGGTATTCTGCAACATTGTTCACCATGGGACTCGAGGTGCTGTGCTGCATATTACATAACTTACCTCACAAAGAGGCTTCCTTATGGAGGCCCCGAAGGAATAAGGCACCCAAGAACAGCAGGAGATCATCCAGAGGAGCAGCAGCACACAACCATCTCCACTGCATGAGACATTCACCCAAATCCAGAATGGAAGACCTTCTCTTGACCACTACATCTGCCCACTGCATGAACAGTCCTGTCTACAATTTGCTCCTTCCCACGTCATACAGGCCATCATTGACAGACACTTCTCTCTACGTATTAATTCAGATGACTCCGATTCATATCACCTCATCAAAGCCAGTTCCAAATCTTGCCAAAAACAGTGTCTGCATATACATCTTTAGTACCACTATAATTTTAATCATAACCCATGCTTTCTGTGTGCTTAGCATTTCTTTACAGGTGTTTCCCCTTGGTGCCAATGTGTGATGTGTGATCTCTTAAGCCTAGCCTCTTGCTTCACCTAAATACTAGCTGAGTGGTAGGAGTACATTGCTGCTGCATTCCTCTGGAGGGGACTTTTGGGACTGAGATGAATCTTTTTCATGACAGCTAGACCCCAGATGGACCTGCTACAGGCTACATCTCTTTACTGCTGCATGCACAGCCTGACCCAGCTTCTTTACCACCATGTGTGCAGGTATCAAAGAGGGTTGGTATAAGTTCACATTTCCTGAGAGACAGCAACATCATATGAGTTAATTCCTGCTATGGCACTAGTACCGGGCACTGGCTCTGCATGATCACTGAACTAGAGGAAAGCAGACATAATGGCACCAATCAGATTTATGAAGTTCTGAAAGATGATTATCTGTAACCGTTTTCCAAGCCTGTCGAAACTACAAGATGCAGCCGCCTTCTCCACTCTGATGCCTAAAGCCTCTAAAGCAGCAATTTGAGCATCCAATCAGAAGCTAAGATTGCCCTTAGGGTCTCTATTGTGGGGGGGTCACAACTGCAGATTGGCCATGTGCTCTTAGGGGGCTGTAGGCCTGGGAAGCCATCTATCATAGTGTCACAGATGCAGGTAGTGGACTGTTCCAATTGACCCACCATCTGCTGCATATCCCCAATGCCTGCACATACGTTCGATGCTCTGCAGGAATTCTTTCAAAAACAGAACCTATAGACCAAGATTCTGAAGTTTCCTGACCCGCGAATCAGCAATGTTTTCCTTCTCATCTTCCACCCACAGCTTCTCTTTCCTACACATGCTCTGCATGATACTTTTCGCATCACTTTATAATGCCTGTAGAGTGGAGCTCGGTCTGGTGCCTGGTCGGGAGAGGGCGAGTCATTACAACATAAGAACATAGGAGCAGGAGTAGGCCACTCAGCTCTCAAACCTGCTCTGCCATTCAATAAGATCATGGCTGATCTTCTACCTCAGCTCCACTCTCCTGCACTGTCCCCATACCCCTTGATTCTCTTAATATTCAAAAATCTATCGATCTCTGTCTTGAATATACTGAAAGACTGAGCCTCCACAGCTCTCTGGGGTAGAGCATTCCAAAGATTCACTACCCTCTGAGTGAAGAAGTTTCTCCTCATTTCAGTTCTAAATGGCCGACCCCTTATTCTGAGACTGTGACCCCTGGTTCTAGACTCCCCAGCTAGAGGAAACATCCTCTCTGCATCTACCCTGTCAAGCCCCGTAAGAATTTTTTAAGCTTCAATGAGATCACCTCTCATTCTTCTAAACTCTAGAGAATATAGGCCGAGTCTACTCAATTTCTTCTCATAGGACAATCCACACATCCCAGGAATGAGTCTGATGAACCTTTGTGGCACTCCCTCTATGACAAGTATATCCTTCCTTAGGTAAGGAGCCCAAAACTGTACACAATACTCAAGGTGCGGTCTAGGGGGAGTGTTTGCTAGTGCTGTTGGGCAGGGTTTAAAATTAATATGGTAGGGGGATGGGAGTCTATGCAGTGAGACAGAGGGAAGTAAAATGGGGGCAGAAGCAAAAGGAAGAAAGGAGATAAGGAAAAGTGGAGGGCAGAGAAATCAAAGGCAAAAATCAAAAAGGGCCACATTACAACATAATTCTAAAAGGACAAAGAGTGTCAAAAAAGCAAGCCTGAAGGCTCTGTGTCTCAATGCGAGGAGCATTCGTAATAAGGTGGATGAATTAACTGCGCAGATAGCTGTTAACGGATATGAAGTAATTGGGATTACGGGGAAATGGCTCCAGGGTGACCAAGGCTGGGAACTCAACATCCAGGGGTATTCAATATTCAGGAAGGATAGACAGAAAGGAAAAGGAGGTGGGATAGCGTTTCTGGTTAAAGAGGAGATTAACGCAATAGTAAGGAAGGATATTAGCTTGGATGATGTGGAATCTGTATGGGTAGAACTGTGGAACAGCAAAGGGCAGAAAACGCTAGTGGTAGTTGTGTACAGACCACCAAACAGTAGTACGAAGGTTGGGGATGGCATCAAACAGGAAATTAGGGATGCATGCAATAATGGTGCAGCAGTTATCATGGGTGACTTTAATCTACATATATATTGGGCTAACCAAACTAGTAGCAATACAGTGGAGGAGGATTTCCTGGAGTGTATAAGGGATGGTTTTCGAGACCAATATGTCGAGGAACCAACTAGAGAGCTGGCCATCCTAGACTGGGTGTTGTGTAGTGTGAGAGGATTAATTAACAACCTTGTTGTGCGAGGCCCCTTGGGGAAGAGTGACCATACTATGGTACAATTCTTCATTAAGATGGAGAGTGACATAGTTAAGTCAGAAACTATGGTCCTGAACTTAAAGAAAGGTAACTTCGATGTTATGAGATGTGAATTGGCTAGGATAGACTGGCGAATGATACTTAAAGGGTTGACGGTGGATAGGCAATGGCAGACATTTAAAGGTCACATGGATGAACTTCAACAATTGTACATCCCTGTCTGGCGTAAAAATAAAATGGGGAAGGTGGCTCAACCGTGGCTAACAAGGGAAATTAGGAATAGTGTTAAATCCAATGAAGAGGCATATAAATTGGCCAGAAAAAGCAGCAAACCTGAGGACTGATTTTTAGAATTCAGCAGAGGAGGACAAAGGGTTTAATTAGGAATGGTAAAATAGAGTATGAGAGGAAGCATGCAGGGAACATAAAACTGACTGCAAAAGCTTCTAGCGATATTTGAAGAGAAAAAGATTAGTGAAAACAAATGTAGGTCTCTTGCAGTCAGAATCAGGTGAATTTATAATGGGCAACAAAGAAATGGCAGACCAATTGAACAAATACATTGGTTCTGTCTTTACTAAGGAAGACACAAATAACCTTCCGGAAATACTAGGAGACCGAGGGTCTCGCGAGAAGGAGGAACTGAAGGAACTCCTTACTGGTCAGGAAATTGATGGGATTGAAAGCCGATAAATCCCCAGGGCCTGATAGTCTGCATCCCAGAGTACTTAAGGAAGTGGCCCTAAAAATAGTGGATGCATTGGGGGTCATTTTCCAACATTCTATAGATTCTGGATCAGTTCCTATGGATTGGAGGGTAGCTAATGTAACCCCACTTTTTAAAAAAAGGAGAGAGAGAGAAAACAGGGAATTATAGACCAGTTAGCCTAACATCGGTAGTGGAGAAAATGTTGGAATCAATTATTAAAGATGTAATAGTAGCGCATTTGAAAAGCAGTGACAGGATCGGTCCAAGTCAGCATGGATTTATGAAAGGGAAATCATGCTTGACAAATCTTCTAGAATTTTTTGAGGATGTAACTGGTAGAGTGAACAAGGGAGAACCAGTGGATGTGGTGTATTTGAACTTTCAAAAGGCTTTTGACAAGGTCCCACATAAGAGATTAGTGTGCAAAGTTAAAGCACATGGTATTGGGGGTAATGTATTGACGTGGATAGAGAACTGGTTGGCAGACAGGAAGCAAAGAGTAGGAATAAACGGGTCCTTTTCAGAATGGCAGGCAGTGACTCGTGGGGTACCACAAGGTTCAGTGCTGAGACCCCAGCTATTTACAATATACATTAATGATTTAGACGAAGGAATTGAATATAATATCTCCAAGTTTGCAGATGACACTAAGCTGGTAGCAGTGTGAGCTGTGAGGAGGATGCTAAGAGGCTGCAGGATGACTTGGACAGGTTAGGTGAGTGGGCAAATGCATGGCAGATGCAGTATAATGTGGATAAATGTGAGGTTATCCACTTTGGTGGCAAAAACAGGAAGGCAGAATGTTATCTGAATGGTACAGATTAGGAAAAGGGGAGGTGCAACGAGACCTGGGTGTCATGGTACATCAGTCATTGAAAGTTGGCGTGCAGGTACAGCAGGCAGTGAAGAAGGCAAATGGCATGTTGGCCTTCATAATGAGAGGATTTGAGTGTAGGAGCAGGGAGGTCTTACTGCAGTTGTACAGAGCCTTGGTGAGGCCACACCTTGAATATTGTGTACAGTTTTGGTCTCCTAATCTGAGGATGGACATTCTTGTTATTGAGGGAGTGCAGCGAAGGTTCACCAGACTGATTCCCGGGATGGCAGGACGGACATATGAAGAAAGATTGGATCCACTAGGCTTATATTCACTGAAATTTAGAAGAATGAGAGGGGATCTTAGAGAAACATATACAATTCTGACGGGATTGGACAGGTTAGATGCAGAAAGAATGTTCCCGATGTTGGGGGAGTCCAGAACCAGGGGGCACAGTTTAAGGATAAGGGGTAAGCCATTTAGGATCGAGATGAGGAGAAATTTCTTCACTCAGAGAATTGTGAACCTGTGGAATTCTCTACCACAGAAAATTGTTGAGGTCAGTTCGTTAGATATATTCAAAAGGGAGTTAGAAGTGGCCCTTACGGCTAAAGGGAACAAGGGGTATGGAGAGAAAGCAGGAATGGGGTATTGAAGTTGCATGATCAGCCATGATCATATTGAATGGTGGTGCAGGCTCGAAGGGCCGAATGGCCTACTCCTGTACCTATTTTCTATGTTTCTATGTTTCACCAGGGCCCTTTATAATTGCAATAAGATGTATTTACTCTTATACTCAAATCCTCTTGTAATAAAGGCTAACATACCATTTGATTTCTTAATTGTTTGCTGTACCTGCATGTTAACTTTCAGTGATTCCTGTGCAAGGACACCCAGATCCCTCTGAACACCAACATTTCACAATTTCTCACCATTTAAAAAATACTTTGCTTTTCTATTTTTCCTACCAAATTGGATATCCTCATATTTCAACACATTATATTCCATTTGCCATGTTCTTGCCCATATCCCCTTGAAGCCTCTTTGCATCTTCCTCACAACTTACAGTCCCACCTAGCTTTGTATCATCAGCAAACCTGGCTTATATTACATTTGGTCCCCTCATCCAAATCATTGATATTGATTGTGAATAACTGGGGCCCAAGCACCGATCTTTGCGGCACCCAGTAAAGGAATAGTTTCGGTACAGCCTGCCAACCCGAAAAAGACCTGTTTATTCCTACTCTCTGTTTTCTGTCTGTTAACCAATCCTCAATCTATTGAAGTACATTACCCCCAATCCCATGAGTCTTAATTTTGTTTAATAACCTCTTGTGTGGCAGCTTAATGAATGCCTGCTGAAAATCCAAATACACCACATCCACTGGTTCCCCCTTATCTATTTTATGAGTTACAACCTCAAAAAACTCTAACAGATTTGTCAAACATGATTACCCTTTCATAAATCTGTGTTGTCTCTGCCAATCCTATTAGTATTTTGTAAGTGCCCTGTTACTACATCCTTAAAAATAGATTCTATCATTTTCCCTATGGGCTAACTGGTCTGTAGTTCCCCATTTTCTCTCTCCCTCCTTTCTTAAATAGCGGGGTTACATTAGCAACCTTCCAATCTGCGGTAACCATTATAGAATCTATGGAATTTTGGAAGATGACAACCAATGCATCCACTATCTCTATAGCCACCTCTTTCAAAACCCTAGGATGTAGGCCATCAGGTCCAGGGAATTTCTCCAGTATTATTTTTTTATTAATATGAATTTCTTTCATTTCCTCATTCTTGCTGGACCCTTGGTTCTCCACTATTTCCAGGAGTTTTTTTGTGCCTTCTTCCATGAAGACAGACACAAAGTATTTGTTTAATTTCTCTGCCATTTCCTTTTTCCCCATTATAATGTCTCCTGTCTCAGCCTGTAAGGCACCCACATTTACTTTTGCTAATTTGTTTCTTTTTACATACATATAGAAGCTTTTACCATCTGTTTTTATGTCACTCACTAGTTTACTCTCATATTCTATTTTCCCTTTATCAATTTCTTGGTTCTCCTTTGCTGAATTCTAAAATCCCCCTAGTCCTCAGGCTTTCTGCTCTTTTTGGCAACATTATAAGCATCTTGTTTTGATCTAATACTATATTTAACTTCTCCTTAGCCACGGTTGGACCACTTTTCCTGTGGGGTTTCTGGGCCTTAAAGGAATGTATGTTTGTTGTAAATTATGTATTAATTATTTAAATGCTACACATGGCTGTAGTTTCCCAATCTACCTTAGCCAACTCTCCCCTCATACCTATGTGGTTTGCTTTGTTTAGATTTAAGACCCTAGTTTTGGATTTAACTAAATCACTTTCAAACTGAATATAAAATTCCATCATATTATGGTCACTCTTCCCTAAAGGCCCCTTTATTACAAGGTTATTAATTAACTCTTTCTCATTGCACACTACTAGATCTAAAGTTGCCTGTTCCCTAGTTGGTCCCTCAACAAACTGATCTAGAAAACCATCTTGTATACTTTCCATGAATTCGTCCTCTACACTATTACTGCATATTTGGGTTGCCCAGTCTATGTGTAGGTCCAGGTCATTCTTAAAGGACAAGATCGCGAATATGGACCCTCAACCTCGCAATCCTCTCATTAGGGGTCCACAACCTGAAGCCTATCTCATTGGGGTTGAGAGGGTGGTGGTTGGATGTCCATAAACTGTGGCCTATCTCTCTTTCATGTTATTAGCTACCCTTTAAGAATAATGCAAAAAAATGAGAATGGCTTGGAGTTGCCATGAGATAAAGGCAAACGCAGGTGTCAGCTGGCATAAAGGTGTACATAAGAACATAAAAAATAGGAACAGGAGTAAGCCATACGGCCCCTCGAGCCTGTTCGGCCGATCAATAAGATCATGGCTGATCCGATCATGGACTCAGCTGCACTTCCCCGTCTGCTCCCAATAACCTCTATCCCCTTTATCGTTTAAGAAACTGTCTATTTCTGTCTTAAATTTATTCAATGTCCCAGCTTCCACAGCTCTCTGAGGCAGCAAATTCCACAGATTTACAACCCTCTGAGAAAAGAAATTTCTCCTCATCTCTGTTTTAAATGGATGACCCCTTATTCTAAGGTCGTGCCCTCTCGTTCTAGTCTCCCTCATCAGTGGAAACATCCTCTCTGTATTCACCTTGTCAAGCCCCCTCATAATCTTATACGTTTCGATAAGATCACCTCTTATTCTTCTGAATTCTAATGAGTAGAGGCCCAACCTACTCAACCTTTCCTCATAAGTCAGCCCCCTCATCCCCAGAATCAACCTAGTGAACCTTCTCTGACCTGCCTCCAAAGCAAGTATATCCTTTCGTAAATATGGAAACCAAAATTGCACACAGTATTCCAGATGTGGCCTCACCAATACCTTATATAGTTGTAGTAAGACTTCCCTGCTTTTATACTCCATCCCCTTTGCAATAAAGGCCAAGATACCATTGGCCTTCCTGATCACTTGCTGTACCTGCATACTATCCTTTTGTGTTTCATGCACAAGTACCCCCAGGTCCCGCTGTACTGCAGCATTTTGCAATCTTGCTCCATTTAAATAATAACTTGCTCTTTGATTTTTTTTCTGCCAAAGTGCATGACCTCACACTTTCCGACATTATACTCCATCTGCCAAATTTTTGCCCACTCACTTAGCCGGTCTATGTCCTTTTGCAGATTTTTTGTGTCCTCCTCACACATTGCTTTTCCTCCCTAATGACAGGCTTAGGAACCAAGCAATTATATACATCTGTCTTTTAGTGAGATGTTTGCAAGGCTGTGGGCGAAGAAACACTTGAAAGCTGGGAGTGTAAAGGGTCTCACTGTACCTACTGGCCATTAATGGTAAGCTCATGAAGTACAATGATGGGGAGGTAGTTGTAAGTGTTAAGTACAGTGCATTTCTGGAGGATATGACTGACAACTCTTACCTTGCCTCACATGGTATGGTCATTAAACATCTTGCAGCACTGAACTGCCATGTGTGGGGTCATGGAGTTCACAGTGACTGCCTTGACTACCTCCTTCCAGTGCACTACCCCTTGAGGGTATTCTCAATTCAATCCCAAACAGCATCTCTCTCAACTGCTGTAAGCAGGCTAGCACTTCCACTGCAGCATATGGAAACTTTGGGGCTCTTTATCCTGCAGCAGGCCTCTGTGACATCCTGAAATGATTGTCACTCATACTTAAAAATTTTTTTTAGTGATGATGCCTGCCCCTTTATGCAGCCAGGAACGTTTAAATTCTGCTACAGCAAGCCATTCTCAACTCCTAATGTTGAGGGCCCAGTCTGGCATATTGACAATGATAGGAACTCGCCCACAATATTTCAATCAAATTGACTCTGGAAATTTTGATGGGGTCCGCCCTGGAGTTGCGGGTGAGTGGAAGTCCCAACCTGCCACACTTCTGACAGTGATTGCGACCCAGAGAAAAATCTAAGGTTCAGTTTCATATCAATCACTACATGGCCTACAATAGAGTTCTGAACAGAACATCATTGATCAACTCCATTCCGTTGGGAGAAAAGGCAGATTTTCTTAGATTTGTCCAACTGCCACTCTGCCTATGTGTTAGCAAGCTACAAAGAGTATGGTCACCAAAAATTGTTTGTAAAAATGGCGCCTTTAAATAGTGCTCCTCCAGCCGACTCCCGACTGCAACTCGACAGCTGAAGCTGTCATTGTCAGCACCGGGTGGTAAGTGCGGGGCGGTAATGGGGC
The DNA here is from genome assembly GCF_044704955.1 of Pristiophorus japonicus. NCBI lineage: Eukaryota > Metazoa > Chordata > Chondrichthyes > Pristiophoridae > Pristiophorus > Pristiophorus japonicus. The sequence goes on from NC_091985.1 coordinate 70,003,312, forward strand.
GTTGCGCACAGCGATGACGTCATCATCACTGAGCACAGCCGAGCAGGGCGCTAACTGCAGGAGCAGGGTGCTACCCCTTAGCGCCTCCGCAAAACCCCCGCCCAATTTTACGGGGGCGCTGTTTTCACTGTACCCGGGCGAAAACCCATTTGCCAAACCAATGGAGACACTAATGGTAGGCGCACAGGAGCTCAATTTCGCCCCCTATGTCTTTTAGAAATTTCACATACAGATCCAAACAATACCCAAATAGCCATTCAGACCCCTGCACATAATTCCGTATTCATTACCGGCAAGATATTCCACTCCATCGCTGTCCAGGTGGTTAGTGATCATGCAGGTGAATGTACCCTTCCAAGTCAGGCCTCTGTGCCTGGATTATTTGATACAGAAGCCAAACGGGAAGAAACACCAGATAAATGTAGATAGAAAAATGCTCTTGTGGGGTTACCAAGGTCATTACTGAATGTGCTATAGGTAGCTTGATGTAGCGCTTCTAATTCTTGGACAGAAGAAGGGGCTTGTTACAATACAGCTCCACCAGGGTCTCCAAGATCATTGCTTGTCTGGTGCATACAGCACAGTACTGCACTTTGAATACCCCAAGTTCCTGAAAGGCACTATATAAATGCAGGTCGAGTTATAAAAGAGCTAGAGCGGCGGGCCTGGGACATCGTGGCCCCCTGACCTGCGAGAGAACAGCTCCGCAGGTCGGGCTATAAAAGAGCTGGAGCGGCATACCACGTCAACCTCCAGCGCGAGCTGCTCCAAGGATTTTGAGATGGGCGACTGGGTGATGACATCAAAACCCTGGTTGCTGTTTTGGAGTGTGGGCAGGAACATCGGCAGAGCCCAAGTCCAGAGGCGTGGGAAGATCGGGACGGAGGAGCGGCAAGTGGTTGTGGAGGAAGTGTGATAGATGAAGGTTCAGGGCCCAGAAGAGCCGAGGGCCCAGGGGCAGCACGGGCCAGCCCACGCTGCGATATGTGTGCGCGCTAGGTCCGTGCAGCAGAGCAGGTCTCCCATCGTCTTGGTGAATCCTTGCCACTGAACCAAGACCTAGCTCTGCAAAGCCCGTGTGGTGACTGGCGTGCAACGGTCACCACATGTTAAAAAAATTCATGCACAGGCATCTTCCACTCCCTCAATTGGAGTTCAGGACTGGAACATCGGGTCCTTCATTAAAACACCTGTGAACTCATGGAAGCAAGTCATCCTCGTTCAAGGGACCGCCTATAATGATGATAATATAAATGTAAGTCTGACTTTCTTCCTGTTTTAAGGCTCTTAAAGGTTTCATCTATTAGGTGCTGCCTGATACTCTTACTGACTGAGCTTTTTATTTCTCAGGCAAGTCTTTTGTCACGTGGTTGGGGAAATTTTCGTCCTGTTTGGTGCTGCCTTTTTCTCCTGTCTATTTCACAGGCACTGGCAATGCCTTCCCTGTCTTAGAAATAAGTCTGGCTCCAGAAGTGTGCATAATTCTCTTATAACCTTCTTCAGGAAATTTTAGTCTCTGAACATTTCTGCACATGAAAGTTTGGTCCTCTACAAATAGGTGGTGGAATAAGGATGGCTCCTTATGGAACATCTGAGTAGCCAATCCCTATAATAGCAAGGTATGCCCTTTCCACCTCACAAATCAGCTACTACCTTTTATTGGAAAAACAGTGTGGGCTGACCCGTGCTGCCCCTGGGCTCTCGGCTCTTCTGGGCCCCGTACCTTCATCTGTCGCGCCTCCGCCACAATCTCTCACCGCTCCTCCACCATAAACATTCACTGTATCTCGCCACAGCTTTAATAAGCTCCCAAGAAATCTCCAAAAAGTTTCCCTAACTTTTTTTTCTAACAGCAATATAGCAGAGAGACAGTACCAAAAACAACAATGTATTTTTAAGAACTAAAGCTGAGAGAGGCTCGTATTAAGGGAACCTCCCCTTATTTGCATAAAAACTGGGGCTTTAAAGAGCCTATTGCATAACCAATGCACAGGCTCCAAGCATCTGAGGTACTTCCAGATTAAGATTGAGAGCTCTGCGCATTGGGCACTGCATTGGCATCAGCGTCCCATAGTGTGGGGAGATGGCATCTGATACAGGTGCTGAAGATCACATTATTGTACTTAGGCTGTACTTAGATGGCTTGCTCTTTTATCAATTTTTATCAAGGCGAGGAATGTTATGGTTGGGAAATGGAACGCTTCCAATTTCGATCACTCACTATCAACATCAACCATCTTGTTATGCACAGCACAGCCAGATGCAGATTAAAGTTCACCCCAACAATGTGCCTTAGCCCTAACCTCAGGAGAATAACCCTAGTGTGACATTTTACCCATTTCCCACACTACCCACGCTGTGCCTTCTGTGTGAGATTGCCAATTAATACAAATTAGAGACAGTTCGTTGCTGTAATCTATACACACTATCAAATGGAGTTAGAGTGTCTGAGCTTACTTCACAGCCAGCAAACAAAGGAGACTTTCATTAATAATAAAAACATAAAATGCGGGAAATCTCAGCAGGTCAGGCAGAATCTGTGGAGAGAAACAGAGTTAAGGTTTCATGTCTGTGACCCTTCGTCAGAACTGGAAAAGATCAAAATGTAACAGATTCTTAAGGAAGTGCAGGGGCACTGAAAGGAGGAGGGGAAGGTCTGTGATAGGGTGGAAGGCAGGAGTGATTTAAGAGACAAAAGGAATAATGGGCAAAAATGAGATGGTAATGGCACAAGTTAGGAAACAAAAGCCTCTTCTGGCTGGCCAGGACACGATGGGCCGAAATGGCCTCCTTCCATGATGTAAACTGCTATGAAAAGATGAGTCTAGATGGGGTATGAATGGTGGAATAATCACCAGCTGCCATGGGAAAGAGAAAAAAAAGGAGGGTTTGTAAAAAAAAAAGGGAGGAAGGGAAAAAAAAATGGGCAGTGGTTACATCCTGAAATTGTTGAACTTGATGTTGAGTCCAGAAGGCTGTAAAGTGTCGAAACGAAAGATGAGATGCTGTTTCTCAAGCTTGCGTTGAGCTTCATTGGAACAGTGTAGGAGGTCAGAGTGGGAGTGGAGCGGAGAGTTAAAGTGACAGGCGACCGGAAGCTCGGGGTCATGCTTACAGACAGAATGAAGGTGTTCTGCAAAGTGGTCACCCAATCTGCGTTTGGTCTCCCCAATGTAGAGGAGACCACATCGTGAGCAGCGAACACAGTATACCGTAATTGAAAGAAGTACAAGTAAGTCGCTGTTTCACCTGGAAGGAGTGTTTGGGGCCATGGGGGAAGGGAGGAGGTAAAAGAGCAGGTGTTGCATCTCCTGCGCTTGCAAAGGAAGGTGCCGTGGGAGACTTTCATTAGTCTGGGCTGGATTTTTACTTTGAACCCAAAGATGAAAGATTGGTTTAACCCAATCCATCACCCTGATTCTCATAGCTTACTCTTTTATATTACTTTTATAATTTTATTCTACTTCAACATTTTACTAAAAGTCAAACTAATTCCATTACTTGATCAGTGCCAAAAGTGCAATGGTGCATATGTGAAGCAGAGCACGATGGACAATTACTATTATAACTGTAGTTCGCCTGACCCATTCCTCTAGGACTTGGAAGAGGAGATTGTAGAAATCTGTGAGAGGATCAAGACAAAAAAATCTACATGGTACTCCACTGGGATTAAATTTGGTTGGAAGAGTGCATGGGTGCTTGATTATTCTTATTTAGTTTCTTTTCAGCGATTATTTGGATTCCCTTCTTTTTGAACAAAGATTATGGGCTCAATTTTCCCGTTTGCGCCGTTTTTTGGTGTATTTATTTTTTTCAAAGTTTCCCCCTGCTATCTGCACCACCGTACTGACTTAGTTACGATTTTCCTAGGCCAGTTTTTTTTTAAATTCATAATGGGTGTTCCCTCATGTCTGCTCCGGTTTTTTCAATTGTTCGCAGTTTGGCCAACATTTTTTCTTTTAGGTTGGCGTATCTGGCCACTCCTAAAAAACCTTCTGGTGAGTTAAGAAAACCAGCGCACATTCACAAATCGGCGCTGAAAGACGCCAATGTTTTTAAATCGAAGATTTTGGAGGGAGTCAAGAACACTGTCAAAATCAATAATAAAGTTCAACTTTTTTTCACCTGTCAAAGTAGAAATGTAAATTTGTTGGATTTCAGAAGTTTTCTCTTTTTATTACTCACTCACATGCCACCAGTGAACATATTAAAGCAGGCTGGAGGGTCGTAGCTTTGGCCAGCAGAATTGGCCTCGCGCCCGGACACAGTGGCTTGAGGTTCGGCTACAAAACAAGCCATGGGGGTGGGGGGGTAGGAGAGAGAGAGAGAACAATGTGCCGATTGGAAGGCTTGGAGCCCGGGGAGGGGAAGGGAGAGAGAGAAGTCACAAGACCTTTGGGTGTGGTCCATCCATACAGACCTGGAGAGATACAACTGCGAACCCGTGCTGCCTGTTTTCCTGCCGTTTTGGGCTTCTTTCAAAGGTTAAATTTAAGTATGGAGGCAATATTGACAATGCCATACCTTGTGCGAGCCTTCTGCATCATGGTGCTACATAGGAGACAATTGATTCGACTTCATCGCTTCAGGAACATCAGAGCCCGTAGGGTGCTGGGCAGGAGGCCTTACCCACCTCGGGTATATTGAGAGATGTGTTTGTACCTCCACCTGAGTGATGCAGACTGTGTCAGAAGGCTTCGTTTCCGCAAAGAGTATTATGTCTTCAGATGATCTAATAATTACTGCACGAGACAATGTGTTGTGCTTGAACTGTCGTGACCTTAGTCCATTTAATGTAACTCCAGAGTGAGGATCACACATGGTGGCCTGCCTTTTATACTAGGTCTGGCACACTTGTACAGGTAACCTACAAGTCTCCGACTGCAGTGCCCTCTGGTGGCACATATTGTAATAGTATAAGCAGGAAGCATGTAGGATACATGACATCACTCTCCCCCAAGTCCTTAGTGCAAATCGCCTTTGCATTGACTGTGCTCTGGGCTTAGCTCTATCTGGTTGACCCTTGGAGGGTCGTTTCCATCTTGGGTGAGTAGGTGGTGTTTCGTTGACAATAGAGGTGCTGGTGGTTTCTGTTTGTGCATCCATGACCACGCCATTCTCTCCCCTCCACATACAGATTGTGCTGTTGGCTCATTACATTCATATACATTCAAGTCCAAAAAAAATTAGCATTCGTGGTACCATGGTGAGGTGCATACATTTGAATGGTGAGGTACATGCTTGGACTATACTTGGAGTCAGTGCTGGGGTCAGCACCGGTGCATGAGGAACTGCTGGATGGTGTCAAGGTAGTCTGGTGGCGGCGCGGTGTCCAGTGCTGGTAGTGGGAACCCGGTTGGCTCAAGTTGCCTGCTCTCGGGGCTTTTGCTGTTGCTTCTAGCGTTGGACAGGTTCACAGATGCCTGTGACCTACCTGTCCTCTCCTTGCACCCAGGGTCGCTGCTGCTCCGTGAGGAGCAGTCGTCTAGCAGTGCACAGGAAAATGCTGACTCGCTTACCTGGGCGTTATTTGTTTTGGGATTCTGGCTGGTCCTGGTCCCAGTCCCATTTGGGAGAACTTTTGTGGGTGACCCTTCATTCCTGGGTGTAGCCTGGGTGGCGATAGGGTCTGGGGGCTGCGCCTTAGCACAGTTTGCTCTTTCAGGCTCAAGGTGGTTGGCTATCGGGTGCCTGAGAGGTGGAGCTGATCGGGGGCAGGGTATCGATACCGGAGTCTTTGCCCTCCTGAGATCGCTTGCTCTGCAGCTTGTATATATTAGCTGCTTGTGGCCACACTCGGTGGTGCATCACTCTGGTCCCAGGGATGCAGGCTACAGCATTGGGTAGCTTGCTGGACCTGTGTGCTCCCGATGGGTGTTTGCCTGCTGCATTGACTGTATGCAGTTGAAATCCTATATCGCACAACGTTTCATTACTTATTGTAAATAACCTGTAGCTCCGATTACAATTGCGTGACTTTTCCTTGCTTATTGCATGTACACAACTCTGATCATCAATTACACATTTTACATCGAACTCACAGTTGCTATTACATTGATTGAGAATGTGGACCTGTCCCTTAAGTGTGGTGAGTTGCAGGCCTCCTTTAAGAGAGCCTTGCTATCTTTACCCCAATCCTCTTCTTTGCTTGGTGCCACATGTTGCTCCATCAGCGCTGCACCTCGTGGTCTGGCCGCTGCCATCTTTTTCTTCAGCGCCTCACCTCGTAGTTTGGGCGCCATTGTTCTTCCATCCACGATATCGACTGCTGTGATCCTCTTCTCCCCGGGTTTTGCCACCGAAGCTGGGAAGTCGCCTCTGGATCTGAATTTCTTCCTCCGGAGTCCTGCCACTGGAGCCTGGAAGGTGCGTTCGGGTCGTCTCAGCTGGATCATCTCCACACAGTCGTGCTGAGCGGTCTGTGCCTCGGGTGCTGTGCTAGCCTGCTCTCTGGTGCCGGATCCAACCTCAGGTGGGGGTTTGCTTTGCCTCTGAGCGCGGGGGACGTCAATCGTTGAAATCTTCCCAGCTCCAATGGATCTTCTCCATCCACCTTCTTCCGAGTAGCGTTGGTCCATCACCTGCAACAATCCACAGAGGTAACTTGTGCACCATGTCATCATGGAGTACCTTTACATCCGCACTACCAACGACTGGGATAAGTTCATTGGTGTAGGTGCGCAGCTTTGCCTGAACCGGGACCAACTTGGGTCGTTCAGCCTGATTGTCCCATAGTCTCTCAAAGGCTTCTTGATTCATTACTGACTGGCTCGCCCCCATGTCTACTTTCATGAAGACTGGAATGCCATTTATCTCGACTTCCATCCTCAACGGAGAACATTTGGTGGTGCAGGTAAACATGCGATATACCTCATCGTGGGACTGAGCTGCCTCTCTGACTGGCACTTCATAATCCGCGCTGGATTCATGGCCATCTGCAGACTCTTCATCAACACAATGAGTCATATTTATTTTACACATTCGCTGGAGGTGGCCCTTTGTGCTGCAGCCTTTACATACATAGTCTTTAAAACGGCTCTGGTGAGCCCTGTGATTCCCTCCGCAACGCCAACATGGTCCTACTCGATTAGCCCCCCTCGGCGAGCTCTGAGCTAAGGGACTCGGGGGCCTGTTCTCTCTCCCCTGAGAAGATTCACGTTCTACAGACCAGCCTCTAAAAGGCACCACTCTGTGCATAGTACTTGCCAGATTTGAGTCCTGAGGATGAGTCATCCGCCTAGAGCCGCAGGTCGAAGTCACGAATGCCTGGCTCACGGAGATGGCCTTCTGCAGTGTGACTGTGGTATCCGCAGATAGTAGCTTATGAAGAAGGCCCTCATGGCCGATTCCGATGACAAAGATATCCCGCAGTGCTTCGGTGAGGTGGTCGCCGAAATCACATTGTGCCGCCAACCTCCTGAGGTCTGCAGCATTTTTCGTGATCTCCTGACCTTCGGGCCGTCAATGTGTATAAAACCGGTGTCTGGCTGTGAGGAAACTCTCTTTGGGCTTGAGTTGTTCTTGGATCAGCGTTACAAGCTCCTCATACGTCTTGGTCGTTGTCTTCGCTGGTGCCAGCAAGTCCCTGACGAGGCCATAGACGGTGAGCCCACAATTGGTTAGCAGGATAGCTCTGCGCTTATCAGCCAGTGTGGCCGGATTGTCGCCTGCTAGGTCGTTTGCTGTGAAGAAATGGTCGAGCCTCTCCACAAAGACTTCTCAATTATCACCATCGGCGAACTGCTGCAACGTACCAAAGTTAGCCATTTTCGCGTGAAGGTCCGTAATTTCGTCGCCAATTGTTGTCTTCAGATGCTCTAATAATGAGACAATGTGTTGTGCTTGAACTGTAGTGACCTTAGTCCATTTAATGTAACTCCAGACTGAGGATCACACATGGTGGCCTACCTTTTATACTAAGCCTGGCACACCTGTACAGGTAACCTACACGTCTTCCACTGCAGTGCCCTCTGGTGGCACAACTTGTAATAGTACAAGCAGTAAACACGTAGGATACATGACAAAGAGGTTGAAAATGAGATCTGTGAGTTGGTCAAAGCAGACCTGCAACCTAGAAGCATCAGGAGGACTGCTTTGTCAGTTGAAGTGAAGGTTACAGCTACACTTTCATTCTATGCCTCCGGATCGTTTCAAGCTACAACTGGGGATGTGCGCGCCATCTCTCAACATGCAACACATGTCTCCATTTGCCAGGTCACAGCTGCACTGTATGCGCATAGGAATGATTTCATAAAGTTCCCCATGACCGCCCAAGCAATTCATCACAGGGCTGTGGGCTCCTCCAGGATTGCTAGCTTTCCAAAGGTACAGAGCTGCATTGATTGTACCAACATCGCTTTGCAAGCACCTTTGAAAGATTCTGAGATGGAAAGGAACAGAAAAAGCTTCCACTCCATGAATGTACAGCTCGTGTGTGACGACATGCATCATATCATGTCAGTCGATGCAAGATACCCTGGCAGCACCCATGATGCGTTCATCCTACGCAACAGCATTATATCTGCCATGTTTCAGCAGCAGCCAGAAGGGCACAGCTGGCGACTGGGAGACAAAGGGTTCAGCCTTACCAACAGGCTCATGACGCCCCTACACGTAACCCAGAAGGAAGCTAACCATCAATATAACATGTCGGCACATTGCGACATGCAGCATCATAGAGAGGACAATTGGTATATTGGAACAGTGTTTCTGATGCCTGGACCATTCCGGAGGCTACTTGCTGTACTCCCCTGAGATTGTCGGTCAGTTCACTGTTGTGTGCTGCATGCTGCATAACTTAGCCATAATGAGGCAGCAGCACCTGGTAGTGGAACACCCACCTGCAGTGAGAGTGGCTGATAATAATGATGTGGAAAATGCTGGTGACGAGCAGGAGTAAGGGGAAGAGAAGGAGGAGGACGACAAGGATAAGGAAGCCATGCAAGTGCCTGAGGCCGGAGCACGACGATGGAGGAGGCTGGGCCATCATCCTCCTTTAACGATTGCTTGAGCCTTACGCCAGCAGCTCATCCATGAATGCTTCACTGATGCCTGAGGGCTCAGCGATAACTATTCCACATGGACATGTTTACTGTTTGGAGCTGTTCCGTAATGTTTTGTTGTGTTAATGGAACATGATTCAGTTTTAATGTAAAATATATTTTATTCAAAAGTTTACAATGTACTTAACTTTACTTTAATAAAATTATTCTTGTATCAAACTTTACTTTAATATCACTTAAAAACTTTAAGATCACTTATAAACTTGTAAATTTACATAACTTACAAAAACCTTTTAATTTGAGAACAGTTACAACAGTAACAATAATAACAACAACAACAGCAGCAAAGAAAGGCTGCACCCATCTTTCATCCCCCTTATTCTAAGACCGCCCGCTGCGCTTGGTCTTGGACATTCCACCACCCCTGCCCGCAGGCGGTGGCACAGTGTTTCTGGGCTTGATACCAAGCTTATTCTTTCTAACATCTTGGGTACTGCGCACCTCTTGAAGGTGGGGAGTGTCGGCATCAGGCGGCAAGTTGGAGGGCCCGGCTTTGGGCTCTTCAGAGGCTGGTTTAGGGATTGGAGTGGGAGTGACGGTTGATTCTGTCAATGGACACAGGGTCTGGGTGTGTTCCCTTATTGCAGCAGCTAACTCCAACATTCCGTCCCTCATGTGCCCTGACAGTGTCTCAACGACCTGCAACATTCCCTCTCTCATGTTGTGCAAAACTGCCTGAACTACCTGCAACATTCCCTCCCTCATGGTCAATGAAATGGTTTGCACTACCTCTGACATTCCCTCCCTCATGGCCACTATTCCCTCACTGATGGTCCCGGACATCGTTCCCATTTCTCGTGTCATTGCTGTTACTTCTCCCGACAGTCCCGCTACCTCATCACTCACCCCACTGTTGGCGTCCAGGAGTGATCGGGTAAGGTTAATACTCTCCTCAATGACATCAGCTGAACCACATCTGTTAGATCCTGCACCTCAGGAGAATGCAGTCAAGCTCTCCTTTCCCTCCTCCCCACGGGTGTGGCTCGCACCCCAACACTGGGACCCGCAGCCTGGGATGGTGGGGCTCTGGGTGTGCCTCGCTGCACCTCACCACTGGGACCCGCAACCTCGGAAGGTGTGAAACCATGGAATGTCCCACCAACACTCAAACCATTAGTCACGGAAGGGGCTGTCACCTCCATGAGCGGCACCTCCTCCAAAGTCAGTACAACAGTGGGAACTTCATCAAGCTCCATCCCCTCCCCCTCCCCCTCACCCCCATGGTCTGGAGGGTTGGATTAGAAGATGTTCTCCTCTTCAGGCTCGTCCGCGTCTGAATCTTCTTCTGCATCGTTAGGTTTGGCCTCAAAGTTCTTCAAAAGATAACAGAACAGTCAAATGGTTAGCAGCAGAGGAGGGGGCAGGGTGGGTGGCATGAGTAGGCTCACACATTGCAGGCCAGGCAGCAGGCTGATTTGAAGGACCATGATAAATTTGCAGGACTTACCCTCTCCCTCGAGTGTGGGCCCAGCTTGTGCAGTACTGATTGCTTTTTTCCCAGGCAGGACCCATCAAAGCAGCGACCCTCTCTTCCAAGGGTGACAGTAGGTGCAGATTTGCTGGGCCTCCTCCTGTTCGAGTTCTTTCCCTTTTATTATGTGCCACCTTCCTCTGCAAAGATGAAAATGCAACTTTTTAAAGAGGGTGTCTTTCTGCTGGGTGGGTCATATACAGCTGGTCACATTTACAATTGCAACTCCATTGAATAAATGAAAATATTACTTACACTAACTACTTGACCAAGGTCCTGCCATTTCTTTTTACACTGGCTTCCAGATCTCGTGGTGGTCACCATTACACAGGAATCTTCTGTAAGTTGGCTCCAGCATTTCTTCATTTTTTTGGGTGGAACTTTTATATGACCTCTGCTGCTGTCAGCTCTTGCCATCTGTTCTCAATCACAGTAACTAGTGCCTCCACTTCTTCCTGTAAGAAATTCTTGATCCTTGCGCTGCGTTACATCTTGTATTGCTCCGGCTACGATTTCCCCAATGCTCTCACACAGCACTCCTTCTCACACACACAACTGGCTCTTTAAAAATGGCCGATTGCCAAATCTGAGCTGTACTGAGCATTGGTGTCCATTGGAACGGCGTCAAAAACGTAACTTTTTTTCCCCGCGCATGCGCAGAAGGTGCCAGCTTCGTTTTTCGGCGTAGACAGCAGGCTCCACTCCCTGAGGAGACTGGATATCCTGCGCGGCACCAAATTCGAATTACACATTGGAGAAACTTTGGCAAAATATTTCTGCCACATTTCTGGCCTAGAAAAACGGGCGTAACTCTTGCAATACCCCAGAAAACGGCCTTGGGGAAAATTGATCCCTCTGACTACAGATTCAGCTTTGCAAGAGTCCATTTCAGTTTCAGAAGATTTAGCTTAAACAGTTTGTCACAGGCAGTGGCTATTTGCTATGTTGAAATTACTCATTGAAGTATTGGGCCAGAATTCACTGTCAAAATAACGGTGAGGCTAATGGTGTCACTGTTATTTATGCACAAATTGCACATCAACTTCTGACGAAGCCAGATGTGCGGTTACAGCACGGAAGGAGGCCGTTCGGCCCATTGTGTCCGCGCCGGCCGACAAAGAGCTATCCAGCCTAATCCCACTTTCCAGCTCCTGGTACGTAACCTGGTTGATTACGGCACTTCAAGTGCATATCCGAGTACTTCTTAAATGTGGTGAGGGTTTCTGCCTCTACCACCCTTTCAAGCAGTGAGTTCCAAACTCTGGGTGAAAACATTTCCCCTCAAATTCCCTTTAACCTTCTACCAATGACTTTAAATCTATACCCCCTGGTTGTTGGACCCTCTGCTAAGGGAAATAGGTCCTGCATATCCACTCTATCTAGGCCCCTCATAACTTTATATACCTCAATTAGGTCTCCCCTTAGCCTCCTCTGTTCCAAAGAAAAAAAAACAGCATTTCCAAATCTTTCCTCATAGCTAAAACTTTCCAATCCAGGCAACATCCTCGTAAATCCCTCTCTAGTGCAATCACATCTTTCCTGTAATGTTGTGACCAGAATTGCATGCAGTACTCTAGCTGTGGCCTATCTAGTATTTTATACAGTTCAAGCATAACTTCCCTGCTCTTGCATTCTATGCCTCGGCTAATGAAGACATCTATTCTGTATGCCTTCTTAACCATCTTATCTACCTGTCCTGTTACCTTCAGGGATCTGTGGGCATGCACTCCAAGGTCCCTTTGTCATTCTACACTTCTCTGTGTCCTAGCATTTATTGTGTCTTCCCTTGCCTTGTTAGCCCTCCCCAAATGCATTATCTCACACTTCTCCGGATATACTCAAAAATCTGGATATTGCTGTCCGAGATGCATCGCTCTACCGTTAGCTTTGCAAAAATGGCATCTCACTGACTCACCATTCAAATACAGTAATCGGCATGAAATTCCTGTACTTGCATGGGAGATAGGAACTAAACTTGCCACAGAAAATTAGGGCTTGTCCATTTCAATCAAAGTACCATTTAATGATGTGATAAGTCTTAATTATTGCCAAACTACTCCCTGACATTGAAAATTAACTATTATAAGTCTAATTTATTCAGCTTTTAATTGTTGTTAGAGATTTTTTTTAATTTAACTTTTTCTTTGCCTCTTTTTTCTCACTCTTTTAATCCAATTTTTCTTTCCCTTTCTTTATTTTGCTTCCTGTACCTAATTTGAAATTGAATTCACTATTCTGACTTGTACTCCCTCATTCAGATTCTGCACTATTCATATCACAATACTTCAATCAGATTGGTTAAGGTGATACACAGTTGCTTGTCCTGTTCACATCGATCCCAGATGTCCTGTAGAGGGTGTTGTGCCATTTCCATCTCCAACTTACAGCAACTTCCAGTGCATAGTTTTATGGAAATTAAACACACAAGAATAAGTCTAATGAATGCGGGCGCTGTTCGTTCACCAGCTAAAGTAAATTTTGGCCCATAATGGTATGTATCATTGCATCAATACAGGCAACTATTGATTATCCGCACACGGATGCAATGGGAAACCGTTGTAACGGCATTTAAAATTCCGTGTGTGTGCGCGCTGCTGTAGCCGCTGTCTCTCGCGGTCGCCGCTGACGTCAGAGTTCTTTCGGCTGTGGAAGGCATCGGGCCGGTGCGTTCGGAGTCCTTTCGGCCTGGGAAGGCATTGGGCCACTGACGTCGGAGTCCTTTTGGCCCGGGAAGGCAGCGCGTTCTGGAATCCCGTAGCTAGACAATCTCCTCCTCGAAGCCACCTGTATGCATGCTGGTAATGTCCAAAACTTAACTGCCTTGTTACTGTTTGTAGCTGATTGCACAGTATTTATTCATTGAAGTTTTAACTTTAAAATGTCAACTCGCTCTAATGGAGAAATCGTTTACCCGGCATAGTCCAATCCCTGAGGGACCCGGATAATCGAGAGTTGCCTGTACATTCAAAAGACATTTGTCAGCTCCAGAGCTGGTCACCACCTTTAAAGGCAGAAATTTTTATGTCTTCTGTTAAATTGACAATTGAAAACCTTTAATTCAATATTTCAATGCTAAATAGTTGGCCATGTAAAGAAAAGCAAGCATCTTGACTTCAGAAGACTTATCTATATTTTATTGTGAAAGTGAAAGTTTGAAGCAGGGCAGGCCACTCATTTCTTAAAATTCCATATTGTGGTTGTCCTGTTCATTATGAATCCACCTTTCAGACCTATGCTAGCCATCTCAGATATTGAAATACATTGTGACAAAGTAATCTATAAAAAAAATAACTTAGAAAAAGATGCATCCATCTTCCTAATGGTGATACCAAGGCTTTGCTATAAAGAAATCTTTAACCCAAGCAATTTATTTGAAGAATATAATAATAATGAAGATAATTTTTTTCACAATCTATCAACATGAAGAAAGCTCCATCAGATCATGGTTGTCTAGCAAAACTATTAAAAACTCATGTACACTGAGCCTGGTGAATGTAAGTACCTCCAAGTGTCATATATCAAAATATTGTGCAACAGCTATATAAGGTTGGTTGGAGGAATTTTCTCCAAATCGAGAGTTCAGCCATGGTACTCCTTCACAGACTGACAGACAGTTCTAAAATGGCTGCATTTTTCAAAAGGTCTACAATTCGTAAATCAGCACCAACTTCTAGGAACAGCATTACAAATATTTAGAAATGTTTTACTATCAAAACATAGCAAATATAGTTTTACTTGCAAATATAGTTATTTAATCCACACAATTATCTTTGGGATTGGAAAGAAGTCAGCAATTTATATATATATATCTATATATGTATATATATACACTCATCTTTCACCCCCTTGCTGACTATAGTAGTCAAGGGAGTGAAAGCTATGAGTGGAGAGATGGTCGAGTTGTAAAACTGGCTGCAGGACTGTAGTTATTCTTTATAGATCATGAGGAATTCAAAAGTTATTTGGAATGGAGTGAGGTTTTGCAGACTATAGAACCATACTAGAAAGAAACTAAATAGAATATTGGAATCACAGACACAGAAGTTTTAACATAGCATCTGCAATTGTCTGATTACAAAGTACTCTAAAGCTTTCATGAAAAAAGATATTGCAGGATCTAAATGATCATCCCAGCCACTAAAATTGATCAGTTAGGAGCAGTGCAACAATTTGCAATATTGTTGGAAGTTTTAATAAAGCAAACTATATTTTAGGGCACCCATAAAGAAAAATGCTGTTCTTTCTTCTCTTTCAGTAGTATGCTCCACAGTAGTTCACAAATAGTTAGTAATTGTGTATCACTAAATCTACCATTTTCTGCCCTGTAACACTTTTGGTTTTAATTAGTAATATTATACAATGAAGTACTTCAGTTATGAAAGATTTCAGTTTTTTAATCAGATTCTAATAGAAATTGCTTTATGTTAAATAATTCATAGGGTACGATAAGCTTTTTCACTTTATCAGGATAAAAGAGCAAATTATCAAATACATTTCCAGAACTTACACAATGCCAAGAAACTGGCACTGTTTCTCAAATTTTCACATGGTACAGTTTTATTCATTTTCTGTAACAGTTATACTTAAGGTATTATCTTTATCAAAATGTAATAATGTGGCAAGACTTCATTAGAAAAAAACCTAACAAACTGGAATAAGTAAGGGCCTTTTTAAAAAATTTCCATTGAAAATTAGCTGGATGGAGCAAAGTAACACTGGATCAAAGGAAGCTAATCATGCTTAACTGTGCCCCAGAGCACACACATGCATAATGCGATTTGCACAGTAACTGCCGCTCATATTATTAGTTGTTTGGGGTGTTTAGTGCTAATGGGCAAAGCAGAATCAGTATTCTTTACTCAGAAGCTATGGTAAATGAGAAAAGCACCACACTGAGATGGTAATTAATGTAAATGTAACAAATTTAGTTTGTTTGAAAGTATGATACCTTTGAAGAAATATGGCATGAAATGTGTGTCCTTGTCTATGTTGTATTTTGCTAACTTTGGTAGGTCTTCATTTTGGTTATTATTCTTTTACATCAAATTACTAAATACATCTCAGAAGGGAGGAAAGAGAGAAGGAGAGGAGGGGAGGAGGAGATGAGGAAAGGGGAGAGAAGGAAGCGAGGTGGAGGGGAGAAGGAGAGATGGGAGAAGGAGAAGGGACTGGGAGAGTAATGATTGGAAAGGAGCAGGGATGGAGAATTATGGAGGAGAGGGTTGTGGGGGGAAGCTGGGGGGGGGGGGGGGGGAGAGAATAGGGGACACAAAACTCTCACCATCATAGACAGTCCCTCGAAATCAAGGAAGACTTGCTATCACTTCAAAAGTGAGTTCTCAGGTGACTGAACAGTCCAATACGGGAATTACAGTATCTGTCGCAGCTGGGACAGATAGTCGTTGGAGGAAAGGGTGGGTGGGGAGTCTGGTTTGTCGCATGTTCCTTCCGCTGCCTGCGCTTGTTTTTTGCATGCTCTTGGCGACGAGACTCGAGGTGCGCAGTGCCCTCCCGGATGCTCTTCCTCCACTTAAGGCCGTCTTTAGCCAGGGACTCCCAGATGTCAGTGAGGATATTGCACTTTATCAAGAAGGCTTTGAGGGTGTCCTTGAAACATTTCCTCTGCCCACCTGGGGCTCGCTTGCCATGTAGGAGTTCCGAGTAGAGCGCTTGCTTTGGGAGTCTCATGTCGGGCATGCGAACAATGTGGCCCGTCCAGCGGAGCTGGTTGAGTGTGGTCAGTGCTTCGATGCTTGGGATGTTGGCCTGATCTCTCAACAGAACAGGGAAATCCCTGAAAGTCTCTCAGAGGAGGGGAGAGCCCCAAAAGTCTCTCAACAGGTGGGTTATGCAAGAATAGAACAGCCTTTTAATCCTGTGGATGGATGCTCAGCAGGAATGGGTGGCATTAATGTTATGGCATGGCATGCAGAAGTGGGAAATATGCACTGGAGATTCTTCGTGGGATACCTGAAGGAGATAGTGGGTTTGGGGGATCTCAGAGTATATTCTATAATAATAATGATTTGGTTGATATTTCAAAGCCTACAGAGAGGTCAGAAGGATGAGAAGGGATAGTGCACCACAGTCATGTTCACATAAGATGAGGATCATTTCAGTGCAGTGGCAGGGTTGGAAGTCTGATTGCAATTGAGAAAAAGATAGGAATGAATTTGGGAGGTGACATCCAATGTTTCCTCTATTTTTTTTCCCTGCACAGGCCCTTTAAATTTGCTGCATGCATGGTATCTCTTCCAGCAGCAGCAGCTGGTGAGCGGCCTGCACGGGTCTTCTGGATCAATGGACTTTGGAGGAGAAAGGGAAGTTTGTGAGTAAAAAGGAATCAAGAATGTTTTTGTTGAAAAGGAGCGCGGTGATGGCGGCAGTTTTCAAAGGAAGGAGGAGAGGGAACTGTTTACAATGTTTACAGCATGGGGGCCAGGAAGGAAAGATAGGTGGTCAGAAGCTTAGTGGGAACGGGGGTCAAGAGAGCAGGAGGTGTGATACGTCCTTACTATACAGTATAAATGCACATGAGGCCCATGCTTGAGAGAAGGTCAGTCGGTGACCTGTCCTTTATTCCATAGCATTCAAGTGATGAAGGTGGGTGGAGCTTCCCCTTTTATACCTGAAGGTCCAGGTTAGGAGTGTCTCCCAAAAGTTCACCACCTAGTGGTCACTGTTCTCATAGTGTACAACTTGTCAGTTTATACATGGGTTACAATGCTGGCTGAATACATGACATCACCACGCCCCCGCCTCTCAAAGTCTTATTGGGATCACAGGTTGAGTCTCTCTGGTGGTTTACGCTCTCTTGTAGAGCGCCTGAGTTGGGGCTCCGGTTGTTGGGCGCTGGCTTGAGTGTCTGCTGTTTGCGGTGCCTCAGGCCTGTCCGGACTGCCCACAGTGACTGGGCTCTCCTCCCTTTGGTTCCGGTGTTCGGTCACCTGTAGTGGAGTGAACTCTGTATCGTGTTATTCTTCCGCTTCTTCTATGGGGTTGCTGAATCTCCTTTTTGTTTGATCCAAGTATTTGCGGCATATTTGTCCATTGGTAAGTTTAACTACCAGAATACTATTCCCCTCTTTTGCAATCACGGTGCCTGCGAGCCATTTGGGCCCTGCAGCGTAGTTGAGGACAAAGACAGGGTCATTTACATCAATACATCGCACCCTCGCATTCCTGTCATGGTAGTCATATTGTGACTGGCGCCTGCTCTCGACAATTTCTTTCATGGTGGGGTGTATAAGGGATAACTTGGTTTTGAGTGTCCTTTTCATTAGCAGCTCTGCGGGTGGAATGCCTGTGAGCGAGTGTGATCGGGATCTGTAGGCCAACAGGAAGCGTAATAAGTGGTTTTGTAGGGAACCCCCTTGGATTCTGAGCATCCCCTGTTTGATTATCTGCACTGCTCGTTCTGCCTGGCCGTTTGAGGCCGGTTTGAACGGTGCCGTTCTGACATGGTTAATTCCATTGCCTGCCATGAAGTCCTGGAATTCAGTGCTTGTGAAGCACAGGCCATTGTCGCTGACCAAGATATCTGGTAGACCGTGGGCGGCGAACATTGCCCGTAGACTTTCTACCGTGGCAGAGAATTTAAAATGTCACACTTGATCCATTTAGAGTAGGCGTCTACTACCACCAAAAACATTTTTCCCATGAAAGGACCTGCGTAGTCCACATGGATGCGTGACCAAGGCTTGGCGGGCCAGGACCAGGGGCTAAGGGGGGCTTCCCTGGGTGCATTGCCCAGCTGGGCACATGTGTTGCACCTGCGAACACAAAGTTCCAGATCTGCGTCTATCCCTGACCACCAAACGTGTGATCTGGCAATTGCCTTCATCATGACAATGCCCGGGTGCTCATTGTGGAGTTCTCTGATGAACACCTCTCTGCCCATCTGGGGCATGACTACGTAGTTTCCCCACAGTAGGCAATCGGCCTGAATCGAGAGTTCATCCCTGCGCCTGTGAAATTGTTTAAATTCCTCAAGGCATGCCCCGTACGTGGCTGCCCAGTCCCCATTCAGGACACATTTCTTGACTAAAGACAGTAGCGTCAGACTTTGATCTGACGGGCTGTCACAGGAGAGCCTTCGCTTCCGACAGCTTCAACAGCCATGACCATCTCAGCAGCATGCTCGGTAGCCCCCTCAGTGGTGGCTAGTGGGAGCCTGCTGAGTGCATCGGCGCAGTTTTCGGTGCCCGGTCTGTGCCGAATTGTATAGTCATAGGTGGCTAACGTGTGTGCCCACCTCTGTATGCGGGCCGATGCATTTGCATTTATGGCCTTGTTGTCGGCCAAAAGGGACGTTAGGGGATTGTGATCTGTCTCCAGCTCAAATTTCCTGCCAAACACGTACTGGTGCATTTTCTTTACCGCAAATACACATTCGAGCGCCTCCTTTTCTCCCATCCCGTAGCCCCTTTCTGCCTGGGTCAGACTTCTGGAGGCATAAGCTACCGGCTGTAACTAACCCTTGGCATTGACATGCTGCAACACACACCCAACATCATAGGATGACGCATCGCACGTTAACACAAGTTTCTTACATGGGTCATATAGCATTAACAGATTGTTGGAACAGAACAAATTGCGTGCTCTATTAAAAGCCCTTTCCTGGCTGTCCCCCAGACCTATTCGCGACCTTTGCGTAGGAGCACGTGTAGCGGCTCTAGCAGCGTGCTCAATTTAGGAAGAAAGTTACCAAAATAGTTCAGGAGCCCCAGGAACGAAGGCAGCTCCGTCATGTTACGGGGTCTGGGTGCTCTCTGGATCGCTTCCGTCTTGGATGCAGTAGGGCTGCTCCCGTCTGCTGCTACCCTCGTCCCCAGGAATTCTATCTCTGGAGCTAGGAAGACACATTTCACCTTTATCAGTCGCAGCCCTACCCGGTCCAGTCTGCGTAGCACCTCCTCCAGGTTTTGGAGGTGTTCTTCAGTATCGCAACCTGTGATGAGGATGTCGTCTTGAAAAACCACCGTCCCTGGAATCGACTTGAGGAGGCTTTCCATATTTCGTTGGAAGATTGCGGCGGCCGAGCGAATCCCGAACGGATATCTGTTGTACTCAAACAACCCCTTGTGTGTCGTGATGGTGGTCAGCTTCTTCGACTCACTCACCAGCTCCTGGGTCATGTAAGCTGAGGTCAGGTCCAATTTTGAAAAAAGTTTGCCACCGGATAGCGTCGCAAAGAGGTCCTCCGCTCTCTGTAGCGGGTACTGGTCTTGAAGTGACACCCGATTGATGGTGGCCTTGTAATCGCCACATATCCTGACCGATCCATCCGCCTTGAGCACCGGCATGATCGGGCTCACCCAGTCACTGAATTCGACTGGCGAGATGATGCCTTCCCTCAGCAGGCGGTCCAATTCGCCTTCTATCTTTTCCCGCATCACGTATGGCACCGCTCTGGCCTTGTGGTGTACTGGCCTGGCGTCCGGGTTGATGTGAATCACTACCTTGGCCCCCATGAAAGTGCCAATGCCGGGTTGAAATAATGAGTCAAATTTGTCAAGGATCTGTGAGCATGATACTCACTCCACAGAGGAAATTGAATTGACATCGCCCCATTTCCAGTTCATGACAGCAAGCCAACTCCTCCCCAGCAGTGCGGGACCGTCCCCCGGGACAACCCAGAGTGGCAACCTGTTCTCCGAATCTTTGTGGGTCACGACTACTGTGGCGCTGCCTAGCACCGGAATGATCTGCTTTGTGTATGTCCGTAGCTGTGTGTCAATCGGCGATAATTTTGGCCTCCTGGCCTTGGACGCCCACAACTTTTTGAACTGTTTGATACCCATCAGGGACTGGCTGGCCCCCATGTCTAGCTCCATTGATACTGGGATGCCATTGAGGAGCACTTTCATCATTATCGGTGGCGTCCTGGTGTATCAACTGTATACATGCTCCACATGAACTCGCTGAACTTCAGCTTCCAGCGATTTCCCCTAGCGTTCATTTCTGCAATTTCTGCAGGTATTTTGCTCATCTCTGCAAACTCCGGCTGAGTGTGTGCCTCCACGCCTCCAACATGAGCTGCTGTTTGAAGCAAAAGGTCGCTTGCCAGTCGATCATCCCTAACTGCCCCTGTCCTTGAGTGCACCATTAACAGGTGTTGGTGACCCCATTACTGGCTGCATTGTCCCTTGTAATGGTGTGAATCGCCGTTCAGCTTGCCATTGTCTCTGTCGAACTCCCCCTCTAGGTTCGACTACATGTTGGGGCATGCCCGACTGCCCTTGTCTGCCTGGAGAACTGTGTGCTGCTTTAACAATGTTGAATCTCTGTCCCAACCATTCCTTAACACAGCATCTCTCGTCTGTTCTGCTCGTAGCCATGCTCGCGTGGTTTCAATCCCAGTTTCTCGTCGCCATTGATACGTCCTTACTATACAGTATAAGTACACACGAGGCCCATGCTTGAGAGAAGGTCAGTCTGTGACCTGTCCTTTATTCCATAGCACTCAAGTGATGGAAGTGGGTGGAGCTTGCCATTTTATATCTGAAGGTCCAGGTTAGGAGTGTCTCCCACAAGTTCACCACCTAGTGGTCATTGTTCTCACAGTGTACAACTTAGATCAGATTATACATGGGTTACAATGCTGGTTGAATACATGACAAGTGAACCTGGAATTTCCATCACGGACTTGTTCAATAAAAATGGACTTGCAATTCCTGACATGGCCACTGTCACCCCCAACAAATCAGCTATGCAGCCACCAGCCACAACATTCTCCGAATATTCACCCAAGGTCGGAATCGAACTGAGACGGTCAACCCAGGAGCGTAAAGCACCGGACCAGCTCAACCTGTGAAAGACTGATAAGATCTCAGAGGAGGGTATTGTCAAGTATGTACATGCTGTTTGTAGCCACCAGATGGTGTCATTGTTGGATGCAACTGAGCAGCATGCACATGGTACTGCTCTGGTATAAAAGGCCAGCCATTTTGTGAGTCAGGCACTTTGGGCCGTAATAAAGCAGAGCAAGGTTGTACCTTGTTCAGTTAAACAGTACTCAGTTTGTACCTTTATTACATACATAACACATCCATTAAAGTGAGTGGGTGAAAAATCACAAGGTGATGAGGGCAGATTACACAAATCAGGGTTGTATTCCCTAGAATTTAGAAGATCTGATCGAAATTTTCAAGTTATTGGCCCAGAAATTGCGGCCTCAACGGGTCCGTACAGAATGCGTATGGGTTTCAATGCTGGTTGAATACATGACAAGGTGGGTCTTAGACAAGATGAGCAAGGAGAGAGCATGAAGGGAGGGGAACTGGGAAAAAATGGATTCAGTACCCATACAGCAGCAAAATAAAGCTGAGAAATCAGCAGTGCATTGAAGTACAGTCAGAAACTCAGCAGGTAACAGTAGCTGATAGGCTATAGGCTAGAAGAGGGTATCTTAAAACCAGAAGCAATTGAGGAGCAGAGCAGTGTTACAGCAGCTGAATCTTATAGTGTAGTCCAGAAGAACATCATATTCCTTATGGCAGAGGAGCACAGAAGTTCATTCCATACCCTGTCCCAAATCGTGGGGCCAGTGGCTCGTATCTGTAGTCATGCAACAGAAACTCCCTCTCTGCTTTGCTAGCAAAAGCTCAAAATGACCGGGAGCCTGAGACTCTTATTGAGCCAAAGATTAAAAGGTTTAACTAATTTTAATTCCCCCACGGGATCAATTATCTTTAGTATTACACTCATTTGGGGCTTTCAAGAGGCCCTGAATGGAACTCTCAGCAGGCATTGGATTTTCTTGACCGAGCACAGGTGAGCTATGTGGAACTGCAAGAGTATCCAGGGAATGTCCCCAAACACTGCCTCAAACTGCTGCTGAGGCATGAGAAGGCTGCAGGCAGAAAAAGCACCCAGCCCGACCCCCCACTAGGTTGGGATTTTCAAATTAAATCTAAATGGAGCAAAAACCCAGCGGATCTGACATTTATCCCAAATTTCGACCCCATGCCACCACTAATACACTGCAATTCCACCCCCAGGGTCAGAATTTCTAGCCTCTGATATTTGCAATACAATTAATGAAGACAAACAAAGTGGTTCAAATATGCTTTTCTGAACAATCACTGCATAGTGCTGTGATAGGTTGAATTGCCGTTTATCTTGATCTAATGTTTGCATCTCCCGAGGAGGCCACGCGACTCACCAGATATGAGACAAGCAGCTAGCCTTTCAATGGAAAAAAATAATCCATACTTTATTTAGGTTCCAGAAATGTTGAGGGTGACGTAACTTTGTGCTTGGTATTGGAAGAATCAAAGTGTTATGGTCCTTGAAACTGAACTAAATTGACCAACTTTGCTAAGATGTCAAATTGGGAAGCAGATTACAGGCTGCTATAATTGAGCTGTTACAAGAGCTTCTTATTCAGTATAGTTTTGACATGGTGACAGTAGGGATACAAATCTGTAGTCATTGCTGTGTAATTTTGATTCCTTATTGAGGATAAACACAAGTATTGCTTGTTTTCACTCATACGAAGCAACACCGATTTATGGGGCAGATGAAACAAATAAGATGGGGAGCATTGAGAACTAAATTTACACAGTTTTTTAAGAGAATATTTATTTTCTTGTATCTGATCTTGATTTAGCTAATTGAGTTGTGATATTTTGTTGGAACTTCTGGTATCTAATCTCAGATTTTTAGATATCTTTCCAACAAATAATACTAGATTTCCCATGATACCACACTCAATAAATCAGAGAATACACTGCTTCATATGGGTAGAAGCATTATACAATGTAATGCACAGTATATTATTCTGCTGCTGAAGTGCTATATTTGTAACTTAGGCCGCAATTTCGCCTACCGAAATGGGCTCAGTGCGGTCGTGGTAGGTGGCGGGCTGCAACCCTGTTGCTGTCTCCATTCTGGCTTCCTCCACGACTTTCCCCTGATGGGGTTTGTTAAGCCCGCCCTGCGAGGTTCCCGGCCAAGTGAAAGGAAGCGGGTCTGATAACGTCATTTGATGATGTGTCGTCAGCCGGTTTCCTTAAAGGGACTATGCCCACATTGATTTTGACAGTTGTTCTGTCAGTGTTCTGCAGCATTGAGATGCTGCAAACACTGACAAGCACTGCAGAAAAGGTGCACGACTGCACCCAGGCTCTCCCAATGACTCCCTCCATATACTTCTGGACCAACGCAGCCGAGTTGCACATGGCACAGGAAGGTACATGCAGCGGTGTCGAAAGGAGGACCTGGCTGCAGTGGTGCAAACCTTTCAATGATCTCAATAGATCACGAAAGGTTGCAGAAAAGCCACACTCAGCCTCATCCTGCTGTACCAATCATCACATCCCCATCACTCCGCCTTCCTTACTCTACTCTTGCATATGCTTACTCACACCAACTTACCTTGCACCCCCACCCATTTCTCTCTACCTACATCATCAAATCCCCATCTCCCTAGCCACCCCTCGCAATCACACTCACCCTTGTCGAATCATACCATATCGAATCTGGAACTCGCTGCCTCGAAGAGTGGTGGATGCAGAAACCCTCACCACTTTTAAGAGATGGTTGGATGGGTGCCGTAATGTGCCGTAACCTGCAGGGTTATGGACCTAGAGCTGGTAATTGGGATTAGATTGGATGACCTTTTGTTGGATGGCGCAGATATAATGGTAAGTATTGTAGGGAATCAAATAAGGCCAGGATGATCTCCTGGACTAATTTTGATTGCCTGGATAGATCGGAGAGGAATTTTGCCAGATTTTTTCTCCCTAAATTGGCCTGGGTTTTTATCTGGTTTCTGCCTCTCCCAGGAGATCACATGGCTTCAGTTGGGGTGAAGTGTAGAATGCTTCAGAATAAGGGGTGTCGCAGTTGTGTGAGGCGGACTGGTTGGGCTGGATGCTCTTTGCTTTGCATCATTGTTCCTAGGTTTATATGTAATCTTCAGGGCTGCTGACCAAGGGCCGTGTGGCTCTTTGTCGGCCGGCGTGGACATGATGGACCGAAATGGCCTCCTTCTGTGTTGTAAATTTCTATGTTTCTAACTAATAACACACAAGGGTAGGCACTTGGATTATTTAGCCAACGTTCATGTAAAGCATCTGTTAATTTGTTGTCAAACAATGAAATCTTTATTTGAAATACTTTGCCTTCTTGGACAGATATGTGTGCTCCTTTGGAAGTGACTTAGTGAGCTGTAGTGAATAGTGAGACATAACGGTACCCCCACAATGCTGATGAGTGTGAAAGGAATGGCTTGGGCATTGTAGAGATGCTTTATGGTGCTGGTGTGGGGTGGTGCCAATTTGGCGCATCATGTGGCAGCCAGGATGTCGAGCACCAAGTGAAGTAAATCTAGGCACGGTGAGGCCATCGCTGACATTCCAGACAGCAATGTGGTAATGTGGTCATGTGCTAATGCCCTGTGTCTTGTGCATCATCAGGTGATTACGGAGAAGATTGGTGTTGTTGTCGGTGATGCTGGTGTGCCGGGTGATGTTTTCCTGGAATGATTTCCTGCAGTGTATTCAGGATAGTTTTCTAGACCATAATGTCGAGGAACCAACTAGAGGGCTCGCCATCCTAGACTGGGTGATGTGTAATGAGAAAGGACTAATTAGCAATCTTGTTGTGCGAGGCCCATTGGGGAAGAGTGACCATAATATGGTAGAATTCTTTATTAAGATGGAGAGTGACAGAGTTAATTCAGAGTCTAGGGTCCTGAACTTAAGGAAAGGTAACTTTGATGGTATGAGACGTGAATTGGCTAGGATAGACTGGCGAATGATACTTAAAGGGTTGACGGTGGATAGGCAATGGCAAACATTCAAAGATCACATGGATGAACTTCAACAATTGTACATCCCTGTCTGGATGGTGGCTCAACCGTGAATAACAAGGGAAATTAGGGATAGTGTTAAATCCAAGGAAGTGGTATATAAATTGGCCAGAAAAAGCAGCAAACCTGAGGACTTGGAGAAATTTAGAATTCAGCAGAGGAGGACAAAGGGTTTAATTAGGAGGGGGAAAATAGAGTATGAGAGGAAGCTTGCTGGGAACATAAAAGCTGACTGCAAAAACTTCTATAAATATGTGAAGAGAAAAAGATTAGTGAAGACAAACATAGGTCCCTTGCAGTCAGAATCAGGTGAATTTATAATGGGGAACAAAGAAATGGCAGAGCAATTGAACAAATACTTTGGTTCTGTCTTCACGAAGGAAGACACAAATAACCTTCTGGAAATACTAGGGGACCGAGGGTCTAGCGACAAGGAGGAACTGAAGGAAATCCTTATTAGTCAGGAAATTGTGTTAGGGAAATTGATGGATTGAAGGCCAATAAATCCCCAGGGCCTGATAGTCTGCATCCCAGAGTACTTAAGGAAGTGGCCCTAGAAATAGTGGATGCATTGGTGGTCATTTTCCAACATTCTATAGACTCTGGATTAGTTCCTATGGATGGGAGGGTAGTTAATGCAACACCACTTTTTTTAAAAGGGAGGGAGAGAGAAAATGGGGAATTATAGACTGGTTAGCCTGACATCAGGAGTGGGGAAAATGCTGGAATCAATTATTAAAGATGAAATAGCAGCGCTTTTGGAAAGCAGTGACAGGATCGGTCCAACTCAGCATGGATTTATGAACGAGAAATCGTGCTTGTTAAATCTTCTAGAATTTTTTGAGGATGTAACTAGTAGAGTGGACATGGTAGAACCAGTGGATGTGGTATATTTGGACTTCAAAAGGCTTTTGGCAAGGTCCCACACAAGAGATTGGTGTGCAAAATTAAAACATATGGTATTGGAAGTAATGTATTGACGTTAATAGAGAACTGGTTGGCAGACAGGAAGCAAAGAGTCGGGATAAACAGGTCCTTTTCAGAATGGCAGGCAGTGACTAGTGGGGTGCCGCAGGGCTCAGTGCTGTGTCCCCAGTTATTTACAATATACATCAGTGATTTAGATGAAGGAATTGAGTGTAATATCTCCAAGCCGCAGAGTAAACGATCCCCGGAGAGCAGAGGCACCGGTAGCGATACCCTGCCTCAGATCGGTGTAACATGAACTGCCACGGGCTAGAAACAGTAAACTGCGCCTATGTTCGCAGTCGGCTACCGTCGCCCACCACCTGGGTGGAAAAGGCGCTGCCCCAAACCCACTCGCCACCACGGCAATGGCCAAGAGCGAAGGGTCAACTGCAACGGCTCCTCTGAACGAGACCTGGACCAGCCAGGATCCCAAACTAGAGAGTGCTCACAGCGGTGCCCTCAAGGAAAGCGAGTCAGCAGTCCCCTGTGAACTGCTAGACAAGACGAGGCAGCCCCACCGTCGCTTCGACGAAATGCTCACTTGCTCAGACCGCTTCCCAGGGAGCAGCAGCGATACTGTGCAAACGAAAAGGTCAGGGAGGTCACAGACACATCAGATGTCTTTGGGCCTGCCCGACAGTAGGAGTAACGGCAAGAGCCCTGAGCTCCGGCAACTCGAGCAAAATTAGCTCATCTCGCCCACAGACCCATTAGCATGGGGCGCTGCACTGCCACCAGACGACCCAGATCTTATCCGGCCGTGCTGGAACTAGACTGTCCTTGTGTACCTGTACTGATATGCCTATACTGATCATGTAAATGTACCACACAAAAAGAAACGGAACTGCAATCCACCCAACAAATGTACCAATATGTAAATGTAAAACCCATGTGATGAACTTGAATGCAACTTGCATGTAACAGGCCATTAGCATGATCTCTGTGTGGGGGTGCGAATGGAGTAGTCATGGACTCAAAACCAGAAACCACTGGGACCTCCACTGGCAACAAATCTCACTACCAACCGACCCAAGCTAGAAGTGACCCTCCAATGGTCAACCAGGAAGAGCAAAGCCCAGGTCACCGTCAGTGTATGAGTCAATTTGCATTAAAGACTTGGGAGGAAGTGATGTCATGTATGTAGACATAGAAACATAGAAACATAGAAAATAGGTGCAGGAGTAGGCCATTCGGCCCTTCGAGCCTGCACCGCCATTCAATGCGTTCATGGCTGAACATGCAACTTCAGTACCCCATTCCTGCTTTCTTGCCATATCCCTTGATCCCCCGATGTATACTAACTGTATAGTCACATAAGGTGTTCCACCAGAGGGCACTGTGGTGGGAGACCTGAGGGTCACCTGCCGAGGTGTGCAGGGCCTATTATAAAAGGCTGCCCACCATGTTTGTGCCTCACTCTGGAGTTACAATAAATGGGACTAAGGTCACAACAGCTCAAGTACAATACTAGACCTCGTGGAGATATTCATAAGAGTATTAAAGACATAACACTCGGAATCGAGGAAGACTTGCTTCCACTCTTAAAATGAGAACTTAGGTGGCTGAACAGTCCAATACGAGAACCACAGTCCCTGTTACAGGCGGGACAGATAGTCGTTGAGGGAAAGGGTGGGTGGGACAGGTTTGCCGCATGCTCTTTCTGCTGCTTGGGCTTGATTTCTGCATGCTCTCAGCGATGAGACTCGAGGTGCTCAGTGCCCTCCCTGATGCACTTCCTCCATTTAGGGCGGTCTTTGGCAAGGGACTCCCAGGTGTCAGTGGGAATGTTGCACTTTATCAGGGAGGCTTTGAGGGTGTCCTTGTAATGTTTCCTCTGCCCACCTTTGGCTCATTTGCCGTGAAGGAGTTCCAAGTAGAGCGCTTGCTTTGAGAGTCTCGTGTCTGACATGCGAACAATGGAGAGTCATTGAAAACCCAACCTACTTACCTGACGTTATCCCCAAACACCGTGAAATTTGTCAAAAAGCTGGAAAAATGATAAGTAGATGCTGTAAGATGCTATTTAAGTACCTTTTAACAACCTCTCAACTTTCAAATGGCTCACTCGCCACTTAGTGTTGGGTCTATAAAGCGCAGGCAAACCCGACACTTGGGAAACTTACACGGAGGCGGGTTAACAGCGGGATCTTGCTCCGCTGTCAATCTTTTAGGTTTTGACAGCGGACCCGCCTCCAAACCTGCCCTCTGAGTGTCGGCAAAATCCTGGCCTTAGTGTGTGCCCCTTTCAGTCAATTATAAGTAAATGGTTCTTAGGTAGCTCCACAGGCCAATTAGAGATCTGGGGGCCAAAATTCAGGCACACCAGAAAGCTGGCATACCTATGATTTTTTTACTTTGTTTTTCCACCTGGAGAGATGAGGCGGCTGTCCGATCCATTTTCAGCCCTTTTTAACGTTTTTTCTAACGTTTAGAAGATTTTTTAATGTTGGACTGGAAGTCGGTCATAGTGGGGGCTGAAATGCGGCGGTAAGTCATGCTGAGGGGCAGAAGTTGGGGTGGGATCGAGTCTCCGCCACTGTCACTCAGCGGCGGAACGGCAGTGACGTCACAGCGCGTGTGCATCACACGCTCTCTCCTCTCCGTTAAAGGGGAGAGAATCGGGGATTCTTTAGCTTCGGCCACTGGGCCACCAGGGAGGGTTTCTGCTGGGCCAGCGGCCTGGCACCCAAGAGAGGGTGCCATGCTGTCTGTTGGTGGCCTGGCTGAACCTGGGGGAGCAATAGTCCGGCCGACTTAAAAAAATAAGATGGCGGCCGCGGCATTCGGCCCTCATCTTTAATGACTGTCACGCCGCCAGGGCAGAGAGAAAGCAGACAAGGTGCACCGTCCAGCGGCTCGTGGATTTTTTCATCTAAATTTGGGGCGGATTAAAATGGAGGTGCGGGATAGCGGCGGTGTGCGCAGTGATGATGCGCTTGCGGCGGTCGGCCAATGGACTGCAACGCGGCGGCTACTCGATTCCGCCGCAAAACGGCGGAAACAGACCCTATACGGACCCTGAATTTCAGCCCCCTGCTTTCTTTTTTTCTTTTCTTTAATGTATTTATGAAGTCAATCATTGACTGTTGATGGGAATGTTTCCCTGTACATTGTAAATGATTAACTTCCTTTCTCTTTTTTATACTTGTTTTAAAGAGTGGCACAGAAATTTGCATGAATGACAGAGTGACACCCGAAGTGTGATGGATGCCTCTCCTTTATATATGATAGTTGATCTCTCATAGAATTGTTCATGGTACGATTATAATAAGAGAAATAAAGCTATAAATTCAAACATAAATTAAATTATTAATTTTAGAGAGGAACTGATTTGTTTGATGTGGGTAAGGGACACCTAGGATTTGGTATACTGCAAGAGTTACTGGAGTTTGGGACTGCTGGGTGTGATCGTAGGTTTGGCAGCACTGGGAGAGTGGAATGTCCATTTTGGCATCACTGGGAGGATCGTAAGCTCTGGTAGTAGGTTTTGAGGTCTGGTAGCACTGCAAGAGGGAACTGCAGTCTGCCAGCACTAGAAGGATGGCTCCCAGTTCTGACAGCACTGGTGGAGGATGGATTCCAAGGTTGGTTTCTCGGTCATGGCAAGAATGGAGGGACCCCAGGGTCTGGAAATAGTCATTTTACCAACAAGGTAAGTGCTTAAAATACACTTCCCTGAAAGTGGAGCTGGTAAGAAAGTTTTGGCGGCTAGGGGCACTGGTAGCCAGTGCCACCTCTGCGCTTCCTTCTCTTCATGCTGCTCCTTCTCCTGCTCCACCTCTTGCTGTCCAGGAGGTGGTAAGGGTTGGTCCCTCCTGATGGCAAAGTTATTCAGCATACAGCAGACAACCACAAATGTGGATACTCAACCAGCAGTGTACTGCAAAGCTCCTCCAGAATGGCCCAGGCAGTGGAAGAAATACTTGAGCATGCCAACTGTCTGCTCAATGACATTTCGCATGGCTCTTGTTTTAGACCAGCTCTGAAGCTGTGCCTGGGTTCTTGACAGGAGTCATTGGCTAAGTATAAGGGGATAGCCCTCATCGCCCAGTATGCAGCCTGTAACCTGACAGCCTAATTGAAATAAAGGTGGCACAGAGGATAGGTGCAGGATAAATTAATCATGACTGCTACCAGGAAACTGGGCTCAGACCTGTATGATGTGCTGCTTGTGGTTGCAAAAAAACTGGACGTTGAGGGTGTGGAATCCCTTTCTATTGATAAAGATGTCAGGCTGATGATGGAAAGCATGCAAAGCAATTTGAATGCAGTCTATGGCATCCTGGGGAACCCTGCAAAGTATATAAAGCCTATCGCTCCATTATCCTGCTTCTGTCCATGTGGAAAGAGATGTAGGTATTCCTCCTGGTGTGGAGAGCCTTTGTGACCTCCCTGATGCAATGGTGGCATGCAAACTGGGAGATATCGCTAATGTCACCTGCTGCAGCCTTGAAGGAGCTTGTGGTATAAAAGCCAAAGGTCACAATGTCCTAGAAAGCCACAGGCAGTGCTGTCATGCCCTTGTACAAGGCTCCAGTTGTGTCTGCAACAGGTGATATAGCTCGGTGACAGCCTCCTTTGTGAACCGGAGGCGCCTGAGAAATTGCTCCTCCGAGAAGTTCATGTGGAAGTGCTTCTGTAGACCCGCTGTGGGTATGGCCTCCTGCGCTGTGCCCTCCTTTTTCCTACTCAACAAGCTGCTCCTGCTCTTTCCTCTCTTCCTTGATAATCCCTCTCTTTCTCCCAAAGGCCCAAAGGCAGCCCTATCTGACCACCCATGATTGCATTAAAACTGTTGTTAAGGCGGCCAAAAACAGTACAGCACCAACAAAATCTTCTTCTCAGCAGTCACAATTAAATTTTCACAGTCAGAAAACAGGCCAAAAACCACCCAGAAGTTGATCAGCAGCCTCAAATGACAAACTAGCATCTAATCTATATGTAGTGGATGAGTCCTTTAAATAGTGCTGCTAAAGAGTTCTTCCTGCCAGTTGGCCAAGTTTATCATATGGCAACTCAGGTGCTGGGGCAGACCAACATCACAAAAGGGTCCTGCAACAAGTGTAGGACCATTATTTAAATATTTTAATCAGAAATTTAAATAGTTCCGGCGTGCACCTTGGATGCCAATGGAGCACCCCGATCCAATATGGGCAACATACTGGGAGTCGCCTACAACAAGAGAAGGGAGTGTGGGGGCATTGGCAAATTGCAATGTGGTTTTGGCCTAAGAAGAAAATAGCACTAAGCCTCTCTGGCTCATTTTCCTCCATCATCTGTAACCTCATGCCAATCTTTAACCAATTGATTGGGATATCCTGCTCTGAACCTGAACTCAAATCTCAGATCAGACTCCGATCTTTTGACTGGTACATGGAATGCCAGTTTAAAGTAGAACTTACTTTAAATCATCCCTATTGGCCCTATCGTACAATAAAAATTTGATAGTTTTTTCAAGATCCTAACAGTGCATTGGATACAAATGAAACAATAGGTTGTGCCAAATGGGGCAGGGAGTTAATGGCAAACCAAGGCAGCCATTACTTATAGCTGGAGAGCAAATTAGTTGCATGAGACTATTAGTAATTGAAGAACAGAATACAGCAGATGCCTGGAGTATTGTGTACAGTTTTGGTCTCCTAACTTGAGGAAGGACATTCTTGCTATTGAGGGAGTGCAGCGAAGATTCACCAGACTGATTCCCGGGATGGTGGGACTGACCTATCAAGAAAGACTGGATCAACTGGGCTTGTATTCACTGGAGTTCAGAAGAATGAGAGGGGACCTCATAGAAACGTTTAAAATTCTGACGGGTTTAGACAGGTTAGATGCAGGAAGAATGTTCCCAATGTTGGGGAAGTCCAGAACCAGGGGTCACAGTCTAAGGATAAGGGGTAAGCCATTTAGGACCGAGATGAGGAGAAACTTCTTCACCCAGAGAGTGGTAAACCTGTGGAATTCTCTACCACAGAAAGTAGTTGAGGCCAATTCACTAAATATATTCAAAAGGGAGTTAGATGAAGTCCTTACTACTCGGGGGATCAAGGGGTATGGCGAGAAAGCAGGAAGGGGGTACTGAAGTGCATGTTCAGCCATGAACTCATTGAATGGCGGTGCAGGCTAGAAGGGTTGAATGGCCTACTCCTGCACCTATTTTCTATGTTTCTATGTTTCTATGTTTCATATGCTCATGGTGGTAACTGAAATTGTCAATCAGAAGAATGCTACATTTTGGGGTAGATGATTCAATTCTATTGATGGCATTTGGCAGGTGGTTGGGGGTTGGAATTAACAGGAGATAATGGATGGTCAACTGTTGCAAAAGGAACCTTAATTTTGTCCAAAATGCTTCAAAGGTATTTGATTCTGTATCTTGCCTACGAAAGACTGTCGACCTAAGCTTAGAACATAGGACAATTCCAAAACCATTGATGCCATAGCTCCACCATCAGAGATTACAACCTAAAATGGATACCCCTGCTGCATTAAGAATGACTGAAATAGGACTATCAGAATATGAAACACCAACATCATAGGATATAAATGTTTGTAAAGTAAGTTTGTGATCCACATGCATAAGCAACTATCAGTTTGCCAATCGTCATAGTCACCTCGTCTGACAATTTTCCTTTACTGTGTAATACCACATGGTATTAGGAGTATTCACACACAGTGAATTTTATGTCCTTTTTTTGTGAAATAAATCAGGGTGGTTCTTTTAATGACTTTTAAATTATGGTAGCTTTTGCGCAAAATACTAGTGTATACACAGAAATAAAATGCAAGGCCAGTGAGAATACTGATCTTTTTTTCCATTAGTACAGGAGATTACTCACATTTTGATGTCACAGTGGTAATCATTTTTCAAATAAAGATACAGACCACAGCCAACTCAGAATGTATCACAGGTGCTTATGAGACTAAGATAAAATCACGCAACCTTTCAACTTTTGTGACTAATAGAAACATTGGCCCCAAGTTTCCACATGATTTGCTCCTGATTTTTAAGAGCAACTGGTGTAGAACGGAGTATCTTAGAAATCGGAATTCTCCACATTTAGTTTTCTGCAGTTCTAGTCAGGTAGAACAGTTTCACTTTGGAACAGAATTTTTTTTTCAAAAGGGGGCGTGTCCGGCCACTGACGCCTGATTTGAAAGTTTCCACAGTGAAAACGTACTCCAAACTAACTTAGAATGGAGCAAGTGAAGATTTTTGTAG
Source organism: Pristiophorus japonicus (assembly GCF_044704955.1). Lineage (NCBI taxonomy): Eukaryota > Metazoa > Chordata > Chondrichthyes > Pristiophoridae > Pristiophorus > Pristiophorus japonicus. The sequence goes on from NC_091985.1 coordinate 70,036,851, forward strand.
GCCTGAAAAAACCTTGTCTACACATTAAAAAATCAGGCGCAGGTTACAAATTAGGCGTCGGGAACGAGGTCGGGGGGGAGGGGGGGGGAAGGGAAATCATTAAATTCTACAATCAATCCTTAGTTATACTTTTACAAATATTATACAAATAAATCCAACCTGAATAAAAATTTATAAGCAAAGAAAAGATTAAATAAACCATGTTCCTACCTGTGTGAAAGTGCTTCAGGCAGGCCTTGCAGCCAGCGGTGTGGCGTCAGTGTCTCTCGACGGCAGCGGCAGGCAGCAAGCAGCCTTCGAGCTGAGCTGCGGTGCTTGAGGCAGGCCTTCATTCCCCGCGAAGATGCAGCACCCGGACGGACGTGAGGCCATTCAGCCATGGGATTGCAGCGGCGTCAGTGGCTGGTCGGGGAGCAGCAGCAGCCTTCGAGCTGTGAGGAGGACTGACTGAGGCCATTTAGACAGGGAGAGGCAGCCACATCGACATCTTTATATTTAAATTTGCAGAATGGGTGCACCACATATTATGCAATGGTTTGCTTCCTCATGCAAGAAATTCTTGGTTCTTGGTGGAAGTTGATCCATTGCAAAGTTGAATTGACACTTTTATTTCTCCAAACACACAGTCCTTAATTTTCAGGCACCGGTTCTGCAAGTTTAGCAGTGAAAAGCTGAACTCACTGATTTCAGCAGGTGATTTATTCAGCAGTGCTGCTAAAAGTACTCCCTCACACACAGAAATATCAAGAACATTAAAATACAAGCCTTTGCAGGGGTCCAAGAAACAAATCTTCACTTTTTCTGCAGCACTTTTAAAAATGGCCGAGTGCCAATGTTTACTTCAGACTGCGCGTGCGCGAACGCTCCAACGCGCACTCGCAGGGTTGCCGGCACCAAGAAGCCTCATTTAAATTGTACCCGCCCCCTCCTACTTACAAAATCGGCGCGAGTGGTAGGCTCCGCCCCCTGTGTACCGCGCCAAGCAGACATCGAGCTCCAAGGAGCTCGAGAATACCGCATTTTCTTTCAGGCACCGTTTTCGGCGCGAAAAACAGGCGCCCAGCTCTGAGGTGCGCCTTCTTCGCTGCGTGTGGAAACTTGGGGCCATTGAAACTGGTGACTATGGCTAGAGAGAAAAATGAATATTACTGCTACATTGTGCTCTTATATCGAACAATAGGTTGTTCACATGAATCTACTTCAAGAGTCTCTCAAAGGAGAAGATATTCCCCCTCCTCTCAGTTGGATAGTGATTTATCCAAGTTTTATGGATTATAAGAAATGAAGAAAATTGAAGTTCTGCTCTGATATTATAAACATTGGCTATTTCTATTGTACATTAAGTTGAATAGAAATGTAACAGCTAGAATCACATTCTCAATTTACACTGTGAGTATATACGTTTTAACATAGACAAAAGAAAACCAAACTATATTGCTGCAGTGCACAGATCCATCCATTAATGATGGCAAGTTATAGTTTAAAAGTAAAATAACTTTGCAGTCAAAATTTTAAATAAGTTATTACATGAAAAGGATATCTGTAATTTCTTTAATAGCTTGTATTAGCAAAAAGCCATCCCTTAGGAACCATTTCAAAACTTTAGGATATATTTTAAATGGTAGCAATAGAATTCTTTGTATTTTGCCACAAGATAGGATTTATCTTTTGAGTGTGGATTTTCTGCTTGACAACCACAAAAATTATTCTGAAATGAGTAAAGCTCTCATATAAAATTAATTTTCATCAGTCGCATAAGTAATACCAAAATTATTAGTTCTTTGGAATGGATTTTTCATTTTGGACCTTTGCCCAGATTGGTTTTAACTGAACAGCATAAAAAAACCTTACAAAAAGGAATCACAAATGAATAAGCGAAAACTATTTCTACACAAATTGAGATTACTCCAGCCTAGTTAATTGGAAACAGAGATAACTGGTTTCCTACTAAAGCATTAAAAATGAACTACTTACAAAGAATTTCAAAAATTGAGAACAAGTGTAGCTTATGTATTATGTTTATTGAAATAGTAAAGACAAAAGGTTAAATTAGTTCACTGTATGTGTTAAATATGTAGCAATTACAAATACTTTTGAGATCATAGCTGATGTGCAGCAAAGTGAAGTGAAATAGTCCTATATTCTTCCAACTATTTCATAACACAGTATATGCTGAATGGAACACAGCAACTGTAAAATAATATTGAACACCAATGAATAAAACTGTATTCTAAACACAGTCTGTATCACTCACAAACACATCTTCCTTATTTTACAATTGACATTTTTGTTAAAGTCCTACAGGGGCAAAATTGCCCCTTTTTATAGCCCTGTTAGTGCCTCCAGGGAAGCAAGGCAGTTTTTACCTGGGGAAGGGGATGCTACCATCTCCCAGGAAATTGCCCGGGAGGTTTGGGAGGCAGCACCGTGCTCTATGGTTAGCGCCCTGGGCCGCCGTGCAACCATCAATGATGTCATCGACCTCACTGCCCCGTGCCAACCCCTTAATGTCCCGCAGGGGAAATTGCCCCACGAGCCGCGAGACTGATGCAGGCAGATATCAACGCCAGCTTCATGGGTTGTGTAAGACTACAGTATTTTCTTTTGTCTCAATTTTGGCTAATAACTATGCTTGTACACTGCTCCAAGATGGCTAAAATATGGGTTGACCATTTTTAGTGACCCAGAAGGCTTTGTGAATTCAAAAGACTTTCTCATGAGTTTTAACATTTTACAGTTGCAAAGAGATGTCCTTGAATTGTCTAAAGCTGCAAAAAATTGGACCTATTCATGGGAAGAATTTGTTTAAGAATATTCCTTTGTTTTAAACACAGACAATTACATACACGGTGGTCAGCCATCCAGAAAAACAGTATATAATGGCTGTAATACATGAGGTCAACACTGCAGTCAAGAGATTGCTAACCTGGTCAGTTACAAAGAGAATCAGGGGGTTAATTTCCAATCATTGACAATGGCTGGTAATAACACTATGCGAGTGTTTTGCTTTCTATTAATCACTTAGGGAATAGGCAATTTTAACTGTTCAAAAGTATTTTAATGGAATAGGTTGGTGTGGGCTACTAATTAGAAATGATTGTGCATTTGATGCTATCGTTATTGTGTGTATCTCTTTTGATTATTCTAAGTAAAGATAACCCCTGGATAGGGGTAGTGAAGAAACATCCTGTGTCTATGTTGTTTGTCTCACAAGTCCGAACTCTGTAAAGTGTAGAGAAAAGACATAAATCTTACAGGCTAAAACCTGCATTAATTAAGATAAGTCTTACAGATACGAAGCTGGCGGATATCCGCTCTCGGAGCACTGTTTAAAGAAGAGGCCTGCAGTGCCCAGGGCTGCCATTTTTGTTTGTCAGTTGACTCTTGGGTCGGCTCAACCATGGTAGCCAGCATGATCCGGGCCACCATCGTGCAGCCTGGCACTCCATTTTGGGTGCCGGGCTGCTGGCCCGGTCTCACGCTGCCCTGGTGGCTCAGTGGCGGCCACCAAAGGCCCTGTAGAGTGCATGGAGGAGCTCCCCTTTAATCGAAGGGGAAGGGTGTTGTAGTGCGTTAGTGCTACGTGGAGCATTCACATAGCGCTGGATTCAGCGTTGCAGTAGCACCCTGGGATCGCTTCTATAGGAAGCGGAGAGCCGGAGACAGCGCTCTGCTTCCTTTCAGGGGCGATAGGCCCAATTCCCCGTCAGGGACGGGACTTCCAGGCCGGGCGATAAAATCCCAGCCCCGGAAGGTTACCGCTCCCAGTCGGGGCGAGGGTCAATTTCGCCCCCAGTAAGTTATATTGTTTGACTCCAGGGTGTAAAATCACTGATCCCATGTTCTCAGTAAGGAACTCTGCTCAAAGGGAATGCAGATTAGTGAATCCATAATACAATGTACTAATTCTATTTCTGACCTGCAGGATAGGTGAATTTACCAATATATATTTGGGTCACAATATATATCAATTGAAGCAGGAGGCATTTTGAACCGACAGGAAAAACATTTAGAATGCATTTTATCTCCTTGTGCTTATTTTTGTGTAGCTCACAATTTAATTACTACAATTACATATTCACTGAACCATATGGCTGGGCAGGGACAAGCAGAGCTGTGGCTTAGGTTCACTATATAATAGCAATTTATAGATAACCTCTGACAAAAGCAAGATTTTGAAGAACTGTAAAAATCATAAATGATGATTTAGCATAGTATTTCAGGCAGTGTATTCCACTTGTGGCCAGTGACAAATATTCTTTACAATCCTGCTATGCTATTTACTTGCACAATATGCAAGCATATTACAATAAGAATGTTTCCTGATTTATTTAAACATTATAGGGACTAAGATGACATAATTATTATATTGTTATTAATAACCATAATGATACTAACATCTGAGCATGAAGATATACAAAAGAAACTAAAACAAAAAGTGGAAGATAAATTGAAATAAAAAGGTTCAAGGAACATTGGGGATGAAATTGGATTGGGCCCGAAAACAGGCGCAGGTATCACGCTGCGCAATCTGCCTGCACCCGTTGAAAGGAGCTCAGGTAGCTGAGACACTCACTGACACACTTCCCTTTTTCTTACAGGAAAAGGTGTGAGCAGACCTTAATCAGTGGGGGACAGGCTCGCCCGCATCGCCTCACCCCCTTGGAGGAGACGATGCTGGCCATTCTTGGCAGGGGCATGACTGAACCTATTGTGATCAAAAATTTTAAAACTGCTTCAGCACAAATCAAAATGGCTCAATCGGCCAGGGAAAGGGCACCTAGTGTCTCGGACGAAGCACTCGATGCCTTTGTGCAGGGAGTGAACACCTGGGTTTACCAGTGTTGAAATGGGCTTACGAGGAGGAGGAGGAGGAGTCCAGCAGTCTGTACTCCATCAGATAACTAGGATTTCTGAGAGAATACAAGATGCCGGTATCCTCATATGTTATCGTCCTTCTCACGTCCCACTTCCCTTCATCCCAACAATCTCTTCTGATTTACAATCTGCACATGGTGTAAGCATGAACCTTGTGCTTTCATCCTCTTGCCTCACCACAACCCTAACCTGGTACATTTCTCATTTCAGTCACCCATGAAATCCACACCCCAGCCAGTGGGTCAACAAGGGGGGGGGGGGGCAGAATGAAGAAGAAGAAGAAAAAGAAAAATAAGAAACACTGTCACTTGATTTCATACTCTCAACTACTAGCTCAGATACTGACACTCCCCGTACTTTAGAGGATAGGTTAGATGCAGGATTTGCACGTGGAGAGACACCAAGCACAAGTGGCCGGCAGCCATGGTAAGGGGAAGGGGTAGCACAAGAGCCAGCTCCCAAGAGGGCGAGGTCATACATGAGAGGAGAAGCGGGAGTTTGAGGTGCGTGGAGAGGCCTATAAAGGCCCACCGGCAGCGGGAGGCAGCGGCAGAGGAGAGGCGGGAGTTCGAGGTGCGTGGAGAGGCCTATAAAGGAATGGAAGACTAACAGAAAGAGCAGTGCAAGGAAGGTAATGCAGGGGTCCCCTGCGGTCATCCCCCTGCAAAACAGATATATCACTTTGGGGACGGTTGAGGGGGATGACTCATCAGGGGAGGGCAGCAGCAGCCAAGTTGATGGCACCGTGGGTGGCTCTGCTGCACAGGAGGGCAGAAAAAAGAGCGGGAGAGCTATAGTGATAGGGGATTCGATTGTAAGGGGAATAGATAGGCGTTTCTGCGGCCGCAACCGAGACTCCAGGATGGTATGTTGCTTCCCTGGTGCAAGGGTCAAGGATGTCTCGGAGCGGGTGCAGGACATTCTGAAAAGGGAGGGTGAACAGCCAGTTGTCGTGGTGCATGTAGGTACCAACGATATAGGTAAAAAGCGGGATGAGGTCCTACGAGACGAATTTAGGGAGCTAGGAGCTAAATTAAAATGTAGGACCTCAAAAGTAGTAATCTCAGGATTGCTACCAGTGCCATGTGCTAGTCAGAGTAGGAATAGCAGGATAGCTCAGATGAATACGTGGCTTGAGGAGTGGTGCAAAAAGGAGGGTTTCAAATTCCTGGGACATTGGAACCAGTTCTGGGGGAGGTGGGACCAGTACAAACCGGACGGTCTGCACCTGGGCAGGACCGGAACCAATGTCCCAGGGGGAGTGTTTGCTAGTGCTGTTGGGGAGGAGTTAAACTAATATGGCAGGGGGATAAGAACCTATGCAGGGAGACAGAGGGAAATAAAATGGAGTCAGAAGCAAAAGATAGAAAGGAGAATAGTAAAAGTGGAGGGCAGAGAAACCCAAGGCAAAAAACAAAAAAGGGCCATATTACAGCAAAATTCTAAAGGGGCAAAGTGTGTTAAAAAGACAAGCCTGAAAGCTCTGTGCCTCAATGCGAGGAGTATTCGGAATAAGGTGGATGAATTAACTGTGCAGATAGCAGTTAACGGATACGATCTGATTGACATGGTTCCAGGGGACCAAGGCTGGGAACTCAACATCCGGGGGTATTCAACATTTAGGAAGGATAGACAGAAAGGAAAAGGAGACAGGGTGGCGTTGCTGGTTAAAGAGGAAATCAATGCAATTGTAAGGAAGGACATTAGCTTGAATGATGTGGAATCGGTATCGGTGGAGCTACGGAATACCAAAGGACAGAAAATGCTGGTGGGAGTTGTGTACAGGCCACCAAATAGTAGTAGTGAGGTTGGGGACAGCATCAAACAAGAAATAAGGGAGGTGTGCAATAAAGGTACAGCAGTAATCATGGGCGACTTTAATCTACATATTAATTGGACTAACCTAACTGGTAGCAATGCTGTGGAGGAGGGTTTCCTGGAGTGTAATAGGGATGGATTTCTAGACCAATATGTCGAGGAACCAACCAGACAGCTGGCCATCCTAGACTGGGTGATGTGTAATGAGAAGGGACTAATTAGCAATCTTGTTGTGCGAGGCCCCTTGGGGAAGAGTGACCATAATATGGTAGAATTCCTTATTAAGAGGGAGAGTGACAAAGTTAATTCGGAAACTAGGGTCCTGAACTTAAGGAAAGGTAACTTCGACGGTATGAGGCGTGAATTGGCTAGAATACTTAAAGGGTTAATGGTGGATAAGCAATGGCAAACATTTAAAGATCACATGGATGAACTTCAGCAATTGTACATCCCTGTCTGGAGTAAAAATAAAACGGGGAAGGTGGCTTCAACCATGGCTAACAAGGGAAATTAAGGATAGTGTTAAAGCCAAGGAAGAGGCATATAAATTGGCTAAAAAATGCAACAAACCTGAGGACTGGGAGAAATTTAGAATTCAACAGAGGAGGACTAAGAGTTTAATTAAGAGGGGGAAAATAGAGTACGAGAGGAAGCTAGCAGGGAACATAAAAACTGACTGCAAAAGCTTCTATAAATATGTGATGAGAAAAAGATTAGTGAAGACAAACATAGGTCCCTTGCTGTCGGATTCAGGTGAATTTATAATGGGGAACAAAGAAATGGCAGACCAATTGAACCAATACTTCGGTTCTGTCTTCATGAAGGAAGACACAAATAACCTTCCGATTGTACTAGGGGACAGTGGGTCTAGTGAGAATGGAGGAACTGAAGGATATCCTTATTAGGCGGTAAATTGTGTTAGGGAAATTGATGGAATTGAAGGCCGATAAATCCCTGAGGCCTGATAGTCTGCATTCCAGAATACTTAAGGAAGTGGCCCTAGAAATAGTGGATGAATTGGTGATCATTTTCCAACAGTCTATCGACTCTGGATCAGTTCCTATGGACTGAAGGGTTGCTAATGTAACACCACTTTTTTAAAAAGGTGGGAGAGAGAAAATGGGGAATTATAGACCGGTTAGCCTGACATCAGTTGTGGGGAAAATGTTGGAATCAATCATTAAGGATGAAATAGCAGCGCATTTGGAAAGCAGTGACAGGATCGAACCAAGTCAGCATGGATTTATGAAAGGGAAATCATGCTTGATGAATCTTCTGGAATTTTTTGAGGATGTAACTAGCAGAGTGGACAAGGGAGAACCAGTGGATGTGGTGTATTTGGACTTTCAAAAGGCTTTTGACAAGGTCCTGCACAAGAGATTGGTGTGCAAAATCAAAGCACATGATACTGGGGGTAATATACTGACGTGGATAGAGAACTGGTTGGCAGACAGGAAGCAGAGAGTCGGGATAAACGTGTCCTTTTCAGAATGGCAGGCAGTGACTAGTGGAGTGCCGCAGGGCTCAGTGCTGGGACCCCAGCTCTTTAAAATATACATTAACAATTTAGATGAAGGAATTGAGTGGAATATCTCCAAGTTTGCGGATGACACTAAACTGGGTGCCAGTGTGAGCTGTGAGGAGGACGCTAAGAGGCTGCAGGGTGACTTGGATAGGTTAGGTGAGTGGGCAAATGCATGGCAGATGCAGTATAATGTGGATAAATGTGAGGTTATCCACATTGGGGGCAAAAACATGAAGGCAGAATATTATCTGAATGGCGGCAGATCAGGAAAAGAGGAGGTGCAACGAGAGCTGGGTGTCATGGTTCATCAGGTACAGCAGGCAGTAAAGAAGGCAAATGGTATGTTGGCCTTCATAGCTAGGGGATTTGAGCATAGGAGCAGGGAAGTCTTACTGTAGTTGTACAGGGCCTTAGTGAGGCCTCACCTGGAATATTGTGTTCAATTTTGGTCTCCTAGTCTGAGGAACAACGTTCTTGCTATTGAGGGAGTGAAGCGAAGGTTCACCCGACTGATTCCAGGGATGGATGGACAGTCATATGAGGAGAGACTGGATCAACTGGGCCTTTATTCACTGGAGTTTAGAAGGATGAGAGAGGATCTCATAGAAACATATAAGATTCTGATGGGACTGGACAGGTTAGATGCGGAAGAATGTTCCCGATGTTGGGGAAGTCCAGAACCAGGGGACATAGTCTTAGGATAAGGGGTAGGCCATTTAGGACTGAGATGAGGAGAAACTTCTTCACTCAGAGTTGTTAACCTGTGGAATTCCCTGCCGCAGAGAGTTGTTGATGCCAGTTCATTGGATATATTTAAGAGGGAGTTACATATGGCCCTTACGGCTAAAGAGATCAAGGGGTATGGAGAAAAAGCAGGAAAGGGGTACTGAAGGAATGATCAGCCATGATCTTGTTGAATGGCGGTGCAGGCTCGAAGGGCCGAATGGCCTACTCCTGCATCTATTTTCTATGTTTCTATGTTTCTACGAGTTCTGCTGCACAGGACTCAGATAAAGACTTCAATGGCGCCGCCTACAGAAGAACGCTGATGGATGTGTACAATGACATGCTTGGTGCATTGGCAGGCCTGTCAGAAATGAATACAATACCAAGGAGCATGGCGGAGTCCAGCTCCAGCCTTGCACAGGGCTTTGGACAGAGATTGGAGCCCATCCTTTCCAGTGTAGAAAGGGTGGGCAGATCCATTAATGCCCGACTGGACCCAATCATCATGCCGCATCTGATGCCTGAAGTCTCAGATTCCATTGCATCATAAGCAAAAGCTATTCAACATCTGAGTGCTGCAATGGAAGCTCAGACTTGCTGAAGTGAGGACAAGAAGCGGCAAGCTGCTGGGCACTGAAGTCAGGACGCCCCTTAAGAGGTGGTCGATACTGTCTGAAGGGAAACGGCAGAGACAGTCAGTGCAACCTACACTATGACAAGAACTCCCAGTCGGGTAGTGTTGGCTGACTCACGCCTGACTCATGATAATGTGCATGGCAGAGCATGCCCCGCCCCCTACACGCCCATTTTTGGGTGCAATCCGTTATTTCCAGGCCATTATTCCTCCCTTAAATCCCTTGAGTTTGCATCATTCTCTCTTCCTATCAATGGCAGTTTTTTCCTTCTTCATATCACATTTTCGCTTCTTCGTTGTTCTCTTTCTTTCACATCTTAGCAACTCTAATTAAAACACTGGGGGCTAGAAATTTGGCTCCGTAGCACCCAAGGTTTTAAGTGCTACAGGTGTCAATTTTTGACAAAAATGGCATCCATGCCGTGCGCGCACACTTCTGGTGCATGCCATGCTGGACGCTATCGTGTTGAGAGCAGTAGGGCGGGCATTAGGAACTTGTGTAGGAAGTATATTGAGTGAGCGGATTGTGATGTAACTTTCTGTGATTCGTATACAAAGACACCCAGGTCCCTCTGAATGCTAACATTTCCCAGTCTCTCACCATTTAAAAAACTTGACCTACTTATGATTCCATAAGATCGCATTTCAGTCTTTGAATACCTGACCTCTAAAATTCTCAGTCAAGTACAAATTAAGCTAATCGGGTATATATTTTAAAACGGTATTATAACTCTTTCTCAAGCCTGTTACAAGGGAGATTAAAACAACAAACTTTGAAATATTTTATCCAGACAAAACTGATTCAAGATTCATACAGAACTGGCTGTTAAATTCCTTAAATAAAATGATTGAATTTTAAAGAAGCATCTTCTAAGTCAAAACTTTGACAAAAATACATAGGGGGAGAAATTTGGTGGTGTCCCGTTTGGGACGTTAACTTTTTAAATTTTGAAAGTTTAGCGGTAGGCGCTAATGAACTTCTACTAAATTGGGCTTTAGCACTCCAGGAAGGAAGGGGGGCACTAAATCAAGCGCCAATGACCTCAGTGGGATGCTGCAGGGGTGCTTCCACCAGACCACTACTGAATTTCAGGTGCATTGCATTCAGCAATCATCCTTCAATCCTTCACACTGGCTCATTCCAGCTCTTAAAGGGGAATTGTATCAATGTGCAGCTGCTCATTTTCAGCATTCCTGGATCTGAAGGTGTCCTGCAAGGAAGTGAAATCTCTCATGGCTGTGGCTGCTCTCAATACCAATCCCAGGGGGTGAACTTGTCGGCTTACAGATGTCGCATTGGAGGCATTGGTGGCTGCAGTGGAGCAAAGAAGGGAAGCATTGTTCCCGGCCAGTGGAAGGAGGCCATTGCCCCAGGTTTTCAGGGAAATGTGGAGGAATGTGGTAGAGGAGGTCTCAGCCAGGGGTGTCGTGCAATGCAGCCTGACACAGTGTTGTAAAAATATCTAACAACCTCAGTCAGGTGGTCAAAGTGAGTACATGTTGCAACAGGTCATCCATACCAGCATCTGAACCTCTGTCTGTGCACACTGCGCAAAGCACCACTCCCCCACCACTTAACTATCTAACATCTGCACCTACTCAAACTCACAGCCACACCTCACACTTTGCCTACATTCACAGCTATTCAACAACAGCAGGTATATCTCCCTGACACATAGCTGAACTCTGTCATATACATTTGTTTCTTTAGCAGGCCAAGATAGCACACAATAGGAGGGAGCAGCAGCCTACAAAGGCAGTAGGCCTGGGTGAACCTCAGCTCCAGCAGTTTTCAGACCTTGAGGAGTGGGTGCTGCAGCTCATTGGGCAGCAGGTGATGGTGCTGTGGGCATTGGCGATGTGGACCCCATTGGGAGCAACAACGCCATCATCATTCCCTCTCCTTTTCTCATTCCACTTCTCCTCACACCAGAAAGCTTTATTACTTTCCAGCTTCTGATACTGTATGCATTCCTTGCTCCATTCCTGCCCCCCTGCCCTCACCTTAACTCGAGTCTTGTGCCTTTATGCTTTCAAATAATCAGCAACCAGATGAGCAGCTTGTCCCTGAGCCCCCCCAATGAGAGTGAGGAATGGAAAGAGGAGGAAGACCAAAGTACCGTGTCACTGCATCACTCACCTGCAGGCACCACCTCAGAGACTGGCACTACGTGATTGTTAGAGGCAAGTTTAGTAGAGGGGTCTGCACTGGGTGATGCACCAGGGACGAGCGGGCTGCAGCAAGGCCAAGGGGAAAGGTAACCCCAGTAGCCAGCTCCCCAGAGAGTGAGTTCGTGCGTGAGTTCTGCTGCACAGGACTCAATGGGGAGGTGTTCACAAGAAGGGTGATATCCATGCACTCAGAGATGATAGATGCAATACCAAGGGTGCCCGAGAGCCTCTTGGCAATGGTATCGAGTGTGAAGGAGTCCACCTCCAACATTACACAGAGTTCTGCGCACACTATAATTTCCAGTCTGCGGACGATGGTGGACTCCCAGAGAGACCGTGGGCCATGCAACGTCTTAGTGCAATAATGCTCATGCAGTCTCAGCTGGATGCCATGGAAGCCCTGACTGCTGCCATCGTCGCTGGGTCCACCACAGTCGACCGGGAATCTCGCAGTGTCGCAGCAGCCCACCAAACTGTGCTCCAGCAGATTGATAGAGATGCTGAAGAGCTGTTCCGAGGAATTGGCAGTGGGTCAGTGGAACAGAAACCTGCTATCCTCTCTCAGGATGACAGCATTCCTGATTCCATCACTGTCACTCTGCCATTGCACTCGTCGCTGCCTGTCATTCAGCCAGCCCAGACTGTCGCTGCCCGGCCTGATTTGGTGCAGTCAACAGCTGGGCCTTCCAGACCCAGAGCAGTAGTCTCTGGCCCTGACACTCAGCAGCCTTCCACCAGCCACTGGGGAGACACTATACAGGAGCAGTGAATAAGAAAAGGCAATTAAGAGGGGAAGTAAGGGTTTGCACAAGGGTGAATAGTCAATTTAATTGTCGTGTATATATGTGGTTCATTTTTTTCAGATAAAAATTTTATTGGAATGTTGCTTATTTGGTGCTGTCTCTCATTTCAGTTTTGGGGTGTGGTATGGAATGAGAAATTGATGTAATGATGGGGACGTACCAGGAAGTAGCTTGGAATTCATTGGAACCAAAGTCTGACGAGGAGGTCACGGACTGCCTCCTCCGTTGCTGTTGTTTCTGCTCCTGTTCCTCCTCGTCCTCGTTCTCATCCTGCTCCTCCTCCTCCTTCCTCACCTCCCGAGGTGGTGCAGCTATGCCTGGTGGCAATGGCTGTGCCCTCATGATTGATCAGGTTGTGCAGCATGCAGCAGACGACGACGACAAAAAAGGACTCCCACTCAGCCAAGTACTGGAGGGCTCCTCCCGAACAGTCAAGGCAGCAGAACCGTTGCTTGATCACGCAGCTGGTTTGCACAATGATGTTTCTGGTGGCAGCATGGCTCTCATTATATGAGTGCTGGGCACGAGTGTCGGGTTTGCGAAGGGGAGTCATGAGCCAAGTGGAGAGTAGATAGCCCTTGTCTCCCAGGAGCCAGCCACGAGCTTGATGTAGTAGTTGGAAGAGAGCTGGCACACCGGTCTGGCGCAGGATGAATGCATCATGACTGTTGCCAGGATAGCGGACATTGACAGTGAGGATCTGGCATGAATGGTCGCACACCAACTGCACATGAAGTGAGTATTAGCCTTTGCGGTTATGGAATACCTCAGGATTGTTATGCGGTGTCCGCAAAGTAACATGGGTACAGTCAATAGCGCCCTGCAGCATGGGGAAGCCCGCTATTCTGACAAAGCCACATGTATGCTCATGCTGCTTCTGTCTGGTCATGGGGAAGGAAATGTAGTCCCTCCCTCTTCTGTAGAGAGCATCGGTCACCTCATGGATGCAGCAATAGACGGCAAACTGGGAGATGTTGTAGATGTCTCCTGTTGCACACTGGAAGGATCCACTGGCATAGAAATTGAGTACGGTGGTGACCTTGACTGCCAGTGAGAGAGCCGTCCTCACCCTGGTCTGGGGCTCGAGGTCTGGTTGCAGGAGGTGACAGAGCTGTGTGATCTCGTCCTTGCTGAAGCGCAGTCTTCGAACACACAGTTCCTCATTGAAATTGATGTAGGAGAACTGCTGCTGGAATACCTTGGGAGAGTAAGGCCTCCTGTTGAGAGCCCTGTTGACCCTCCTATCTCTGGCCACATTTTACACTTTTTCTCTGTGCCTCAGTTGCCTCCAACAATGACGCTAGAGTGCGAGATTCAGTGCCAGCACAGCCCCCATGAAACGATCAAAATGTTGGACTTTCAAATCTGCCCTCGATGAAACTCACGAATGTTTACACGCCAGAACACTCCTTCAACTAGAAATTGCTCAAATCGGTCAAAATGCCTGTCTGCCTAAGTGAAACTAACAAGGAACCATTATTGCCGACTAAAAGTAAACTGGATGCTGGAGCCTTTACATAGCGCTCCTCTAGCCGACATCCGACTGAATGCAAACTACTCAAGTTGTCATTGTTAATGGCAGGTGCACAACCAGAGGGCGAGAGCCAATTTTTGTTCTGGGACGCAACCAGGCGCTACACACTGCGATGACGTCAGCATCGCCGGGCGCAACAGAGCGGGCACAACATCTTACCGCCGTCGCAAAACACCCGCTGAATTTAGTAGGAGTCGCTGTTCTCGTCATGCCCGGTCGCAAACTCATTTGCGCCCTATGAGAGCCCTCCGGGGCGGTAACGGGGGGCATAAAGTAGCCCAATTTCTCCCCCATAATTTTTGTCACAGCTATTATAAGGTTAGTAGTGATAGACTATTTCCATTGGTCGGTAAGACAGTAACGAGAGGGCCCAAATTTAAGATAATCACAAAAAGAATTAAACAGGATTTTAGAAAAAAATTCTGAAACAGAAGGTGGTTAGAATTTGGAATTCTTTGCCACAAACTGTTGCTGTAACAGAGTCCATCAAGTCTTTTCAAAGGGAGTTTGATAGTTGATTCAAAAAGTAGAATATTAAACCGTATGAAGAGCGACGGGAGAGAGATTTGGCTAGGTGGCTCATAAGAATAAACACAGGCGCAAACATCATGTACCAAATTGTCTATTTCTGTGCTGTAACATTCTATGCTATCTGCCTGCTTCCATCCATTTCCTTATTTATGGTCAGTGCGCTTAGAACACACTTCCAGTTTGAACTCATAGCTCAAGCAGCAGGTTTGATAGTTTGAATGGCCTACTCTTGTTCCTATCTTCCATATAATCTTAAGGGAATGGTAGCATAGTGGTTACATTACTGGACTAGTATTCCAGAGGCCTGGACTAATGATCCAGAGGCATGAGTTCAAATTCCATAACGCCAGCTGGATTTATTCAGTTAATTAAATAAATCAGTAGTGATGACCATGAAACTACCGGAATGTCGTAAAAACCCATCTGGTTCATTAATGTCTGCTGTCCTTACCTGGTCTGGCCCATATGTGACTCCAGACCCACAGCAATGTGGTTGACTCTGAAATGGCCTTGCAAGTCAAAACTGCTACGAAAATCAATAATAAGAATAAAACCGCACGGACCATCCAATATCGATCTCAGCACTGGCTTCGGACACAACAAAGGCATACATAGCCCAGTCCAACCTACAAAATTCTCCTCACTAACATCTAGGGACTTGTGCCAAAATTGGGAGCACTGTCCCACAGACTAGTCAAGCAACAGGCAAAAGATGTGGGTATGAGTCTTAATGAATGCTTTGCATCTGTTTTCACAAAAGAGAGGGGTGATGCAGTGAGGGAGGAGGAGTGTGAAATATTAGACAAGATAAACATAGTGAGAGAGGAAGTATTAAGGGGCTTATCAGCTATGAAAGTGGATAAATCTCCAGGTCCAGATGAAATGTATCCCAGGCTGTTAAGAGAAAAAAAAGAGGAAATAGCAGAGGCTCTGGCCATCATTTTCCAATCCTTTCTGGCTACAGATGTGGTGCTGGAGGACTGTTAATGTTGTACCTTTGTTTAAAAGGGGAGCAAGGAATAGACCGAGTAATTACAGGCCAGTCAGCCTAACCTCAGTGGTGGGAAAATTATTGGAAAAAATCCTGAGCGACTGGATAAATCTTCATTTGGAAAGACATGGATTAATCAAGGTGTGTAGAAGAGCATGCCAGGAGCAGCTCCAGGCGTACCTAAAAATTAGGAGCCAACCTGGGAAGCTGCAACACAGGTTTACATGCCTACTAAACAGCAGAAGCAGCATACTCTAAGCTATCCTACAACTTATGGATCAAACCAAAGCATGTAGTCCTGCCACATTCAGTCGTGAATGGTGGTGGATAATTAAACAATTAATGGGAGAAGTAGGCTCCATGAACATCCCCATTCTCAATGATGCTGGAGCCCAGGACAAAAGTGCAAAAGACAAGGTTGAATTTGTAACCATCTTCAGCCAGACGTGTCGAGAGAATGATCCAGCTCAGCTCCCTCCTGAGATCTCCACCATCACAGAAACCTGTCATCAGCCAATTTGATTCACTCCATGTGATATCATCATCATCATCATCATCGAGAACGGGCTGAGCACACTGGATACAGCAAAAGCTATGAGCACCAACAACATCTCGGCTGTCGTGCTGAAGACTTGCGCTCCAGAACTAACTGCACCTCTAGCCAAGCTGTTCCAGACAGGTACAACACTGGTATCCGCCCGACAATGTGGAAAACTGCCCAGGTATATCTTGTCCACAAAAAGCAGGACAAATCTAATCCAGCCAATTACCGCCCATCAGTCTATTCTCAATCATGAGCAGAGTGATGGAAGGTATTGTCGACAGTGCTATCAAGTGGCACTTAATCACCAATAACCTGCTCATCGATGCTCAGTTTGGGTTCCGCCAGGACCACTCGGCTCCAGACCTTATTATAGCCTTGGCCCAAACATGGACAAAAGAGCCGAATTCCAGAGGTGAAGTGACAGTAACTGCCCTTAACATCAAAACAGCATTTGACTGAGTGTGGCATCAAGGAGTAAAATTTAAGTCAATGGGAATCGGAGAAAATTTTCCACTGGCTTATGCCATACCTCGCACAAAGATGGTTGTGGTTGTTGGAGGCCAATCGTCTCAGTCCCAGGACATTGCTGCGAGAGCTCCTCAAGGTAGTGGACAAGGCCCAACCATCTTCAGCTGCTTCATCAATGACCTTCTCTCAATCATAAGGTCAGAAATGGGGATGTTTGCTGATGCACAGTGCTCAGTTCCAGTCACAACTCCTCAGATAATGAAGCAGTCTTTATCCGCATGCAACAAGACCTGGCGACATTCAGGCTTGTGCTGATAAGTGGCAAGTAACATTTGTGCCACACAAGTGCCAGACAATGACTATCTCCAACAAGAGAGAGAGTCTAACCATCGCCCCTGACAGTCAATGGCATTACCATCACCGAATCCCTCACCATCAACATCCTGGGGGTCACCATGGACCCGAAACTTAACTGGACCAGCCACATAAATACTGTGGCTACAAGAGCGGGTCAGAGGCAAGGTATTCTGCGGTGAGTATCTCACCACCTGACTCCTCAAAGCCTTTCCACCATCTGCAAGGCAGGAGTGTGATGGAATACTCTCCACTTGCCTGGATGAGTGCAGCTCCAACAACACTCAAGAAACTCAACATCATCCAGGACAAACCTGCCCGCTTGATCGACACCCCATCCACTATCTTAAACATTCACTCCCTCTAACACCGGTGCAACATGGCTGCAGTGTGTGTACCATCTACAAGATGCACTGCAGCAATTCACCAAGGCTTCTTCGACAGCACCTCCCAAATCTGCGACCGCTACCACCTAGAAGGACAATGGCAGCAGGCGCATGGGAAAACCATCATCCCCAAGTCACACACCATCCTGATTTAGAAATATATCGCTGTGCTTTCATTGTCGCTGGGTCAAAATCCTGAAAGCGTCATTTTAAATGATGTATTCAAGTACTGGCGTGGGGCTTGAACCCACATCTATGAATCAGAGGCAAGGATGCTCGCAATGCAGTAAAGACAGAGGCTGATCATTTGATTTGATGAGCTGCCCATCAATCAGTCAATGGGAGTAATTTGCTTTTCCACAGACTCGTCAGCTCACCTGCGCTCATGATGCCATAAAAACATTGGCCCATTTGATCATCCGACACACGATGAGTCATATGGCCAAGCGAGCCAATCATTTTTGAGCTTGCGGTCGAGCAACCATACTCATAACTCTTCTGGTATCACTTCTAGAAGACTATTTCTTGACATTCATTGATGTATTTCTTTACATGATATTATAGCTTCCCCCTCGTACAGCAAGAAAAATGGGGCAGATTTTGCGGTCGGGGTTGCACACCGCCGACATCCTTATAGAAACCAAACTTACCTGATGGGGGCCTTCCTTTGTGAACTTGCTTTCTGACACTGCGTACTCGAAGGCGGCATAATGGCCCACGGGCCCCAGGGCCGTAGCGTGTGCGGAAGCGTACCTGGGATCACGTGGTCCTGGTGCTCCAATCAGTACACCGAAGGGAAAGTGTCTACCTCCAATATTGGTACCTTTCTTTATATTGCATTTCACCTGATGTATTTCAGAATAATTATAAGGATGAGAAGAATAAATAGTTCTAAAATGATCTGCTTGCTCTCTTTCTCACACAGATCCACGTAAAAAAATGATTTGGGAATTAATTCTTGAATCTAATTTAAGAATTAGTGAACTGATAAATCGTTCAAGCTCTGTGAAATTTCATATAAAATAACATGGATGGGTGATACAAACATAAATACAACAGAGCCCAAACAAAAACCTGAACAATCTGTACATTAATCATTGGAGCTGTTTCCGGCAGTTTCTCAATTCATTACATCACACTCCAGAGTTAATAGAATGAGTAACTGTCTCTATCTAATCTCCTTACGCTGATGTAAACAGGCCTTGTGCCTGTTTGCATCAACTATAAAATGTTCATATGTCATTGCTGGGCAGTTGGTGGATAATTAGCCCATCTTTGAGCCAGCAATTGGGATTTCCAAGGTGGAGGGGATCATCTGTCAAGGCGTAACTTGACAGATTGCAAGTTTGTGATTTAGCGCATGCGCTTAAATCCCAAACTTGCGATCCATTTCAAAGGCGGTATGACAACATACTCTGAGAGAGTACGGCTACAGCCCTAAGCTTTCCATAATCTTTTAAATTTCTTCCAAAAGCTTCTGGCATCAAATCACAAGCAGCAATAATCACTCATCACACAATATTATAATTTTGACATGTAGATTCACTGTCCTTGCTGCTTTACTCCTAATTCTAAACCCAACCATATCAAATCATAAAAAGGATTGCTCAGTGCTATCATGTGTGCTTAGGCAGAGTATAAATATGTACAACGAGTATACATATTGTGTGTTGTTCAAACTTTTCCTGTATTATGGCAAGTAATGTAAAACATTGCAGTGAAACAATTTTTGTTATTATGGTTTTCATTTTCTTGTTTTATTTTCTTGTCTAAATCTGTCAGATTTCATGCGCATAGAATAGAATCTATTATTATTCTCAATTATAGATTCATGAAAGTTGGATGGTCTGGGGTGTTGCAGGAGTGAGTTATTTTGTGCATTCTGTTATGTATGTAAACCTGTAAATACCATGCCTAACCACCAGAGGGCGGATCCCCGGAGTCCCAAGGGATCCCACAATTCCTTGGGAGCACCTGTATATAAGGAGGCCTCACAGGCTGGAGAGGCACTCTGAGATCTGTAATAAAGGACTACGGTCACACCTTACTTTGACCTCGCAGTATCTAGTCTGATTCTTTATTCAAGACATAACGACTGGCGAAGAGATACAAATGATGAACCCCACTGCAACAATGCAGAGAACCATGGGCATCCTGGAGAAATTTGCGGAGGGAGATGATTGGGAAACCTTCATGTAGCGACTCGACCAGTACTTCGTGGCCAACGAGCTGGAAGGAGGAGCGAACGCTCCCAAATGAAGGGCGATCCTCCTCACCGCTTGCGGGGCACCAATGTATGGCCTCATGAAAAATCTGCTCGCTCCAGCAAAACCCACAGACAAGTCTTATGATGAGTTGTGCACACTGGTCCGAGAGCATCTAAACCCGAAGGAAAGCGTTCTGATGGCGAGGTATTGGTTCTACACGTACAAAAGGTCTGAAGGATAGGAAGTGGCGAGCTATGTCGCCGAGCTATTGCGCCTTGTAGGACATTGCGAATTTGAAGGACACAGGGAGCACATGCTCAGGGACTTCTTTGTACTTGGCATTGGCCATGAAGTAATACGTCGCAAACTTTTGACTGTAGACACCCCAACCTTGAGTAAAGCCATAGCGATAGCCCAGGCATTTATCGCCACAAGTGATAATACCAAATAAATTTCTCAGCACACGAGTTTTGCTGCAATTACTGTGAACAAAGTAACGTTGTTTTCAAATTGAAATATACAGGGCAGGACTTACATGCCTGTAGCTGCACGTCCGCAGATGTCTCAGAGTCCACTATCAAGGGTGGTGAATACAAGGCCATTAACACCTTGTTGGCGCTGCGGGGGTGATCATTGTTTCCACTCATGCCGCTTCAAAGGATACGTTTGCAAGGGCTGTGGAACAATGGGACACCTCCAATGTATGTGCAGGCGAGCTGCAAACCCTGCTAATCCTGCAAACCACCATGTTGCAGAGAAGGACAGATCCACGGTGGATCATGACAAACCAGAGCCTCAGACCAAGGAAGCAGAGGTATATGGGGTGCACACATTTGCCACAAAGTGTCCCCCAATAATGCTGAGGATTGAAGTAAATGGACTCCTAGTATCCATGGAGCTGGACACGGGCGCAAGTCAGTCCATAATGAGCAAAAAGACTTTCGACAAGTTGTGGTGCAGCAAGGCCTCAAGGCCAGTCCTGACTCCCATTTGTACTAAACCGAGAACAAAGGAACTGATTCCTGTAATCAGCATAATAGCTACCGTAAAGGTCTCCTACGATGGAGCGGTGCATGAGTTACCACTCTGGGTGGTACCGGGCGATGGCCCCACGCTGTTCGGCAGGAGTTGGCTGGGAAAGATATGCTGGAACAGGGACGACGTCTGAGCGCTTTCATCCATCGACGACACCTCATGTGCCCAGGTCCTAAACAAGTTCCTCTCACTGTTCGAACCAGGCATAGGGAAGTTCCAAGGAGCAAAAGTGCAGATCCATTTGATTCCGGGGGCGTGACCCATCCATCACAAGGCGAGAGCGGTACCTTACATAATGAGAGAGAGGGTGGAGATCGAGCTGGACAGGCTGCAACGAGAGGGCATCATTTTGCCGATCGAATTCAATGAGTGGGCCAGTCCGATTGTTCCAGTCCTCAAGGGAGACGGCACCGTCAGAATCTGTGGTGATTACAAAGTAACTATCAATCGTTTCTCACTGCAGGATCAATACCCGCTACCGAAGGCAGACGATCTATTTGCGACGATGGCTGGAGGGAAAACGTTCACGAAGTTGGACTTGACCTCGGCCTACATGACGCAGAAACTGGAAGAATTATTGAAAGGCCTCACCTGCATCAACACACACAAAGGTCTCTTCATTTACAATAGATGCCAGTTTGGGATTCGATTGGCCGCAGCGATATTCCAGAGGAACATGGAAAGCTTGCTGAAGTCGGTCCTGCGCATCGTGGTCTTCCAGGACGACATCTTGGTTACAGATCGGGACACCGTCGAGCACCTGCAGAACCTGGAGGAGGTTTTTAGTTGGCTTAATCGTGTGGAGCTCAGGCTAAAACGCTCGAAGTGCGTTTTCCTGGCGCCTGAAGTTGAGTTCCTGGGGGGAAGAACATAACGGAGCTGCGGTCATTTCTAGGACTCCTGAACTATTTTGGTAACTTCTTACCGGGTCTTAGCACATTGTTAGAACCCCTGCACTCTTTACTGCGTAAAGGAGATGAATGGGTATGTGGTAAAAGCCAAGAAAATGCCTTTGAGAAAGCTAGGAAGCTGTTATGTTCAAACAAATTGCTTGTATTGTACGATCCATGTAACCGTTTGGTACTAGCATGTGACACGTCGTCGTACGGGGTCAGGTGTGTATTGCAACAAGCTAATGAATTTGGGAAATTGCAACCGGTTGCTTATGCATCCAGAAGTCTATCTATGGCTGAGAGGGCCTACACCATGATCAAAAAAGAAGGGTTAGCGTGAATTTACGGGGTAAAGAAAATGCATCAATATCTGTTTGGTCTCAAATTTGACTTGGAAACCAACCATAAGCCGCTTATATCCCTCTTTTCAGAAAGCAAGGGGATAAATACGAATGCATCGGCCCGCATCCAGAGATGGGCGCTCACGTTGTCCGCATACAACTACGCCATCCGCGACAGGCCAGGCACAGAAAATTGTGCCGATGCTCTCAGCAGACTGCCATTGCCCACCACGGGGTTGGAGATGACACAGCCTGCAGATTTAGTTATGGTAATGGAAGCATTCGAGAGTGAGCAATCACCTGTTACCGCTCGACAGATTAGAACCTGAACGAGCCAGGACCCCTTGCTCTCCTTAGTAAAAAACTGTGTGCTCCACAGGAGTTGGTCTAGTGTCCCGTTAGAGATGCAGGAAGAAATAAAGCAATACCAGCGGCGCAAAGATGAAATGTTTATACAGGCAGACTGCCTCCTATGGGGTAATCGGGTAGTTGTGCCAAAAAAGGGCAGGGACACTTCATCAGTAATCTCCACAGTACCCACCCAGGCATCGTAATGATGAAAGCGATAGCCAGATCCCACGTGTGGTGGCCCGGTATCGATGCAGAGTTAGAGTCCTGTGTGCACAAATGTAATACATGCTCACAGTTAAGCAATCCACCCAGGGAGGCACCACTAAGTTTATGGTCCTGGCCTTCCAAACCATGGTCGAGGGTCCATGTTGACTATGCAGGCCCATTCTTGGGAAAAATGTTCTTATTGGTTGTAGCTGCGTACTCCAAATGGATTGAATGTGTGATAATGTCGGCAAGCATGTCCTCTGCCACCATTGAAAACCTACGGGCCATGATTGCCATGCACGGCCTGCCTGATGTCCTTGTGAGTGACAATGGGCAATGCTTCACCAGTGCCGAGTTCAAGGAGTTCATGACCCACAATGGGATCAAACATGTCACATCTGCCCTGTTTAAACCAGCGTCCAATGGTCAGGCAGAACGAGCAGTTCAAACAATCAAGCAGAGCTTGAAAAGGATAACTGAAGGCTCACTGCAGACTCGCTTATCTCGAGTCCTGCACAGTTACCGCACAAGACCCCACTTGCTCACTGGGGTTCCTCCCGCTGAACTGCTCATGAAAAGGGCACTTAAGACAAGGCTCTCGTTAGTCCACCCTGATCTACATGAGCAGGTGGCTTCAACAGAATACCTATCATGATTGCGCAAAGGTGTCACACAAAATTGAAATAAATGATCCTGTATTTGTGTTGAACTATGGACAAGGACCCAAGTGGCTTCCAGGCACTGTTTTGGCCAAAGAGGGGAGTAGGGTGTTTGTGGTCAAACTCTCAAATGGACTCACCTGCAGGAAACACTTGGACCAAACGAAACTCAGATTTACGGACTTTCGAGAACAACCCACAATAGACTCCACTTTTTTCAACCCTCCAACACACACACAAGTGGCAACCGAACCAGCGATTGACCACGAAGCAGAACCCATCACCCGCAGCAGCCCAGCAGGACTCACCACCCCCAGCAGCCCAGCAAGGCCAGCTGCGCAGCAGCCCAACAAATGACTTACCAAAACCAGCATTTGCATCGAGACGATCAACCATGGAAAGGAAGGCCCCAGATCGACTCACATTGTAAATAGTTACACTATTGACTTTGGGAGGGAGTGTTGTTATGTATGTAAACTTGTAAATATCATGTCTAACCACCAGAGGGCTTATCCCCTGGAGTCCCAAGGGATCTCACAATCCCTTGGGAGCACCTGTATATAAGGAAGCCTCACAAGCTGGAGAGGCACTCTGAGATCTGTAATAAAGGACTACGGTCACACCTTACTTTGAGCTTGCAGTATCTAGTCTGACTCTTTATTCAAGACATAACACATTCCACCCCTCAAAGAAAAATGGTAACTGAACAGTTATAAGACTATAGAATACATTCGGGCCAACGGTAATAGATTTACACCAGAATAATATATACAGGAAAATAATATTTCCCCAGTATTGTTCAGTTAAGATATTATTTTCTGTCAAATTGTATGGTATGGACATAGTATGTAGGTAGGAGCCTCTCTTTTCAAATCAAATTTTTAAGACAAGTAAACGGGAAAGTAATAGGAAACAATAAGATTTCATTAAGATTAGAAAGAATAACATATTTTGGAGTTCTAAACTAGTGACACATTTCAGTTATGATGACATTAATAAATTGTCTGAGTCTCACTTTCATGTTAACCAGACTATGGCCTAAGAATTGGATTGCGTTGTGCCCGTTTTCCAGGCAGAAAACAGGGGCAAAGAAATCTAATTTAGTGAGCCAACCTCCAACACCTGTGTAGTGTTGGAAATACATCCGATACCAAATGCTACGAAGGGGCCTAACCTGTTTTAGGACACAAACTGGAAATTAATTCAGATCTGCTGCGTTCAGAATTACCAGATCTACATGCAATTCCTTAAAGGGACTGCTGGAGACGGCCAAAAAAGTAAGTTTAAAACAAATACTTACCTGAATGGAGCAAGGAGGAGCAGAGGTGCTCGATCCAGCACCAATTAAAACCACGGGCCATTTCCTGATTGCCTCCCCACACCCGGATACACCTTAGGCTATTAGCCAGCGTTCCCACAGGCCAATCTTATTGTGCATCCATTACCAGCAAGTTGCCTCTGGGCCACGACTGACACCCGCAGCTTATTAGTAATAAACAAATGAGGCCGGCAGACCAATTTTCCGTGGTCCTGTCGGCAACGTCTTTAAACACATGCATCGTATGATACACATCACGTCCTAATGTGTGCATGATCCAATTACTAGGCCTCAATGTTCTGCTATATATAATTATTAAATATAAAATGGAGGTATTTTATTTTTAAATTGAAATGTAACATTGCATTATTGCTTTACCAAATCATTAATGACAAGTTATAATTAATGCTCAAGAGTAACAATAGCTACAAACTACATAAAATATGTATATATAAGGTGTTAAAGATAGTGACTTACACATTGTCATGTACACGGTTTCTCCATTCTTCTCTTTTCATCTCCTCTCTGGCCTCATTCTCTGCTGTGATTGATGTTGCCACCCGCACGGTTGGATCCAAAGGCTTGTAGCGCTGTTGCAATACTTCAACAGTATCGCGGAAGGGACCCTGACAGGTACAGGATAAGGTAAATGTTTTATTGTCATGTTTTTTGACACATTATTGATGACTGAGGAACCTGTGCGTCTGTGTAAGTGCTGCTAGCTTCTCTATTGTAAATTATTTATAAAAGTAATACCTTTTGATATACAGTTACAAAGAACATGAAAGTTGATAACATTTTGTTGATAGATGAGAATTCAAAAGTGTCCAGAGCTGGAAAAAGCAGTTTGATTTTG
The DNA here is from genome assembly GCF_044704955.1 of Pristiophorus japonicus. NCBI lineage: Eukaryota > Metazoa > Chordata > Chondrichthyes > Pristiophoridae > Pristiophorus > Pristiophorus japonicus. The sequence continues at coordinate 70,062,082 of NC_091985.1, forward strand.
AAACTGTTAATCAATATTATATCGAGTTAAAAATGCTTTGCAGAATATTGAAGAATGGAGATTTGGAATTGGGCACTGTTGTTAACACTTTGTAATTTACATCCTAATTACTGCTCAATGTGTGTCTCACTTTCTCCCCTTAAGTATCTCTCATCATTAAATATCTTCCTAGTTAAGCAGTCAGGACAATCACAGCATAATGTTCTTCAGAGTCACCATCAATGCCTCATCATGATGTGCCAGTAGAAGGCAGTACTCTAGGGGGACAAGATGGGCAATGTCAGAGTATCTTCCACACCAAAATGCAAAAGAGGTTGGTGAGTTTCATGGAATCATAGAACTTACAGCACAGCAGGAGGCCATTCGGCCCGTTGTGCCTGTGCTGTATCTTTGAAAAAGCAGTCGTGCCTAGTCCCACATTCCCGCTTTTTGTCTGTAAGCCTGTAAGTATCTCATCCGCAAGTTCCTGTCCAACTCCCATTTAAAATTATTTATGGAATCAGCTTCCACCAGCTTTTCAGGTGGAGCGTTCCCTACCAACAACTCTCTGAGTGAAAAATATTCTCCGCATCTCCCCTCTAGATATTTTGTCAATGATTATAATCTATAACCTCTGGTTATTGACCCATTCATCAGAGGGAATCATTTTTCTCTACCTAATCTATCAAAATCTCACCATCTTGAAAACCTTTAATAAGTCACCTCTGAACCTTCTCTGTTCCAAGAAGAATAGTGCTAACTTTTCCAACCTCTCCTCCTAACTGAAGTCTCTCATCCTTGGTAACATCCTGATAAACCTCCTCTGTACCCTTTCTAAGGCCTTCACATACTTCCTGAAGTGTGGTTCCCAGAATTGTTCACAGTACTCCAGCTGAGGCCTAACCAGTGAGTTATAAAGTTCCAGCATGATCGCTTTGCTTTTATATTCTATGCCTCTATTTATAAACCCAAGTAACCCAGATGCATTGTAACCACCTAATCAACTTGCCCTACCACTTTTAGGGATTTGTTTATATGGACACCAAAGTTTCTCTGCTCAGCTACATTTTTCAAAATCATGCCATTTATAGTATTCTGTCTTTCCACATTAATCCTCCCAAAGTGCATCACTTCACACTTCTCCGCATTGAACTTCAACTGCCATGCTTTCACCATTGTGTCTATGTCATCCTGAAGCCTATAACTATCCTTATCACTATCTACTACTTTACCAAGTTTCGTATCATCTGCAAACTTTATAATGCTGCTCCTTACACCCGAATCTAGGTTGTTTATAAAAATTGAAAGGAATAATAGACCTAAAATAGACCCTTGGGAACATCACTGTAAACCACCACGCAGTCTGAGAAACATCCATCCACCATAGAAACACAGAAACATAGAAAATAGGTGCAGGAGTAGGCCATTCGGCCCTTCGAGCCTGCACCATCATTCAATAAGATCATGGTGATCATTCCTTCAATACCCCTTTCCTGCTTTCTCTCCATACCCCTTGATCCCTTTAGCTGTAAGGGCCATATCTAACTCCCTCTTGAATATATCAAATGAACTGGCATCAACAACTCTCTGCGGCAGGGAATTCCACAGGTTAACAACTCTCTGAGTGAAGAAGTTTCTCCTCATTTCAGTCGTAAATGGCCTGCCCCTAAGACTGTGTCCCCTGGTTTTGGACTTCCCCAACATCGGGAACATTCTTCCTGCATCTAACCTGTCCAGTCCCGTCAGAATCTTATATGTTTCTATGAGATCCCCTCTTATCCTTCTAAACTCCAGAGTATAAAGGCCCAGTTGATCCAGTCTCTCCTCATATGTCAGAGCTGCCATCCCTGGAATCAGTCTGGTGAACCTTCGCTGCACTCACTCATAGCAAGAACGTCCTTCCTCAGATTAGGAGACCAAAACTGAACACAATATTCCAGCTGGGGCCTCACCAAGGCCCTGTACAACTGCAGTAAAACTTCCCTGCTCCTATACTCAAATCCCCTTGCTATGAAGGCCAACATACCATTTGCCGCCTTCACCGCCTGCTGGACCTGCATGCCAACTTTCAAGGACTGATGAACCATGAAACCCAGGTCCCGCTGCACCTCCCCTTTTCCTAATCTGCCGCCTTTCAGATAATATTCTGCCTTCGTGTTTTTGCCCCCAAAGTCGATAACCTCACATTTATCCACATTATACTGCATCTGCCATTTATTTGCCCATTCGCCTAACCTGTCCAAGTCACCCTGCAGCCTCTTAGCATTCTCCTCACAGCTCACACCGCCACCCAGTTTAGTCTCATCTGCAAACTTGGAGTAATTACACTCAATTCCATCATCTACATCATTAATATATATTATAAAGAGCTGGGGTCCCAGCACCGAGCCCTGTGGCACTCCACTAGTCACTGCCTGCCATTCTGAAAAGGACCTGTTTATCCCGACTCTCTGCTTCCTGTCTGCCAACCAGTTCTCTATCCACGTCAGTACATTACCCCCAATACCACGTGCTTTGATTTTGCACACCAATCTCTTGTGTGGGACCTTGTCAAAAGCCTTTTGAAAGTCCAAATACACCACAACCACTGGTTCTCCCTTGTCCACTCTGCTAGTTACATCCTCAAAAACTTCTAGAAGATTTGTCAAGTATGATTTCCCTTTCATAAATCCATGCTGACTTGGTCTGATTCTGTCACTGCTTTCCAAATGCGCTGCTATTTCATCTTTAATGATTGATTCCAACATTTTCCCCACTACTGATGTCAGGCTAACCAGTCTATTATTACCCGTTTTCTCTCTCCCTCCTTTTTTAAAAAGTGGTGTTACATTAGCTACCCTCCAGTCCATAGGAACTGATCCAGGGTCGATAGACTGCTGGAAAATTACCATCAATGCATCCACTATTTCTAGGGCCACTTCCTTAAGTACTCTGGGATGTAGACTATCAGGCCCTGGAGATTTATCGGCCTTCAATCCCATCAATTTCCCACCTAATAAGGATATCCTTCAGTTCCTCCTGCTTACTAGACCCTCGGTCCCCTAGTACATCCGGAAGGTTATTTGTGTCTTCCTTTGTGAAGACAGAACCAAAGTACTTGTTCAACTGGTCTGCCATTTCTTTGTTCCCCATTATAAATTCACCCGAATCTGACTGCAAGGGACCTACGTTTGTCTTCACTAATCTTTTTCTCTTCACATATCAATGGAAGGTTTTGCAGTCGTTTTTTATGTTTCCAGCAAGCTTCCTCTCGTACTCTATTTTCCCCCTCTTAATTAAACTCTTTGTCCTTCTCTGCTGAATCCTAAATTTCTCCCAGTCCTCCGGTTTGCTGCTTTTTCTGGCTAATTTGTATGCCTCTTCCTTGGATTTAACGCTATCCTTAATTTCCCTTGTTTGCCATGGTTGAGCCACCTTCCCCGTTTTATTTTTACTCCAAACAGGGATGTACAATAGTTGAAGTTCGTCCATATGATCCATCACTCTTTGTTGCCTGTAACTGAGATAATTGTATATCAATACCACCACTTTCCCCTTAATTCCTTGGCTTCCATCTTCTGAGTAAACCTCCTGTGTGGCACTTTGTTGAATGGCTTTCGTAAGTCCATATATACAACTTCCACTGTACTACCTTGATCAACCTTCTCTGTTACCTCATCAAAGAATTCAATCAAGTTAGGCAGACATGATTTGCCTTTAACAAATCCATGCTGGCTTTCTTTGCTTAACTCATGCCTTTGCAAATGAAAGTTTACTTTTTCCTTGACAATGGTTTCCAATAACTTCTCCACCACTGATGTTCAGTTAACTGGCCTGTAGTTTCCTGGTTTATCCCTCTCCCCTTTCTAGAATAGTGGTATAACATTAGCAACTTTCCAGTCCTCCAGCACTACTCCTGTATCCTATAGACCACCAAATAGTGGTAAAGATATGAGGAGCAAATTTGCAAAGAAATTACAGAGAGGTGCAAGAACTATATAGCAATAATGGGCGACTTCAACTATCCTAATATAGATTGGGATCGTAATCGTGTGAAGGGCAGAGAAAGGGAAGAATTTCTGAAGTGTGTTCAGGAGAACTTTCTTGATCAGTATGTTTATGGCCCGCCGAGGGAGGAGGCATTGCTGGATCTGATTCTTGGGAATGAGATAGGTCAAGTGGAGCAAGTGTCAGTAGGTGAACATTTAGGGAACAGTGATCATAGTATCATAAGTTTTAGATTAGCTATGGAAAAAGACAGGAAGAAATCTAGAATTAAAGGGCCCAAGTTTCCACACGATAAAAAACGGGCGCCCCTCCGAGCTGGGCGCCCATTTTTCATGCCTAAAACGGCGCCTAAAAAAAAAATCGCGATTCTGGAGCGTTCTGCAGCTCCTTGTCTGCCTGGCGCGGTGCCCGGGGGGCGGAGCCTACACTCGCACCGATTTTGTAAGTGGGAGGGGGCGGGTACTATTTAAATTAGTTTTTTCCTGCCGGCAAGGCTGCGTGTGCGCATTGGAGCGTTCGCGCATGCTCAGTGTGAAAAAAACATTGGCACTCGCCCATTTTTGCAGTTCTTTGTAGCTGTTTAATTTTTGAACATTTTTTTAATAAAAGCACATTGCCATCAGCACATCAGCATTTGCAGCCTTCTCACTGTCTCCTTCCCCCCCACGGGAAGAACGGGCGCCTCCTCTCCCCCCCGTGGGAAAGAACGGGCGCCTCCTCTACCGCCCCCCACGGGAAGAACGGGCGCCTCCTCTCCCCTCCCCCCCCCGTGGAAAGAACGGGCGCCTTCTACCCCCCCGCGGGAAGAACGGGCGACTCCTACCACCCCCGCGGGAAGAACGGGCGCCTCCTACCCCCCCCCGCGGGAAAGAACGGGCGCCTCCTCTCCCCTCCCCCCCCCCCCGCGGGCAGAACGGGCGCCACCCCCCCCCCCCCCCCGTGGAAAGAACGGGCGCCTCCTCTCCCCTCCCCCCCCCCCACGGGAAGAACGGGCGCCTCCTCTCCCCTCCCCCCCCCGTGGAAAGAACGGGCGCCTTCTACCCCCCCGCGGGAAGAACGGGCGCCTCCTACCCCCCCCCCCCGCGGGAAAGAACGGGCGCCTCCTCTCCCCTCCCCCCCCCCGCGGGAAGAACGGGCGCCTCAGGCTGACTGCAGAATTCTCCGTGCCTGAAGCACTTTCACACAGGTAGGAAGATGGTTTATTTAATCTTTTCTTTGCTTATAAATGTTTATTCAGGTTGGATTTATTTGTATAATATTTGTAGAAGTATAAGTAAGGACTTATTGTAGAATTTAATGAGTTCCCTTCCCCCCCCCTCCCACCCCCCCCACCTCGTTCTGGACGCCTAATTTGTAACCTGCGCCTGATTTTTTAATGTGTAGAACGGGTTTTTTCAGTTCTACAAAAATCTTCACTTGCTCCATTCTACTTTAGTTTGGAGTACGTTTTCACTGTGGAAACTTTGAAATCAGGCGTCAGTGGCCGGACACGCCCACTTTTGAAGAAAAAATTCTGTTCCAAAGTAGAACTGTTCTACCTGACTAGAACTGCAGAAAAAAAAATGTGGAGAATTGCGATTTCTAAGATAGTCCGTTCTCCACCAGTTGCTCCTAAAAATCAGGCGCAAATCATGTGGAAACTTGGGCCCAAAATGTTTAACTGGGGGAAGGCCAATTTCAGTGGGATGAGAACGAATCTGGCCCAGGTAAACTGGGATCAAAGGTTGGCAGGCAAAACTGTAGTGGAACAATGGGCTGCCTTTAAAGAGGAAATAATTTGGGTACAGTCGAGGTATATTCCCATGAGGGGGAAAGGTAGGGCAACTAAAGTCAGAGCTCCCTGGATGACAAAATAGATAGAGAATATAATGAAGCAGAAAAAGATATCAGGTTGCAAATACATCTGAGAATCAGGCTATATATAGAAAGGTCAGTGAAGTGAAAAAGAAAATAAGAGGAGCAAAGAGAGGGTATGAGAATAGAATGGCAGCCAACATAAAAGGCAACCCAATAGTCTTCTGTAGCCATATAAATAGCAAAATGGTAATAAGAGGAGGGTGGGGACGATTAGGGACACAAAAGGAGACCTATGCATGGAGGCAGAGGGTGTGGTTGAGGTACTAAATAAGTACTTTGCATCTGACTTCAATAAAGAAGAAGATGCTGTCATAGACATAGTGAAGGAGATGGAGACACTTGATAGGATAAAAATTGATAAAGATGAGGTATTCGAAAGGATGGCTGTATTTAAAATAGATAAATCACCAGGAGCAGATGGGATGCACCTAGGATGCTGAGGGAATTGAGGGCGGAAATCGTGGAGGAACTGACCATAATATTCCAATCCTCCATAGATATGGGGGTGGTGCCAGAGGATTGGAGAATTGCAAATGTTACACCCTTGTTCAAAAAAGGGTGTAAGGATAAACCCAGCAACTACAGGCCACTCAATTTAACCTCAGTGATGGGGAAGCTTTTAGAAACAGTAATCAAGGACAAAATTAACAATCACTTGGATCGGGGTGGATTCATTAAAGAAAACCACTATGGATTTGTTAAAGACAAATTGTGTTTAGCCAACTTGATCGAGTTTTTGGATGAGGTAACAAAGAGGGTTGATGAGGGTAATGCGGATGACATAGTGTACATGGATTTCTAAAAGGCGTTCAACAAGGTGCCACATAATAGGTTTGCCAACAAAATTGTAGCCCATGGAATAAAAGGGGCAGTGGCTGCCTGCATACAGCATTAAGTGACAGGAAACAGAGAGTAGTGGTGAACGGTTGATTTTCGGACTGGAGGAAGGTATAAGAACACAAGAAATAGAAGCAGGAGTGGGCCATTTGGCCCCTCGAGCCTGCTCCGCCTTCAATAAGATCATGGTTGATCTGATCATGGGCTCAGCTCCACTTCCCTGCCTGCTTCCCATAACCCTTTACTCCTTTATCACTCAAAAATCTGTCTATCTCCGCCTTAAATACATTTAATGACCCAGCCTCCACAGCTCTCTGGGGCAGAGAATTCCACAGATTTACAACACTCCCAGAGAAGAAATTCCTCCTCATCTCAGTTTTAAATGGGCGACCCCTTAGTCTAAAACTATGCCCCCTAGTTCTAGATTCCCCCATGAGTGGAAACATCCTCTCTGCACCAACCTTGTCGAGCCCCTCAGAATCTTATATGTTTCAATAAGATCATCTCTCATTCTTCTAAACTCCAATGAGTATAGGCCCAACCTGCTCAATCTTTCTTCATAAGTCAACCCCTTCATCTCAGGAATTAACCGAGTGAACCTTCTCTGAACTGTCTTCAATGCAGGTATATCCCTCCTTAAATAAGGAGACCAAAACTGTACGCAGTACTCTAGGTGTGGCCTCACCAATACCCTGTATTTCTTTTAGGGTTAGGGTTACCCTGTATAGTTGTAGCAGGACATCTCTGCTTTTATACTCCATCCCCCTTGCAATAAAGGCCAACATTCCATTTGCCTTCCCGATTACTTGTTGTACCTGCATACTAACTTTTTGTGTTTTGTGCACAAGGACCCCCAGATCCCTCTGTACTGCAGCATTTTATAATTTTTCTCCATTTAAATAATAATTTGCTTTTTTATTTTTTTCTGCCAAAGTGGATAACCTCACACTTTCCCACATTATACTCCATCTGCCAGATTTTTGCCCACTCATTTAGCCTGTGGTGTTCCACAGGGTCAGATCTAGGACCACTGCTTTTCTTGATATATATTAATGACTTGAATGTGGGTGTACAGGGCACAATTTCAAATTTGCAGATGACACAAAACTTGGAAGTATAGTGAACAGTGAGGAGGAGAGCGATAGACTTAAGGAAGACATAGACAGGCCGGTGAAATGGGCAGATACGTGGCAGATGGAATTTAACGCAGAAAAGTGTGATGTGATGCATTTTGGTAGCAAGAATGAGGAGAGGAAATATAAATTAAATGGTACAATCTGGAAGGGAGTGCACGAACAGAGAAACCTGGGGGTATGTGTGCATAAATCTTTGAAAGTGGCATGACAAGTTGAGAAAGCAGTTAAAAAGGATTATGAGATCCTGAGCTTCATAAATAGAGGTTGAGAGTAAAAAAGTGTAGAAATTATGATGAACCTGTATAAAACACTGGTTCGGCCTCAACTGGAGTTTGATGTCCAATTCTGGGCTCTGCACTTTAGGAAGGATGTGAAAGTGCAGAAAAGATTTGCACTGATTCCAGGAATGTGGGATTTCAGTTACGTTGATAGACTGGAGAAGCTGGGGTTGTTCTCATTGGAGCAGAGAAGATTGAGAGGAGATTTGATAGAGGTGTTCAAAATCATGAGGGGTCTGGACAGATAGAGAGAAACTGTTCTCATTGGCAGAAGGGTTGAGAACCAGAGGACACAGATTTAAAGTGATTGGCAAAAGAACCAAAGTCGACGTAAGAAAAAAAAATGTCAACAGCAAGTGGTTAAGATCTGGATTGCACTGTCTGAAAGGGTGGTGGAGGCAAACTCAAATTTATCTTTCAAAAGTCAGTTGGATAAGTATCTGAAGGAAAACAAATTGTAGGACTCTGGGGAAAGAACAGGGGGGTGGGACTAGCTGAGAATCGGCATGGGCTCGACGGGCCAAATGGCCTTCTTCCGTGTTGTAACCATTCTATGATTCTATGATTCAATTAGGATTAAAAGATTGTGACCAATGCCTCTGTTATTTCTTTGTTGTTTCTTTCAGCAACCTAGGATACATTCCATCTGGACCACGTGACTTACCAACTTTCAGTAACGTGAATCTTTTTAGTATGTCTTCTCAATCTATTACTATCTTGTCCATAACTGCCCTTTCCTCTTTTAGTATAACCTTCACATCTTCGGCTTTCTTTGTAAAGATAGATGCAAAGTACTCATTGACTTTAGCCATGTCCTCTGCCTATAAATGAGGATTTCCCTTTGGATTCTTAATATTCCCAAGTTTTTCCCTAGCTAACCATTTACACTTGATTACGGGGGCGGGGCGGGGGGTGGGGAGAATTGCCCACCGCCCCGTTTTGGGCAGATATTACCACCTGGCAGGAGTCAGAGGAAAGAGTCGGAAAGTTTGGCTCTTTAACTCTGACACTGCCTCCCAGCGCTTTGGGATGCTGTTGGAGGCGGGATTGGTTCGGGAGCGGGATGGTGTCCATCACCACCGCACTGACCATGAACGGGGCGCAGCAGACACCCGTTTGTGCCACCCCCGACCTGGGGTCAATTGCGGATGGGCCGGCCCTGCCGCCTGCCCCCGGCCAGAAAGGCCTTACCGCCTTTTAAAAAAAGGGGCAATTTCGGCCTTTATATGTTTATAAAATGTTTAAGGGTTCAATTTAATGTTGCCTGCTAATCGTTTCTCGCAACCTCTGCCACCCTTATTAACTTATAAACATAGATAGAAACATAGAAAATAGGTGCAGGTGTAGGCCATTCGGCCCTTCTAGCCTGCACCACCATTCAATGAGTTCATAGCTGAACATGCAACTTCAGTACCCCATTCCTGCTTTCTCGCCATACCCCTTGATCCCCCTTTTACAATTCCCTCTTGTACTTTGTATAATTTTCCTGATTTTTAAATGAATCTTGCTCCTGACATTTGTCATAAGCCTCCTTTTTCTGTTTTATTTTAACTTTTATTTATTTTGTTATCTAATCTTTGACTAATGTGCATCTTTCAATCTTGTATTTACAATATTTTGCTTGGAAGGGAAACTCTCCCATTTGTGCTAGCAGGACAACCATCATGTGCTTTTGATGAAAATATATCATTGCTGAGGCCATAGGTTTGAAAGTACTGCAAAAGGTATGGAACCCAAGCAGTTAAACATTTGACTCCCAATCAGAAGGTTATAAGCTTGCATATTAGATCTGTCTGTCATTTTAATTTGCTTACTTTAGTTGGGCAACTTGGAAATAAATGTAGTCAAAAGTGAGTAAAGGGAAACAAAAATAGAAGTAAAAAAATCCCAAGTGGGCTTGCTAGAGATGTGCCTCATGCTGATAAACTAGGATCAAGCATTGGCAACTTTCAGTAGCCTTATTTCGTAAAAGAGTTACAGGGTAAGTACATTACAGGAATAGAGAGAAAACTAAGAAATAAATATGAAATGTTAAATATTTTCGGAGGCAATGTGTAATTTTGAAAGCATTCATAATACTTAATTAAAGAAACATACAACTTTGTGTACACATTGGAGGGAATTTTAACCTCGAAAAAGACAGGTTTGAGTCGCGTATGAGGTTAAAGTGATAGAAATCTGAATCACCACCCCAACTTGCCTCCAATGCACTCACTTTCAGTTTTAACGGAGGTGGGACGGGGGTGGGTGGCCAACCCAATCTCAGGAGGCGGGTTGGCACTTATAAATATAATATAAATATTATAATGAGGCTGCGTGCCTCATTTTGAATCTCCATTTTAAATTTAACTCTGGGCAGCCGGGTTTCTCAGGAATCCCGGCAGCTAAAGGAAGGCGAGGATAGCTGGATATGGATATGCCTTTCTACTTATCTGCTAGATCCAGCATTCCTGCCTTGCCAACATCCCACAATCGGACTTCCCCTTCCCCCAACCCTTCAGATCTCCCCCAAGAGATCCCCGAACTGTCTCCACAATGAGGCCGCTGATCTTCGATCCCCCATCTGGCCTCCGATCCCTGGCCCCACTCCGGTCTTCTTATCCCTGGCCCCCAGTCCCCCCTCTGGTCTGATCCCTGGCCCCCAGTCCCCCCCCTCTGGTCTTCTGATCCCTGGCCCCCAGACCCCCCTCTGGTCTTCTGATCCCTGGCCCCCAGACCCCCCTCTGGTCTGATCCCCGGTCCCCAGTCCCCCCTCTGGTCTTCTGATCCCTGGCCCCCAGTCCCCCCTCTGGTCTTCTGATCCCTGGCCCCCAGACCCCCCTCTGGTCTGATCCCTGGCCCCCAGTCGCCCCCTCTGGTCTGATCCCCGGCCCCCAGTCCCCCCTCTGGTCTTCTGATCCCTGGCCCCCAGTCCCCCATCTGGTCTTCTGATCCCTGGCCCCCAGTCCCCCATCTGGTCTTCTGATCCCTGGCCCCCAGTCTCCCCTCTGGTCTTCTGATCCCTGGCCCCCAGACCCCCCTCTGGTCTGATCCCCGGCCCCCAGTCCCCCCTCTGGTCTTCTGATCCCTGGCCCCCAGTCCCCCCTCTGGTCTTCTGATCCCTGGCCCCCAGTCCCCCCTCTGGTCTTCTGATCCCTGGCCCCCAGACCCCCCTCTGGTCTGATCCCTGGCCCCCAGACCCCCCTCTGGTCTGATCCCTGGCCCCCAGTCGCCCCCTCTGGTCTGATCCCTGGCCCCCAGTCGCCCCCTCTGGTCTGATCCCCAGCCCCCAGTCCCCCCCCCCTCTGGTCTGATCCCTGGTCCCTAGTCCCCCCCTCTGGTCTGATCCCCAGCCCCCAGTCCCCCCTCTGGTCTTCTGATCCCTGTCCCCCCTCCCCCTCCGCTCTTCTGATCCCCGCCACACCCCCCCCCCCACCTCCGGTCTTCTGATCACTGGACCCCAGGCCCCCCTTCGACCCCCAATCTCCCTTCCAGCCTATCAATCCCAGCCTTCCGACACCCGCCCCCCACACGATCTCTGACCCCATCCGACCACCCCCCAGTACTCTCTCGATCCTAGCCGTCCGACTCCCCCCACCTCAGATCCAAGCTTTCCGACACCCCCACCCTGGATCCCGGCCTCCAATCCCATCTCCTCTCTGCGCCTGGTACCGCAAGCCTACCCACCCGATAGCAAGCCAGCCAACCTGGCTGGCTGCAGGCAGGACACAGTGAAAAAAAGTTAATCAGGCTCTGCGGTTAAATTCAGCAGGGCCTGAGGGAAACCTATTCACCTGCTTCCTATCTGCTTCCAAGTTAAATTCCCATATATCATATTGCTTTTGGAACAAAGAATAAAGTAATTAAATGGGTCGAATATGATGTGTAGTGTGCACGTACTCATTCCATGCCGAGCATTTGCTACCGGCCATATTAATTGCAGCACCTTGCAATTTCCAGGATGCCTACCTGAAATAAACTTTAGACCCATTGCCTATGCAAATTGGGGGGGCAAATGCCTATTTAAGGCCCCTTTTTGATGTTGGATTGCAACTGACCGCAACATATGTCACGCATGCTGCGGTAAGTTTTCTCAAGTAACAGCATCCAAATAGAAACATAGAAAATAGTGCAGGAGTAGGCCATTCGGCCCTTCGAGCCTGCACCACCATTCAATAAGATCATGGCTGATCATTCGCCTCAGTACCCCTTTCCTGCTTTCTCTCCATACCCCTTGATCCCTTTAGCCGTAAGGGCCATATCCAACTCCCTCTGGAATATATCTAATGAACTGGCATCAACAACTCTCTGTGGTAGGGAATTCCACAGGTTAACAACTCTCTGAGTGAAGAAGTTTCTCCTCATCTCGGTCCTAAATGGCTTACCCCTTATCCTTAGACTGTGACCCCTGGTTCTGGACTCCCCTAACATCGGGAACATTGTTCCTGCATCTAACCTGTCCAGTCCTGTCAGAATTTTACATACTTCTATGAGATCCCCTCTCATTCTTCTAAATGCCAGTGAATACAGGCCCAGTCGATCCAGTCTCTCTTCATATGTCAGTCCTACGATCATTAAATGGATCGCCAAAAAGTAAGTACATGTTTGGTTTCGTACATGAATGTGGAGTCAGAAGGTATGTTCCTCCTGGTTTTACATTAAAACTGCGGCCTGCTGCTGGCCACCATTGTCCCCATCCAGATCTCCTCCTCCCCCACCCCTTTCCCGGTAGGTTCACTGCGCGGATCCCCACAAGCTAATTTTCACCTTCTTCACAATCAACGCACTGCCTCTTGGAGCGAGACTGGCATCCCCAGAAGGCAGGTCACATCCTGATGGTGCAAGAGAACCAATTTTATGTGAACCTTTTGCTCATCAGTTTCAGCGCAGCATTTCATTGTTGCCATTGTGTTTGTGCACAAAGTTGGGTGTGAACCAATTTTAAGGCCAAGACTCTAATTGGCAGAGACTTGTGCTGAACTTCACTCTAAATATACAGGGCCAGATTTTCGAGTGGTTTGTGACTGGGTTTTTGCCGCGATTTGACCCTCCGCAGCGAAAACACGATCGCAAAGCCTGGGCGGGATCCTTGGGTACCTGTTTGCGGCGGCGTGTCCAAGTACCACCGGGGAGAGGTGCGCCGATATACTACGAAGCCGATTGAATTTGCAATCGACTTCCGGCACTCTCCCGATCCGTAGGCCGCACCCAGAATAGCAACAGGTCAAAACTGTCAGTGCAGCCCTGCCAGCAGCGGTAAGTATGAAAATCTGCAAAAAAGGTAAGTTGAAGGGCTCAATTTTCCTCAATTATTTCGCCGTTTTTTTTGCCATGCAGTTTTTTTTTGGAGCAAATTAAAATCTCCAAGTTTCCGCAAAGTTTCTGCGCCAGTGTAATTCACTTAAATCCGATTTTTTTAGGCTACGATTTTTTTTACCTCATTGGGGGCGTAACCTGCCACCCACACCAATTCTGCAGCTATTTATGCAAGTTTGGCCAACTACGATTTTTCTTAAGATGGTGTATGTGTCCGCTTTGAAAAACCTTCTGGGCAGTTCACAAAATCAGCGCAGGTCAGAGAATCAGCGCAAAAGATCCGGTTCCACAGCCGGGACAGCAGTGACAGAGAGGGAGAGAGAGTGGGTAATTATAACCTCCTAGAACAATCATTCTATTATTCCAACTCTAATCCCTTGATTTGTCTACAGATTCCTCTTTTATTTACGGGCTCTGTAGTACAACTCCATTACTGTAACAATCTCCTTTTTGCCTTTAATCACTAATAAATCGAATTCACTCTAATCTGGGGCTTTTGGTCTGGTCTGTCCACCCTTTTGTCCTGGGCTGGGAGCGGTACTGGGCAGTGACAAGGGAGGGGGGCCTTTCAGTCCCAGGCGAGGAGCAGCACCGGTGTGTGGGGACAGGTGTGGGGGGCGGGTGTGGGGGGAGGGGGGGGGTGGATGGTGCCTTTCCAATTCAGTTTACAGGATAGACTTTTGGCACAAAGACGCTTTCATATTTTCATGTTGGTAAGCTGCTGCCTTAAATAGCTGCAATGTGCAAGGTGCTTGTGCAGTTTGCTGTGAGCTGGCCAGAATGTCTTGTATCTTTCACGTTCCAGCCTCAGCCCGCAGTGTGTCTCTCATTACCCTGGTAACCCGATCTTTTTGGCACACATCTTAGGCTCCATCCATAGAGCTTAAGAACAATGTGCGCCGGGCCACATTCACAAGTTAAAACGGGGAAACTTTCAACTTTTTTTTACCGTTGTCGGACCTCAAAAAAACGGGCGTAACTCTTCAAATACGCCAAAAAATGGCATTGGGGAAAATTGAGCACAAAGTTTTTATTCTTTTAAATTTTTTGGAGTGATTAGATAGTTAAGGGTCTTGTAAATGTTTTTGGAATGTTTTTTGGATTTTTTTCCTCCTCCTCCCAAGGCCTCTCTTGCAGCGCAAACGATCCTGGACTAAATTTGCCGAAACTCGTGTTTTGCACCGCGAATGCTTGTGCAACGCCTCCCTTACCGATGGGCTCAGATGTAAATGCCGAAAGTTCGGGCTAAAAACGGTAGCGTAGTAAAAACGGTTAAGTTTAACGTTTCACCGAAAAACCCAGAAAGCCAAAAATCCGGCCCTTAGTTTGGTTTGGATTGTGATCAAAAATAATTAAGAAAATAGCAAACTGTATAATGAACTCAAAAGTGTGCATTTATCTTGGTTTTAGCCCACATTCTCATTCATTATTGCTTTAATGTGTAAACGTTAATACTAATATGATGTTTAATGGCAATATGCTGTCTGTTCAAATTAATCTCTTCATATTATTCTAAACCAAGTTCAGATTAATTCTTCATGTATTCTCCATTAGCTTTCATGGTTCTGATTAACCAATAATCCTTCTCTATTCTTCAATCATTGCTGCAATGAACTAAAGACTGGTTGGATGATCAGTAGTGTGGAGAAGGCACTGTTAAATTACTTTTAATACAGAACACCTCAGATTTGCTTTGCCTTGAAAAAATTATGTTCGTATTTTTACATTTTTGGGTCAAAGGCAGATAATTTTTATAAATATACATTTTAGTAGGCAGTTTAAAGGGGTGATTCTGCAAATTTGCACACCAAGCTCAGGGACTCAGCTGCTGGGATTTTCTGTACATTTGTTTCAATGCTACGTACCCAAAATCCCAATATGTGCTGCTGGTTGGTGAACTTGTAAATTTCACACACTGCGGGCCCGAAATTCATCGAGATACCACCCACTTACTGCCCAAAAAGGCAATATTGGTGAAAAAACACCTATATACCGCCCAGTGGAAAATTCATCAGTGACATACCGCCAGGCGGTATGCACACCGCCTGCCCATGCAGACCGTCAATATACCGCCCAAAAGTGCAAAATTCATGACATACCACCGACATACCGCTGGAAAAGCATACCGTCCTGGAGAAGGTGCTTTTAAGTGGATCTTAAGGGGGTGGTATGTACAGAGCTGACAGGTTTGTTTGATATTACACAGATCTTTATAGTTCTCCACAGTTTGATGTATTTTTTAATGGATTGTAGTATTTTCTAGTGTTAGGCAAAAATGTAAATGGTCTAATAAAGCCTTATTTACTCCTTTATTAATGAACTATAATAAAAAATGTATTAGTCTCTCTCACCCCCCAGTCGCTCTCTTTCTCTCACCCCCTGTCTCTCTCTCTCTTTCTCCTATTCCCAATCTCTCTTTCTCTCTCTTTCACCCCCCAGTCTCTCTCTTTCTCCCACCCCCTGTCTCTCTCTCTCTTTCTCCTATCCCCAGTCTCTCTTTCTCGCTCTTTCACCCCCCAGTCTCTTCCCTCCATAGCGATCTCTTCCCCCCCCCCCCTCGCCCGCACAGCGATCTCAGGCCACGCCACAGCTAACTCGCCCCCTCCCCATCCACCCCCCACAGCGCTCTAGGGCCGGCAGTCTCTGGCCTCTCATCGGTGCCTCTCGGGAGGCGGAGCTCGAGAGTCGCGCGTGCGTGCGCACAACTCAGAAGTTGAAGATTCCCAAGTCAAAAGGTCTCCTCTGCCGCATGCCACCCGCTGCACTCCGCTTCTGCCCGCTGCACTCTGCTTCCCGCCGAGAAAAGTGGGATGAAATTCCTGCCCACTCGGGCCCAGCGGTACCAGGTGGTAAAAAATGATGCACTGCCCGGGGACTGTCGAAAGACAGGCGGACAATGTGTTTCACCAATTTCGGCCACTGAGTGTGCCTTTCAAATTTTGTCATTTCCTTTACATCCACTTAGAATGGGTAGCATCCTCTACCTAAGCCTGTGCTGTCACGTGTTGTGTACTGTTTCAGCAGGATTAGAAAAATTCAAATGATTGATTTTTGTTCAGCTGACGTCTACTTAAAAAGTATCAATTGTGATTGTATGACAGTTTCTTTTATCTCAATAAAAATATTCTTTATAATAATTTATTTATTAAAGAAGTGCCAACATTTATACAAAATGAGTAGTTTGTGAAAATATATACTGTGCATTCATCCAGTGTGCACTCCCTGCTTGTCGCATTGGCTACCTATGTCATAATTTTATCATACCTGGCAATCATGCCTGGCAGTGATGCCTAGAATTAAACTGCAAGATTAATATAGGTTTCTACACTTCCACTATTCTACAGGTATCCAAATGTTAGGAGGCACTGCTACGCATCCAACTCTGCCTCCCAACTTCCCCTGTAGGCAGCTTTATTTACATTGAAGCCAACTTTAAATAATTAAACATTTATTTAATTACCTTTAATTAAAGATTAATTCCAAGGAAAACTGAACATTATTTGGCCACAGTTCCCCAAACCAGCTCCCTGCTTATGCATCAGGCTTGGCCCGTCTGCAGGTCGCCATTTAGACCTGGCTTCTGGCTATCCATATCGGACCTTAAGCTTTGCAACTCTGCTGTCCACCTTCATTGCCTCAACTCTGGCCCCTGCTGCCCACTCTTGCTGCCTGCCTCTCCCACCTTTGCTGACTCTTCGATCCTTGTTGCTTCATTATACTGGTTCCCATGACCATTCCTGCCTACGCTTGCTCCTTCACCTGCCGCTCACCCCATCTTCTCTCTTGCCTGGTTTCCCATCACTAAGCTTGAAAAGTATCAATTTGTTTTTAAAAGCTTTTATTTATAGTGGTATAAGCACAAATTGATGCTTAATCCTGGAAAAAACAGATTTCCTCAGTCTTCTCTGGGGTATTAGTAAAAGGGAGGATAGTACAGTGGAATGTTGGAGGAGTAGTACACAAGGGGGAAAATAGACGAGGAAGGGTAGTTAGGGGGGAATAATCAGGTGGGTGAAGGAAATATAGGGGTGATGCACAGAAGAGCAGATAGGACAGTAGGATGGGAGACAATAGTTGAGCAAGGAAGAGCACAGATAAAGAAAAAGACAAATAGACAGCTGGTGGTTGACAGGCAGCTGTCTTTGAAGGAATGGTTGGGGCATGAGGCAGAGAAGCCGAGAAAGCTGAAGTAAAGAATGGCTGCAGAATGCTGTGTGGACTTGCAAATTTAGGAAAGCAAGGGGAGAATTTTATTTGGAGGATAGAGCAGTCCTAAACACTTTCCCAAAGAGGCAGTTTTCTTTTTTATATTGCGCTGGATTGCGGCTGTAGATATCAGGATAGATGGGGAGCAGAAAACAATTTGTTCTACAACCTAGCGGGATTGGCCCTGGGGCACTGTTGTGTCATGAAGAAAACAGTACCAGCCGAAGATATATTTTGAGGACATAATAACACCAGGAGCCAAGTAAAAATAAGAAGAAATGTTAAAAGTGAAAATAATAAATAATACATTAAAATATAAAGAATACAGCATTTATCTAGTAGGGGAAAAGCAACATGGATGACATGGGAGCAGATTCAAAACATAAATTGCTCCGCAGAGTCATCCGGTGGCCAAAGCCTACAACTGTATACTGACTAAAAGAAGTGTTTTTATAACTATGTATACTGTTATAATAAAATAGGAGCTATTGTGTGACACAAGGTGTTATGTGACAGGCAGAACTGTGACACATTTAACATTGAACAGTCAATGCAGAACACCAATCTCACTAGGTTTTTCTGGATGGTCTGAGACTGGGCAGGGGATCCGTGACTTTGTGTTAAAATACAGTGGGGGTTCGAATGACATAATCAAAGCACGACTTTGACCTTTTAATAAGGACCCCACATGCCTGGGGTGGGTAGGGTTAAAATCGCCCATCTATTTCTATTTCTCTCACACACACACACACACACACACACACACGGTCACCCTCTGTTCGGAAATGCACCCAAATAAGCTTTACCTGAATAAGGTATGAATATTTGTCTTCTAGCTTTGCTTCAAATAATTTATTAAAAAAAACAACCAAGCATATAGTCTTGGGGAGTGATTAGAAACATTTTAACAGTTGGTGCTAACTAAATGCTACTTCTATATCCTAGGAAATTGTGCACACTGTGCATGCGCAGTCTGCTGCCAAAGTCCAAGCTTAGGTTTTTGGGATATGTTGGGACCTTGAAGTGAAAACAATAATGAAGGTACTCAAAGAGACAAAGGACAATCAGTGGATAAATGCAATCATGTTATTGTGAAATATGTAATGTTCAATGATTTTGCTTAAAACCTTATTTTAAGCAACATAAATTTCAGTTACTGAGAAAAAAATATGTTTCTTTCATTAAGAAAAGTTTTAATTGATTCCATTGGTTCGCCTTTTCCTTTCTTTTCTTGGTTGGTTCTGCTGGCTAGTCATTCAGAATTGGTTGTTTTTACAAGTCCTAAGTACTTTCTCATTGGTAGTCTTTTAATTTCCTTAATTTTGATTTGTACTTTTCTGACTTCGTCTGTTCAAATGTACTACTTTTTAAAATTTGAGTTAACAAAAATGTGATGCCAGTCTGATGCCAGGGTCTGACGCCTTAAGTGTAAAGGTCACCTGGAAGTAAGTCCATGGACATGTACCATTTTTATAATATAACTAGTGGATCTCCCAGAGAGTCACTCATGGTCAGAGGATTTGCTATTTTGTAACAATTGGTATGTTATTGTAATCGGCAATCTGTCACCAGTGTCATTGATTCACAGTGGCTGCGGAAGTTAAATTTTGTTTTAAGACATGATATATTGGGATTTTTAATTTGTGGTTTGTGGATTCAATTCCACAATTTCTGTTTATTTTTATATGAAAACTACTTAGAATTACATAGAATTTACAGCACAGAAATAAGACATTCGGTCCAACTAGTCTATGTTGGTGTTTATGCTACACACAAGCCTCCTTTTCATCTAACCCGGACAGCATAACCTTCTATTCCTTTCTCTCTTATGTGTTTATCTAGCTTCGCTTTAAATGCATCTATGCCACAGATATTCCTCAGTATCCAAGTATACACCCAGAATCAAGAGGTGATGAGTTTCCTCAATCTCTGAAGGTTCCCCCATGCACGTCTGTGCTCTTCTTCATCATAGATTATTCACCATCGGCTAACAATCTAGGTGGGTCCAAAGTCGGTGCCTTAAAAGGAGTATATCACTCCAGAGCAGCCAGAGTTGGTGCAGAAGGGCGATAGCAGTGAGGAGGGTGACTGGATTGGACATCATCATAATCCAGGTCGGTGATTGGAGCATAGGCAGGTACAGCAGGAGAGACGCAAACAACAGAGGAGCGGCAAGGTTGGGGCGAAGGAACGGCGAGAGATTGCAGAGCGACGTGATCGGGACCCAGGAGAGGCATGAGTTCGGGGCCCAGAAGAGGCAAGGGCCCAAGGGCAGCACAGGCCAGCCCACACTGCGATATATGTGCGCACTCGGTCCGTGCAGCAGAGCTGGTCTCCAGTCGTCTTGGTTAATCCTTGCCACTGGACCATGATCTAGCTCTGTCAAGCCCGTGTGGTGGCTAGTGTGCAACGGCCACCACACGTTAAAAAAATCCATGCACAGACATCTTTCACCCTTCAAAATGTAGTTTGGGACCTGGAATATTAGGTCCCTCATTGAAACACCTGTCAACTCATCCCTTTTTGGCGTGGAAGAAAGTCATTCACGATACAAGGGATCGCCTAAGAAGAAGCATCTATGCTATTCATGGCAACTACTCCTTATTGTGCCGAGTTCCAGGCCTTAACCACTCTCTGGGTAAAGAAGTCCCTCTTAAAATCCCTATTAGATTTATTAGTGACTACCTTATATTTATGGCCCCGAGTTTTGGTCTCCCCCACAGGTGGAAACAACTTCTCTACATCTACCCTATCAAACTCTTTTATAATAGAAACATAGAAATTAGGTGCAGGAGCAGGCCATTCGGCCCTTCGAGCCTGCACCGTCATTCAATAAGATCATGGATGATCATTCAATCTCAGTATCCCTTTCCTGCTTTCTCTCCATACCCCTTGATCCCTTTGGCCGTAAGGGCCATATCTAACTCCCTTTTGAATATATCTAACGAACTGGCCTCAACAACTTTCTGTGGTAGAGAATTCCACAGGTTACCCACTCTCTGAGTGAAAAAGTTTCTCCTCATCTCGGTTCTAAATGGCTTACCCCTTATTCTTAGATTGTGACCCCTGGTTCTGGAACTCTCCAGCAACGGGAATATTCTTCCTGCCTCTAACCTTTCCAATCCCGTCAGAATTTTATATGTTTATATGAGATCCCCTCTCATTCTTCTAAACTCCAGTGGATACAAGCTCAGTTGATCCAGTCTCTCCTCATATGTCAGTCCTGCCATCCCGGGAATCAATCTGATGAACCTTCGCTGTACTCCCTCAATAGCAAGAACGTCCTTCCTCAGATTAGGAGACCAAAACTGAACACAATATGCCAGGTGTGGCCTCACCAAGGCTCTGTACAACTGCAGTAAGACCTCCCTGCTCCGAGACTCAAATCCTCTAGCTATGAAGGCCAACATGTCATTTGCCTTCTTCACCGCCTGCTGTACCTGCATGCCAAACTTCAATGTCTCGTTGCAACTCCCCTTTTCCTAATCTGTCACCATTCAGATAATATTCTGTCTTCCTGTTTTTGCCACCAAAGTGGATAACTTCACATTTATCCACATTATACTGCATCTGTCATGCATTTGCCCACTCACCTAACCTGTACAAATCACTCTGCAACCTCTCAGCATCCTCCTCACAGCTCACACCGCCACCCAGTTTAGTCTCATCTGCAAACTTGGAGATATTACATTCAATTCTTTCATCTAAATCATTGATGTATATTGTAAATAGCTGGGGTCCCAGCACTGAGCCCTGCGGCACCCCACTGGTCACTGCCTGCCATTCTGAAAAGGACACGTTTATTCCAACTCTTTGCTTCCTGTCTGCCAACCAATTCTCTATCCACGTCAATACATTACCCCCAATACCATATGCTTTGATTTTGCACACCAATCTCTTGTGTGGGACCTTGTCAAAAGCCTTTTGAAAGTCCAATTACACCACATTCACTTGTTCTCCCTTGTCCACTCTACTAGTTACATCCTCAAAAAATTCGAGAAGATTTGCCAAGCATGATTTCCCTTTCATAAATCCATGCTGACTTGGACCGATCTTGTCACTGCTTTCCAAATGCGCTATTTCATCTTTAATAATTGATTCCAACATTTTCCCCACCACCGATGTCAGGCTAACCGGTCTATAATTCCATGTTTTCTCTCTTCCTCCTTTTGTAAAAAGTGGTGTTACATTAGCTACCCTCCAGTCCATAGGAACTGATCCAGAGTCAATAGAATGTTGGAAAATGATCACCGATGCATCCACTATTTCTAGGGCCACTTCCTTAAGTACTCTGGGATGCAGACTATCAGGCCCTGGGGATTACTTTCGGCCTTCAATTTCCCTAACACAATTTCCTGACTAATAAGGATTTCCTTCAGTTCCTCCTTTTCGCTAGACCCTCGAACCCCTAGTATTTCCGGAAGGTTATTTGTGTCTTCCTTAGTGAAGACAGATCCAAAGTATTTGTTCAATTGGTCTGCCATTTCTTTGTTCCCCATTATAAATTCACCTGATTCTGACTGCAAAGGACCTACGTTGGTCTTCACTAATCTTTTTCTCTTCATATATCTATAGAAGCTTTTGCAGTTAGTTTTTATGTTCCCTGCAAGCTTCCTCTCATACTCTATTTTTTCCCTTCTAATTAGACCCTTTGTCCTTCTCTGCTGAATTCTAAATTTCTTCCAGTCCTCAGGTTTGCTGCTTTTTCTGGCCAATTTATTTGCCTCTTCCTTGGATTTAACACTATCCCTAATTTTCCTTGTTGGCCACGGTTGAGCTACCTTCCCCTTTTTATTTTTACTCCAGACAGGGATGTACAATTGTTGAAGTATCATTTGCCAGTCTATCCTAGCCAATTCACGTCTCGTACCATCGAAGTTACCTTTCCTTAAGTTCAGGACCCTAATCTCTGAATTAACACTGTCACTCCCCATCTTAATAAAGAATTCTACCATAACATGGTCACTCTTCCCCAGGGGGCCTCGCACAATAAGATTGCTAATTAGTCCTCTCTCATTGCACAACAACCAGTCTAGGATGGCCAGCTCTCTAGTTGGTTCCTCGACATATTGGTCTAGAAAGCCATCCCTAATGCACTCCCGGAAATCCTCCTCCACCGCATTGCTACCAGCTTGGTTAGCCCAATCTATATGTAGATTAAAGTCGTCCATGATAACTACTGTACCTTTATTGCACGCATCCCTAATTTTTTGTTTGATGCCATCCTCAACCTCACTACTGCTGTTTGGTGGTCTGTGCACAACTCCCACTAGCATTTTCTGCCCTTTGGTATTCCGCAGTTCTACCCATACAGATTCCACATCATCCAAGCTAATGTCCTTTCTTACTATTGCATTAATTTCCTCTTTAACCAGCAATGCTACCCCACCTCCTTTTCCTTTCTGTCTATCCTTCGTAATCTTAAAGAACTCTATCAGATCACCCTTCAGCCTCCTCTTTTCTAGTGAAAAGAGCTCGAGTCTGTTCAATCTTTTCTTATAGGTATAACCAAAGCTATCATTTTTGTCCTCCGCTATAAAATTAATATCCTCACCACTGATTCCATCACCCTCCCTGGCCACTGTCTGCAGTTGAACCAGAGTGGCATGGACTGGTTTGGCCGAATGGTCTAGTTGATCTTGAATTGAGCTTCTGATCCCATATGCTCTCTATTATAAAGATCTACTTGCAACATCACCTGCCTCCACCACATGTCATGAGTGTATATCAGGAAATTATGTATCTCCAGCCTGTGATTTTCCATTCATTCAGCAAAAAAATTATGTTTGCATCTTTTAAGGTAAGAACATAAAAACAGGAACCAGCTGAAGATGGGGAAGTCTTCATAGAGTACCTGAAGGAACAAAAGGGGCTATTGATGGGTTGGGTGTAGAGGTCTGACAGGAAACAACATATAGTGGTCTGGTGCCTGATAGTTCAAAAGGGGCCAAAGCCACTTGTAACCCACTCCTCTAGTCTTCTCCTGCACAAGATGGTTAGACCCAATACCCACCAATACTGCCAGATCCAAGTAATGTCCAACACTGCCAGATTATGGTCACTGTCAATTTTCCAAACCTGCTTCTCCATTCCTATTGAACTCCTAGGACCCTCTTCTACAGACTAACCCCTTCATCCGCCCCCCCCACCCTCCCCCTGCTCCCCCACCCGCAACTCACAAACCATGAGATCACAGTTCCAGTGCTTTCTTATCCCAGAATTGCTCCCAGTGCATACGACTCTAATCTCCTTCCCCAATACCCTCTGACCTCAGCATCTCTCTCCCATTAATCCAAGATCCCAGGTCCTTATTAGTGTTCATAAGTGTTCAGAGGGTCGAGTAAGAAGGAGGAACTGAGGGAAATCCTTATTAGTCGGGAAATTGTGTTGGGGAAATTGATGGGATCGAAGGCCAATAAATCCCCAGGGCCTGATGGACTGCATCCCAGAGTACTTAAGGAGGTGGCCTTGGAAATAGCGGATGCATTGACAGTCATTTTCCAACATTCCATTGACTCTGGATCAGTTCCTATGGAGTGGAGGGTAGCCAATCTAACCCCACTTTTTTAAAAAGGAGGGAGAGAGAAAACAGGGAATTATAGACCGGTCAGCCTGACATCGGTCGTGGGTAAAATGATGGAATCAATTATTAAGGATGTCATAGCAGCGCATTTGGAAAGAGGTGACATGATAGGTCCAAGTCAGCATGGATTTGTGAAAGGAAAATCATGCTTGACAAACCTTCTGGAATTTTTTGAGGATGTTTCCAGTAGAGTGGACAAGGGAGAACCAGTTGATGTGGTGTATTTGGACTTTCAGAAGGCTTTCGACAAGGTCCCACACAAGAGATTAATGTGCAAAGTTAAAGCACATGGGATTGGGGGTAGTGTACTGATGTGGATTGAGAACTGGTTGGCAGACAGGAAGCAAAGAGTAGGAGTAAATGGGTACTTTTCAGAATGGCAGGCAGTGACTAGTGGGGTACCGCAAGGTTCTGTGCTGGGGCCCCAGCTGTTTACATTGTACATTAATGATTTAGACGAGGGGATTAAATGTAGTATCTCCAAATTTGCGGATGGATGGCAGTGTGAGCTGCGAGGAGGATGCTATGATGCTGCAGAATGACTTGGATAGGTTAGATGAGTGGGCAAATGCATGGCAGATGAAGTATAATGTGGATAAATGTGAGGTTATCCACTTTGGTGGTAAAAACAGAGAGACAAACTATTATCTGAATGGTGACAGATTAGGAAAAAGCGAGGTGCAACGAGACCTGGGTGTCATGGTACATCAGTCATTGAAGGTTGGAATGCAGGTACAGCAGGCGGTTAAGAAAGCAAATGACATGTTGGCCTTCATAGCGAGGGGATTTGAGTACAGAGGCAGGGAGGTGTTACTACAGTTGTACAGGGCCTTGGTGAGGCCACACCTGGAGTAATGTGTACAGTTTTGGTCTCCTAAATTGAGGAAGGACATTCTTGCTATTGAGGGAGTGCAGCGAAGGTTCACCAGACTGATTCCCGGGATGGCGGGACTGACATATCAAGAAAGACTGGATCAACTGGGCTTGTATTCACTGGAGTTCAGAAGAATGAGAGGGGATCTCATAGAAACGTTTAAAATTATGACGTGTTTCGACAGGTTAGATGCAGGAAGAGCGTTCCCAATGATGGGGAATTCCAGAACCAGGGGTCACAGTCTAAGGATAAGGGGTAAGACATTTAGGACCGAGATGAGGAGAAACTTCTTCACCAAGAGTGTGGTGAACCTGTGGAATTCTCTACCACAGAAAGTTGTTGAGGCCAATTCACTAAATATATTCAAAAAGGAGTTAGATGAAGTCCTTACTACTAGGGGGATCAAGTGGTATGGCAAGAAAGCAGGAATGGGGTACTGAAGGAATGGTCAGCCATGAACTCATTGAATGGCGGTGCAGGCTCGAAGGGCCGAATGGCCTACTCCTGCACCTATTTTCTATATTCCTATGTTTCTAAAATCCTTGTTCTAGTGTTCCTACAATGCTGAGACCCCTCCTCCAGTGCTCCTCCTCAAAACACTGCTGGGCCTGGAGACCATATCTCAGTATTACCAGTCTCTGAGCCCACTTCCAATGCTTCCAGATCCCTGGGCCTCCACCAATGCTAGTTGATTGGTCTTCCTCATGATACTACAATCTTTGATGACCATCAGCAATGCCATGGAAGATCAGCTAGTATTTAAAAATTCTAAAACAAAGCTGTAAACGACTATTTTAATCAGGTGGTTTTCTTTCTGTTTGTATCACAGCTAGATCCTCTAGATTATCTGGAAAAACAGCAAATTGGTAATAGCTTGTGTATGAAATGTAAATTTAAAAAAAACCTTCTTAAATCACCTTATTTTGGAAAATCAAAGTGAAATAGTTATAAATTGAACAAAGGCACAACTGCAGCATAGAAATATTTTGTCTGTAAACATGAATTGTTTATGATTTCTAAATATAAACAGAGCATAGCTGGTACAGTTACTCTGTAATCCTTTCTGACGAAAGCATTTTGTAACTTGCTTCTGGTACACTCTGAATGGCTAGTCTTGCTGTCATTCATGAAAAATTCTAGCAGTTTCATCAGATAGTCCTAAAGCTAATAGTTTATGTTATTACACTTTTATTGAAAAGAAAAAAGAAAATTCCCTTTTTTGCCACTATACTATAACGAGATAAGGCTTTACAGGCACAGCCTTTGAAATAAAAATTAAGGAGTTGATAATAGTTTGAACATTATCAGAATAAAGCTGTTAAATTTCATTCTCCAGCTGGTTTTCAATTAATTTGGAAAGTGAAATGAACTCAGAACTCATATTTCACCACGAGGGAGGAAACTCTTCAAGTTTTACAGATTGACAATTATACGGATGCATCCTGGGAAATTCTGCACTCTTCACACCTTCAGATTGCAGTAAGCATAGAATTGCAGATGCAGAATGATAGCTGTAGTGAGAAATATCAATAGCAAGCCCAGACTTCTGAGAGCAGATGAGGCGTTGAACTTAGAAAAAACTTTAATGATGGTATTAAAAGACATGTAAATGTGATGTGTGTGAAAGAGTGGAGAGAAGCAAAAGTAAACTGACTTCATGGTTATCAGTAGGAAATAAGAGCAGGCAGAAGCAAAAGCAAAGTTTGGGGTTGGACACTTTAATTGATTTAATAATCATGGACTTAAACAAAATGGCAGGTGGTCCTGGGCAACTAAAGCACGGCAGGTAAATAGGATTTTGACATTGTAAAATATTGGCACAAAAATGTTACATAGGAAGTAATGGTAGTGTGAACAGGAAGTGCACCATGCACATCTTTTAATATACTACAAAGATAGGTAATAACTTTACAAGTTTGAGTGAAGCAAAAGTGAGTTTTATAGGTAACTTTAAAGAACATGTCTGCCATTATGTTTACATACCAATAAACAGTCTCTATGTAGCTGGAACATACTTCAAGGAGTTAAATTTGAACACTTAATTAAGACAAAAATCTACAACAGTACTTGATTCTCAATCTGCCAAATAGCTTGATGTACTGATATAATGCAAGACTCAATAATCCAACAGGCGAGCTCCTCAGTAACCTATCATGGCTGAGTTCCAACAAGCAGACAGCAAAGAAACAGGGGCTAATACAAAGAAATTATTCATAGCTCATTTATGTTCACTTGTGTTCCAGAATAATAGAAACCCATAATTGGAACCAGTTATCATTAAAAAGCAATGACTGTAAAAACAGCAATGGCAAATAAATATCTATCACAGAGCTTGGGAAATTACGAATATCAGGAATGTTTTCAAAAGTTCCCTTTCTGACGTGATATATTTGGGATTTTTTGCAAATCAACTATTTTTAATGAACAACTTCCAGCTGATCACTTCTCTGCAATTCAGTACTAAGGAGATGAGTGATGTGAACTATCCTGCTACATGTCGCAATTGCATGCAATATCTGTGCTACCTGCCAATTAGAATAATTCCTGCGTGCAGCCGACACTACCATTCATTGGCTGTACGCTTATCGGAAAAGGGAGGGTGGGGGCTATATTGGGAGTCCAGGACGCTACTTAAAGGCAGCTAGAACCTCTGAAGAGGGAGGTGCTTTCTGGCTGAAAGAACTGTGCAATCTGTTCTGGCTGAAGGAGGGAGCAAGCAGCAACCAAGATTATCTGATGCTGCACTGGAGGGGTTGGTGCAGAATGTGGTGAGGAAAAGAGACATCCTTTTTCCCTCAGGGGACAAGAAGCCCTACATACATCTACTCAGGAGGCAGTGGATAGAGATAGCTGAGGGTGTCAATGTCAGGAGCACTGCCACAAGCACATGGCTGCTATGCAGGAAAAAAATAACTACAGTTGTTAGGTAAGAAGTATGTCAAAATATGTTTTGATCACAGCTGCACCACTCACAGCTTCATTAATGTGGCTCAGTGGGTAGCATTCTCGCCTCTGAGTCAGAAGGTTGTGGGTTCAAGCTGCACTTCAGAGACTTAAGCATATAATCCAGGTTGACACTCCAGTTACAGCCAATGAGGTACATTTGAAGTGTCATCTCTGTTGTAATGTAGGAAATGCAGCAGCCAATTTGCACACAGCAAGGTCCCACAAACAGCAATGTGATACTGACCAGATAATCTATTTTAGTGATGTTGGTTGAGAAATAAACCTGGGAGTCCCTGGCCAAAGATCGCCCTAAGTGGAGGAAGTGCATCTGGGAGGGCGCTGAGCACCTCGAGTCTCATCGCCGAGAGCATGCAGAAATCAAGTGCAGGCAGCGGAAAGAGCGTGCGGCAAACCAGTCCCACCTACCCCTTCCCTCAACGACTATCTGTCCCACCTGTGACAGAGACTGTGATTCTCGTATTGGATTGTTCAGCCACCTAAGAACTCATGTTATGAGTGGAAGCAAGTCTTCCTCGATTCCGAGGGACTGCCTATGATAATGATGAAATACTGGCCAAGACACCAATGAGAACCCACCCACCACCCCCCCCCCCTTCGAAGTAGTGCCATAGGATCTTTGATGTCCACCTGAGGGGCAAACGGGGCCTTGGCTAAATGTGTCATTTGAAGAAAAGCATTTCCAACAGTGCGTCACTCCCTCGGCTGACTGGATTGGCAACCTTGATTTTGTGCTCAAGTTTTACACTCAGATAGAAAAGTGCTATCATTCAACCAAGGCTGACACCTTAGCAAAATAAAATAGTGGTCATTTATGCAAGTTTGATATTTTGCAGTGTTTTGAAATAATGGAACATTTCTAGTTTCTCCAAAGCTATCTGTTTACATTACAAATGTTTACACTGAGCTCACAACTTCTGGGTTGGCTTTGCATTCCTTCTATAATTAGTCTTGCATTACTATTGAACAGTAAAAAAAAAACATTAATAGTTGGTACCACTGATGGGCCACGGGATTTGGATATTTTTAGAAATATGATATAAATTGGGTTTTAGAATATTTGCACTGAATAATTGTATTTGAAATGAATCATCAATAACAAAATATATTTCCTCTGTGGTATCAGCACTTTAACAGTTAGTTTTAATGTATGAACAGAAAAAACACACATATATTTTAGTTCCTGTACTGTAACAAGCTTTCTGTCAATAGTTCATATAACTTTAGTTTACTATTACGAATGAGCATAGAATATCGAACATCAAATTTGTATTTGTTTTTATCTTAGTGAAATTTAACTCAGATGGAAATGTTGATGCTGTGGGTGGTTTCGATAAATTTTTAATTTTGTGCATGTGTGTATATATATGATTCATTCGAATCATTGGTGACATTAACTGGAAGAAAAACAAAAGTCATATTATTGTGCTCCAACCTTCCTTTAATAAAAATGGAGAACAATGCACCATTACAATAAAACAGCATACCTGTGGTTTCTTTTTGTTTACTGGTGGCAGCGGTATTACTGGAGGCAAGATGCACGGAACACCAGGTATTGATGGATCCACAAGACCCTCAGTTGTGTCCTTTCTTCGAGATGTATTAAGACTCGGTGGTCTGACCTGTTGTAATCTATACTCCTTCTCATTCGGGCACAGCCTATATGGAGAGTTATAAATACCTGGAAGCTAGGTAGAAAGATAACACTTATTAACTCACTGACATGAAGTAATGCACAAGAAATTAAGCATCTACAAAAAATGTACTTAATTTTTAGTTGTGTTACAAAGTATACAATTTACAGCAACAATGGCTAGATATATTCAATGAACGGATGTAATAATAAATAGTTTTATAAATATACTGCAGCAACAAAAATGCAACTACATTTGGCATTTGACTGGTAATAATTGCAGAAACTCTGAATGGCAAATGACCACCTCGCATCAAATTCAATCATCCAAAAGAAATTATGGTTGTGTGCCAAAATTTATAGAGCAACATTTGCTAAAAGCTTGTGTGTGAGCAATGTTTTTTTTCTCTACCATTCAAGTTTGTCACAAACTTCAGCAGCCCTTTGCCAGCACAGTGGCCTGGGAATCCATTTTATTTGGCAATTTTCTAAACTGATAAAGACTTTGGGGAAATCTGTGCTAGCTGTTTAAAAAAAACTACACCTGAGTTCATACTGTACATTCAAGCTAAAACTGAACTCAATAAAGCTGGTGAATTCTCAGGAGTGACCCTGTTAATAGCTTCCGACTGACCTCTCTGCATCAAGTTCTACTTCTGGCTAGTGTACTGATCACACAGTAGGGCAAATGAGCTGTGAAAACACTGATATTTTTAAGTATAAAATTCTGGGTTGTCATGAAAAAAGGAAATGAGTTATGCAAGAGACACACTTTTGGCACTTTAAGTCCCCCTCCATCATAGGAATTCATGCATGAACTAGAATATTAATTGCACCAGGTCAAGCATATCTGCAAACGTGCCTTTTGTTGGCCAGTCATCCATTGAATAGCATTTAAATTCTGGACCCTTTTGCAAAGCTATCAATCCATCAGTCAGCTTCCTCCCCAATCTAGATGTTTTTCATATAGGCCTTTTATAATTAGGGCCACAGGGGATGGCAAGAAAAGGCACAAGAAGTTTAATGACCGTAAAGAAGAGCATGAAGGAGATCAGTGAATGAAGTATTTGCTGGAGATAGGATTGCTGAATCAACACTGACCACTATACTTCATCATAATTATCAGGACATACAACTGCCACGGGATTTATAAAAATCCCACTCAGCAAATAATTGACCTGCTGTTAAGAAGTAAGGTGGATTGTTAACACATTGCCACAATCCAGCATTCAGTAAAATATTCAAGATTTAATTACTCTCACTGAAAACTCAAAAGGTAACATTTCTGTTTGCCAATTGCACAATTAAACTTTTAAATGAATAGCTGTAAACAGTTCTGGGGTATTCATGTGAGAACTGAAATTATACATTGCCATGTAGTAACATCCTTTCATTCACATAAAAGTTTTGCAAAGATTAATTAAACAAATACCATAATGAATGCTGAAAGCAATTAACAAGTCACTTGAGAAGCATGGATGACCTAGTACTAACTATGGCTTTTAGTTTTGAAAACTACCAAAGGCACAGTTTAAAACAGAAAAAGACGTACCAAAATCTTCCAAAAAGCAGAAAAATAATATATTGGAATCATCAGTGTTTCATTCATTAAATCCTATTTGCTCTAAATATAAATTACATCAACCACCAAACAACTCTATATTATGTATTTAAAATATATATTGGAAGAGGAAATATTTTTCTAGAACTATTAAATCTTCTAAACACTGCCTAAATGTTTTTTTTGAATATTTAGTCTTCATCTGGAGTTATCACATTTCTGATTTTTTTTCGGAACAGGGAGATCTGTAGCATTTTCACTCAAGGCTAAACTGTGACTAAATGAAAACAGAATTTTGATGAATATATAATTTACAAAGGGGTAGGATTTGTGTGTGCAATCTTGGCTAAAAAAGTTGAAAAAGCAGTATTTCAATTAAGATACTCAATTAATAGGTCATCATTGATCTAATTTTCCTTGCCTCTCCCCTCAAAAAACTGTATTTAATATATTTGCTGCGTTATATTTTGTATTTTAACATTATTACATCTGCTTTGAAGTTATTTGCATTTTTGTATTTAAGTTTTAATGTTTTCCTTATTGTTGTTTCAGATTCTTTCTGCCCTCTCATTAGTGTTGGAATTCTTTTGCAGTCAACAGCATATACCTTCTACAACAACTCAAATTACCTCCAAAATTTATATACTGTCATTCTGAATGTTAGGAGTAAGCATCAGTACGCACATAAAGCGTGTAACAAATTCATGACATTGCCCGGGAAAGACAAAAACATAATCTTGATAATTAAATTTACAAAAATCTATCTACAACAGTAACACTACTCCCAACTAATTAAACTATGTATTCTTTAGCAAGATATTCGCAAATATAATAAAGTGCCTTGCACAAAAAATGAAAATCACGTTTTCATCATTACATTGTAGACCACAAACATTATAATCACTTTGAAATATATTAAATAAAGAGAAATTTCAGTCATTTGTATTTTTGTATTTAATTACAATATTTATTTTCGAAAATAATTTAATTTTCACTGTAGTAATTATTTTTCCTGAGGTTGCTTAAAAATTAGCTTGAAAGTGAATATAGTGTGAATTAGTTTAGAATTAAAAATAATTAAATTGAAGTTGGTATATAAATTTCTGAAAAGGGATATTGCAATGTTGAGGGATATATTTGGCTGCATTCTGCTGTTATGCTTCATAATATTATTTAAAATTAGATGATGAGCAGTAATTCTTCCATTTTTATTTCAATTTTTGTTCTACAACAAATTAGATATTATAGCTTGTTCAAAATCCTGTAAAATGTTATTTCAACAGATACTATAAATTGACTTGACCCAACAGTATTCAGAACTGATTACTTGATTGAGGTGCCTATCTATGCAATGCACCTGTTCAAATATATACTGTTCTACCTTTTGCACTCAATTCTTTGTAGTCTCTGCAATTTAACAAACTGCTAAATGTGTTATTTTTAGAAGCTCTAGAAATACATTAAAAGGCTCCTGCTTTATAACGATCATTTGAAAATGAGAATTTTAGACTTTTTAAGCATAATGTATGCAATTTAAGGCAATTATATAAATAAAAATACATGCACGCTGTTATGGTTGTACATTGTATATGCCCGATTTCATATCTTGTCAAACAAATTACAGGTCAGCTGATGCTATATGTGCAATTAACCTTCTGTCTTTAGACTACTTATTCCATAAAAGATGCATTGTTTTTAACATTAGCAGTTAAAAATCTTTTTAAAAAGAGCTGTTGGAATACTTAACTCATATAATAGCACAAACATAAATAAATTATTTTATTCCTATACTACATGCAATATTATTTAGCTATTAGACATTTTTCTATTTAAATACGCCGTTCCTGGATGTTGTGTGTTTTGGCTTTAAAGGAATTCACTTAACTTTTTTCATTTTTATTATGCAAGTGATGCTAATGTTTACTGAAAACTTTTAAGTACAGCACCAAGTTGGGAATGATATGACGGCAGACTTGAAGTTTGTTTTTTGCTAATAACATGAATAAAGTTAAACTGTATATCTAATAAGATTTTAGTATCAGCTTAGGAGGGGATGTTAGATGCTGATCCAAGATTATAGGATCTTTTGATAAGGTCTAAGTAGTTGACTGTGCAGCATTAATTTGAAGATAAATAATGTATAGCAAGTTGTACATTGTTTTGTTCAGTATAATCTCCTCTATAATGTACACTAATGATAGGTAAAATAATTTATATTTATAATATATTAAAAATAATTTACCATTATGATTTTATACAAGGTTATACGAAAAAGCGGTGTGATCTCAGTTTATTTCATGCGCATCAAGATATTCCACATCACATCTGTAAAACTCCAAGATGTTCAAATTCAATAGACCGACATCCAATTGGGCTAGAAATTCGTCAATTAGCGCTATTGCCAGTTTTTTGGCGCTAATCGCGGTAGCGTTTTTTTTAATGCCAGAATACCACTATCGCAATAGGTCGCAAAATTCACCAAACAGTGAACAACGATAACGATAGCAGTAAATTCCAGCGTTGCACAACTGAATTTCTGCGCCGGTGCCAAATTTACCGATATTAAAGAAAAACCTGACCTTCTACGCTTGCGTAATTTTTTTTCCTTCCACTTTATCCCCACGATCCCAGTCAGCTGTTTCAGCCATTTTTCAAAGAGCATTTTAAAAACAAGATCGAGGAGAATCGAAAATACAAGGCAAATTCAGCAGGAAGTTTACTGCAGATGCCAATGAGGCCCTCATCACTGTAATAGAAAGCAGATGGGGGGAGTTTAATAAGAAGGGTCGATCTAAACTCCCCCCAGCTGCTGTAAGAAGCAATGTAGGAAAAGGCGGAATGACCACTGCAAGGTTGTCATATTTTTATTGATGCACTCACATTACTTAAATTGCAAATGTGACACATGTTGGTATTGGTAGGCTTAGTGTTGCACCTTATTTGCCATGAATGATCGTCACACATTATTAAGACTGCTTTTTGACATCTTAAAAGATGTTTCTGCACTTTGATGTCTTCCTCATGAACCACGTGCAACTACCAGGGCCATTAAACAGAGGACTGTATTAAATGCACACAGTGCTTTGAAAATACAGTGCAGACACCAACTCTTTTAGCTGCGGCCACTAGCTCTTTTGAGGAAGACAGAATATTCTTGGGCTTTCCCCCATCCGAGGCCCTGGGTCCAAGTGGCGTGCAGCAACGCACATCCAGGGTTGAATCCCGTATGCCGTCTCTGCGGACGATGAGTCGGCAAAGCCGGTCTGCTGAAGGACAGGCAGGCGCACACCTGGATTTGGTGGGACTGTCTCGGGAGAGCATCCAGCTCAGTTGGCAGCTCCTCGACGTCTTAGGTGGGATCTCTGGTAACATTACCAAATTTTATTGAAGTTCCCAAATTAAAGTTTCCAAAGTTTCAGAAATGTAAAAACGATTCAGAAATGTATTCATGTTTTATAAATTGTTTTTTTTCACCTTAACCATTCTTGTGTAGTGTCTCATTTGCAGAATAAGAAGGGGGATAGTCAACATGGTGGGATAAAGTGGGCAGTCAATGGTGAACCTTCATGCCTTCATGCAAAGTGTTGAATTATGAGCTGCTGACGTAAGGCTTTTGCAGTGGCGAAAGCTGCACGAGGCCTCCCCGGTGGGGATGATGGCATGGGTTCGCCAGGCTCCTCGTCCTTCTCGTCACTATCCTCCTCCTCCTCCCCTTTCTCCTGACATGGTCCTGCAGTCCCCAGATGCAAATCCTGTCCCCTCATGATGGCTAAGTGGTGTTGCATGCAACACACCACAATGAATTCTGAGACCTGCTGAGGGGAGGACTGCAGGCAGCCTCCAGAATGGTCCAGGCTTTGGAAACGCTGCTTGAGCACTCCAATTGTCTTTTCGACGATGTTGCATGTGGCTATATGGCGGTCATTGTAGCGATATTCAGCTTCTGTCTGAGGGTTCCGGAGCGGGGTCATGAGCAAGGTGGCGAGGCTGTAACCTTTGTCCCCCAGCATTCAGCTCTGGCCTTGTGGCTCAAACAGGTATGAGACACTGCTCTCACACAAGACGAAAGCATCATGGATGCTCCCTGGATGCGCTGAATATGGTCGCAGACGATCTGTACGTTTAGGGAGTGGAATCCCTTTCGGTTTCGGTAAACCTCTGGATCCTCTAAAGGTGCTCACAGGGCGACGTGCGTACAGTCAATGGCAGCCAGTACCTTGGGGAAACCAATAATTCGTGAAAAACCTATAGCCCTCTCACTCTGTGCCTTCCTAGTCAATGGGATCTTTATGAAGTCCATCCTGCGTGTGTACAGTGCAGTAGTCACCTGGCGAATGCAGCGATGTGTAGTGTGCTGCGAGAGCATGTGCATAGTACTGCAACGTCTCGAAGCAAATTATTTTTGGAACTCATTCAGTAAGTTGCTTTTGTTGGAATGTAGTAACTGTTATAGAAAGAAGACACTGCAATATGTGTGCGCACTAGGTCCGTGCAGCAGAGCTGGTCTCCAGTTGTCTTGGATAACCCTTGCCACTGGACCAAGACCTAGTTCTGTCAAGCCCGTGTGGTGGCTGGTGTGCAATGGCCACCACACGTTAAAAAAAATCCATGCGCAGGCATCTTCCATCCTTCAGGATGTAGTTCGCGACCTGGAATATCAGGTCCTTCATTGAAACACCTGTGAACTCATCCCTTTTCAGTGTGGAAGCAAGTCATCCTACATCTCTTTAGCACCAAAAAAAATACTTTTTCCGCTCCGCTATGGCGGTGAAACGAGCACAAACTTGCTGAATTTCTAGCCCAATATGTCATGTTTTGTTTACACTTGAAGTTCAAATAAAAATAAGGAAACACTAACATTTTTATTGAATCTTAACTACAAAATTACATACACATGCACAAATATATTGTGGAATAGTTATTTTATGTCACTTTAGAGAATGCAATCAAATGATCACAATAAATCCAGATTTGGAACTGAAACTATAAAGAACTTAGGCATCTCACACTCTAGTCTTCTGCCATCTGTCACTGTCAATATTGATTTTCTGTTCATTTTAATAGGGTGAACTGAGGATTTTACAAAACTGAAATCAACTGGTAAAAGTGAATGTAAACATTCAAATTACTAAGGATTTGAGCTGTTAATAAGATCTGAACTTTATTGAATTCTCAAAAAGCCATTACCTTATATCTAATGCCAACATTGCCTATAAAATTCACTATTATTAGGAACCTGGCCAAAAAGATCAACAAAACTGATCATAATTGTAGATGACACACAAGTGTCAATCAGACCTAGAACTCCATCCTGGAAATGGGATGACAAAAAGAAAGCTTTTGCCAGGTACTGTAACAGAACTTTAGAAGCTTCAAATATTTTTAAATAACCTATATCAAAACCTATGAAGATTTGATCATTTCTGTCGTGGTAGCAAGAACTGGATTGAGAAAGTACAGTCAGGACTTGGAGAATGGAATTTTATGTTGGTAATGAAGCCTTGAATTAGACATAACAGTAGGCCTTAAAAAAGAAAAACTTTGAAGTATCGCATCTTTATTAAAGCCCTACCTTTGCTATTATGTTACAGAGAAATTAGATTTAAAGTTTTCAGAATGCAAACCTAAGTATTTTCCTAAACTGATGTAGTTGCAATTTTTAGCATTACCCAAATATATAGTGGTATGGCTATCTTCCAGGATTCTCAGGATATTCAATTGAAATTTTCTTTATATTGGAATACTTTATTGTGATACACTGATTCCTGAACTTGGCTCTCTTTGGCGTTCACGTTTGAGCCCCTGCTGGATAGTATGGATGTTAGTTAAGTACAGGACTAAGCTCAACTGTGATATGACTGAATACCCTGTTGGCACTCACTATCTAAGCTTATATATGAAAATAACTACTTGGGTAAGGTAACAGAGCACTGTCAGTGCCCATGAAATTGTACTCTAATATAGCCGAGTTGATGAATTAGAAATCCACTTCAGTGTGTAATCATCATCACAGGCGGTCCCTCGAACGAGGATGACTTGCTTCCACGAGTTCACAGGTGTTTCGATGAAGGACCCAATGTTCCAGTCCTGAACTCCAATTGAAGGGGTGGAAGATGCCTGTGAGTGGATTTTTTTTAGTGTGTGGTGATCGTTGCACATCAGCCACCACACGGGGTTGACAGAGCTAGGTCTTGGTCCTGTGGCAAGGGTTAACCATGACGACTGGAGACCTACTCTGCTGCATGGACCTAGCGCGCACACATATCGCAGTGTGGGCTGTCCCTGGGACCTCGGCTCTTCTGGGCCCCGTATCCTCATCTGTCGCACTTCTGCCACAAACACACGTTGCTCCTCCGCCCCGACTTTCCCACTCCTCTGTACCTGGGCCCTGCCGATATTCCTGCCCACGCTCCAAAACGGCGACAGGGTTTTGATGATGTCACCCAGTCGCCCATCTCAAAATCCTTGGAGCAGCTCGTGCTGGAGGTTGACGTGGTATGCCACTCCAGCTCTTGTATAGCCCAACCTGCGGAGCTGTTCTCTCGCAGGTCGGGGCGGGGGCACAATGTGTAATAACAACAGATTGATAATGGGGGAAAAGAGTTTTTTTTATGTTGCCTTTTAGAGAAATACCCTAGAAGACAGGCCTGTATTCCAATTATGTTTAATTAAAAACCCTCTGAAATGCATAATTAAGTGACTTTCTTTGTTATTCCATTTGTCTTTCCTCCTACCTTAAATACAATTACTAGGGAATAATTCCAGATATTGGCATTACCTCACTGAAGTGGCAACTTTTCAGAGTGAAAGCCTAGATAGTGAGTGTCAACAGATTATTGTCATGGGCAGGCTGCATCACAGTTTAGCACATATGCACTTTCCAGCAGTGGTTCCTGGAAAGTAAATAGGACTGGGGCTCCTTGCCCAGTGGCTCAGTTGGTAGCACTCTCAACTATGAATCAGAAGGTTGTGGGTTCAAGTCCCAATCCAAAGCCTGGAGCACAAAAATCTAGGCTGACAATCCAGTGCAGCACTGAGGAAGTGCTGCACTGTTGGAGGTGCCATCTTTTGGATGAGACGTTAATCCGAAGCCCCGTCTACTCTCTCAGGTGGACATTATAGATCCCATAGCACTATTTCAAAGAAGAGCAGGGGAATTATCCCCGGTGTCATGGCCACTAATTATCCCTCAATCAACAACATTAAATAGATTATCTGGTCATTATCACATTGCTATAAAGGACTTTGATATGTCCGGAGGTCATGAAATGTGCTATATAAATGCAAGTGTTTCTTTCTTTCTAACATTTCCCCTCCTACCCCAGGAATAGTGAAACCAACTCTGGTGTGTTCTTTCCTCCAACTACTCCCCAATCGCCTCCCCCAAACCCGCACCAGAAATCAGTTAATTCAGCACAGACTGGAGCACAAACTTAGAATCTTCCTTGTCTGAAAGGCCCATTAACATACAATTGAGCTAATTTATGCTTTGAGCCATTAGCTGAATTCTGAAAAACAAATGATAGAGTACAAAAAGGTCCATTTATGACATTTCATTTTTTTGTAATGATGTTATTTCTTTTTGTACAACAACATCTTGGCTCATTGATTTACATGCAGTACAATTATTTTAAAAATGAATTACATTTCTAATTTTGTTATAATTATCTCTGGCTGGGTTTTTAGGATTAACTTATTTTTTAGTTGTGAAGTTACAGAAGTATTTTTGATGTTAAAAAACCAATCAAATTGCTTTGTTGCAAATCATTTGCTTCTTTTCAGTCAAATTCCATTTTAAGAACTTATTTCCCTCCTTCCCCAAAAAAACACGTCCCAAACGTGTGTGAAAATATCCTCCAACTGCATTCACAAAGGAATAATTGAAATGAGTTTAAGACTGGCGATTGACAGAACAATAATGGCCCCAAGTTTCTGCAACCCCTTTTTCCAGCACATTTACCCATGGTGCGCCGACTTTCTACTCCAAAAACGGTGCCAAAAATGTAGCTGCTAATTCTCCCTGCTTGTGGACTATATTAGGGTCTGGCGCAGCGTGGCAATCACCGTGGGGGGGGGCGGAGCTACAGCCCTGCACCGAAAACAGTGCTAGCAGCTGTGCGCATGCGCAGTAGAGTCTGCGCGCATGCGCGGTAGCTCCTCGCCCTCTCAGCGCGTCCCGATGCTCGCCGCCCCTATCCCAGGCCGAGTGGCCTGCCACACAGGCCGGCCGCTGCCATCCCGCATTCACTTAAACTCCAGTTCAGTGCGTGGGCGGTGTGTGCCGAGGGAAGCTTGCCGGGGAGCCTGGGGGAGCAGGAGCAGGAGCTGGAGGAACCTGGGGGAGCAAGAGTTGGAGGAGCCTGGGGGAGCAGGAGCAGGAGCTGGAGGAGCCCGGGGGAGCGGGAGCAGTAACTGGAGGAACCCGGGGAAGCAGGAGTAGGAGCTGGAAGAGCCTGAGGGAGCAGGAGCAGGAGCTAGAGGAGCCCAGGGGAGCAGGAGCAGGAGTTGGAGGAGCCCAAGGGAGCAGGAGGTGGAGGAGCCTGAGGGAGCAGGAGGTGGAGGAGCCTGAGGGAGCAGGAGTAGGAGCTGGAGGAGCCCGGGGGAGCAAGAGCAGGAGCTGGAGGAGCCCGGGGGAGTAAGAGCAGGAGCTGGAGGAGCCCGGGGGGCTGTGGCTCGAGTCCAGTGTTTGCACCTTTCAAATAGTTCCTTTCACATGCCCCGGAGGGCTCTCCTGCTGCTTGTTGCAAGCCTCCCGCCCCCAGCCCTGGCCGAAGGGCTTGCCGGTGCGTGCTGCAGTCAGCAAGTTAGAACTTTTCATTTTTTAGTAATTGATTTATTTTTCATTTATTATTGATGATGGTTTTTATGCTTCTTTAATGTTGTTGTGAAGGTGTTTAGTGCTTTGCAAAATCCTCTCACTTCCTTTCCCCCCCCCCCCCAATCTCTGGCTACCTGCGCTGATTTCTTAATTCACTACAAGGTTTTTCTGAGCGGACACCAGTGGCCACATACCCTGACCTAAATTAGTTTGGAGTAACTTTTAGCTGGCTAAACTTGCTTAAATGGCCAAAACAAGCGTAAGTGCCTGGTAATGCCCTCTTTTGAAAAAAAAAACTAAACTAAAAAAAAAACTAACTAACTCACTTACACTAGAGCAAATTAAATGGGGAGAATTGCGATTTTTAAGTTACTCCAAAAAAATCTAGTTGCTCCAAAAAAAACAGAGCAACCCTTGGGGAAACTTGGGCCCAATAAGGGCCATTAAGGACTTTGTAATTCAAAGTCGGAAGACATGAACAAGAAATGGCATACATTACATAAAATACCTTTCCTGTGAAAAACCAGCCTGTTTTCAATGAGTGAACTAGGATCCAAGATCGATTGTTGAACAAGGCATGCTGATTTCAATAATCAATCTGACACTCCGACCACAGAGTTGAAAATGATTGGTTCATCAAAAGCAGGAGGCATAATAGTTTATTTGTACGCAGTACTGTATTATTATTTATATTACTACCAGTAAAACAGAGCTATGAAACAACAGCACGGTAACAATCACATTTGTATGAGCTTTCCTGGCAATTCACTCCAGAAATCAAATGTAGTGAAATGCGATAGTGAAATACATAGTGAGATTGTAAAGTTTCTTAATTCTTGCTGAGTTACATACATAACTAACCATTTTCTTTCATCAATGTTTTTTTTATTCCTCCTCTCCTGAAGGTGGCACATTCTGTAGTTACACAGGGACAGTGACATGATCCACAGGGGCTCCACAGTGCCAAATGCAAGTGGTCATTTTTCATACAAGGACTTCGCTGAATAATGTTGAACACCCATGAATCAGAACATACAGGGTTTGAACCTTGCTGTAGAAAATCCCGGTAAGTGGAGATGAGAGCTCCAGCTCTGAAGTCAGAGTTGGCATCCAGAGGAATATTCACATCCCATGGGTGTCAGTACCCCTTTTCCCCTTTATTGGCCCCAAGTTTCGCCATGATTTGCTCCTGATTTTTAGGAGCAACTGGTGTAGAACGGAGTATCTTAGAAATCGGAATGCTCGCCATTTAGTTTGCTCCAGTTCTAGTCAGTTAGAACAGTTTCACTTTGGAACAGAATTATTTTTTCAAAAGGGGGCGTGTCCGGCCACTTACGCCTGTTTTCAAAGTTTCGTCAGTGAAAACTTACTCCAAACTAACTTAGAATGGAGTAAGTGAAGATTTTTGTACGCTCGAAAAAACCTTATCTACACCCTGAAAATCAGGCGTAGGTTACAAATCAGGCGTAGGGAATGGGGGGGGGGGGTGGTTTAAAGGGAAGTTTACAAACATTAAACACTTCAGTTTTACAAATAAAGAGCCATCATCAATAATAAATGATAAAAACATCAATAAATCAACCAATAAATCAATCAAAAAAAATTAATAAGAAATAATTTTTTTTAAAAATCAATAAATAAAACATTTTCTACTTACCGACTGCAGCACCGGGAGCCTTCCAACAGCGTGGTTGGATGCCCCCCCCCAGTGTGTCTCTGTCAGTGTCTCTATCTCTCTGTCTGTCTGTGTATCTCATTCTCTGTCTGTCAGTGTCTGTGTTTCTGACAGCGAGGGGAGGGGGAGGAGGGGGTTAGAGGGAGAGAGGGGGGGAGCAGAGGGAGGGAAGGGGGAGGGATGGGGGAGAAGGGGGAAGGGGGGAGGAGGAAAATGGGAGGGGAAAGAAGAGGGGGAAAGGAGATGGGGGGGCAAAGGAGATGGGGGGAAAGGAGATGGGGGGAGGGAAGGAGATGGGGGGAGGGAAGGAGATGGGGGGGAAAGGAGATGGGGGGGAAAGGAGATGGGGGGAGGGAAGGAGATGGGGGAGGGAAGGAGATGGGGGGGAAAGGAGATGGGGGGTAAAGGAGATGGGGGGGGAAAGGAGAAGGGGGAGGGAGGCTGAACGGGTCGGGCCAGGCCTGG
This sequence comes from Pristiophorus japonicus, assembly GCF_044704955.1. Lineage (NCBI taxonomy): Eukaryota > Metazoa > Chordata > Chondrichthyes > Pristiophoridae > Pristiophorus > Pristiophorus japonicus. Next base: position 70,104,230 of record NC_091985.1, read on the forward strand.
CCCGAGACTTCAGGCAGGGCCCAAGACTTCGGGCAGGGCCCGTCCCCAGCACCAGATTTACAGGTAGGTGGCGTTGGGTCGGGTCGGGATCGCGGGTCGGGTTGGGGGGAGCGCGGGTCGGGGTCGGGAGCGCGGGTCGGGTCAGGGGGGTGGTGGGAGGGAGGTCGGTTCGGTTCAGGGGGAGGGAGGGAGAGGGAGGTCAGGCCGGGTCCAGTCCGGGGGCGGGAGAGGGGGAAGCGGGAGTCGGGTCGGTGTCGGTGTTGGGTCCGGAGGCGGGGGGTGGGAAGTGGGAGTCGGGTCGGGTCCAGTCCAGGGGGTCGGGTCGGGTCCGGGGGTGGTGAAGCGGGAGTCGGGTCCGGTCCGGTCCAGGGGTGGCGGGGGGGAGCGGGAGTCGGGTCGGTGTCGGGTCCGGAGGCGGGGGGCGGGAATCGAGTCGGGTCGGGAGGAAGCAGGAGCTGGGCGTGGGAGGCAGCCTTATGCACGCAGCCCCAGTGAGGCCATTCGGTCAGGGCTAGGGGCTGCGTGCTTTGGCCCCTCCCACACAGTTTTGGGCGCCTGGAGCTACTGCACATGCACGCCCACTGTAGTGCGCATGTGCAGAGGTACCGGCACTGTTTTCAGCGCAGGGACCTGGCTCCGGCCCCTACAGCTCGTGCTATGCTGTGCCGAGCTGCAAACAACCTGCAGGGAGCTGGAGAATCTGGAAGTTTTTTTTAGGCGGACTTTGTGGCGCGAAAAACGGGCGTCCAGGTCGGGACTGCGCCGTTCTAGGCGCGTCTCGAAACTTGGGCCCATTGTATGGATTGCAAGAGTCTATAAAAAAACTCCTAATCATATAAGACTAACCACCCTATCGAATGGTATAAAGATGGAAACAGCCATGGAAGGTGTTCATGTCACCACCTGTTTGACAGTTATTCAGCTTTTGAATCCTTCTATTACGGCTCACTATTTTCCAAGGGAAGAGTGTGAAGGTACAAAATCAACTACCTGTATTTGATTTTACAGGCCATCACAACCAATCCCAACGAGTCCTCACTTGGCATCCACACATGCTCACTTCCAGCAGGAATCGCTAGATAGTGAACAAGAGCAGGAACTCTGGCTGATTTTTAAATCCCCTATCGCAGGAACACTGAAGCCAATTATTGCATTACCTTGGCTGGAATTGGCTAATTCAACACAGACTAGACATATAACTGAGTCTTTCCTCGTCTAAATTATGCAGTAGCATTCTGTACAGTGCACTTACTCACTGAGTTGTCCGGGGTGTCTTTTTAAAATCAAGTTTAAAAAAAAAACTCTGGTAGTTTTATACATAATAGCCATCTCCATCTTAATATGAAAAGTTGGGACTGGATACACTTAAATATGAAAGAGGATTTAAAATATCTTTTCAAAGAAAAATATATCACCGTAGCACTTTTAAATTTAGTATTCCTCATTCATTAAGTGAAACTATACTCTGCAGATTCCATGGATACCAGCTTTTGAAACTGAATTAAATGCTGAACACTGTTGTCATTACAGAATAATTTGTGATCCAGCAATGGGTTCATGCCTTGTGAAAGGTCTTGTGAAAACTACCAACTAGATTTTCAAAATTGCGTTGAGTGGTGACTGAAGTCATGGATCCATAATAAATATGTTTTTTGATATCCCTTTCTTTGTGTAATAATATCCCTTGCAGTGGAAGCAGCATTCCTCTTAAATCAATGTAGAGTTCAGTAGATTGAAGACCTGTAACCATGAGCCAGAAAAAAATTCCAGCATCTTTGGATGAAGGTGAAGTATTGCTTTCCTTATGCCAGATTGGGCAAGTGGATCAGCTACCTGAGCATGAAATTTACTTACCTGTCTAGTCAAGGGCAATTTATATCATAATACTAGCCATGGATTCAGAAGGAGGATATATTACTTGTGAATCAGAAGGCCACCACTGACCTGCTTGGGACTGGAAGCTGAAGTATTGCATTGCTTTCAATGTTGCTCCTAGTTCCAACCTAAATGGGAGGTGAATTGAAATAGTGTCTAAATTTCCTGCATCAGTCTATCTTCTAAGTGTCCACACCATACGGTCAGGGAGATATTACCAATTAAAATTATAGAAACATTGTCAGAATTCTGCTCTAGACGTCCCAATACCACATGGCATTGCTTACACTGTCTTGGGTAGATAGTTCAGAAAATGTTATGCTCCGGTAGCTGATTATAATTAAATCTACTTTTATTCTTTAGTTTGTTTTACATTACCAGTATTCTGTGGTAACCCGGATCAGAATGGAAAAAAAAATCTATAGCTACTTCATTGGCTGTAAAGCGTTTTGGGATGTCCTGGAGTTGTGAAAGGCACTATATAAATGCAACTTCTTTCTTTCATGAGATTGAAGTACATTTATCCAAGATATAGGTGCCTAACCCATCACCCTGTATTCGCTGAACTACATTGGCTCCCAGTCCACCAACTCCTCGAATTAAAAATTCTCTTCCTTGTGTTCAAATCCCTTCATGGCCTCAACCCTCTCTAGGTCTGGAAGCTCATCCAGCCCTATAACCATTCACGAACTCTGCGATCCTCCAATTCCCATCTCTTGTGTATCCCTGACTTCTTTCACACCACCATTAGCGGCTATGCCTTCAGCTGTCCAGGTCCTAAGCTCTAGAATTCCCTCCCTAAATCTCTCTGCCTTCTTAAAAGCCTACAGGGGGCAAAATTGTCCTCGCCCCGTTTTGGGGTGGTAACCTTCCGGGGACAGGACTGCTATTGCCCGGCCCAGAAGTCCTGCCCACTACGCGGAATTGGGTATGTGCACTCCTAAAAGGAAGTGGAGCGCTGACTATGGCACTCTGCTTCCTTGGAGGGGCGTTCCAGTGGTGGGAGTCCAGTGCTACACGGTACTTCCACATAGCTACAATGCCCCTCCCCTTCATTTAAAGAGTAGGGCCGCTGCATACTCTGCAGGCCCTTTAGTAGCCAGCCACAGGGCCACCAGGGACACAATCGACCAGGCCAGCGGCCCGGCACCCAAAACAGCGTGCCGGGCTGCATGATGGCGGCACTGTCAATACGAGGGCTGTCATTGTTGGGCTGATGCAAGAGTCAGCCGACAAAATAAAGTGACGGCCCACGGCCCTATAGGCTTCCACTTTAAGGGGCACCCTGGCGGCAGATGTCCACCAGCTTCGCACCCCATGAGGCTGGTGTTGATATCGGTCCACGCCAGCCTCGCGGGGCAATTTCCCCCCGCAGGGCGCATAGGATTTGGCATGGGGCAGTAAGGTGTTGGCACGCACAGCAATAGCATCATCTCCGGGCATGTGACGGTGCAGGGCGCTAATCCCAGGGCGTGGCACTACTGGGACAGAGCCCTCCAAACCACCAGGCAATTTTCTGGGAGGTGCTATCACCCCACTCCCTGGACAATAAATTCATTGCTTCCCGTTAATGCACCCCGGAGAAGTTAACGGAGCTATAAAAAGGGGCTACATCTTTGATCAAGTTTCTAGGCACCGATCTTAATGTCTCCTTCTTTGGCTCGGTGTCAATCTTTTTCGTCTGATTACACTCCTATGAAGTGCCTTGGGTCGTTTTACTATGTTAAAGGTGCTATATAAATGCAAGTTGTTGTAGACATCATTCAGCACTTGAAGGCTCTGGTTAGGGAGGCTATACGAATGAACAGTACTTTGTACTAGTAATATTTTCTTTCAAAAAAACTTTTTTTGGCATCTCTAATGGATGTGTGGAAGTAGTTGATTTTTGTTAAGTTTAATGTTTAAAATCTGATCTCAAGTCATCTCCCCAAAACCATAACAAAGGTTCCATCAGTTAAGAGATACAATCACCATTGAGGAACAGGATCCACTTTATAACATAACCAATGACAAAATGCATTGGGATCTTGGGAGAGGCCCTTTGATGTGAAAGTTATAGCCCTTGGACATGATCCCACTTCATTCACCCAGGTGTCCGTAGTGATTGTCTCCCACTGACTGGGTGATTTGGCAAAACACATTTGTTAAAAAAACACATTTGTGCAAGAATTACTGAGGGCAGAATAAGTAATATCAAGCTATTATATCAATTATAACTTGGATTCATTTATTTCTGTACCTTGTTCCAAAAACATTGCCATTTTCAACTGAGAAAAATGTGATTAGAAATTTTTGCAACATAAAAAAATGATATTGTGCTCTAGCAAATCTTTACAGAACTATATATACAAGTTAACATATTTTGCCATATTGTATGTATATTTTTGTATGTGACCTATTAATTATATTATGTAGCATATGTGGGGACCCCTTCCTCTACTAGTATTTCAGCTTTTGAGGTTTTTAATTTTAATACAGCACTGTGACAAAAATACCTCATATATTTTCCTAATGCTTTCTTTCAATTTAGTCATGTTGCTCATTTGCATCACCATGTTGACTTGTTTTCTATCTTTTTCTTTGAAAATAACACGCGTGTAAAAAAATGATGGCTTTGAAACCCATGTATAAACTGAAAATTGTGGAAAATCTTTCTAGAACTTTCATTGTGCAAGTCATGAGTTTTAAGGATATCACACATGCAATCATCTCTACAAAAGTTAGTTGCACTAAAAAAGTTTAAAATTGGTCCACTGAAAAAAATTAAAAATCGGTCCTCAAAATTCTAGCAAAAATGTTATTAGTTTTTTTTAGCTCTACAATACTGCTGGTCAGCAAAAAACTGAATATTGTACTAGCGTAATTTTTTTCTGACCATAACATTCTCTGCTGCAGCACATATTTGTTAGGACTCCTTCATGAATGGACAAACCATATAAATTACCTGATTGATATCTCAGCCCTTGCAAGATTACACTTTTTTTTTTACAGAATCCAAACATACAATTATAGACAAATATTACAGCGCTTACATTACTGGAGCACTATAAAAATATGAAATAAAGAAGTAAAAAAAAGAAAATCACAAATTGTACACTTTTGTAATGTGACATTTGAAATATAAGCTCAGCTTCTTGTCCATGTCAACTTAATTGACTTCTTTGCAACATGTATATGGCAAAGTACTGCATCAGTCGTATAGCAGTTAGACAAACAAAAATGATTTTACTGCCCTTTTACTATTCTATTTTTCTACCTATTTTGCCAACTATGTAAACAGAGGCTGCTTTGTTTGCTTGTAGCAACTCATCAAAAAATTCTTCCAGACATTTCTAGACACATCGATTTTGAAAAGCGGCTGCTTTATGAACCTAAAGCAGCCTTCATAAAACAAGTCTGTCAGTTGCAATTAACCTACGCTTCGGAACTCTACCCTGCTGAAACAGTTGCAGAAAAGATAAGACAATTAAAAAAATGTTTTACCATCTTAGTTTAACAGCTTGTTGGCTAGTGCTTGACAATACTACAACACAAAACGAGGCAGTCAAAATGAGTTGTTAGGCTGAGGTTATGCCCTTCCTGTTGTGTTATCTGCCAGCAGATCAAACTGCTGACTTGGACTCTTTCTGCCAACAATGCTGATGCTGCCTGTATGAAGATGCTGTCACCTAGTAGTCATGGTGCTTGCACTCCACAATAGAAAAGCACTAAATTGAACTCGAAGTATTGTCTTTGTGATATCATTTCAGCAAGTCATGTCCCATTCAGCCTGATAGTTTATCTCTGTCAGGCAGGGACCCAGGCGACTATGCAAGCTGTCAGGACAGGTACACAGACCTGCTCAGTGCTGAGGAGGTAATGCATCTTTCGGGCTTGGTAATGCTTTCTCCTCTCTTCTTCTTCTATAGCTTTCTTTTCCCGTTCCTTCTTCTTTGTCTCTTCATACTCCTCCAGTCCTTTCCTACAATTAAGCAGAGATTCACCATGCACATGAACTGACAAAAGCTAAATTTATAAGCAACTCCTTCAATTTCAATTGTTATGCCTTTTTCAATGACTCTTAAGCAAGATATTTTACTCAAGGTTACAATAGTGAATATATTGACATTTAAAAATCACATTGCTTTGCTTTTGCAGAGGTGCAATTTTTAATCAACATTAGGCCAAACTGCAAAATAGAAGAATTACCTGCAATGGCATGGCCCCATCCGGCTTCTGAAATTGCTTATTAATATGAAATAAGTTAGAGAATAGCCTATTTATGTTTGTGTACAGTTTTTCAGGCCTTAGAGATCAAAAAGTTGTACTCACCGTACCTTTTGTACTGTACTGCAACCTGGTAATATGACCTTTCCTGACCTGCATCTCAAACCTATTATTAACTGCTAAGTAGATTTGTAAAGCCAAACAAATTTATTTCCAATGAAAGGATCTGTATCTGCTTCTCTTGCTTTGTGTGGCACCCAACAAACCTCATTAGATCTGTCTATTTCTGCTCGACCTAAGGTGTTTGTAACATCAGTGACCTCTGTGTCCTTAAAGAGATTTCTTAATACTAATCCATTGCAGAAAACAGAGTATTAATTATATTTAAATAATTATATTTATGTAAGATGTAATACAGTAATGAAAAAAGTGGATTGTATTTTAGCCAAAAGAACAGTTGCCATCACTATCAATATCAAAAGTGGCAAAAAAACCTTCTCAGATCCCAACACAAAAAGTTAAACATAAGAACAGCAGATTTATCTGAGAATATCTAATAGAACACTTTGTCAAGTAAACAGATTAAATAATACCTATTATGATTTTATCAAATTCTATTAATTAAATGTTTTATCCTTGTGTACTAATGCACTTTTTAACTAGGTTTACAATTTAAATTACACATGTTCTGCATGCCCTTCAGATCTGTTGTGGAAAACAAATTTTACATTATTTATAACCATCCAACAAACAAAAACAAAGCACATTCACATACATTTCTGTTTTAATACAAAATAATTTTAAATCACCACTTAAATGTACACATCTGATTAAAATAGTGCAAATTATTTATTCAAAGGACCATAGATTGTTTTAAACTGTCAGAGAATTCAAATTTTAATGATCAGAAATAATATCAATAATTTGCATTAAAAGGATATAGATCATTTAAGCAGTGTAGCTTGTTCTTAATGTGCATTAAAAGAATATAAAAATACAGTTTTTTGCAATATTTAATCTAATATATTTGGATTCAAACATTCTGCACAGTTGCCTTCATTTAAATGCCAATTTTCATGGCTTAAGAAAGGTTTGAGGTATTGCATACAGTACATTTTCCAATTAAAATAGTTTTACTAAAATATCCTGATTACATTGAATTGAACTGGGATTTTATAAATAAGCTGTAATTTATTATTAAATGTTAAATCCTTTCAAAATATATATTCATTTCTTAACAAAATGATTTTTAAAAGATTTCATCAGTAAATATCAGAATTTTTAAAAAGACATTCTGCTTGTTGAGGTAAATGTGCACATATGAACCTTTGGTTCTTAAATTATATCTATAAAAATATGTAACTTATCTCACATTTAAATTTGTATTAAAGTCCTCCATCCCCAGTCACGCACAAATATGTGTTTATGCAAAAATTCTGTTTGGCTTTAGAAGGGTTAAATTAATTGCCTCACAAGAGAAAACTTACATAGGGGAAATTATCTGATTATGGCAGTAATAATTGCACAGCTGTTTAACACAGATAGAGAAATAATTCATGTAGGCAATAGGCCGTGGTGGCAATGACATTCTGCATTTAGTAAATATGCAAACTGTTCAGTCCTAATTACCCACACTAAAGGATGCCCTTATTAAATGTATAAACTAAAACTGTCTGCTTGACAAGTGATAAATTATTATATTGTCCAAAACTGCATTACAAAATTATGATAGTGAACTTGGGTCTCCTAACTTCATTAAGTGATTTTGCAGGAAAGTTGAATGATCAGAAGATGGACACTGTAATATTGCCATCCATGGAATTGAATAAGAGCAACAGTCTTGTATGATGCAATTACTATGTTACTTTTAGTATTCCCAAGTCAGGTCCCCTCCAGAATAAATCAGGGGCAATTTAAAAGAAACAGTATTTCGAGATTGTGCACATGAATAAAATGTTTGCTTTGACTTTTGCAATAAATAACAGTAGCTTTTCTGAGCTCCAAGCTAATAATGTTTTATTAATGTCATGACTCAGCAACAGGGCAGCTAATTTTTAATTTCATGATATCATTTGTTTGATCCAAACAGGGGTCTATTTTTTGCATATCTAGCTAGAGGTTAGAAGTGTACAAGCTTACCAATTGCATACTCAGCCTTTAAATTAATCAGATCAATTTATCACTGTAGCAACACAAGTCTTAATTTGAAGACATATTAAGCTCTGTACATAGAGGGTAATACAATGCTCAGGTAAGTGTAGTTGATATAAACAGCTCACATTGAAAATTAGTAGTTTTCTTCTCCCAATAGAATGTTACTGTAAATTGTACTATATTGTCTGTTAAATTTCACGGTTTATCGCTAATGTGATGTTCTTCTAAACAGCACTACGTGCAGTCATGCACCAAGGTAACTTGTTCTGCATCCATTATACAGCCCATTTCATCTTATATTGCGTGATGCCATAAATGTCGCACAATTTAACACTACTTCAAAGTATATTAAATTTATAAAAATTGTATTTTCTCCTTAATTATGCATATGCCATATAAACAAAATGCTTTTCCTGTGAGCTTTGTGCATGTCACCAAGAAATGTTACCCCGTTTTCTGCCATCCTCTCTTGAAGGCACTGTCTAGGAGTTTCCTGGATTGCATTTATGCAGAAATTACATCAAATTTACACCAGTTTCTGTACCAGTCTTACTCACTGAAATGTATGCGTAAACTTCCTGCAGATCTCATTTGCCTATTCCAGAGCACAAAAGCCCAGCATAAAACAAGGGCAAATGCAACAGGGGCAACTGTGAGTGGGCTGCAATCTTCTGCCTCATTCTCAGAGCCTAATGGCTCGACTGCTCCTCTTCCAATACTATACAGAACAGGGAATTGCCCATTGGGAAGAACATTCCATCTGTTTAGTCCATCTGAATGCATGAGAGGGGATGGAAGATTTGGGGTACACTAGACTGACTACACTTTGATTAAATATGGTGCCAGTTTCAGTAAGAATTTAAAACAAAAAGCAAAGAAAATTGCTATCAAACTTCAGAAACTCAGTTATCAGGTGACTTCTGGCTGTGCTGCACCTAAATTTTGGGGTGTAAATTTACATTAGGACATTATTTGCACAAATCCAGGAAACATGCGTGAGCTGGTCTTTTGCAAGGGCAGCGTAGCTGTGTAAATGAGTGGCAGAGGGTTTTGCCGGACGCATCTTGGAAATGGCGCAAATGATCGAGGAAATTTACAAGTGCGATGTCTCAGCGTAAAACTGGTGTAAAATAGTTACACATCTATTTCCTCTGAAGAAAATGGTACTTGTAAATACGCCAAAACATTCCAGCAAATTCTGGACCACTGTCTCATGCTGGGATAGCTTACTAAACAGGTCATTATTCATTTGTGATACTAGGCAGTGGGGGAGAATTTCCCCAGCGCCCCGATTGGGGGTGGTAACCGGCTCGGGGCCGGGAAATTGTGGTTACCGCCCAGCACAGGAAGTGGAGCACAATCTCGCGCACTCCATTTCCTGATGGGCAGGTTCAGGATGATAATTGGGAGCAATCGGCAGGGCTACGCAGATGCTCCACATAGTACTGACATGTTTTAACGCCACTCCCCCTCGCTTGAAGGGGAGTGCTGCTGTGCACTCTGCCAGTCCTGATGGCCTCCACAGGGCCACCAGGCCAGCGTGGTGCCGAGGCCGCAGCCCGGCATACAAAATGGAGTGCCGGGCTGCAAGATGGCGGCCCGGACCATGCCAGAGAAGTAAAGAAGGGGCTAACTGGTGAGTTGGCCAAACAGGTAAGATGGTGGCGCGGGGCACTCCCGACCTCCCCTTTAACTTCCGCCTGTGAGTGGATGTCAGCACGGTTCACGACCCGCGAGGCTGGCGCTGACACCGCCCGCGGCAGCCGTGCGGGGTGCAGGGCAATATCTGCAGCGTGAATTACGTCATCACCGGTTGCTCGGCGGGGTACAGCACTACCGTGGTAGCGTCTCCGCTAACTCTCACTCAATTTTGCGTGAGGCAGTAGAGCCCCCTCCCCCCGGTGAAAATTGTTTTGCGTCCCATTAGCGCCCCTCCCCCCACCCCAGAGGTGCTGATGGGCATCGCAAAAAGGGGCAATTTTGACCCCTGCGAGCCTTAACATCCTATTTAACATATATACATATTAATCCTCATCCAGCATCCACACAGTTAACTGGCCCAATTTTAGCTCTCGGTGGATTTCCCACTCAACCCGGAATTAAAATTACAGCCGGGTCTCAATTATGTCATTGGGCCACAACATGCATATGTAAAGAAGGACTCTGTTGACTCCGGGCGCATGTCCTGGCTGCCTGCTCAGGAGAGCAGGTTAAAATTGTAGATGTTGTGACCATGGTGGCTTTCAAACAGGTAAGAGCCTGGGCAATTTTAACTGTCCACCCACTAGGTTTCTGCTGAGCGAGTAGGGTTAAAATTGCCCCCGACTTTCCCGGAGTAGAATCCCTGGATAAATGTCTTTCTCTTTGTCTAGCCTGGGGTACTGAAGCCAATGTATTGAAGTGTCTTCAATATTTCTATGGGTGAGATATGCTAAATCAGCATAGATCAAGGACTAATTCTGGGAATTTCCTGGTCTGCGTGGCTCAATATTACACCCTGTGGTGCATGTACTCACCAATTCAATGGGGAGGTGGGCATTGTATCTTGTTAATGGCATCAGCAGTGAGTGTAAGATGGGACAAGAAACTACAAATAGACAAATTACCTGAAGCCAAACTGTATCATCCGTTGGTCATGAATGTATCATTAATCGTACATACTATTGACTTTTAAGCATTATCTTTTAAAATACTTATATTGTTACAATCTTTTTTGTAAAATTTGTCTATTTTCAATTCGCATTTAATATTATTTTGCAATTCTTCAGATCTTTAATTGTTCCGTAAATCTCTAAATAAGTAGTGCAGATGAAAAATAAGTCATCACCATGGAATTACATTTTTAAAATGCAGGAGCTTACCTTACGATCTGATTTTTCATGCTAAGACCTTTGAAATACTTTTTCATTTCATAGTAATTATGGATGCACTTTCGAACATAATATCCACGCCACCTTTTCTGGATCTGATAATGTAATTAAGAATGTGTGAGTATTGCCCTAGTATGTTAATTTTTTAAGTACTAAGTTTAGTTTGTGGTTTTCAAAATAGCAGCAGGCTTTGTACCACATTAATTATCTATAAAATTATTTATTAAAAGTTTTTTTCCTTTTTACGGACCTCCTATGCCATGCAGCATTTGCAACTTGGGGCAACCCATCAAAGGCTGCTATTACTCAGTGTGACCACGCTCTGACCTTTCTCCTTCCTTCCTCCCGAAGAGAATACAACTAGCCTCACACTGCTAGTACAATGAAGTAGGGATTTGCAATAAATCACAGGGACAAGCTCGTGACAAAAGTAAAACATATTGCCCAAGATTTAGCTTGGAATTAGCTTCTTAAATTCTGTCACATTACAACAACAAAAATAATAGCACTTTTAGGCCTAGATTTTCGCCAACTTTGCGACCGGGTTTTCGCCGCAATTTGACCCTCTGTGGCGAAAACTCAGTCAGCGGGTTCCTCAGTGACTTCTTTGCGGTTGCGCTTTCACGTACCGCCGGGGAAAGGATTGCCAACGTGCAACGCAATGGATTGTATCCATGTCGCACTTTGAGCTATCTCAGGACCCGTACGCCATACCCTGAATACCGACAAGGTCAAACCTGTCGGTGCAGCCTTGCCAGCAGCAGTAAGTATGAAGACCTGCAAAAAGGTAAATTAAAATGTTTATTTTTTAATTATTGCTCAGCGATTTAATAGGTAAGGGTTTTTTTGAATGTTTTTGCAATTTTTGTTGTTTCTCGCCCCTCCCAAGGCCTCTCTCGCAGCGTTACCGGCCCCGGACTAAAGTTGCTGAAACTCACTGTTTGCACCACGAATCCTCGTGCAACGCCAACTTTACCGATGTGTAATGGCCTTAAGTTAGGCGAAATCGGTAATTTTGGCGTAAAACCTTCTCTGAAAATTGCTGCTGAAAATCGAAAACCTAGCCCTTAATGAAGAAAATATCCCAAGGTAATTTACAAAGGAGGAAAAGAAAAAAACAATAGATAAAAGAAAAAAGGAGTAATTGCCAAGCTACAGAAACGTGAGTTGGAGAGGTAATTCAAACCGTGGGCTTTGTGAATGTTTCTTGGGAGGTCCAAAGAGTAGGGCCGATGTGGCGTAAGGCTCTGCAACTAGTTGTGGGTCAAAAGGGGAGGGGTGATCAAAAAATTGAGTTGGAGGGCCATTCCAGAAACAGCACAGGTAAATTATCAGCCTGTGACTCGCTGCCAGTCCTCCTGCTTTTTAATCTTGACTTCCAGCTGGGTTCCGTGGAGGAACTGCCGCACCACTCCCACCAACTACTTCCACCCCGATTGGTGAGCTACCTCCAAGTGCTGGTACAGCACATACAGATTTGCTAATGACATGCAAATGAGGACCGACCATCAAAATGGCTCAGGCCTCTCACTGAGTACATTGGGTGGTCAGCATGATTAATTATAGCATAATTTAACAAAGATTTGGAAGCCATTTATTTACTGATGTACAAGTTGTAACTTAACTACAGTAAAATTATATTAAAAAAGAGAAAGAAATTGTATTTAAAAAGCATTTTTCATGATTTCAATGTTCTAAAGTGCTTCACAGGTCATGAAGTACTTTTTGAAATGTAATCACTGTAGTTATGTAGGCAAATGAATCAACTAATTTGCACATCGTAAGATCCCACAAACTGCAATGAAATAAATGACTAATTAATTTGTTGTATTATAAATGTTGGCCAAGATACTTTGAGAACTCGCTGTTCTTTTTCAAGTATTATAGGATCTTTTACATCCACCTGAGCAGTAAGGTGTAACCTCTGTTTAACATCTTACCTGATTGGCAGTATCTCTAACAATGCAATATTTCCTCAGTACTGCGCTCAAGTATCAGTCTAGAACACTTGATCAGCTCTGCTGGGCAGGCCACATCATCCGCATGCCAAACACGAGAATCCCAAAGCAAGCGCTCTACTCAGAGCTCCTTCATGGAAAACGAGCCAAAGGTGGGCAGAGGAAACGTTACAGGGACACCCTGAAAGCCTCCCTGAAAAGTGCAACATCCCCACTGACACCTAGGAGTCCCTGGCCAAAGACCGCTCTAAGTGGAGGAAGTGCATCCGGGAGGGCGCCGAGCACCTCGAGTCTCATCGCTGAGAGCATGCAAAAATCAAGCGCAGGCAGCGGAAGGAGCGTGCAGCAAATCTGTCCCACCCACCCTTTCCCTCAACAACTATCTGTCCCACCTGTGACAGGGACTGTGGTTCTTGTATTGGACTGTTCAGCCACCTAAAGACTCATTTTTACGAGTGGAAGCAAGTCTTCCTCGATTCCGAAGGACTGCCTATGATGATGATGATGATAAGAATGCGTGCTTAAGGCCTAGAATGGAGCTTAAAGTCTCATGCTTCTGATTCGGAGGCAAGAGTGCTTTCACTGAGCCAATCTGTCATTTATATTGCATTGCTGTTACTACTAATTTTTTCTATTGCTGTTCAATAAATAAGTTTAGTAGTTGGAATCTAAAAAGTACACCGTTGTGTTATTCTATTGCCTTTTTAAGACAACCAGACATGCGATCATTTGTAAAAGGGCTCTCTGTTGAATTCCTGAGTACGGTATTAAATTTTATCTGGATATCACAGCAAGTAAAAACAATCTCAAGAAAGTAAAGAGCTAGGGCTTAACTATGAGAGTAATCTGAAACAAGGAAGCTGAAACTATCAAGGGCTAGATTTTCAGTTTTCATGGTAGTTTTACGCAAAAATGACTGTTTTCGCTGCGTTACCGTATTTAGGCCTAACTTTTGGCTTTTACGTTTGGTAAAGTCGGCGTTGCACAAACCGCGAGTTTCGGCAATTTTAGTCCGGGGCCGGTAACGCTGCGAGAGAGGCCTTGCGAAGGGTGGGGGGGGGCTTGCATCCTAGGGTCTTAAGAGAAGTAGTGGCAGGGATTGTGAATGCATTTGTTGTAATTTACCAAAATTCCCTGGATTCTGGGGCAGTCCCAGCAGATTGGAAAACTGCAAATGTAACGCCCCTATTTAAAAAAGGAAGCAGACAAAAAGCAGGAAACTATCGACCAGTTAGCCGAACATCTGTGGTTGGGAAAATGTTGGAGTCCATTATTAAAGAAGCAGTAGCAGGACATTTGGAAAAGCAAAATTCGGTCAGGCAGAGTCAGCATGGATTTATGAAGGGGAAGTCATGTTTGACAAATTTGCTGACATTTTTTGAGGATGTACCGAGCAGGGTGGATTAAGGGGAACCAGTGGATGTGGTGTATTTGGACTTCCAGAAGGCATTTGACAAGGTGCCACATAAAAGGTTACTGCACAAGATAAAAGTTCACGAGGTTGGGGGTAATATATTAGCATAGATTGAGGATTGGCTAACTAACCGAAAACAGAGTCGGGATAAACGGCTCATTTTCTGGTTGGCAACCAGTAACTAGTGGGGTGCTACAGGGATCAGTGCTGGGACCCCAACTATTTACAATCTATATTAACCACTTGGAAGAAGGGACTGAGAAGGTAGCCAAGTTTTCTGACGATACAAAGATGGGAGGAAAAGCAATGAGTGAGGAGGCCACAAAAAATCTGCAAAAGGACATAGACAGGCTAAGTGAGTGGGCAAAAATTTGGCAGATGGAGTATAATGTTGGAAAGTGTGAGGTCATGCACTTTGGCAGAAAAAAATCAAAGAACAAGTTATTATTTAAATGGAGAAAGATTGCAAAGTGCCGTAGTACAGCGGGACCTGGGGGTACTTGTGCATGAAACACAAAAGGATAGTATGCAGGTACAGCAAGTGATCAGGAAGGCCAATGGTATCTTGGCCTTTATTGCAAAGGGGATGGAGTATAAAAGCAGGGAAATCTTACTAAGGTATTGGTGAAGCCACACCTGCAATACTGCGAGCAGTTTTGGTTTCCATATTTACAAAAGGATATACTTGCTTTGGAGGCAGTTCAGAGAAGGTTCACTAGGTTGATCCCGGGGATGAGGGGGTTGTCTTATGAGGAAAGGTTGAATAGATTGGACCTCTACTCATTGGAATTAAGAAGAATGAGAGGTGATCTTATCGAGACGTATAAGATTATGAGGGGGCTTGACAGGGTGGATGCAGAGAGGATGTTTCTACTTATGGGGGAGACTCAGACTAGAGGGCATGATCTTAGAATAAGGGGCCGCCCATTTAAAACAGAGATGAGGAGAAATTTCTTCTCTCAGAGGGTTGTGAATCGGTGGAATTTGCTGCCTCAGAGAGTTGTGGAAGCTGGGACATTGAATAAATTTATGACAGAAATAGATGGTTTCTTAATCGATAAGGGGATAAGGGGTTATGGGGAGCGGGCAGGGAAGTGGAGTTGAGTCCATGATCAGATCAGCCATGATCTTATTAAATGGCGGAGCAGGCTCGAGGGGCCGGATGGCCTACTCCTGTTCCTATTTCTTATGTTCTTATGTACTTGTGCATGAAACACAAAAGGATAGTATGCAGGTACAGCAAGTGATCAGGAAGGCCAATGGAATCTTGGCCTTTATTGCAAAGGGAATGGAGTATAAAAGCAGGGAAGTCTTGCTACAGCTATACAAGGTATTGGTGAGGCCACACCTGGAATACTGTATGCAGTTTTGGTTTCCATATTTATGAATGGAGGTAGTTCAGAGAAGGTTCACTAGGTTGATTCCGGGGATGAGGGGGTTGACTTATGAGGAAAGGTTGAGTAGGTTGGGCCTCTACTCATTAGAATTCACAAGAATGAGAGGTGATCTTATCGAAATGTATAAGATTATGAGGGGGCTTGACAAGGTAGATGCAGAGAGGATGTTTCCACTGATGGGGGAGAGTAGAACTAGAGGGCATGATCTTAGAATAAGGGGCCGCCTATTTAAAACTGAGATGAGGAAAAATGTCTTCTCTCAGGGTTGTAAATCTGTGGAATTCGCTGCCTCAGAGATCTGTGAAAGCTGGGACATTGAATAAATTTAAGACAGAAATTGACAGTTTCTTAAACAATAAGGGGATTAGGGGTTATGGGGAGCGGGCAGGGAAGTGGAACTGAGTCCATGATCAGATCAGCCATGATCTTATTGAATGGCAGAGCAGGCTCGAGGGGCCGCATGGCCTACTCCTGTTCCTATTTCTTATGTTCTTATGTAAAAACAAAACAAAAAAATTGTAATAAACATTCAAAAAACCCTTACCTGCTAAATCACTGATAAATAATTAAAAGATAAAAACTTTAACTTACCTTTTTGCAGATCTGCTTACTTACCGCTGCTGGCAGGATTGCACCAACAGGTTTGACCCTATCGGTATTCTGGGTGCAGCATACGCGTCCCGAGAGAGCCGAAAGTACGATGGTAATGCAATTCGCTGCATTGCACGTTGGCACTCCTCTCCCCGACGGTACGTTAAAGCGCCGCCGCAAAGAGGTCACCGAGAATCCTGCCGACCGGGTTTTCGCCGTAGTGGGTCAAATCGTGGTGAAAATCCGGTCGCAAAGTCGGCGAAAATCTAGGCCCTAGAGTAACACAAGGGTATCTAATTATTGAGCGAAGAAGGAAACCCAAAAATGTAACACCATGTTCTACCATTCAGTGGTGTAGGACCATGCACAAAACTATTTTCTGTGCATTTTTAATGCAAGTCTGTTTGGGTGATTTTCTGATGCGCTCTGATCTGGTTATACTTTAAAAAAATGTTGGTAAAACAATGCTTTCAATCCCTGGAGGATAAATGTGATTTTATAAAGCTTATATAACATGGGAGTCAAAATGAACAATAACACAAAGGGAATCCCATTTACAGATTTAACAATAAATTTGAAACTTTTCATTTGAGAGCATTGAAGAAAATAATTTAAGTAAAAATCATGTTAGTAAGTTAGAAAAATAAATTAAAGAAATTAGATAGGAATTTTTGATTCTTTCAAACATAGCTGTTTGAAAATTCAATTTGTTCCAGCATTACTCTGGACACGTACTGCTATTTAGTTTTGACCCCTTATTTGTATGCCAAAATTATTGTCATTGATTAATACTTGTTGGAAGATTTCAATGGAAGCAAATGTGTGCTCAGCAGATCTTCTCAACAACCAAGCATATCCCATTCCAAAAGTCAGCTGTAAGTGACCTTTAGAATCATCCAATCAATTATGCAGATTCCTCATTAAGTAATGTCAGTCTAAAACCAACCAATTTAATGCCTTACATCTGTAATGACATTTAATCTATGAAACTGGTATTTCCAATTGTAAAAATAAAAAATGAGTTACAAAATGTCACAGAGTCAATATGCAAAATACCAACAATATCAAAAGGATATGAGGGTCAAAATTCCACAGGATGGAATTTTGGCAGTTACGCGAGGATTGCATCCACCAATGCCCTCCACCACTGAACCCACCAGAGTTTTTGGGAGGGCACCTTATTTGCATGCAACACGCAGGCACCAGTACCACTACAGGTGCATCTCCGGTGCTGGCCTACTCCATGAGGCCAGAAACACTAGTACCCATTGTTCACTGCCTGCTTCTTTGGCCTGGAACCCAGCGATAGGGACATTTGTCACTTATCTGGAACCAAGTATGCCTCAACTACTTGGCGTACAGGCATCCGGCGATATGCCAGGTCCCTATTGAGCCAGTGGAACAGGAACTTCCAGTATAGAGAATTTCCGTCTCGGGATCCGCCACCGACCCATGTCATTTACTTTGCCAGAGGCGGGTAGAGGTTCCACCCCTTACAAGGCAAGTTGTAAACCACTTGTGTTACGGTGGGAGATTGGCAGAACCCTCGAACAGTTTTGTCCCCATTACCTTTTTATCTCGGCAATTATCTCTGCCTAATTTCTATCACATTTTCACGCTTTCCTGCATTAGACAGACGAGCAGGATATCCTGGCCTGAGGACTTGTCCGTGCTTAACACCTGCTAACATGATAGATGATTTGCAGGGTGATATAGATTTCCCATCTAGTTTATCGGGTGGCACAGCCAAGATCCAGTAAAATATTCTCCATGGGGTGGAGGTCAAATGCCAGTCGAGCCTGGAATCTAAATATGAATCTTTGGAATTGGAGGACTATTTACACATCTTACTACAATGCCCAGCTGGCAGATCCAAGTTTTACTACCAGCTGCACTTTGCTGTGCATTGCACTCTCCCTAGCCAGGAGAAATCTCTGCACAGGACTATATGCATGGATGTGCAGAGCACTACAACCAGGGTGGCAATCAAGTAATGTTATGAGAGAGCTGGAGGGAACATACATTTTCTCTTAACATTAAAGAGATTCTGCATTAAATTGAAGTCCAAGTTGTGCAGCCAAGTCACAGACTCTTGCTTTAGTACGCTCAGGGGTCAAATCACTAATTTGACTCCTGACTTACACTGCTACTTTTACATTGTTCTGCACCTAAAACTTCTTTGTGTCAATGCAAAAATAGTGGCTAATGGCAGTTTTACTTGGAACCCTTGACGTTGCTTGCAAAGCACATTTCAGCTCCCCAGAATGCTCTGAACATAAACAAATAATAGTTTCTTCAGTCCATAAAAAATGGCACTTATGTACAATGGCAAATATTCCCAACTCATTTTGTTGAACTATATTAATTTCTTTATTAGCTTTGACTCGACTGCAGTTTGACATATATTTCAGGTAAACAGTATGGAGGCAAATTTCTACTCTCACTCAAAACATTCAGGAGGTCAGTGACAACTCACCAATTGGAGAGGAGGGGAATCCAGTGGCTCCTCTGTGGAGCCGAGCCAGAATCAGGCCCTGAGAGAGGAAAGATGGCAATTGGAGAGGCAACTGAAAAGCTGGCAGTGGGCTTGAAGATTTTTGTGGAGTCAGGAAGAGCATTCATGCTCTGCCTGGACCGACAAATATTTTAGGAAAAAAATCCTTTCCTTTACAGGAGCGGCCTCCAGCAGTCTCTTTAAGAGCCGCCAGTTAGGCTACCTGTAGTACAATTGGTACTACTGGGAGAAGTGTGTGCGGCCCTTCTGCTCAGTGGACCATGATTTAAATATTTACAGGCTGAAGTACTAAACACCCAGTTCAAGGCAACCTAAAAATGGCATCGGGTGTGCCTCGGGTGGCCACATGGTGGGCATTATTTCAGTTTTCAACTGTCAGCATTAACAGGAGTTTCTGAAATTAGTGGTAGCATAGTGGTTATGTTACTGGAGTAGTAATCCAGAGGCTAGGACTAATGATCAGGAGACATGAGTTCAAATCCCACCAAGACAGCTGGGGAATTTAAATTCAGTTAATAAATAAATCTAGAATAAAAAGCTAGTATTAGTAATGGTGACCATGTAACCAGATTGTCATAAAAATCCATCTGCTTCACTAATGTCCTTTCGGGAAGGAAATCTGCAGTCCTTACCTGGTCTGGCCTATATGTGACTCCAGACCCACAACAATGTGGTTGACTCATAACAGTCCTCTGAAATAGCCTAGCAAACCACTCAGTTAAGGGCAATTAGGAATGGGCTATAGATGCTGGCCTTGTTGCCGATGCCCACATCCCTGTGAATGAATTTTTAAAAACTGTGCTTTGGGCCCAATCAGCATAATTGCAGCAAGTTCAAAACGCCAATTGATCAGTTACATCTCGCCTGTTGGTTCCCCATCAATTTGGGCCAGCTACTGTTCCTCCTGGCGTCACATGAAGGCAAGTTAAAAAGAAACTTTGTTGGTTAAGCTGCAGTAAGAGCAGGAAAACATCAGTGGTGCATACATGGCATCCAGATAGACTGCAGATGAAATTTAATACAGAAAAATGTACGGTGATTTCTTTTGAGGAGGATATGACACACACCTGAAATAGTTAAACTTTAAAGGAGTAGAGAATTAGAGACACTTAACAGTTCAGATGTACAGATTTTCCAAAAGTGGGAGCACAAGTTGATAAGGTTGTAAAAAAGGAATATGGTGCCTGGAGGAAGTTAGTGAGATTCTTGATGGAGGAAATGAGGAGTTAATCTTTGAATTAGAAAACGGTATCCAAGTTGTGATACAGCTGCAGTAAATAACAAGTCAATGAAACAGCAAAGCTCTGATGATAGTCAATCGATGGTGATAATGGCAGACGGAAGAGATCCTTCGAAACTTATAAAAATCATTGGCCTAGAAATTGGATATGGCCACAAAACAGGCAGTGATAAGGCCTGTTCAGCTGCACCAGGTCAAAATGGTCTGGGTAGCATGCAAAATTCGTGCTCAGTCCTCATTAACATGATTATAGCCTTGATCTCAACGTTAAAACCATTGCTGACAAAAGGTCATTGACCTGAAATGTTAACTCGGTTTCTCTTTCCATAGATGCTGCCTGACCTGCCGGGTATTTCCAGCATTTTCTGTTTTTACCTCATAATCATAGCTTCACTTCACCCTCGCAACCTTTCTGCTGCTGCAACACTCATACCCATATCTCACACCTTGCAGCTATTATACACTGACAGCTAATCAACAATGGCAGGCACATCACTCAAACACATTGCACCACACTCACTCACACATTTCTCTTTCTCTTGCAGGCCAAGGTCGCGCATAACAGGAAGAAGCAGCGGCAGACAGGTGGGGGAAAGCTGCCATCCAGGACTTCACCCAACCGGAGGTGCGAGTGCTGGAGATCATTGGGCAGCAGTTCATGGAGGCCGTGGCAACTGGCGGGGTTGAAGCCTTTGGGGACAACAACAGTTTGCTCCTTGCTAATCCTTCTTCGCACATCCCACTTCCTTCTCATCCCACAATCTCTTCTCACTTACAAACTGTTGATGCTGTATGCATGCATATCTTTGCCCTCCCCTCCCCTTACTATAATAAAACTGTTGTGCCTTTTTGCTTTCAGCTAAATCAATACAAAGCACCAGACCAACCTGTTCCCAAGGCAATGCAGGAGAGTGAGGGAGTGAGTAAGAAGACATAGCATCACTGCGACTGTCACTCGCACACTGGCACTACCTGTACTTTAGAGGCTAATGCAGAAGTGGGATATGCACAGGGTGAGGCACCGGGCACGTGTGGGCTGCAGCAAAGCTGGGGAAAAGAGTAGCTCGGGGGCCAGCTCGTCGAAGGGTGAGTTAGCGCGCAAATTCGGCTGCAAAGGACTCAGATGAGGACCTTGATCAGGCGGTCTTCAGAAGAAGGGTGATGGGCATGC
This sequence comes from Pristiophorus japonicus, assembly GCF_044704955.1. Taxonomy (NCBI): domain Eukaryota; kingdom Metazoa; phylum Chordata; class Chondrichthyes; family Pristiophoridae; genus Pristiophorus; species Pristiophorus japonicus. The sequence continues at coordinate 70,125,621 of NC_091985.1, forward strand.
ATACTGAATTGCTCAGTGCAATGGCAAGCCTGCCAGAGAGACTCTTCACAATGTCAAGGAGCATGGAGGAGTCAGCCTCCAACATTGCATGGGGTTTTGCACAGAGTTTGGAGTTCAGGATTTTCAGGCTGGAAATGATGAAAAACTCCAGAAGAGACCGTGTCGACCCAGACATGATGCTGCGTGTGATGGATGATGTTACGGCTGCATTTGCAGCACAGGCAGAAGCGACCCAACATCTTAGTGCTGCAGCAAAAGCGCAGACTGCTCTCATGCAGTCTCAGCTCAATGCCACCCAAGCTCAGACTGCTCTCATGCAGTCTCAGCTTGCTGCTCCCCAAGGTCAGACTGCTGTCATTGTGGGTAGGTTTACTGCTGTTAAGTAGAGCTTGTAAGGTGTCGCAGCAGCAGCCCAGCAATCTGTGTTCCAACAGATTGCTAGGAATGGTGAGGTGGATCAATGGAGCAGGACCCTGCTATCCTCTCGCAAGATGACAGCATTCCTGTTCCCACCACGACCAGTCGATTGTTGCCTTTGCCACTAGCCATCAGCCAGCCAGCCCAGACTACTGCTGCCCATGCCGAATTGGTACAGTCTACAGCCGGACCTTCTAGGGCCAGAGCAGTTTGAGGGCATCCTGCAAGGCCTTCTGAAGTCTCCCCTCTCCCCTGCCCCGCACATGGAAATGCAGCAGCCTTCCATCGGCCATGCTGCAGTCACTGGGGAGCATCGACCTACAGCCTCATGAAGAATCTATTGGCTCCGGTGAAACCCACAGATAAGTCGTATGAGGAGCTGTATACACTGGTTTGGGAGCATCTTAACCCGAGGGAGAGCGTGCTGATGGCGAGGTATCGGTTCTACACGTGCCAGTGATCTAAAGGTCAGGAAGTGGTGAGCTACGTCGCCGAGCTAAGGCGACTTGCAGGACAATGTGTGTTTGATGGCTACCTGGAGCAAATGCTCAGAGACTTTTTTGTACTGGGCATTGGCCACGAGACCATCCTACAAAAACTTTTGACTGTAGAGACACCGACCCTCGGTAAGACCATTGCGATAGCACAGGCGTTTATGTCCACTAGTGATAACACCAAACAAATCTCTCAGCACACAAGTGCTAGCAATGTTCATAAATTAACTGGAACTGTGTTTGAGAGCAGAAATATATAGGGCAGAACCCACGAGTCTGCAACTGCCAGCAGGCCTCAGGTGACCCAGATGACTCAGAGTCCCCAACAAAGCATGAATGCAAGGCAATTCACATCTTGTTGGCGTTGTGGAGGCTTCCATTCAGCCGGTTCATGCCGCTTCAAAGGGTAGGTTTGCAAGAGCTGTGGAACAATGGAGCACCTCCAACGAGCTTGCAAACGAGCTGCAAGCTCTGCAAACCACCACATGGCAGAGGAAGATCGGTCCATGGTGGATCAAAGCAATTTCGAGCCTCAGAGAGAGGAGGCAGATGCTGAAGTACACGGGGTGCACATATTTTCGACGAAATGTCTACCTATAATGCTGAACGTAAAATTGAATGGCTTACCCGTAGCCATGGAACTGGACACTGGCGCTAGCCAATCCATCATGAGTAAAAAGATGTTTGAGAGACTGTGGTACAACAAGGCATTCAAACCAGTCCTGAGCCCCATCCACACGAAACTGAGAACGTACACCAAAGAGCTTATCACTGTCCTGGGCAGCACCATGGCCAAGGTCACCCAGGAGGGCACGGTGCACGAACTGTCACTCTGGATTGTCCTGGGCGATGGCCCCACTGCTTGGAAGGAGCTGGCTGGGCAAAATCGGCTGGAACTGGGATGACATCAGAGTGCAATCACATGTTGATGAGGCTTCATATACCCAGGTTCTTCACAAATTTCCTTCCTTTTTTGAGCCAGGCATTGGAAACTTTTCCGGGGTGAAGGTGTGGACCCACTTGGTCCCAGAGGCAAGACCCATTCACCACAAGGCGCGAGTGGTACCTCACATGATGAGGGAGAGAGTGGAAATTGAGCTGGACAAGCTGCAACGCGAGGGCATCATCTCCCCAGTGGAATTCAGCGAGTGGGCCAACCCGATTGTTCCAGTACTCAAAAGTGATGGCACGGTCAGGATTTGCGGCGATTATAAAGTAACTATTAATCGTTTCTCGCTACAGGACCAATACCCGTTACCTAAGGCAGACGACCTATTTGCGATGCTGGCAGGAGGCAAGACGTTCACCAAGCTCGACCTGACTTCGGCCTACATGACGCAGGAGCTGGAGGAGTCTTCGAAGGGCCTCACCTGCATCAACACGCACAAGGGACTGTTCATCTACAACAGATGCCCGTTTGGAATTCGGTCGACTGCAGCGATCTTCCAGAGAAACATGGAGAGCCTACTCAAGTCGGTACCACACACGGTGGTCTTTCAGGACGACATATTGGTCATGGGTTGGGACACCAGCGAGCACCAACAAAACCTGAAGGAGGTCCTCCAGCGACTGGATCGCGTAGGGCTGCGGCTGAAGAGGTTGAAATGTGTCTTCATGGCAACAGAAGTGGAGTATTTGGGGAGAAAGATCGCGGCGGATGGCATTCGGCCCACAGACGCCAAGACAGAGGCTATCAGGAACGTGCCCAGGCCACAGAACGTCACAGAGCTGCGGTCGTTCCTGGGACTCCTCAACTATTTTGGTAACTTCCTACTGGGGTTAAGCACCCTTTTAGAGCCCCTACATGTGTTATTATGCAAAGGTGAGAACTGGGTATGGGGAAAAAAAAAAGTAATTGCTTTTGAGAAAGCCAGAAACATTTTATGCTCCAACAAGCTGCTTGTATTGTATAACCCGTGTGAAAGACTTGTGCTAGCATGTGACGTGTCGTCGTACGGAGTCGGGTGTGTATTAAAACAAGCTAACGGTGCGGGGAAGTTGCAACCTGTTGCCTATGCTTCCAGGAGCTTGTCTAAGGCTGAAAGGGCCGACAGCATAATTGAAAAAGAGGCATTAGCTTGTATGTGTTCGGGGTAAAGAAAATGCATCAGTACCTGTTTGGCCTCAAATTTGAGCTGGAAACCGATCACAAGCCCCTCACATCCCTGTTTGCTGAAAACAAGGGGATAAATACTCATGCCTCAGCCCGCATACAAAGGTGGGCACTCGCGCTATCAGCGTATAACTATACCATCCGCCACAGGCCAGACACCGAGAACTGTGCGGATGCTATCAGTCGGCTACCATTGTCCATCACGGGGATGGAAATGGCGCAGCCTGCAAACTTGTTGATGGTGGCACAGCCTGCAGACTTGTTGATGGTCATGGAAGTGTTTGAAAATGATAAATCACCTGTCACGGCCCGCCAGATTAGGACTTGGACCAGCCAAGATCCTCTGCTGTCCCTAGTAAAAAACTGTGTACTGCATGGGAGCTGGGCCCGCATCCCCGTTGAAATGCAAGAGCCAATCAAGCCGTTCCAGCGGCAAAAGGACGAGCTGTCCATTCAGGCAGACTGCCTGTTGTGAGGTAACCGCGTAGTGCTACCAAAAAAGGGCAGGGAGACGTTCTTCTTGGATCTCCACAGCACACACCCGGGTATAGTAACGATGAAAGCGATAGCCAGATCCCACATGTGGTGGCCTGGTATCGACTCTGACTTAGAGTGTATGGCAATGCAGCATATATGCTCAGTTGAGCAACACGCCCAGAGAGGCACTACTAAGTTTGTGGTCCTGTCCCTCCAGACCATGGTCGAGGATCCATGTCGATGATGCAGGCCCGTTTCTCGGTAAAATGTTCCTGGTGGTAGTGGATGCTTTTTCAAAATGGATTGAATGTGAAATAATGTCGGGAAGCACCGCCACCGCCACCGCCACCATTGAAAGCCTGAGGGCCATGTTTGCCATCCACGGGCTGCCTGACATACTGGTCAGTGACAACGGGCCATGTTTCACCAGTGCGGAATTGAAAGAATTCATGATGCGCAATGGGATCTAATATGTCCTTACTGTACAGTATAAATGCACACGAGGCCCATACTTGAGAGAAGATCCCTCTGTGACCAGTCCTTTATTAGCCAGTGCTGAAGTGCAGAAGATGTTTGGAGCCTCCCCTTTTATACCTAAAAGTCCAGGTTAGGAGTGTCGCCCACAAGTTCACCACCTAGTGGTCAGTGTTCTCACGGTGTACAACTTAGGTCAGTTTATACATGGATTACAATGACAGTCGAATACATGACATCACCTCCCCCCCAAAGTCTTAATGGGATCACAGGTCAAGTCTCTCTGGTGGTTTACGCTCCCTTGTAGAGCGCATGAGTTGGGGCTCCGGTTGTTGGGCGCTGGCCTGAGTGTCTGCTGTTTGTGGTGCCTCAGGCCTGTCCGGACTGCCCACAGTGACTGGGCTCTCCTCCACTTGGTTCCGGTGTTCAGTCACCTGTGGTGGAGTGAACTCTAGATCGTGTTCTTCCTCTGCTTCTTCTATGGGGTGGCTGAACCTCCTTTTTGTTTGATCCACGTGTTTGCGGCATATTTGGTAAGTTTAACTATCAGAATCCTATTCCCCTCTTTGGCAATCACAGTGCCTGCGAGCCATTTGGGTCCTGCAGAGTTGTTGAGGACAAAGACAGGGTTACTGACATCAATACATTGCACCCTCGCATTCCTGTCATGGTAGTCACATTGTGACCGAAGCCTGCTCTCAACAATTTCTTTCATGGTGGGCTGTATAAGGGATAACCTCGTTTTGAGCGTCCTTTTCATCAGCAGCTCTGCGGGTGGAACCCCTGTGAGTGAGTGTGGTCGGGATCTATTGGCCAACAGGAGGTGTGATAAGCGGCTTTGTAGGGAACCCCCTTGGATTCTGAGCATCCCCTGTTTGATTATCTGCACTGCTCGTTCCGCCTGGCCGTTTGAGGCCGGCTTGAACGGTGCCATTCTGACATGGTTGATACCATTTCCTGCCATGAAGTCCTGGAATTCAATGATTGTAAAGCACAGGCCATTGTCGCTGACCAAGACGTCCGGTAGACCGTGGGCGGCGAACATTGCCCGTAGACTTTCTACCGTGCAGAGGATGTGCTTGAATTGAGAATGTCACACTCGAACCATTTGGAGTAGGCGTCTACTGCAACCAAAAATATTTTTCCCATGAAAGGACCTGCGTAGTCCACATGGATGCGTGACCATGGCTTGGCGGGCCAGGACCAGGGGCTAAGGGGGGCCTCCCTGGGCGCATTGCCCAGCTGGACATACGTGTTGCACCTGCGAACACGAAGTTCCAGGTCTGCATCTATCCCTGGCCACCAAACGTGTGACCTGGCAATTGCCTTCATCATGACAATGCCGGGTGCTCATTGTGGAGTTCTCGGATGAGAGCCTCTCTGTCCATCTGGGGCATGACAACTCGGTTTACGCATAGTAGGCAATTGGCCTGAATCCAGAGTTCATCCTTGCGCCTGTGAAATGGTTTAAATTTCTCAGAGCATGCCCCGTACATGGCTGCCGAGTCCCCATTCAGGACACATTTCTTGACTAAAGACAGTAGCGGGTCTCTAGTTGTCCAGACTTTGATCTGACGAGCTGTCACGGGTGAGCCTTCGCTTTTGAAAGCTTCAACAGCCATGACCATCTCAGCAGCATGCTCGGTTGCTCCCTCAGTGGTGGCTAGTGGGGGCCTGCTGAGTACATCGTCGCAGTTTTCAGTGCCCGGTCTGTGCTGAATTGTTTAGTCATAGGCGGCTAACGTGAGTGCCACCTCTGTATGCGGACTGACGCATTTGCATTTATGGCCTTGTTGTCGGCCAAAAGGGACGTTAGGGGTTTGTGATCTGTCTCCAGCTCAAATTTCTTGCCAAAGAGATACAGGTGCATTTTTTTTTTACTAAATAAACACATGCAAGCGCTTCCTTTTCTACCATCCCGTAGCCCCTTTCTGCCTGGGACAGACTTCTGGAGGCATAAGCTACCGCCTGTAACTGATCCTTGACATTGACATGCTGCAACACACACCCGACCCCATAGGACAACGCGTCGCACGTTAACACAAGTTTCTTACATGGGTCATATAGCGTTAACAGATTGTTGGAGCATGAAAAATTGCGTGCTCTATCAAAAGCCCTTTCCTGGCTGTCCCCCCAGACCCATTCACGACCTTTGCATAGGAGCACGTGCAGCGGCTCTAACAGCGTGCTCAATTTGGAAAGAAAGTTACAAAATAGTTCAGGAGCCCCAGGAACGAACGCAGCTCCGTCGTATTGCGGGGTCTGGATGCTCTCTGGATCGTTTCCGTTTTGGACACAGTAGGTCTAATCCCGTCTGCTGCGACCTTCATCCCCAGGAATTCTACCTCTGGAGCTAGGAAGGCGCACTTCACCTTTTTCAGTCGCAGACCTACCTGGTCCAGTCTGCGTAGCATCTCCTCCAGGTTGTGGAGGTGTTCTTCAGTATCGCAACCCGTGATGAGGATGTGGTCTTAAAAAACCACCGTCTTTGGAATCGACTTGAGGAGACTTTCCATGTTTTGTTGAAAGATTGCGGCGGCCGAGCGAATCCCGAACAGACATCTGTTGTACTCAAACAACTCCTTGTGTGTCGTGATGGTGGTCAGCTTCTTCGACTCACTCGCCAGCTCCTGGGTCATGTAAGCTGAGGTCAGGTCCAATTTTGAAAAAAGTTTGCCACCGGATAGCGTCGCAAAGAGGTCTTCCGCTCTTGGTAGCGGGTACTGGTCTTGGAGTGACACCCGATTGATGGTGGCCTTGTAATCACCACACCCACCCACTCACTCACCGACTCACTCACCCACCCATGCACTCACCCCCTCACTCACACTCACTCCCATCCACTCACTCACTCACACACTCTCCCACTCACTCACCCACTCACACTAATTCACTCACTCACCCACCCACTCACTAACTCACTCACCCACCCACTCAAACTCACTCACTCATCCACATATTCATTCACTCACTCACTCACCCACCCACTCCCACCCACTCACTCACTCTCCCACTCACTCACTCACACCCACTCACTCAATCATTCACTCACTCTCCCACTCCGATGTTGGGGATGTCCAGAACCAGGGGACACAGTCTAAGGATAAGATGTAAGCCATTTAGGACTGAGATGAGGAGAAACTTCTTCACTCAGAGAGTTGTTAACCTGTGGAATTCGCTACCGCAGAGAGCTGTTGATGCCAGTTCATTGGATATATTCAAGAGGGAGTTAGATATGGCCCTTACGGATAAAGGGATAAGGGTTATGGAGAAAAAACAGGAAAGGGATACTGAGGGAATGATCAGCCATGATCTTATTGAATGGTGGTGCAGGCTCGAAGGGCCGAATGGCCTCTTCCTGCACCTATTTTCTATATTCTGACCGACCCATCCGCCTTGAGCACCGGCACAATCGGACTCGCCCAGTCACTGAATTCGACTGGCGAGATGATGCCTTCCCTCAGCAGACGGTCCAATTCGCCTTCTATCTTTTCCCGCATCACGTACGGCACCGCTCTGGCCTTGTGGTGTACTGGCCTGGCGTCCGGGTTCATGTGAATCACTACCTTGGTCCCCATGAAAGTGCCAATGCTGGGTTGAAATGGTGAGTCAAATTTGTCCAGGATCTGTGAGCATGATATTCGCTCCACAGAAGAAATTGCATTGACATCGCCCCATTTCCAGTTCATGACAGCAAGCCAACTCCTCCCCAGTAGTGTGGGACCATCCCCCGAGACAATCCAGAGTGGCAACCTGTTCTCCAAATTTTTGTAGGTCACGACTACCGTGGCGCTGCCTAGCACCGGAATGATCTCCTTTGTATATGTCTGTAGCTCTGCGTCAATCGGCAATAATTTTGGCTTCCTGGCCTTGGCGCCCACAACTTGTCGAACTGTTTGATACTCATCAGGGACTGGCTGGCCCCTGTGTCCAGCCCCATTGATACTGGGATGCCATTGAGGAGCACTTTCATCATTATCGGTGGCGTTCTGGTGTATGAACTGTATATGTGCTCCACATGAACTCGCTGAACTTCAGCTTCCAGCGATTTCCCCCAGTTTTCATTTGGCCTCGTGGGGCTTACATCGGGCCCGTCCTCCTCGTACATCAACCTGGCTGCAGGCTTCCTGCACATACGCGCCAAGTGACCGCTGACGTTGCAGTTTCTGCAGGTATATTGCTGATACCTGCAAGCTCTGGCTGTGTGTTTGCCTCCACACCTCCAACATGAGCCGTTGTTGGAAACAAAAGATCCATTACCAGTCGATCATCTCTGACTGTCTCTGTAACTGTCCTTAAATGCACCATTAACAGGTGCTGATGGCCCCATTACTGGCTGCATTGTCTATTGCGATGGCATGAATTGCCCTTCAGCTAGCCATTGTCTCTGTTGAATTCCCCCTTTGGGTTCGACTACATACTCGGGCATGTCCGATTGCCCCTGTTTGCCTGGAGAACTCTGTGCCGCATTAACAATGTTGGTTCCCTGTCCATTTGCTGCATTTAAACCAACATTTTTGTCAAACATCATTCTGGTGTCTTCCTCTCCTGAGATAAATGTCTGGGCCATCAAAGCCGCCGTTTCCAGGGTCAAGTCATTGGTCTCAATCAGTTTCCTGAAAACCCCAGCATGCCCGATGCCCTCAATAAAAAAGTCTAGCAGCATCTCCACTGTGCATGCATCTGGGAACTTACATAGGCTCGCCAGTCGCCAGAGGTCCGCCACGAAGTCTGGAACGCTTTGCCCTTCTTGCCGCCGATGCTTATAAAACCGGTGTCTCGCCATGTGCATGCTGCTCGCCAGTTTAAAGTGTTCCCCGATCAACTTACTGAGCTCTTCAAAAGTCTTGTCCGCCGGCTTCTCTGGCGTTAGAAGGTTCTTCATCAGGGAGTACGTTCTGGATCCATAAACCATCAGGAGATGAGCCCTGCGTTTGTCGGCCGAATCATGTCCCAACCATTCCTTGGTGACGAAACTTTGCTGTAGTCTCTCAATAAAATTGTCCCAATCATCACCGACACAGTATCTCTCGTCTGTGCTGCTAGTAGCCATGCTCGCGTGGTTTAAATCCCAGTTTCTCGTCGCCAATAATATGTCCTTACTATACAGTATAAATGCAGACGAGGCCCATACTTGAGAGAAGGTCACTCTGTGACCAGTCCTTTACTAGCCAGCACTGAAGTACAGAAGATGGGTGGAGCTTCCCCTTTTATACCTGAAAGTCCAGGTTAGGAGTGTCTCCCACAAGTTCACCACCTAGTGGTCAGTGTTCTCACGGTGTACAACTTCGGTCAGTTTATACATGGATTACAATGACAGTAGAATACATGACAGGATCAAACATGTCACCTCGGCCCCGTTTAAACCAGCCTCCAATGGGCAGGCAGAGCGGGCAGTACAAACCATCAAACAGAGCCTTAAATGAGTCAGAGAAGGCTCACTCCAAACCCGCCTGTCCCGAGTACTGCTCAGCTACTGCACGGGACCCCACTCGCTCACAGGGGTGCCCCCGGCTGAGCTACTCATGAAAAGGACACTTAAAACCAGACTCTCGCTGGTTCACACCAACCTGCATGATCAGGTAGAGAGCAGGCGGCAGCAACAAAATGTAAACGCTGGTTGCGCCATTGTGTCACGGGAAATTGATCTGAATGACCCTGTGTATGTGCTAAACTATGGACATGGTCCCAAGTGGATCGCGGGCACGGTGACAGCTAAAGAAGGGGATAGGGTGTTTGTAGTCAAACTAGACAATGGACAAATTTGCAGAAAGCACCTGGACCAAACGAGGCTGCGGTTCACAGACTGCCCTGAACAACCCACAGCAGACACAACCTTTTTCGAGCCCACAACACACACCCAAAGGATCAACGACACCACGCCGGACCAGGAAATCGAACCCAACACGCACAACAGCCCAGCAAGGCCAGGCTCACCAAGCAGCCCTGCAGGGCCAACAACACGCCAGCCCAGCGAGGGCACAGCCAACACACCAGAACAGACATTTGTACCGAGGCGGTCCACCAGGGAAAGAAAGGCTCCCGATCGCCTCACCTTGTAAATAGTTTTCACTTTGACTTTGGTGGGGGGAGTGATGTTGTGTATCTGTAAAGCATGCACTCCCATGTTCCGCCACCAGGGCGCTCATCCCCTGAAGTCCCAAGGGATCCCAGCATCCCTTGAGAGCACTGTATATAAGCCCCTAAGGCTTGTTCCTCACTCTGGAGTATCTTATTAAAGACTGAGGTCACTGTTACTTTAACCTCCCTGTGTGCAGCCTCATCTGTGTTAGGAACACAATACTGCCAAGATAGCAAGCATTGACCATCAGGAAGCACTGGGCGTGGTCACACACCATCTACACCTTAAGTGAATTAAGCCATTGTTGTTATGGAAGATCTCAGGATTGTTATGTGGTGCCCACAAAGCCACGTGTGTGCAGTCGATGGTGCCCTGCACCATGGGGAAGCCTGCTATCCTGGCAATCCCACATGTGCGCTCGCCATGGTTCTCTCTGCTCAGAGAGAAGAAAATGTAGTCCTTTCTCTTGACGTAACGAGCCTCTGTGATCTCCCGGATGCAACGATGGATGCCGAACTTTGAGATGTTAGCTTCATCTCCTGCTGCAGACTGGAAGGTTCAGCTGGATAAGAAATGGAGGGCCATGGTGAAATGTAGGGCCACGGTGACCTTGATTGCCACTGGGAGAGCCGAGGTCACCCTGCTCCAACGCTGCAGGTCTGGTTCTGGAGGTGGCAGAGTTCTGTGACCACCTTTTTGCTGAAGCGTAGCCTCCTAAGACACTGCTCCTCGCTTAAGTGGCAAAAAGAGAAGTGCTCTCGGAAGACCCGAGGTGGGTAAAGCCTCCTGTTGCGAGCCCTCCTATTGCTCCCTCTGCACGCATCTTCTTCGCTGCCTCCGCTCCCTCTCCCTAAGATAATCGAGCACGAGTGGGACTGCAAGTAGAACCCCAATGACTGCGAGCAGAAGCCTTTAAATAAGAATAAAGGCATTCTCTACTCGAACCAACACTCCGTTACCTTAGAATCTTGAAAGAAGTTAATAAAGCTGCTGGAGTTGCAGAAACTTGCACAGAGCCAGTCAAAATGCAGAAACATGTCCGGTGCAAGTTGTTGCTGATGATCCCTTTAAATACCGCTGCCTCCTTCCTGCTTCTCAACACTTGCACAGCTCGTTGCACTTAAGGCATGCCAGTAAGTGGAGCGGTGAACTCGAAACTCGCGTTGCACACTCACTGACGTCACGATCTGCATCACATAATTTTGGCTAGCGCCGACATGACAAAATGGAAGCTGCCGCGGGATCTGCCGGCAGTGGACGGAAGAGCAACAGCCGCCATTTTTTCCCTCAAATCTGGCGGTAACTCCTGAATTTCTAGGTCTATGATGATGCTGGAGTTAGAATATTGGAATCTATGTCCTCCCCAAGCTGCATGCAGTCCACTTCTTGGTTAACAGGATCCTTACTTTTGTATGTCTGCCACTTTTGATATTGTAACCCCTATACCCAAATACATTTAATTAATTTTTATTGAGAAGATCAATGGTCTAAGTAGACACCACTGTTTACATCATTCTAGTCTGAAAAAATTAAACACTATGGCCCCAAGTTTCGCCATGATTTGCTCCTGATTTTTAGGAGCAACTGGTGTAGAACGGAGTATCTTAGAAATGGGAATTCTCGCCATTTAGTTTGCTCCAGTTCTAGTCAGTTAGAACAGTTTCACTTTGGAACAGAATTATTTTTTCAAAAGGGGGCGTGTCCGGCCACTTACGCCTGATTTCAAAGTTTCGTCAGTAAAAACTTACTCCAAACTAACTTAGAATGGAGTAAGTGAAGATTTTTGTACGCTCGAAAAAACCTTGTCTACACTTTAGAAAATCAGGCGTAGGTTACAAATCAGGCGTAGGGAATGGGGGGGGGGTGTTTAAAGGGAAGCTTACAAACATTAAACACTTCAGTTTTACAAATAAAGAGCCATCATCAATAATAAATGATAAAAACATCAATAAATCAACCAATAAATCAATCAAAAAAAATTAATAAATAATTTTTTTTGAAAAAAATCAACAAATAAAACATTTTCTACTTACCGACTGCAGCACCGGGAGCCCTCCAACAGTGTGCTGGGATGCCCCCCAATGTGTCTCTGTCAGTGTCTCTATCTCTCTGTCTGTCTGTCTGTGTGTGTCTCTCATTCTCTGTCCGTCAGTGTCTGTGTTTCTGACAGCGAGGTGAGGGGGAGGAGGGGGGTAGAGGGAGAGAGGGGGGAACAGAGGGAGGGAAGGGGGAGAAATGGGGGGGAAGGGGGAGGGATGGGGGAGAAGGGGGAGAAGGGGAGAAGGGGGAGGGGGGGAGGAGGAGGAGAAGGGGGAGGGGGAGGAGGAGAAAGGGGAGGGGGAGGAGGAGAAAGGGGAGGAGGAGGAGGAGAAGGGGGAGCGGGGAGGAGGAGAAGGGGGAGGGGGGAGAGGAGGAGAAGGGGGGGGGAGGAGAAGGGGGAGGGGGGAGCAGGGGAGGAGGAGAAGGGAGAAGGGGGGAGGAGGAGAAGGGGGAGGAGGAGAAGGGCGAATGGGGGAGGAGGAGAAGGGGGAAGGGGGGAGGAGGAGAAGGGGGAAGGGGGGAGGAGGAGAAGGGGGGAGGAAATGGGGGGAAGGAAAAGGGGGGAGGGGTAAGGGGGGGAGGAAAAGGAGGGGGAAAAGGAGAAGGAGGGGGAAAGGGGGGGAGGTGAGGGGGGGAAAGGAGAGGGGGGGAGGGGGGGAAAGGAGAGGGGGGGAAAGGAGATCGGGAGAGGGGATAGGAGATGGGGGGGGGGGGTGGAGGAGAACAGGGAGGGAGTCTGAACAGGCCGGGCCCGGCCGGGCCCGAGACTTCGGGCAGGACCCAAGACTTCGGGCAGGGCCCATCCCAAGCACCAGATTTACTGGCGTTGGGTCGGGTCGGGTTCGCGGGTCGGGTCGGGGGGAGCGCGGGTCAGGTCGGGGGGGTGGTGGGAGGGAGGTCGGTTCGGTTCGGGTCGGGTGGAGGGAGGGAGAGGGAGGTTAGGTCGGGGGGAGGGAGGTCAGGTCGGGTCCAGGGGGGGGGGGGGGAGGGGGGAAGCGGGAGTCGGGTCGGTGTCGGGGTCGGGTCCGGTCCAGGGGCGGGGGAGGGGAGGGGGAGAGCGGGAGTCGGGTCGGGTCCGGAGGCGGGGGGCGGGAAGCGGGAGTCGAGTCGGGTCGGGAAGAAGCAGGAGCTGGTCGTGGGAGGCAGCATTATTCACACAGCCCCAGTGCGGCCATTCGGCCAGGGCTAGGGGCTGCGTGCTTCGGCCCCTCCCACACAGTTTTGGGTGCCTGGAGCTACTGCACATGCGCAGCCACTGTAGCGTGCATGTGCAGAGGTCCCGGCATTATTTTTAGCGCAGGGACCTGGCTCCGCCCCCTACAGCTCGTGCTGCGCTGCGTCGAGCTGCAAACGACCTGCAGGGAGCTGGAGAATCTGGAAGTTTTTTTTTAGGTACACTTTGTGGCGTGAAAAACGGGCGTCCAGGTCGGGATTGCGCCGTTCTAGGCGCGGCTCGAAACTTGGGCCCTATGTGGGCGGATTTTCAGCTTATTTGTGCCCCATTTAGCATCCCGCTGGAGTGCAAAAATGATTTTTGGGCGTGAAACGAGGAGCCCAAGATTTTGCGCCCAGACAGAATTTTCGCCAATGGTTCTGTTGTGTCCTTACACACTACAGCAAATCAACACGAGGCACATACTGGAGACAAGGTCACTCTGTGACCTGTACCTTTATTCACAGGACCAAGAAGTGATGACCCTGCGTGGGACCTCCCATTATATACCTGGATGACCAGCTGAGGAGTGTCTCCCACAAGTTCACCCCCTGTGGTCAAGGTGTGCATTTCTCAGGTGTATACAGTGTACAGTGTTGTTATATAAAGGTTACAGTTATGTAAGGTGACAAACATGACATCACCTCCCCCCAACGTCTTTGGGTCAAAGATTGAGTCTTTCAGGCGGTCGACGCTGTCTCGTGAAGCGCCGCAGTTGGGGCTCTGGTTGTTGAGCCTTGGCATGCGTCTTTGTCACCTGTGGTGATTCCATAAGAACATAAGAACAGAAGAATTAGGAATAGGAGTAGGCCATCTAGCCCCTCGGGCCTGCTCCGCCACTCAACAAGATCATGGCTGATCTAGCCGTGGACTCAGCTCCACTTACCCGCCCGCTCCCCATAACCCTTAATTCCCTTATTGGTTAAAAATCTATCTGTCTGCGATTTGAATACATTCAATGAGCTAGCCTCAATTGCTTCCTTGGGCAGAGAATTCCACAGATTCACAACCCTCTGGGAGAAGAAATTCCTTCTCAACTCGGTTTTAAATTGGCTCCCCCGTATTTTGAGGCTGTGCCCCCTATTTTTAGTCTCCCCGACCAGTGGAAACAACCTTTCTGCCTCTGTCTTGTCTATCCCTTTCATTATTTTAAATGTTTCTATAAGATCACCCCTCATCCTTCTGAACTCCAACGAGTAAAGAACCAGTCTACTCAATCTATCATCATAAGGTAACTCCCTCCTCTCCGGAATCAGCCTAATGAATCGTCTCTGTACCCGCTCCAAAGCTAGTATATCCTTCCTTAAGTAAGGTGACCAAAACTGCACGCAGTACTCCAGGTGCAGCCTCACCAATACCCTGTACAGTTGTAGCAGGACCTCCCTGCTTTTGTACTCCATCCCTCTCGCAATGAAGGCCAACATTCCATTCGCCTTCCTGATTATCTGCTGCACCCTGCAAACTAACTTTTTGGGATTCATGCACAAGGACCCCCAGGTCCCTCTGCACCGCAGCATGTTGTAATCTCTCCCCATTCAAATAATATTCATTTTTACTGTTTTTTTTCCCAAGGTGGATGACCTCACATTTTACGACATTGTATTCCATCTGCCAAACCTTAGCCCATTCGCTTAACTTATCTAAATCTCTCTGCAGCCTCTCTGCATCCTCTACATAACCCGCTTTCCCACTAATCTTTGTGTCAACTGCAAATTTTGTTACACTACACTCTGTCCCCTCTTCCAGGTCATCTTTGTATACTGTAAACAGTTGTGGTCCCAGCACCAGTCCCTGTGGCGCACCACTAACCACCGATTGCCAACCTGCAAAGGACCCATTTATCCCGACTCTCTGCTTTCTGTTAGTTAGCCAATTCTCTGACTCCGCGTACCTTTATCTTCTGCAGTAACCTTTTGTGTGGCACCTTATCGAATGCATTTTGGAAATCCAAATACACCACATTCATCGGTACACCTCGATCCACCATGCTCGTTATATCCTCAAAGAATTCCAGTAAATTAGTTAAACATGATTTCCCCTTCATGAATCCATGTTGCGTCTGCTTGATTGCACTATTCCAATCTAGATGTCCCGCTACTTCTTCCTTAATGATAGCTTCAAGCATTTTCCCCACTACAGATGTTAAACTAACCGGCCTATAGTTACCTGCCTTTTGTCTGCCCCCTTTTTTTTTAAACAGAGGCGTTACATTAGCTGCTTTCCAATCCGATGGTACCTCCCCAGAGTCCAGAGAATTTTGGTAGATTATAACGAATGCATCTGCTATAACTTTCGCCATCTCTTTTAATACCCTGGGATGCATTTCATCAGGACCAGGGGACTTGTCTACCTTGAGTCCCATTAGCCTGTCCAGCACTACCCCCGTAGTGATAGTGATTGTCTCAAGGTCCTCCCTTCCGACATTCCCATGACCAGCAATTTTTGGAATAGTTTTTGTGTCTTCCACTGTGAAAACCTAAGTAAAATAATTGTTAAAGGTCTCAGCCATTTCCACATTTCCCATTATTAAATCCCCCTTCTCATCTTCTAAGGGACCAACATTTACTTTAGTCACTCTTTTCTGTTTTTATTTATTTTTCTGCTTTTATTATCTGTTTTTATGTTTTGCGCGAGTTTACTTTCATAATCTATCTTTCCTTTCTTTATTGCTTTCTTAGTCATTCTTTGCTGTCGTTTATAATTTTCCCAATCTTCTAGTTTCCCACTAACCTTGGCCACCTTATATGCATTGGTTTTTCATTTGATACTCTCCTTTATTTCCTTTGTTATCCACGGCTGGTTATCCCTTCTCTTACCGCCCTTCTTTTTCACTGGAAAATATATTTGTTGAGCACTATGGAAGAGCTCCTTAAAAGTCCTCCACTGTTCCTCAATTGTGCCACCGTTTAGTCTGTGTTCCCAGTCTACTTTAGCCAACTCTGCCATCATCCCACTGTAGTCCCCTTTGTTTAAGCATAGTACGCTCATTTGAGACACTACTTCCTCACCCTCAATCTGTATTACAAATTCAACCATACTGTGATCACTCATTCCGAGAGGATCTTTTACTAGGAGATCGTTTATTATTCCTGTCTCATTACACAGGACCAGATCTAAGATAGCTTGCTCCCTTGTAGGTTCTGTAACATACTGTTCTAAGAAACAATCCCGTATGCATTCTATGAATTCCTCCTCAAGGCTACCTGTCCGGGCTGACCGCAGGGACTGTGCATGCTGCTGACGGTTCTTGTTGCTCGTTCACTGGCAGTGGTGTGGGCAGCATCTCATGATTTTCCTCAGGTTCCTCAGTGTCCATGCTGAATCTTTTTTTTTACTTGGTCCAGATGCTTGTGGCATATCTGCCCATTGTTGAGTCTGACCACTATGACCCTATTCTCCTCTTTACCAATAGCAGTACCCTCGAGCCACTTGGGCCTCACAACGTGATTAAGAACAAATACAGGGTGATCGATTTCTATCCAGCTCCACTTTGAGTTTCGGTCGTGGCACTCATTTTGGGACTGGCGCTTGCCCTCAACAATGTCTGACAAGACTGATTAATGAGAAACAGCCGAGTTTTTAGTGTATGTTTCATGAGTAGTTCCACTGGCGGGACTCCCGTGAGCGAGTGCGGTCGGGACCTGTAGGCCAGCAGGAGGCACGATAGACGGTATTGAAGGGAGGGTCCTTGAATCCGGAGCATGCCTTGCTTTATGATTTGGACCGCACGTTCCGCCTGGCCATTGGAAGCCGGCTTGAACGACGCTGTCCTGACATGTTTGATGCCATTACCCGACATGAACTCCCGGAATTCATAGCTAGTGAAACACAGGCCGTTGTCGCTAACTAGGATGTCCGGCAAGCCGTGGGTCGCAAAGACCGCACGCAGACTCTCCACTGTGGTGGATGTCGTGCACGAATTCAATATGATGCACTCGATCCATTTCGAGTACGCATCAACAACAATGAGGAACATTTTTCCCATGCATGGGCCCATGTAGTCTATGTGAATACGTGACCATGGCTTGGTGGGCCAGGGCCACGGGCTGAGTGGAGCCTCCCTGGGGGCATTGCCCAGCTGGGCACATGTTGTGCACCTGCGAACACAGTGTTCCAGGTCTGAATCAATTCCCGGCCACCATACATGTGACCGGGCAATGGCCTTCATGAGCACATTGCCTGGGTGCTCGCTGTGGAGTTCCCTGATGAATGCTTCCCTACCTTACTGGGGCAATGACTACCCGGCTGCCCCATAGTCGGCAGTCGGCTTGGATGGAGAGTTCATCCATCTGTCTGTGAAACGGTCTGACCTGTTCAGTGCGTGCTCTGTGTGCGGGTGCCCAATCCCCAGTCAGGACACATTTCTTAATCAGAAATAGGAGGGGATCTCTGTTTGTCCAGGTTTTGATCTCTTGGGCTGTGATGGGGGAGCCTGCGCTGTCAAAGGCATTGACAGCCATGACCATCTCCGCGCTTTGCTCCGCTGCACCCTCAGTGGTGGCCAGTGGAAGCCTGCTGAGCGCGTCAGCACAATCTTCGGTGTCTGGCCGGTGCTGTATGGTGTAGTCATACACAGCCAGCGTGAGAACCCATCGCTGTATGCGAGCTGACGCATTGGCATTGACAGCTTTGCTGTCGGACAACAGGGATGTTAACGGCTTGTGGTCTGTTTCTAACTCAAACCTTCTGCCAAAAAGGTACTGGTGCATCTTTTTCACCCCGTAGACACATGCGAGTGCTTCCTTTTCAACCATCCCATACCCCCTTTCTGCTTGGGAGAGTGACCTGGAGGCATAAGCCACAGGTTGGAGTTGGCCCTCATCATTACTCTGCTGCAACACGCAGCCAACCCCATAGGATGATGCATCGCATGTCAAAACCAACTTCTTACAGGGGTTGTACAGAGTCAACAGCTTATTAGAACAAAGCAGATTCCGCGCCCAATTGAAAGCCCGTTCCTGACAGTCCCCCCCAAAACCAATCGCTACCCTTACGCAGGAGCACGTGTAGCGGCACCAGCAATGTACTTAAGTTCGGTAGAAAGTTCCCGAAATAGTTCAATAGTCCCAGAAATGAACGCAACTCTGATGTGTTGCCGGGCCTGGGCGTGTGACGGATCGCCTCCGTTTTGGATTCGGTGGGCCGGATCCCGTCTGCGGCAACCCTCCTGCCCAAAAACTCGACCTCTGGGGCCAAAAACACACACTTGGACTTCTTTAGTCACAGTCCTACCCGGTCTAGTCGGCGTAGCACCTCCTCCAGGTTGTGGAGGTGTTCCTCGGTGTCCCGACCCATGATAAGGATGTCGTCCTGAAATACGATTGTTCCGGGGACGGATTTTAGCAGGCTTTCCATGTTCCTCTGAAAGATAGCAGCTGCTGAACGAATGCCAAATGGACACCTGTTGTAGACAAACAGCCCCTTGTGCATGGTGATGGTGGTCAGTAGCTTGGATTCTTCGGCCAGTTCCTGGGTCATGTAGGCCGAAGTGAGGTCCAACTTGGTGAACAGCTTGCCGCTTGCCAGCGTGGCAAAAAGATCCTCCGCTCTCGGATGCGGGTATTGGTCCTGAAGGGACACTCGGTTGATGGTGGCCTTGTAGTCGCCACAGATCCTGACCGAGCCATCCGCTTTTAGAACAGGGACGATGGGGCTTGCCCAGTCGCAGAATTCAACGGGCGAAATTATGCCCTCTCTTAGCAACCTGTCCAACTCACTCTCAATTTTCTCCCGCATCGCATATGGCACAGCTCTGGCTTTGTGGTGCACTGGTGTGGCGTCCGGGGCGATGCGTATCCTTACTTTGATGCCTTTGAAAGTCCCGACGCCAGATTGAAATAATGACTCGAACTTTAGTAGGACCTGTGAGCATGAACTTCGCTCCACAGATGAAATGGCGTGCACATCTCCCCATTTCCAGTTCATCTCGGCTAGCCAGCTCCTCCCCAAAAGTGCAGGACCATTTCCCGGGACAACCAGAGTGGCAGCCGGTTCTGAGATCCATTATGTGTGACCACCAACATTGCACTGCCTAGCACTGGGATGATCTCTTTGGTGTACGTCCGTAATTGCGTGTCAATGCGTTCTAGTTTGGGTCTGCTAACTCTGAGTGGCCACAGTTTCTCAAATTGTTGGACACTCATAAGTGACTGGCTGGCTTCTGTGTCCAGCTCCATGCGTACCGGGGTGCCGTTTAACAGTACTCTCATCATCATATGTGGCATTTTTGTATATGAGCTGTGGATGTTTGCCACCTGGACCCGCTGAACTTCAGCGTCTATTGCTGTGTCCCAGGCATACTCCTGCCTTGCAGACCCCTCTTGTGGTTCATCCACTTCGTAAACCAGCCTCGCTGCGGGCTTCTTGCACATCCTGGCTAAATGTCCACTCAAGTTACAATTTCTGCAGATGAATTGTTGAAACTGGCAGATCTTCGCAGCATGTTTGCCCCTGCACCTCCAGAATGAGCTGAGATTGTTGTGAACAAAAGAGCTGTTACCAGGCATTTCTCTCTGATTGTCTCTTTGATTATTCTTGAGCACTCTGTTTGTGGGTGTCAATGGTCCCATCCCATTCAACCTGCCATTGTCTCTGTTACGGGCCCACCCCAGAGTCTGTTACTGCCTGGTTGGTGTCGAATTGCCCTTGCCTGCCTGCGGGGTTCTGAGTCGCGTTTACCATGTTAACTCCCTGCTCTATCTCCACGTTGGGAGCAGAGTTGCACGCGTATATGATCTTGGTTTCCTCCTCCCCCGCCATGAAGGTTTGAGCCATCAACGCTGCTGCTTCCAAGGTCAAGTCCTTGGTCTCAATTAGCTTCCTAAAAATCCCAGCATGAGCAATGTCACCTGGCTCATAACCTCCATCCAGAACCCTCAGACAGAAGTCAAGCATCGATATAATGAGACCCATGCAGCCACACGCAACATTGTCGAACAGACAATTGGAGTGCTCAAGCAGTGCTTCCAATGCTTGAACCACTCTGGAGGCTGCCTACAATACTCCCCTCGGCAGGTCTCTGAATTCATTGTGGTGTGCTACATGCTACTCAACTTAGCCTTCACGAGGGGACAGAAATTGCCACTGGGGATTGCAGGACCACCTCAGGAGAGGGGTGGGGGGAGGAGGAGGAGGAAGATGAGGAAGAGGAGCCTGGCGAGGAACCCATGCCACCACCACCACCACAAGGGTGCTGTTCACTCTTCAAGCAAAGCGTTCAATTATGAGCTGCCACAAAGGAGGCATCGTGGAAATTTTGCCACTGCAAAAGCCTTACATCGGCAGCTCATAATTGAACGCTTTGCTTGAAGAGTGAACAGCACCCTTGTGGTAGTGGTGGTGGCATGGGTTCCTCGCCAGGCTCCTCTTCCTCATCTTCCTCCTCCTCCTCCGCCCCCCCACCCCTCTCCTGAGGTGGTCCTGCAATTCCCATTGCCAATTTCTGTCCCCTCATAAAGGCTAAGTTGTGTAGCATTGCCAGGCCACTCTATTCCCCCCTGTTGACTATTCTTCCTGTTATTCTGCAAAAGAGACACTACAGAGAAATGGCTAAGGTGAACAAAATAATTTATTAAACATTGTAAACTTTGTCAACTTCATAAACTTAATTGTGAAACTTTAATAAAATAACATAAATTAGCTGCATCCACTAGTGTGATCATTCAACAATAAAAACATCATCAACAACATAACAGGATGCATCCAGCATCAACAACATAATGCAGCAACCCCTGCCCCACTATTTTTTACCACCGGCTTTTGACCCCCTTTCCCTTATCCCGCTCCCTTGCCTGCTGCTCCTAACCCAAGTGGTACCAAGATGGCGTGCAGCAACGTTGCCAGAGCGCTACTGTGTTGGGAGGAGAGACAAAGGAGATGCCGCCTGGGGACACACTGGAACAGCTCGTGGCGTGGAAGGCCTGGCTTCTGACTGACTAGCCTCTTCATCAATGTCGCCAGTCACTTGTGGTTTTAGTTTGGGTGTGACAGTGGGGAACGCAGAGATTATGGTAGGAAGGTTTATGGACTGCATCACCTGCCCAAGCTGAAGCAGAGCTTGTGCCTGTGATGCAGCATCTTCAGCAAGGCTTCATGCCACACTCTCTAGGACTCTAGTGCCACTGGTGGAGGCCACCAGCCTCGTGTGGGCATTGATGGCCTTGCTGGTATCACGGCTCGCACTGACAATCTGCGACCCTACCTCCGTAATGGTCATTGTGAGACTCTCGATTGTCGTGGGAATCCTATCCAAGATATCAAGGAACTGACGACTTACCTGGATGCTCTCCCTGGACATTCCCACCATGTCCAGTTCCACGTCTGCCTGTCTGTCAGAAGATTGACTTTGCCGACTCACCATCCAGAGAGATGGCCTGCGGGATTCAACCCCAACACTGTGTTGCTGCACGCCACTAGTCCCAAGAGCCTCAGAGTTGTCAAACCCCAAGAAAGTCACGTCGTCATCCTCAGATGAGGTGAGTGCCGATGGTAAAACAGGGGTGGATTGCAACTGCGCCGGAGTCGGCTGATCGGTATCCTCCTCCTCCTCCTCTTCCTCCTTCAGATGATGGCCTGACGTGGAGTGTTGCCTTGAGGGATGCGGTGCCTGTGTCTGGTCATGTGGAAGTAGAAAACAACAGACAAGTGGTTAACAGCAGGGGAGGGGGCAGGGTGACATGAGGAAGGTCGAATAGCACAGGCTCATTTGAAGGATCGCTGATTATCCTTTATATCTAGTCCAGAGACACTGCAGGACATTGCCCCAACGCAGCCTAGGGAGTGTGCAGGACCTACCTTGAGTTTCCAAGCATGGGTCAACACCCCCAGTGGTAGTTGCCCAACCTGAGACTGCCACTCGTTCTTCAATGTCCGTGAGCGGCAGGGTCTGAGGCAGACTGCCACCTGTCCGCACCTGTCGCGATAATTATGAGACTTCTTGAATAGAGATGAAAATGGGAATGGTTACAAGAGGGTTCATCTGCTCTTGTGGCACAGATAGCCACCAAAGCACTTATACCATACTGTCTGAATGTAATACAGTCCTCTGTTTAATGGCCTTGGAAGTTGCACATGGTTCATTAGGAGGATATCGAAGTGCGGAGACATTCTATGAGATCTCAGAAAGCAATCTTTATAATGTGAAAAGATCATTCATGGCAAATAGGGTGCCAAACTAAGCCAAAAATGTCATGCATTTTAGGAGGCAACCCATAGAGTGCTGAGAGACACCAACAGCATGAGAACACCCACATACTGATAACAGGCACCAAAAGCATGAGAACAAATAGGGTGTCAGATTTATAGATGAAGTCCTTACTACTAGGGGAATCAAGGGGTATGGCGAGAAAGCAGGAATGGGATACTGAAGTTGCATGTTCAGCCATGAACTCATTGAATGGCGGTGCAGGCTAGAAGGGCCGAATGGCCTACTCCTGCACCTATTTTCTATGTTTCTATGTTTCTAAGTAATGAAGGAGCACATGAATTAAAATTGTACTCACTCTAACGACCCTCGAAAGATCATTGAACTTCTTTCGGCACTATGTGCCACTCCTGACCACTGTGTCTGAGGCAGAGACCTCCTCAGCGATTTCTCTCCAAATGCGCTTGAGAATGGATGGCGTGGTCTTGATCCACCCCTCTGATATAACTCCTGCATCTTCTCTCCACAGCCTCTACTAGAGCTTCGTTAGCCTCCTGGCTGAATCGCTTGGCACGCTGTCTTGATTCCTCGCCCTCCATCATGATAATCCAAATTTAAAATGACTGATTCAGCCCCAGGTGTACTAAGCATGCGTGCGGCCGCGCCCTTCATTAGCGTTTGTGATCGGACAGCAAACCAGAAGCACGGAAAGAAAAAGAAATATGCGCACGCGCAGAACAGCCGATTTTTTTAAGTGCCGGAACTGTCGGCTGCGGCGCACAAATTGTGTGAGGCAATGCTGGAGTTAGTGCTAACGCTCCTCGTGAACTTTCATTTGGCAAAGGTTGCGCACTCTGGCGCTAACGCTAACCCTGGAGCAAAATGTTTGATTTCGCCGCGAATTGTGCCCGGAATCGGGCGAAAACGCAGAAAGCCAAAAATCCAGCCCTATGGCTAAAAGACAGAAAACAGCTTCCCAGAAATGCTATCAAATTCTCTTCAATACAGTGTGCATTAACTTTATCAATAAGCCTCCTGTGCAGTACTTTATAATACTCCTTTTGAAAGTCCACAAATGCAACATCCACTACATTGCTTTTATTAATGATAAACTCCTATTTCTTCAAATAATGTTCCTTTGGATGTTATTTCCTCAAACAGCTTGATCAGATTGATCACACATGGTTTGCCTTTTTCAAATCCATGTTGGTTGCCCTTAACCATGTATTTGTTCTGACTATTTTGCCCTAGAACAGTTAGAGAGTTTCTAATTACATCAGTGCATTTTGAGCGTATAAACGTTGCAGAATTCTCTAGCAAGCATTAGTAGGTTTCTAACTTGAAGTAGAGGGTGTGACGATCTGTGATTTCCTTTGCATTTTCCAAAAGATTCTGAAGCAAATTGTTACTAAATTCTCAAAACTTTATTATAGGAAATGTCACATTTAAAATATTAATAAATATTCATTTGTGATAATGAACTGCTCACTAAGACAACACCTGTAATTAACACACAGTGATAAGCAGCACCATGGTTTATTTGTTGACAGTTAGAAAGCAAAGGAACATATTCAGTCACTCAAGCCTGTTCTTCCATTCAATTCAACCATGGCTGATCTGTACTTCAACTCCATTTACCTGCCTTTGATCCATATTCCTTGCTTTTACCTTTCCCGCTGGCTGCTGACATCTATGAGGAATGCTATAACTTGGCTGGCCTTGGTAAAAAGAGTGCCAGTGACCTGCTTGATGTAAGCATGGACAGCAGACTGACTTATGAGTGCTACCACCTGTTACAGCCTAGAAAGAGCCAGAGGTGGAAAATTTGAAGGCGGTAGTTACTTTCACTGCCACAGGCAATGCATGGCCAGTTGGGAGAACGGGTTGCACATCTTGTTGTGAGAAGCTGCAGTGGTCTATGACAACCTCTCTGGAAAATGCACCCTCCTGAAGCAACGATCCTTGGAAATCTAGAGATGGGTGACTAAGTCTACAGATCTGCAAGCAGCTCTCCTCCTTTGTGGTCTCTTCATAACCCTAACTGCAGCTCTGAGATTCCTTGGCGAAGTTATGGTGACACAATGGCAGCAAGTCCGAAAAGTTAAGGGCTAGTGTTCTATTTCGTATTGATTTGAAAATGATTTGATTATAAATTAGACAATGAATTTGAGAAAAAGAAAAAGAACTTGCATTTATATAACATCTTACACATCCTCGGAATGTCCCAAAGCACTTTACACCAATGAATTACTTTCAAGTGTAGTCACTGATATGCAGGCAATTCAGACAGGCAATAGTCACACAGTAAAGCCCACAAACAGAAAATAGATAAATAACCATAAATAATCTGTGTTGGTTGAGATATTACTGTTGACCAGGATACTGGATGAACTCCCCTGCTCTTCTTTGTATAGTGCCATGAATATTTTAAATCCAGTTGAACATGCAGATGGAGCCTTGGTTTAACATCTCATTTGAAAGATGGCAGCTGTAAAAATGTAGCACTCCCTCAGAACTGCATTGAATGATCAGCCTAGATTATGGACTCAAATCCTAATCTAGGATTCATATGCGCAGGTTTTCATCTAAACTTTAACATAAAAGCTATTCATTCTTTACTTCAGAAAGAATGTCAAATAGCGAAAGACAGAGAGAGAGAGAGGGAGAGAGAGCACAAGACAGAAATGCAGACAAACAGGACAAGGCACAGACACAATGAGGTGGACTTTAACTCAGGTGGGTTTCTGGTGGGAAAACTGCGCCGGTGAGCTAATTTCCTGCCTGCCTGGCAACAGCATATGACCATCATCATCATCACAGGTGGGACAAACAGTCATTGAGGGAAAGGGTGGGTGGGACAGGTTTGCTGCACGCTCTTTCCGCTGCCTGCGCTTGCTTTCTGCATGCTCTCGGTGATGACCGTGGCGATTTTAACCCCCAGGCCTTCTTACCATGCCACCGATTCACTTTCTGCTGCGCAACTAAACCGGATTCCCCTTTCCCAGTGTTACTAATATGAAGTCATTAACTCCAACTGATCCATCTTGTTGTGTATGTAAAGGAAGATAGAAAATAAAGGCCACTTGCTTATGTTTCGCAAAATAATGAACAATTTCTGAATTCAATTCATGAGGCACTAGTAAAAATCCTGGAATACCATGTAGTAAAAATAGAATTTGACTTATTCAGTCATCACAAATTGGTGCTTCTGATGTTACACCTTACGTGGTATAACACTCCGTTCAAATAATAGTGTATCTTTTGACTCACTGAGATGTCACTCTCATATACATTATTTTGCAGCTGGTGTGCATTCATCACAAACTAGGGATCATGGTTGAATACAGATGTAAAACAATCTTTAAAAAAAGAGAGCCAATCAATGTTCTGGAGCCTGGAATTTACAAGCACTTACAACTGCCTTCTCAACTCAGCATCTTATCAGTAGCTACAAGTACCTGGATTCCCTACACAAGACAGTGACTTTAAAGGCACAGGGGGCTAAATTGGATAGCATCCGAAAACAGGCACAGAGATTGTGATGTGTTAATTGAAATGCAGGCAGCACAATAACTTCATGCTGCCTGCTCATTATAATGATTTCTGCATGCAGCCAGCGTTAACCGCTACACGCATCGGCAGGGGGCCCAAAATTGTAACTTCCTAGCACCACCAAGCTAGACTGCATCTCTTAAAACAGAGGTGCATTGTGGCTGGAGCAGGTGCTGGGAGCCGTGCAGGAAGTGAATCTGTCCTGGGAAACAGTGAGGAATGGCACGACATGGGAGAGAGAGCAGGTCCAAGGATTTCGGCTGCTGCACCGGAGGTCTTAATTGAGGAGGTGGAAAGGAGGAAAGATGTCCTGTATCCGCAGGGGGCCAAGAGGCCCTCCAGTCAAAAGGCAGTGGGAACAGATAGCCATGGAGATCAATGCAAGGAGTCTAGCCCCAAGGACCTGAATGCAGTGCCGCAAGAAGTTCAATGACCACTCGAGTGGTCATGGTCAGTTAACGCATCTTCAAATGCCATATCCTACTAACTGCACCACTAGCCTCAGCCACTGCTCAATTCACCACAACCCCATAACTCACCGACCAATAATCTCCATCAATCAGGACTCATACCTAATATTCATATGCTTCATCTCACTCTCACACATTTAGTACTGCTGAAAGCCTCAGACATACATCTTACAGCTTGAATACACTGCCAGCTATTCAAATAGATTGCATGACACTCACTGACACACTTCCTTTTCTCTTGCAGGACAAGGTGTCACACAGCCGGAGGCAGCAGGAGCTATCTGTGGGTGGGGGGGGAGTGGGGAGCGATATGAGAACTTCGCCTATGGAGGAGACGGTGCTGGCCATTTTTGGAATGGCCATTGCTGAGGCAGTGGCCAGCGATGGGGCTGAAACCATTGAAGATGACAATAGCCTCACAATTAATCCTCCTTCTCATGTCCCACTTCCTCCTCATTCCACAATCTCTTCTGGTTTATAAGCTGAAGATGGTGTAAAGATGCACCTCTTACTTTCCCCCCTCCCCTCAACACAACCTTACCATTGTGCCTTTTCCCTTTCAGATACCAAAGAGGTGCAACCTGGTCAGGCAGTGTAAGAACATCAAGAAGAGAGTGATGATGAAGCCACAGCGCAGTCATTTGATTTAACACTCGCAGTTACCAGCATAGATACTGAAATAGATTAAAGGCAGGATTTGCATGTGATGAGACACCAGGCATGAGTGGCCTGCACCCAGAGTTTGGGGCAAGGATAGTGGTAGTGTTAGGCAGTCCCTCGTATCGAGGATGACTTGCTGCCATACCAAAAATAGATGAGTTCACAGGTGTTTCAATGAGGGACCTGACAATCTAGGTCCCAAACTATATACTAAAGGGTGAAAGATACCTGTACATGGATTCTTTTAACGTGGAGTGGCCGTTGCACACCAGCCACTACACAGGCTTGACAGAGCTAGGTCTTGATTCTGGTGGCAAGGGTTAACCAAGACGACTGGAGATCAAGCTCTGCTGCATGGACCTAGTGTGCACGCATGCTCCTACTATCCATAGATCGCAGTGTGGGCTGGCCCATGCTGCCACTGGGCCCTCGCCTCTTCTGGGCTCCGAACCCTCGCCTCTCCTGGGTCCCGATCATGATGCTCCTGGGCCCCGATCTCTCATTGCTCCTCCGCCCCGATCAAAAATGGAGTAGTCAGAAACAGGACATCAATTAGAATCCTCTTATCTTGGAGATGTCAAATATCAACAGTTATTTGAAATATCAAAATATTAAACTCCAGCCTAGTTGAAGGGTTATTAACATCAGCAGAAACAAATGCCAAGTAACAGAATGAACACGATTCAGTAGGGATGTGAATAACAGCAGCAATAACGCAGAATCCAAACCCTGCAGTCACTTGTGAACTCTCTGGTGTCTCAGCAGGCTGGAAGAGTGAGTGAATCCCTTCCCACACTCAGAGCAGGTGAACAGCCTCTCGCTGGTGTGAACTCGCTGGTGTTTCAGCAGGTTGGATGAACAACCTCCCCACACTTTGAGCAGGTGAATGGCCTCTCCCCAGTGTGGGGCAAGGATAGCGCAGGTGCCAGCTCATTGGATGGAGAGATCACACTTGGGTTCGGGCAGAGGACTTTGATGTGCATACCCATCAGCGTGCTTCTGTGGGCTGCCCCAACGACAAAATGGTGCATTGGAAGCCTGCCAGAAAGCCAAACTTCAATGTCAAGGAGCATGGAGGAGTCCAGCACCAATTTAGTACAGGGCTTTGCACAGAGCTTGAAGCCCATCTTTTCCAGCATAGTGGACAACTCCGCTTGCACACTTGTGGACCCAACCATGACGCAGTGTCTGATGGCTGATGTCGCAACCATCATTGCAGCACAAGCATTAGCCACTCAACATCCGAGTGCTGCAGTGGAAGCTCAGACTACTGTCATGCAAGGTCAGCTTGCTGCCATGCAAGCTCAGGCTGCTGCCATCATGGCTGTGGATTACAGTGTTCAAAGAGGCTTGCAGGATATCACAGCAGTCCAGCAATCTATTCTCCAACAGATTACGAGGATTGCTGAGGTGCCACCCCAAGGGAGAGCCAGTGGCACCATGCAGCACGACCCCGCTGTCCTCTCAGGATGACAGCATTTATCCTCCCACCCCTGCTACTCCGCCAGTGTCATTGCTGTTGCTTGTCAGCCAGCTATCCCAGGCTGCTGCTGCCCTTGCTGAGATGGTGCAGTCCGCAGCTGGGCCTTCTAGGTCCAGAGCTGCTCAAGGTAGTACTACAAGGCCATCTGCAGTCACCACTGAAAATCAGCAGCCTTCCACCACTGCGTAGGAGCACCAGAATGGGCAAAGGCATATGGAAGGCAGACAGTAAGGGGGAATGCACATGGGCAATATGGCAAGATTTCATTTACTAATTTGGTTTGGAATGTTTATTTTGTGTTGTCTTTTATTTTTGCATTGTGGTCAAGTGGACGCTGGTTAGTGAGAGGGTAAGAAAGGCGTGGGACTGTTAATGAATGGGGAATTGGGCTGCGGTTATTAGTATCACACTTGAATTAGTTCTTCACAGACAGCCCATGCAGAAAGGGGTTATCTAGGCCGCCTCTTCCTTCCTCTTCCTCAGCTGCTCACCATATAGCTGGTGACAAGGGCTGTCCCCTCATGATGGCGAGACTGTGCAGCATGCAGCAGATCACCACAAATCTTGACACCTGCTCTGCCAAGTGCTGCAGGACTCCTCCAGTGCGGTCCAGGCAGCAGAAGCGTTGTTTCAACATGCCAATAGTCTACTCTATCACATTCTGTGTGGCAGCATGGCTTTCATTGTATGCACATGTGCCTGTGTTGCACACCAGAGTCATGAGCCATGTCATCAGCGGACAGCCCTGGTCGCTCAGTAGCCACCCCTTAGTTTGCCGCATTAGCACAAATGCAGCTGGCACAGCGGACTGCCAGCTCCAGTGGCAGAGGGCTCCAGACCTCATTAGAGCCTTGGTCCAAATATGGACAAAAGAGCTGAATTCCAGAAGTGAGCTGAGAATGACTGCCGTTGACATCAAGACTGCATTTAACCGAGTGTGGCTTCAAAGAGCCGAGTAAAATTAAAGTCCATGGGAATCAGAGGGAAAACTCTGCACTGGTTAGTCATACCTAGCACAAAGTAAGATGGTTGTGGTTGTTGGAGGCCAATCATCTCAACCCCAGGACACTATCTGGAGGAACTCCTGCAGCATAGTGTCCTAGGCCCAACCATCTGCTTCATCAATGATTTTCTCTTCATCATAAGATCAGAAGTGTGGCTATTCGCTGATGATCGCAGTGTTCAGTTCCATTCGCAACTCCTCAAATAATGACGCAGTCCATGCCCGCATGCAGAAAGACCTGGTCAACATTTTGGCTTGGGCTGGTAAGAGGCAAGTAACATCGCATGACACAAATGGCAGGCAACTGACATCTCCAACAACAGAAAGTCTAACCACTTCCCTTGACACTCAATGGCATTACCATCGTCAAATCCCCACCATCATGAAGGAAGTCACGAATAGCTGACACTGCCACACAAGTGCCAGGCAATGACCATCTCCAACAAGAGAGAGCCAAGGAACGTTCTCTTGCCATTTAATGGCAACACCATCATCTAATCCCCTACCATCAACATCCTGGGGGTCACTATTGACTAGAAACGTAACTGGACCAGCCACAAAAATACTGTGGCTACAAGAGCGGGTCAGAGGCGGAATATACAGTGGAGAGAGATGCACCTCCTGACTCCACAAAGCCTTTCCACCATCCACAAGGCACAAGTCAGGAATATGATGGAATACTCTTCACTTGCCTGGATGAGAGCAGCTCCAATAACACTCAAGAAACTCACATCATCCAGGACAAAGCAGCCCGCTTATTTGGCACCCCAACCACCACCTTAAACATTCACTCTCTCCACCACCAGCACATGGAGGCTGCAATTTGTACCATCTACAAGATGCACTGCAGCCATTCGCTAAGGCACCTCCCAAAACTGTTGCCTTTACCATCTAGAAGTACAAGAGCAGCAGCTGCATAGAAACATCACCACCTCCAAGTTCCCCTCCAAGTCACACATATCCTGACTTGGAAATAGTGTTGTTCTTTCATCATCGGTGGGTCAAAATCCACAAATTCCTTCCTTAACCCTAACTAAATCGGTATGCCCTCCTGCTAAGAGCTCTTCTCCCTCTCCTCCTTCTACCTCTTCTAGCAGCTTAACTTGCTCTGCATTGCCTCTGTTCATTCTCCCAGTCATGCTGTATTTCAAGGGGATGCCTACTAGTGCATCCCTGTCTTGGAGGAACTGGTTTGTGCAAAAGCCTTGAAGGCAGCAAAAAGTCCTTCAGCACCTGCTACACCACTCCCTGTAGACTTTTGCAACTTGAAAGAACTATGGAAAGCACCAAACACTGTACAATCATAGCAAATACTAGAAGAAATCAAGCAGCAACTATCCTGTAAATAGGATGATCCCTTTAAATAGTGATGGGACCTTCCTGCTGCTTAACGTGTGTTCAGTTGTGTGAGGTTAAGAGAGGGCATCAGCTGGAGTGTTGAACTCCAAAATGGCACCGCTGGTGGCAAATCAGCATTGCACACTGATTGGTGTCATCTGCTTGTTGCGCATACTTCTGGCAGACGTTAGCTGAGCGTGCACGCCAACATCCTCACCAAGATGGTGTCCATCACAATTCATGGCGTAAGTGTGCACGCACACATCAGATGCCATTTAGGTCCCCGAACGACATCTGTAGTGCCCAAACAACGGGTGCTACCGAGCCCAATTTCACGCGCACAGGCCGGGTTAGCACCGAAATATCACAACAGTGCCTCAGACCTGTGACGACCTGTGGGCAATACGATATGAGATTCATTAGTTTAATGAAGTTCTAAGGTTACAGAGGGAAAAAATGTGTGTCACCGGCAACTCGAATTAACACTTACCGAAAATGGCTGCAGCGCTACCGATGAAAAATTGGCTCTGGGGGTTGATGATGTCAAGCGCAGCGCTAACTTACCTTGCAATGCCCTCCTGGGTAGCATTAATGGAAGCCTCCAACCCAAAATTCCCATCTACAGTTGGCATTGCTGCTTCTTACAGCCTCTGGGAGCGAGGCTGTGGAGTTCGCAAGGCATTGTGGGCAATTAAAGGGGTTATGAATTAAAGGGGCAATGCATTCAAAAATAATAAAAATTAAAATCAAGTGAAAAATTGAATTTTTCAGCCCTTACTGCCTTTCAAAAAAAAACATAAACATTAAAAATAATTCCCAAATGGCAGTCTTCAGCTCTTAAGGCTGAATTGTCTTCCACACCTAAATAAAATGGTAAAAATGCTTCAGCAAGCCAGGGAAGGGGCACCCAGGGTCTCCCACACAGCACTCCAGCTTTATGCAGGGGGTCAACACTGCAAGAGAGGTCCTCTACCCACAGGGGCCAGGATGTCCTCCAGAAAGAATAATATGGGACCACATCACCGAGGCCGTCACTGCCACTATTGTTGCCCCACCACCTGGCTCCAGTGCCCAAAGAAGCTTCATGACCTCAAACCACTGGTCAAGTCCGTGAATGCATCTTCAAAAGCTGTCTCCTACCAACTGCATCATTAGTCTCACACACTGCTCAATGCACGACTCCAACCATCCCCTGCCCCCTCAAAATCACTCATCTATCAACAATCTGTACCAATCACAAGGCACATCTCCCATTCCTAGCCTCACCTCACCCCCTTGGAGGAGACGGTGCAGGCCATTCTTAGCAGGGGCATGGCCGAGCCCTTGGCCAGTGGCGGGGCTGTAAGGATACAAGATGCTGGTATCCTCATCCGTTATCCTCCTTCTCACATGCACCTCTTGCTTTCCTGCCCTCCCCTCACAACTGCACCCTTGTGCCTTCCTCATTTCACACACCCAAGAAATGTAGCTTGTCCAGCCAGTGGGTGACCAAGAAGAGGGAAAGGAGAGTGAAGAAGAACAATTAGAAGATTGTTTTGACACTCCCAGTTGCCAGCTCCTTAAGGTTAACCAGCAAGGCCACTTGCTGTGTCCGCCACTGAAGGTCAACAGCCTTCACCAGCCATGCTGCAGCCACTGGGATAGCACTGCATGACCTCAGTAGGCTAGGCAGAGGCAAACACAAAACAGTCACTAAGAGAATGCATAAGGGTGATGAGTTGATTTCTTGATGACATATTGGATGGATAGATGTTTAAAGTTGGATTGGAAAGTTTGCTTTGTGGTGGCTTTTATTTCAGCATCATGCCCAAGAAGATGCTGTGATGGTCAGTAACAGAGGGAAGGTAAGGTGAGAGACTAATGTTGAAAGGGGAATTGGGGATGTGGTCACTGGAACAGCAGGCAGATGATTCCATCTGGATATCCTGGCCACAAAAGGGCTGTTTGGAATGCATCCTTCCATCTGTTTCCTCCTCTTCGGCATCTTCTTCTTTCTTCTGCAAGTAGATGCTGTAAATCTGAAATACCAGCATAAATGCTGGAAATGCTCAGCAGCTCAGGCAGCATCTTGACCCGAGACGTGAACTCTGTTTCTCTCTCCACGGATGTTGCCTGATGTGTTGAATATTTGCAGCATTTTCTGTTTTCTTAGAGGCCTTGAAAGCATCCAGCAGCACTCCCTACACACTTAAAAAACATTTAACATCTGTTGCAACAAGCCACTACTTCACGAAAATCAAAAATACCCAGTCCAAAAGTTTAAATGCAAACTTACCTGAAAAATGTGTGTGTCCCCTTTAAGAGGTGCTGACAGCGCCTCTGTCAGTCTTTACACGTTAGGTTTCCCTGACCTGGTTATGGTCCAGTTCTGAACGCAGCGCTAGGTCAAAGTTGGCCGAAGTGACATTAGGTCGGCGTGATATTACCAATCCGCCATTTTTTTTTGTAGGGCGCTAATGCTTACCGGCAGCGCTAGAGAAGACCAAAATGGAGGATGCCGTGGGACCCGCCACCAGGTGGTGAAAGATCGGCGGCCAACACTCTTTTGCCATTTTTTTGCCAGTAAAGATAAGCCCCAGAATTATTAGTCCAAAGACTTTACAGAAGATCAAATCAATGATTGTATCTTCCTGAATAGTACTTTTTGAACACAAATAGTACATGCATCTTTTCACAGCACTCAAAAAATTATTTATTGATATTTTATCATTTTTTTAAATATGAAGTTGTTCTTGAATGTACCCCTTTCAGGTTATTTCAATTAATTGAACAAGTTTACACATACTGCTGTAGCTGTTTTGCATATTCAAAGCTGCATTAAAAATAATTGAATTCAATGTCAGCTCTTGTAAAGTTGGTATTATTTATTAGCTTTCATCTTTGTTTTCAAGTTAATTTCTTTGACTCTTTCTCCCAGTCCAAGAGGAAAGGAAAGCAACCAGTTTCCAGGCTTCTACTAATTATGCTCTTATGGCAGACACCGATTGCACAGAAGAGTTATACAACTTGACTTGTTTTCTGACTATTTTTCTGTTCTACTCTAACTGCACTCAATGCTTAATCTCAGTCAGCTTAGATTATGTTAAGGCCTCACTGAATAAAGAATGCAAGTCAAACCTGCATTCTACAATTCTGCTGTGCATTATGTTAGTACTGTACACTAATTTGTTGCTTCATTATCAAGATCCCTTAATATTGTATTTTATTTTTGATGCCAATTACTGTGATCTGGGTTGATTTTTTTTCAAACCCATTTAAAATATCCCTTCACCGATGAGCTGCAGCTGTGCCATCTTTCACAGCAAATATTAATGTTCTTGCCAATTTTGTTTTATCCAATAGTGCATGTGATGAGACAATAAATTAAGTGGTCTAATAATAAACAATATGTATTTTTCTAACTTTCAAACCATCTGCTGTTTTTGATACCCACAAGATGGCATAATTGTGACAAAACATGGATCAATAGATAGTACATATCTGCAGTATTAAAGCTCAACCATGTACATTGTTAAAATTCTGCTATATTTTAAAGCAGTTTTCTTAAGTAGAAATACACTTCCAGAGCAATTTATACAATAAATTGAATTATTTTGTCCGAACAATATTAAGCAAAAGAATTTGGCACTTTTCCAGATGGATACTCACTTTGCTTCTGATTTAGATTACCAAATACAGCATAAAAGCATATTTAGAGCACATTTTGATGCCATCATTTGTTGAATAATGAGGGAGATATATTTACCCTGACAGCCATTTCATTGTAGAAATTCATCTTCATAATAAAATATGCTCTCTGTGAATTTAAGAAGATAGAGCAGACTGTAGTTACAGAAAGATATAGCTCAAATTTGACATATAAAAGTTAAGAATCTTTATAAATAATACATAATAAGAAATGCAGTCACAGAGAGAAAAACTCCAATTGTACATTCAAAAGACAGCTATCGTTTTATGTATAATGCAAGCTTAACCATTAAAACATACCATATTCAAATTACATGCTGTTGGAGATAAATCATCATGAAAAGATCTGCACTGAGTTCTCTGATCAATGTTACTCTACTAAAACCAAAATTACAAAAGAAGAAATATCCACAAGTGCTGATGGCAATCTGTATTGTGGAGTTTTAAGCATAAGGTCTTTTAAAGTGTTTCACTGTAGCAGAAAGGAAATTTACATTTCGCAATGTCTGGTTGAATTAAAATTTCAAAGAAACAATGCTTTTTACCTTCCACCCTTCAAGAATATCTGTACCTAAGAATGAAAATTATGCCTTCCAACCATCTGTATAAAATACCATATACTTAGCCTCTTAAGGACAATTGCAGTCCTATGAATTTCGTATCATTTAATATAAATTTTTAGTACAGGTTGAACCTCTCTTATCCGGGACTCCCTTATCCGGCACCACTCCTCGTCTGGGACCATTCCCGGCCGCTAGGTGGCGCATGCGCAGAATGCGACCATCAAAATCCTACTCACCAATATAATCTTTCTCCTCAATCGGCTGCCTCCTCCTCATTGCCCTGCTGGAACTCCTGCAGCCACAGTCCTCGGGCCGGCCGCTCCTCCCCACAGCGCTCCCTCCGGGGGCTGGGCTGACTCTTCTCGGCCCACCGACTCTTCTGGGCCCGCCGACTTCGGGGCCTGCTGGGGCCCACCGACTCTTCTGGGCCCACAGAAGCCCTCCGCCTCTTTGAGGCCTGCTGACTCTTCGAGGCCCCCTGCACATTGATTGGCTGACTGACTGACTGACAGTCAATCCAGCCAATCAGCACACACACACACTTACCCCAGCAACAGCACTTAAAAGGCGCAATCCACCCAAGCACGTGACCTCCCCATATCCAGCAAAATCCCTCGTTTGGGACAGGCTAGGTCCCGAGGGTGCCGAATAAGGGAGGTTCAACCCGTATTATAAAATTTGTAACATTTAAACTGCTCAGCCCGTGTTAACATATCATCTGTTGAAAGCAGCAGGAAAATGTTTGGATAGTATTTATCAACGATTTATGCAATTAAGAAACAGTTGTTTGCAGTATATATGTTAATTAAGAATGCAGAAAATTTGTAGTTTTGGCCCAAATTAAGCATCATTCTTCATTAGTCCTTGAATTGATCCATGCAAATATTGTTACATCCTTGACACAGATCACTTATTGCCAAATGTTCATTTGTAATGCATTTTTGCTAGTTTACTGAACTATCTGATATAGTTCTATATTCTGATCCTCACTATCCAATTGTTCTGGAAGTTCATTTTTAACAAATGAGCTAATTCTTTTCCTGCAGTTACTGAGTTTCAAATGTGAATTTCAAGCTCCAGAACATTGACTAGACTTTAAAAGAAAGATTCGGATGCATTGAATGGATTGTGTTTCATCCCCATGGAGGAGATAGTGCTGGCCATTATCAGAAGGGCCATTTCTGAGGCTGTAGCCAGCTGTGGGGCTGAACCCATTGAAGATGACGGTATCCTCATACCTAATCCTCTTTCTCAAAACCCACTTGCCCCTCATCCTACAATTTCTTCCAACTTACAAGCTACAGATGGTGTAAGCATGCAGCTTTTACTTCACTGTCCCCGCCCCACCACAACCATACTCTTGTGTCTTTTTCCTTTCAGAGTCCCAACAAGCGCAACCTGGCCAGACAGTGGAGGATCACCAAAGAGAGTGATGATGAAGACACAGCACCATCACTTGATTTCATAATTACAGCTGCCAGCTCATACCCTGACATTGCGCCTATCTTAGAGGATAGCATTAAGGTAGGATCTGCCCGTGGTGAGACACCGAACGTAAGTGCGTGACAAGCATGGGGCAATGACAGAGCAGGTGCCAGCTCACCCGAGGGTGTGGTCACACACGAGTTCTGTTGAAGAGGACTCAGAGGAGGACTTTGATGGGCCAGGTTACAGAAGGTTGATGGGTGTGCACAACAAAATGATTGGAGCACTGGGAAGCCTGGCAAAGAGCATGGAGCAGTCCGGCACCCACTTGGCAAGTGTTTTGCGCAGAGCTTCAAGTCCATCCTTTCCAGCATGGAAGTAGTGGCCAACTCCAGCAACACACTTGTAGACCCAACCATGATGCAGCGTCTGATGTCCGATGGCTATTGCAGCACATGTAGAAGCCACCCAACGTCTGGGTGCTGCAGTGGAAGCTCTGACTTGTGCCATGCAAGGTTAGCTTGCTGCCATGCAAATTCAGTCTGTTGCCATGCAAGCTCAGCTTGCTGCCATCATGGCTGTTAATTACAGTATTCAAAGGGCATTGCAGGGTGTCACAGCAGTCCAGCAATCTGTCCTCCAACAGATTACTAGGATTGCTAAGGCGCCACCCCGGGAGTTTAAAAAAAAATTGTTCATGGGACATGGACGTCACTGGCAAGGTCAGCATTTATTGCCCATCCTGAATTGCCCTGAAGAAGGTGGTGGTGAGCCACCTTCTTTTCCACTGCAGTCCATGTGGTGAAGGTACTCTCATAGTGCTGTTAGGGAGGGAGTTCCAGGATTTTGATCCAGTGACGATGAAGGAACAGCAATATACTTCCATGTCAGGATGATGTGTAACTTGGGAAGAGAACTTGCAGATGAAAATAATGGCGAACAGGGAAATGGCAGAGACGTTGAACAAATATTTTGTATCAGTCTTCACGGTAGAAGACACTAAAAACATTCTAATAGTGGATAATCAAGGGGCTATAGATAGGGAGGAACTTAATACAATCACTATCACTAATGAAGTAGTACTTGGTAAAATAATGGGAGTAAAGGTGGGCAAGTCCCCTGGACCTGATGCCTTACATCCTCGGGTCCGAAGAGAAGTGGCTGCAGAGATAGTGGATGCATTGATTGTAATCTACCAACATTCCCTGGATTCTGGGGCGGTCCCAGCAGATTGGAAAACCGCAAATGTAACGCCCCTATTTAAAAAAGGAGGCAGACAAAAAGCAGGAAACTATAGACGAGGAAGCCTAACATCTGTCATTGGGAAAATACTGGAGTCCATTATTAAGGGAAATCATGTTTGACAAATTTGCTGGAGTTCTTTGAGGATGTAACAAACAAGGTGGATAAAGGTGAACCAGTGGGTGTGGTGTATTTGGATTTCCAGAAGACATTCAATAAGGTGCCACATAAGAGGTTACTGCACAAGATAAAAGTTCACAGAGTTGGGGGTAATCTATTAGCATGGCTAACTAACAGAAAACAGAGTGTCGGGATAAATGGGTCATTTTCCAGTTGTCAATTAGTGACTAGTGGGGTGCTGCAGGGATCAATACTGGGTCCTCAACTATTTACAATTTTATGAATGACTTGGATGAAGGGACCAAGTATAATGTAGCCAAGTTTGCTGATGATACAAAGATGGGTGGGAAAGCAAATTGTGAGGAGGACACAAAAAATCTGCAAAGGGTTATAGACAGGCTAAGTGAGCGGGCAAAAATTTGGCAGATGGAGTATAATGTGAGAAAATGTGAGGTTATCCATTTTGGCAGAAATAATAGAAAAGCAAATTATAATTTAAATGGAGAAAAATGGAGGGGGTCCTTGTGCATGAAACAAAAAAGTTAATATGCAGGTACAGAAAGTAACTAGGAAGGCAAATGGAATGTTGGCCTTTATTGCAAGGGGAATAGAGTATAAAAGAGAAGTCCGCTACAACTGTACAGGGTATTGATGAGGCCACACCTGGAGTACTGTATACAGCTAAGGAAGAATATACTTGCATTGGAAGCTGTTCAGAGAAGGTTCACTAGGTTGACTTATGAGGATAGGTTGAGTAGGTTGGGCCTATACACATTGGAGTTCAGAAGAATAAGAGGTGATCTTATTGAAACTTATAAGATAATGAGGGGGCTCGACAAGGTGGATGCAGAGTGGATATTTCCACTCATAGGGGATCCTAAAACTAGGGGACATAGTCTCAGAATAAGGGGCCTCCCATTTAAAACTGAGATGAGGAGAAATTTCTTCTCTGAGGGTTGTAAATCTATGGAATTCTCTGCCCCAGAGAGCTGTGGAGGCAGGGTCATTGAATATATTTAAGGCAGAGATAGACAGATTTTTGAGTGATAAGGGAGTAAAGGGTTATGGGGAGCGGCAGGGAAGTGGAGCTGAGTCCATGATCAGATCAGACATGATCTTATTGAATGGCGGAGCAGGCTTGAGGGGCCAAATGGCCTACTCCTGCTGTTATTTCTTATGTTCTTATGTGATGGTGTTCCATGCGCCGGCCGCCCTTGTCCTTCTAGGTGGTAGAGGTCGCGGGTTTAGGAGGTGCTGCCGAAAAAGTCTTGGCGAGTTGTAGTGCATCTTGTATTTGGTACACACTGCAGACACACGGTATGCCGGTGGTGCATGGAGTGATGTTGCTCTTGTTGCCAAGTAGTTATGGGACTGGTCCAGTTGAGTTTCTGGTCAATGGTGATCCCAGGATGTTGAAGGTGGGGGATACGGCCAATGTCAAGGTGAGATGGTTAGACTCTCGCTTGTTGGAGATAGTCATTGCCTGGCACTTGTGGCACGAATGTTACTTGTCATTTATCAGCCCAAGACTGTTATCCAGGCCTTGCTGCATGCGGGCGTGGACTGCTTCATATCTGAGAAGTTACGAATGGCAGTGAACACTGTGCAGTCATCAGTGAACATCGCCACTTCTGACCTTATGATGCTGGGAAGGTCATTGATGAAGCAGCTGTAGATGGTTGGGCCTAAGTTCCCTGAGGAACTCCTGCAGTGATGTCCTGGGGCTGTGATGATTGACCTCCAACCACCACAACAATCTTCATTTGTGCTAGATATGACTCCAGTCAGTGGAGAGTTTTCCTCCTGTTTCCCATTGATTTAAATTTTACTAGGGTCCTTTGATGCCACACTTGGTCACCTCACCTCTGGAATCCAGCTCATTTGTCCATGTTCCAAGCAAGGCTGTATGAAGTCTGGATTCAAGTGGTCCTGGTGGAACCCAAACTGGGCATCGGTGAGCAAGTTATTGGTGAGTAAATGCTGCTTGACAGCACTGTCGATGACACCTTCCATTGCTTTGCTGATTAGAGAGTAGACTGATAGGATAGTAATTGGACGGATTGCATTTGTCCTGCTTTTTGTGGATAGGACATACTTGGGACAGTTTTCCACATTGTCGGATAGATGCCAGTGTTGTAGCTTTACTGGAACAGCTTGACTAGAGGCGTGGAGCACAAGTCTTCAGCCCGACAACTGGGATGTTGTTGGGGCCCATAGCCTTTGCTGTATCCAATGTGCTCAGTCCTTTCTTGATATCATGTGGAGTGAATCGAATTGGCTGAAGACTGGCTTCTGTGATGGTGGGGACTTCAGGAGGAGACTGATATGGATCATCCACTTGGCACTTCAGGCTGAAGATGGTTGCAAACGCTTCAGCCTTATCTTTTGCACTCATTGAGGATGGGGATATTCATGGAGTCTCCTCCTCCAGTTAGAAGTTTAATGGTTATCGCCATTCACGACTGGATGTGGCAGGACTGCAGAGCTTTGACTTGATCCGTTGATTGTGGGATCACTTAGCCCTGTCTATAGCATGCTGCTTCTGCTTTTTAGCATGCATGTAGCCCTGTGTTGCATCTTCCCCAGGTTGGCACCTCATTTTTAGGTACGTCTGGTGCTGCTCCTGGCATGTTCTTCTATACTCCTTATTGAACCAGGGTTGGTCCCCGGGCTTGATGGTAATGGTAGAGTGTGGGATAGGCCGGGTCAGGAGGTTACAGATTGTTGTGGAATACAATTCTGCTGCTGCTGATGGCCCACAGCACCTTATGGATGCCCAGTTTTTAGCTGCTTTCTATCCCATTTAGCACTGTGATAGTGCCACACAACACGATGGAGGGTGTCCTCAGCGTGAAGACGGGACTTCGTCTCTACAATGACTGTGCGGTGGTCACTGCTACTCATCATAGGCAGTCCCTCGGAATCGAGGAAGACTTGCTTCCACTCCCAAAGTAAGTTCTCTGGTGGCTGAACAGTCCAGTATGAGAGCCACAGACCCTGTCACAGGTGGGACAGACATTCGTCGAGGGAGGGGGTGGGTGGGGCTGGTTTGCCGCATGCTCCTTCTGCTGTCTGCGCTTAACCTCTTCACGCTCTTTGCGTTGAGACTCGAAGAACTCAACACCCTCCCGGATGTACTTTCTCCACCTCGGGCGGTCTTTGGCCAGGGTTTCCCAGGTGTCAGTGGTGATGTCGCACTTTACCAGGGAGGCTTTGAGGGAAACCTTGTAACACTTCCACTGCCCACTTTTGGCTCGTTTACCATGACGGAGCTCCGCATAAAGCATTTGCTTTGGGAGTCTCGTATCTGGCATGTGAACTATGTGGCCTGCCCAGCGAAGCTGATCGAGTGTGGTCAGTGTTTCAATACTGGGGATGTTAGCTTGGATGAGGACACTGATGTTGGTGCGCCTGTCCCCCCAGGGGATCCACAGGATCTTGCAGAGACATCGTTGGTGATATATCTCTAGCGACTTGAAGTGCCTTCTATATATCGTCCATGCCTCAGATCCATACAGGAGGGCGAGTATTTCTACAGCTCTGTAGACCATGAGCTTGATGGTAGATTTGAGGGCCAGGTCTTCAAACACTCTTTTCCTCAGACGGCCGAAGGCTGCACTGGTGCACTGGAGGCGATGTTGAATCTCCGCATCAATGTCTGCCTTTGCTGATAAGAGGCTCCCGAGATATGGGAAATGGTCCACGTTGTCGAGGGCCGCGCCGTGAATCTTGATGGTTGGAGGGCAGTGCTGTGCGGCGGGGACAGGCTGCTGGAGGACCTTTGTCTTACGGATGTTAAGCGTTAGGCCTATGCTTTCATATGCCTCAGTGAATACATTGACTATATCCTGGAGTTCAGCCTCAGAATATGCGCAGATGCAGGCGCCGTCTGCGTACTGCAGCTCAACGACAGAGATTGGGGTGATCTTGGACCTGGCCTGGAGGTGGCGTAGGTTAAACAGCTTCCCACTGGTTCTGTAGTTTAGTTCCACTCCAGGGGGGAGCTTGTTGATTGTGAGGTGGAGCATGGCGGCGAGGAAGACTGAGAAGAGGGTTGAAGCGATGACGCAGCCCTGTTTGACCCCGGTCCGGACGTGAATTGGGTCTGAATGGATCCGT
This sequence comes from Pristiophorus japonicus, assembly GCF_044704955.1. Taxonomy (NCBI): domain Eukaryota; kingdom Metazoa; phylum Chordata; class Chondrichthyes; family Pristiophoridae; genus Pristiophorus; species Pristiophorus japonicus. The sequence goes on from NC_091985.1 coordinate 70,167,735, forward strand.
TAGTAAGGATCACGGCCTGCATGTCGTGTGAAGCAGGCGAAGTATAGTGACAAACTTTTGGGGGAGGAGATTGCTCCACAGACCCTCACGGTTGACAGTGTCAAAGGCCTTTGTAAGATTGAAGAAAGCCATATATAAGGGCTGGCATTGCTCCCTGCATTTTTCCTGCAGCTGTTACGCTGCAAAGATCATGTCCGTTGTGCCCCATAGGGGATGAAATCCGCACTGTGATTCCGGGAGGAGTTCCTCGGCCACAGGGAGAAGACGGTTGAGGAGGACTCTAGTGACAACCTTCCCAGTGGCTGATAGCAGGGAGATTCCCCTATAGTTGCCGCAGTCGGACTTGTCCCCTTTTTAAAAAATGGTCACAATCACTGCATCTCTGAGATCTCCCGGCATGCTCTCCTCCCTCAAGATGAGAGAGATGAGGTCATGTATCTGCACAAACAGTGCCTCTCCGCCATACTTTAGCGCCTCAGCAGGGATTCCATCTGCACCCGTAGCCTTGTTATTCTACAAACAGCGGGCCCTGAGCAGCCCAGCGGGACAACATACAGCGGGCCCTGAGCAGCCCAGCGGGACAACAAACAGCGGGCCCGAGCAGCCCAGCGGGACAACAAACAGCGGGCCTGAGCAGCCCAGCGGGACAACAAACAGCGGGCCCTGAGCAGCCCAACGGGACAACAAACAGCGAGCCCGAGCAGCCAGTGGGACAATAAACAAACGTTGGTTGCCTTGCAGTTGCCGAAGGGACCCCGCGCCGGTCTGTTTCTATCCCGGGCCGAAGGGACCCCGCGCCGGCCTGCTTCTATCCTGGGCCGAAAGGACTCCACACCGGTCCCGGGCCAAAAGGACTCCGTACCAGCCCGCTGCAATCCCGGGCCGAAAGGACTCCGTACTGGCCCGCTGCAATCTTGGGCCAAGGGACCGGCCCGCATCCATCCCGGGCTGAAAGGAGTCCACACCTGCCCACGCCTGTCCCTGTGGTCGCACACCAGCTGTTCATTGTGCTGACAGATTCGGGGGGGACGTTGAACCGGCCGAAGGGACTCCGGGGACGTCGAACCGGCCGAAGGGACTCCGAGACAGGCGTTCAACTGGCCGAAGGGTCTCCGGGCTGGCGCTGAACCGGCCGAAGGGACCGAGGCGGCGGCGTTCAACCCAACATCTTAAACTTCTAACCAACTTTTAATCAATTTTTAAACTTTTAATCAACTTTTAAACTTATTAAACAATTTGGGAGAACTTTTAAAACTTACATTTTAGACTTTTAATCGAAATACTTTTAAACACCTATTATTGATCTACATCTTTGACTATTTAACAACCTTTAGAAACTTTTAAAATAAATTGCGAATTTTTATCAAATTTTTATCAACTTTTAACTCTTAAAATAACTTTGGAAGTGACCTTCCTAATGCCTGCCCCCCCAACCAAGCCTCGGGCTATCTACCAACAATGGCGCTACTCGGCGCCGAGCTTGCGGCCAACACTTCGCCATAGACAAGTTGGCTGATACAGCTGTGCCTGGTCTCCAGTTGTCTTAGACCCCCTTGCCACTGGACCAAGACCTTGCTCGGCTAAGCCCATGCGGTTGCTGATGTGCAGCGGCCACCCCACATTAAAAGAACTCATGCACAGGTATCTTCCACTTCGTCAGTATGAAGTTTGGGACCTGGAACGTCAGGACCTTCATGGATAATTCTAATAGCAACAGGCCGTAATGCCGCACTGTCATAGTTGCCCGGGAACTCAGACGTTTTGACATTGACATCGCTGCCCTGAGCGAGACCCGGCGGGCAGGGAAAGGCCAGTTGAAGGAACATGGTGGAGGTTATACCTTCTTCTGGAAAGGGAAACCGGAGGCAGAATGCCGCCTTCATGGAGTCGGCTTTGCCATCAAGAATGAGCTGGTCGACCACCTCATGACTCTTTGTCTCACCCTATCCCGGAACCAATACACTACAGTCATCAGTGCGTACGCCCCTACATTCGATGCAACGGATGAGGCTAAAGAGGATTTTTATTCCAACCTCGAGACATCCTTGTCCCATGGCCCCACAGACGACAAATTGTTCCTCCTGGGTGACTTTAATGCCAGGGTCGGCAAAGACACAGCCCTCTGGGGAGGCGTGATTGGCAGAGAGAGGGTAGGGAAAGCCAACTCCAGTGGTACCCTACTCCTGACAAAATGTCTAGAACATGAACTCCTCATCACCAACACCCTGTTCCTCCAGAGGGACAAATACAAGGCATCGTGGCAACATCCTCGCTCCAAACACTGGCATCTGCTTGACTATGTCATCGTCCGAGCCAGGGATCGCAAGGATGTGCACATCACCCGCGCCATGACAGGAGCTGACGACTGCTGCTCGGACCACTGTCTAATCCAATCCATCATCGACATTAACATAGCCCCAAAGCAGAGGGGACAGCAGGAGCATTGCCGCAAAAAAGTTAATGCCGGGGCACTGAGAAACCCAGCTAAGAGAGCCCTATACAGCCAGCGCCTCACAGCTAATCTGCCGTGCCTTGATGACCCACAGCACTTGGTCTGCCCTCTAGGCCTCTATAACCAGTGCCTGTGAAGAGACACTTGGTCACTCAACCAGAAAACATCAGGACTGATTTGATGAAAATGATCAGGAGATCGAAGAACTAATAGATCGCAAGCGCAAAGTATTTCTGAGCCTCAAGCAACTCAACTCGGGAGCTGCAAAATAACATTATAGACGGCTCAAGGCTCAGGTCCAACAAAAAACCCGGGACCTAAAGAACAGGTGGTGGATGGAGAAAGCACAGGAGATACAACTGATAGCCACGATATGTGAGGATTCTTCATTGCAGTCAAGGCCACCTACGGTCCAAACTCTCAAGGCCCCACCCCACTCCTGGCCAAGAATGGGGAAACACTCATCAAGGACATCGAGGCTGTCAGGGCCCAATGGAAGGAGCACTTTGAAGATCTCCTCAATTAAGACTCTGCCTTTGACTTGAGTGCTCTCGACTCCATCCCGCAGCATGCGACCCACCACCAATTCAGTGAAACTCCAACGTTGCACGAGGTGGGCAAAGCCATAAAACAGCTTAAGAATAACAAGGCTACGGCTGCGGCTGTATGTCCTGTCCCACCGGCAGAACAGACCCACCAGCGGTGACAGCAGAGTGATGTACAATCGGGAGGGAGTGGCCTTGGGAGTCTTCAACATTGACTTCGGATCCCATGAAGACTCATGGTATCAGGTCAAGCATGGGCATAATCTCACTGCTACTAATGCTGTCATGGAGAGGTGCATCTGCGACAAGTAGATTGGTGAGGACGAGGTCAAGTAGGTTTTTCCCTCGTGTTGGTTCTCTCATCACCTGTTGCAGGCCCAGTCTGGCAGCATTGTCCTTCAGGACTTGGCCAGCTCAGTCAGTAGTAGTGCTACCGAGCCACTCTTGGTGATGGACATTGAAATCCCCCGCCTAGAGTATATTCTGTGCCCTTGCTACTCTCAGTGTTTCTTCCAAGTGGTGTTCAACATGGAAGAGTACCAATTCATCAGCTGAGGGAGGGCGGTAGATGGTAATAAGCAGAAGGTTTCCTTGCCCATGCTTGACCTGATGCCATGAGACTTCATGGGATCCGAAGTTAATGTTGAAGACTCCCAAGGCCACTCCCTCCCGACTGTACGTCACTCTACCATCACCCCTGGTGGGTCTGTTCTGCCGGTGGGACAGGACATACACAGGGATGGTGATGGAGGAGTCTGGGACATTGGCTGAAAGGTATGATTCTGTGAGTATGACTATGTCTGGCTGTTGCTTGACTAGTCTGTGGGACAGCTCTCCCAATTTGGCACAAGTCCCAGATTTTGGCGAGGTGGACCTAGCAGGGTCGACTGGGCTGGATGTGCCATGGTCGTATCCAGGAGTGACAGTGGCTCCATGGAACACAACTCTGCTGGCCTCTCAGGATAACAGCATTCGTCCTCCCACCCCTGCCACACTGCTAGTGCCATTGCTGTTGCCTGTCAGCTAGCCAATCCAGACAGCCACCACGCATGCCGAGGTGGTGCAGTCTGAAGCTGGGTCTTTTAGGCCCAGAGCTGCTCGAGGTCATCTTCTGAGGAGATCTGCAGTCTCCTCCACTGAACGTCAGCAACCTTCCATCAGCCATACTGCAGCCATTGGGGTAGCATGGTTTAGGAGCACTAGGGCAGGCAATGGCTCACGGAAAACAAGAGTGATTCATGTTAATGTTTTTATGAAATATGGCATGATTTTATTAATAAATATGATTTGGAATGTTTATTTTGTGTTGGTTTTTATTTTTGCATTGTGGTCAAGAGGACGATGTGATGATCAGTGACAGAGGGAAATTAAGGAGTGTGGGACTGTTAGCGAATGGGGAATTGGAATTGAGGTTACTGGTATCACACTTGAATTAGTTCTTCATGTTCAGGACGGGCAGAATGGGCCGGTCTAGGATGTTGCCTCTCTTCATCCTCCTCCTCTTCTGTATCATCCTCTTCCACATCCTCCTCCTCGAGCACCTACTCCTCAGCTTCTCGCTCAATAGGTGGTGGCAAGGGTGTGCAGGATGCAGCATACCACCACAAATCTTGAGACCCACTAAGCCGAGTACTGCAGGGCTCCTCCAGAGTGGTACAGGCAGCGGAATCATTGCATCAGCACGCCAATGGCCTGTTCTATCATATTTCTTGTGGCAGCATGGGTCTCATTGTATGCATGCTGTGCACGTGCTGCGAGCCAGAGTCGCAAGCCATGTCATCAGCGGATAGTCCTTGTCGCCCAGTAGCCACCCTTTGGTTTGCCTGTGGGGCTGAAATACAGCTGGCACAGCTGACAGCTGCAGAATGAAGTCATGACTGCTGCCAGGATACTAGGCAACGACCTGCATGATGTGCTGCCTATGGTCACACACCAGCTGCACATTGATGGAGTGGAATCGCTTTCGGTTCCGGTACATAGCAGAGTTGGCATGCAGCACCCACAAAGCAATGTGCGTGCAGTCAATGGCACCCTGCATCATGTGGAAGCATGCAAACCATCATGCTTGCTCTTGTCTCTGGCAAGAGGGAATTAAATGAAGTTCTCTCTCTTTGAATAGACAGCCTCAGTGACCTCCCTTATGCAACGTTGGATTACAAACTGTGAGATGTTGCTAATATCTCCAGCATCAGCCTGGAAGGAGCCAGATGCTTAAAAATTAATAACTATGGTCACCTTCACGGCCACTGGCAATGCGGTCCTTGCTCTGCTCGAAGATTGAGTTGCGGCTGCAGCAGTTAGCAGATTTCTGTGATGACCTCCTTAGTGAAGTACCGAAGTCTCAAACATTGGCCTTCGCTGAGATTCAGATAGGAAGATTGCTCCCTGAACACTCTGGGCTGATATGGCCTCCTGCTATGAGCCATTCTCCCCTCCTCCACATCCCTCTTCTAGGAGCTCTTCCTGCTCCGCATGGCCTCTGTTCCTTCTCCCAGTCATGCTTGATTCCAAGAGCAAGGCCTATTAGTGCACGTATGTCTGGAAGCAACTGGTTTGTGCAGAAGCCTTGATGTCAACAAAAAGTACTTGAGCACCTGCCACACTACTCCCTGTACACTTCTGAAACTAGAAACAACTATGGAAAGCACCAAAAATGTGTAGAATTGTAGAAACAGCCTTAAGAAATCAACTGGCAACTATCCTTTAAATTCAGCTGGTGGAGGGTCCTTCCTTCGGCTTAATGCGTGTGAGCTTAAGAGAGGGCAACAGCTGGAGCGTGGAGCTCCAAAATGGAGGCTTTGATATCAACATTTGGCGCAGCGAGCAGGGTACAGACAGTCCGACCCGGACGATGTGGCAGCTATTGCAGTGAGTATTCTTTTTTTGTACCACCTGCAGAGCTGTAGCATTGACGGGGAAGGAGGTAATCTGCATAAAGAACTAAGTTATAGTGAACCACGGAAGGATGAAAACCGAGGGTAGGATAGGTGTATGTCCTGAAGCGTGACGGGTGACATGGTAGTAAGAAGGAGAAACCTGTATTGATCGTGCGCGGCGCAAACAAGAAGGAATAAAACCTAAAGGGGCGGTGGGTGCTGATCCCAGGATCTTTAGGAAAAACTGGCCAGTGGGATAGAATGAAGACCAGGGGAGTCTCTGAGATATGGATCAGAAGGGTCTCGGGTATAAATGCTAGCAGGAAAGAAAGTGAAAATAATCAAAAAAAAGGTTAAAACCGACACTTAAGTTGCTGAGGAACCAGATTAGGGAGGCAATCAGTATTGTTAGTCCGGCCGGACATTAGAGGAGTCCAAGGGCTTGGAAACAGTACATGGAATCTGGTAGAGGGATAGACCTAGCCAGATGAGAAATGGTATGCAAGGATAAGGTGCTGAAAAATAAAACCGACACAGAAGCTTCAGCTTTTGTGCCGAGAAAGAGAAAGATAAGCTGTGTTGAATGAAAAGTTGGTGTGAATGCCTGTCTTTAAATGAAAATGTTTGTGTGGATGTTTTCTTGACTGTGGAATATTTGCGGTGGGAGTTAATGAATTTTTCATTTGTCTGAAAGCCGGTCTTGTAAAAGAGAAATGATTGTCTGTATGTCTGTTTTAGCTCTTTCATTTTTCGGACATGAAATGCACAAAGGATGGGGTTGTTTAACAAAAGATAAAACTTCAACCTTGAAGTTACAGTTGCTAAAAGAAAAACGTTTTAATTGGAGCACAAAAAATTGCGATTGTCTTATGTAGTTTAAATTAACAAATTTGTCGGCTCTGTATTGTGTTTAGTTAATAACATATTGGCTATGAAAAGGATATTGGATTAATTAGATTATTGAGGGTAATTAACCAATGAAAACTGGACTTTCATTGTGGCCACGGTGAAATTTCGGTTTTGTTTCAAAGTGCGAATATGAAACTTTCACCACATTGGAAAATAGATAAAGGGCACTATGTTGATAATGATTTTTGCTAGGAAAAATAAAAGTTGGCGTTTGGCTGTTTGGAAAATGCTATTTTAAATTACGGGAAAGTTTCTATTTCAGTAAAGGAAATTTAAATGTTGGGTTTGAAAACCTTTTAAAAAAATCAAGATGAATTGTGAACACTTGTCTCTCATATCAGGAAAGATTTTTCAAAAAAAAATCACGCGAAGTCGCGTAATGACGTCATGCCTTCTTACAAACCTGCAAAGGACTTAACCCTTTCCACTCACAGCAGTTTTAGTTAGTTCACCAAACAACTTTAGCATCGTTGCATGAAATTAAAAAAAATACTGGACATTATTACTTTGGGTTTCTTAATTGGAAGTGAATGTTTTCCCACGTGCCAGAAGGAAAATAAATAAATTGTAACGGTTATAAAGAATATGGAAAGAGTAACGTAACATATCTAGGATTACCCGACCAGAATAGGTCCTTCCACGTCTATATGTACCACAGTAAAGATCATTATTATATACCCAGCATACCCTAGTAGAATTGTTTAACACAGGAAGGCTAAAAACCGTATCCAACGCGTGAAAGGCTATGTGGGAAGCAAAGCTCTTACCCCCACAACGGGACAATAACAATTACGGAGGGAGAGGAGCATCAGTGTAGCCCGACAGGAGAAGATGATGAGGGAAGTAGTCAGGCTAGTGAAGCCCCCCACTTGAGGAGGCAGACATGGATCTATGCGTAGATGGGTCCCGGCGCTATATCAACGGGACACCACGGACGGGATGGGCAGTGGTAGATAGCAGCGGACAGGTTAGAAGGGAAGGACGGCTAGAAGGGGGCCTATCGGCTCAAGTGGCTGAATTGGTGACTCTCACTGAGGCTCTGAGGCTGGCCAAGGGCAAAAGAGTGAACATCTATACAGACAGTCGGTATGCTTTTGGAGTAGTGCATGATTATATGATAACCTGGAGTAGATGGGGATACATGACCTCAGGAGGAGGGCCAATAAAACACAAGGATATTAGTGGAAGCCTCCCTCCTACCCCAAGAGTTTGCGATTATGAGCAGACGAGGTAGCCAAGCGGGTGGCGGAGACAGGTACACTGGCTGGGGAAGCCCAGGTCGGAGCATGTACAATCGGGCCTGAGGAAGTAAACATGCTTAAGGTACAGGGAGAAGCCACTCCACAGGAAGAGGAGGAGTGGAAGCAGGGAGGAGTCCAACAAGGGACTGACAGGGTATGGAGGAAAGACGGGATGTGGTGGACCCAGAATGCATCCAGGGGAACCTACAACAGGTAGAACCAATATGATAAGCTCGATGTCCAGATGTTGGTGGTGGAAGGGAATGGGTAGAGATATAATCACTGTAGAAGGTGTGTAGCATGCGCAAAATACAACCCAGGGGGGAAAGTAAAGGTCCGAATGGGACTTCAGCCCCCACCAAAAGGACCCTGGGAAAACTTAGATAGATTTTACTGGACCGTTACCCAGCAACAAGGGGAAGACATACTGCTTCGTTATGAAACAGGCCTGCTGTTTCCAGAATCTTCCAGATTGGTGGAACGAATGAATAGGACCTTAAAAGCGGCCCTAGCTAAGGCAATCGAAGAGACTGAAAAGGGATGAGTAGACATGTTATCCTGAGTACTGATGAAACTCAGGGCAACCCCTAAGTCAGATGACAGGAGACTGACACCCTTTGAACTAATGACCAGAAGGGCTATGAGATTATCAGAAGGCTTGGTTACAGGAAGCGAGGACGTAGGACCCTATAAAGACAGGATATGGAGATTTGTGATGGAACTCTGTAAGCAGTTACATGATTTCAAAGCACAGGCTAGAGACCAACAAGTAATCAAGGACTTAGAGAACGACACTAAAGAACAGAAGGTCCAAATACCCCAAATAGGCAGTCAGGTAATGGTGAGGATTAACCAAGAGAGGTCCGGGCTCGCACCAAAATGGACCGGACCCCATCAGGTAATACTGGATTCTGATGCTCGTGGGAACAACGTGGGGTAACTCATCCTCATACCGAGGACAACCGGCGGAGGGACAGCAAGGCCTGTACTACAGGGACTCGGGCAACATTAGTTGTGATAAAAAATCAGGAATGCTGATGGTGACAGTTGGGTCAACAGTGGACTTAAATTGCAGCGTCGGAATAACGGGCATAAGACAACATGGCGAGGGGTCGGATCGACAATGGGGATGGGCCAATATTATGGGACTAATAATTAGTGTGACTAAGACCGCAATGTGTTTTAGAACCTGGGGGGGGGGGGGGCAAAGATACTGCACCCGGGAGAAGGGGGTGCAGATAAGGCGCACGCCAAATTTCACTCCATTCTCTGGAGTACCCCAGCAATGGAAGGATGAGTGGAGGATATGCCCGCCCTCCCAATGTGCAAACATCTATGAATGGAGTGTGAGGGTTATGTCCCGAGATGGACCCACCACCATGGCCCCACCAACTACTCTAGGAACAGTGAGCACTACGAGGGCCCCAACCACCACACCCCCACCCACTAACGTGTCCAACTATGAACGCTGGTGCAAAAGGGGGATTAGTAATAAGGCAGGCCAAGGATAAGATACACTTCGGGGTACGACAGCGAATAATTACGGTATTCTTAAATTTAACAGACTTAACCGTTCCCAACTTCTGCGGGTCAAATGACTATGGGCTAGATTTTCCACTTTTGTGCTTATCGCCCAAAAATGGGCGTTATTTCCGGCGTGGGCGGTAAAAAAGGGTTTTCAGATCGCTGGTTTCTCGCCCATTCTCAAAGCACCTAGTCTCCATTTTTAAAAATGGCCGTTACTGGGAGTGATATGAAATGGGAAATAGCGTTAAATCTCGCTGAACTTCTGCCGTAAAGTGTCGCTGTCCTTAGCAACGGCATGGCAACGCTCGATTCCCGCAATTCAGGTGGTCAAGGGTCAGCATAACATGTGCAGAAGAGGAGACAAAGAGAGAGGGACTGAAGGCGTGTCTGGGTGTGATGCGGCTGCTTTGGTAGAAAAGAGGGAGACGTTAGAGCTTCACAGCAAGTAGGGAAACAAAAATTAGCTGTTACCAGCCACATATTTGCCCGAATTTGAACTATAAGGGAGGGAGAGGAGGAGGCATCACAGCACACTGTGGAAACGGACGCTGGAAAGAGCAGTGAGGTGGGAGAGGAGCACATTGGAGGGCGCAAAAGAGCCAGGAGGTTCTCGGACGAGGCAAATGCCTCCCTCCTGCAGGAGGTCGAGTTACGCTGGGCTGATTTGACACAGGGAGGGCATGGGAAGCCCATCCCAAAGGCCTACTAGAATATATGGACCGAGATAGCAGAGGTGGTCTCATCGGCGACCGATGAGGTTCGTGAGGGCAACCAATGCCGCAAATGATGGAACGACCTTGTGGGATCCACAAGAGTATTATATAGTGATTTACATGCAATTATGTGTTTATATAATTTGATTTCCAACAGTCATGAGTGACTATCAGCAGATGTGAGGTTTTTCACTTTTACCGGGGATGTTTTACTCAAAGCCTGCGGTAACGGTGCATATCATAATAATCATGATTACATCTGTCAGTTATGTGTTGTATCAGTCTCTGTGACAGTACCTAGCAATGATACCACGCAATGATCTCATGCCATGTCGCCTGTCACCTTTTACAGAAGAAACTATCGACGATGAGGTCCGTGCAAAGGCGAACTGGTGGGGGGTCACCAGTCACCAGCGACATCACTAAGATGGAGGAGCGGATACTCGCACTCGTAGGGAAGCACACCCGGACAGCCACGGAAGCATCTGCAGACCCTGAAGTGATGCCACGTGAGTAAAGCTTACACCATTGTGTAATGCAAAGTCAATAGATTGCGAATTCAGCAGTCGGGAGTTCGTCGAGGAGGAGGTGGGAGTCCAGGGTCGGAGGCCTATAAAAAGGCCGCGAGTTCAGCAGTCGGGAGTTCGTCGAGGAGGAGGCGGGAGTCCGGGGTCGGAGGCCTATAAAAAGGCTGCGAGTTCAGCAGTCGGGAGTTCATCGAGGAGGAGGCGGGAGTCCAGGGTCGGAGGCCTATAAAAAGGCCGCGAGTTCAGCAGTCGGGAGTTCGCCGAGGAGGAGGCGGGAGTCCGGGGTCGGAGGCCTATAAAAAGGCCGCGAGTTCAGCAGTCGGGAGTTCGTTGAGGAGGAGGTGGCAGCCCGGGGTCGGAGGCCTATAAAAAGGCCACGAGTTCAGCAGTCGGGAGTTCGTTGAGGAGGAGGTGGCAGCCCGGGGTCGGAGGCCTATAAAAAGGCCGCGAGTTCAGCAGTCGGGAGTTCGTTGAGGAGGAGGCGGGAGTCCGGGGTCGGAGGCCTATAAAAAGGCCACGAGTTCAGCAGTCAGGATTTTGTTGAGGAGGAGGTGGCAGCCCGGGGTCGGAGGCCTATAAAAAGGCCACGAGTTCAGCAGTCAGGATTTTGTCGAGGAGGAGGCCCAACTGGTGCAGCTGCAGGGAGAAGGCAAAAAAGTAGAAAGAAATCGAAAAGTGACGTCACAGCCAAGGGGTTAAGTGATTGGTTGGTGATTGGTGAGTAGTTTTTCTTTTTTCTTCTATCAGTAAGTAAACTTTTAGCATTGTTATTGCCAAATTAAGTTAATCTAGGGGTTACGTCATGGCAGGAAAGCTAGGACATGTGTCATGCTCCTCTTGTAATATGTGGGAAGCCAGGGGCGCTTCTAGTGTCCCTGACGACTACATGTGCGGGAAGTGTGTCCGCCTGCAGCACCTGACGGACCGCATTGCGGCACTGGAGCTGTGGGTGGATTCACTCTGGAGCATCCACGATGCTGAGAATGACGTGAATAGCACATTTAGTGAGTTGGTCTTACCGCAGATAAAGGGTACACAGCCAGGTAGGGAATGGATGACCAACAGGAAGAGCAGTGCAAGGAAGGTAGTGCAGGGGTCCCCTGCGGTCATCCCCCTGAAAAACAGATGCACCATTTTGGGTACTGTTGGCGGGGGGGATGACTCATCAGGGAAGAGCAGCAGCAGCCAAGTTCATGGCACCGTGGGTGGCTCTGCTGCACAGAAGGGCAGGAAAAAGAGTGGGAGAGCAATAGTGGTGGGGGATTCGATTATAAGGGGAATAGATAGACGTTTCTGCGGCCGCAACCGAGACTTCAGGATGGTATGTTGCCTCCCTGGTGCAAGGATCAAGGATGTCTCGGAGTGGGTGCAGGACATTTTGAAAAGGGAGGGTGAACAGCCAGTTGCCGTGGTGCATATAGGTACCAATGATATAGGTAAAAAACAGGATGAGGTCCTACAAGTTGAATTTAGGGAGCTAGGAGTTAAATTAAAAAGTAGGACCTCAAAAGTATTAATCTCAGGATTGCTACCAGTGCTATGTGCTAGTCAGAGTAGGAATCGCAGGACAGCTCAGATGAATACATGGCTTGTGGAGTGGTGTAAAAGTGAGGGATTCGAATTCCTGGGACATTGGAACCGGTTCTTGGGGAGGTGGGACCAGTACAAACCGGACGGTCTGCACCTGGGCAGGACTGGAACCAATGGCCGAGGGGGAGTGTTTGCTAGTGCTGTTGGGGAGGTGTTAAACTAATATGGCAGAGGGATGGGAACCTATGCAGGGAGACAGAGGGAAATAGAATGGGGGCAGAAGCAAAAGATAGAAAGAAGAAAAGTAAAAGTGGAGGGCAGAGAAACCTAAGGCAAAAAGCAAAAAGGGCCATATTACAGCAAAATTCTAAAGGGGCAAAGTGTGTTAAAAAAACAAGCCTGAAGGCTCTGTGCCTCAATTCAAGGAGTATTCGGAATAAGGTGGACGAATTAACTGCGCAGATAGCAGTTAACGGATATGATGTAATTGGTATCATGGAGACATGGCTCCAGGGTGACCAAGGCTGGGAACTCAACATCCAGGGGTATTCAATATTTAGGAAGGATGGACAGAAAGGAAAAGGACGTCGGGTGGCATTACAGGTTAAAGAGGAAATTAATGCAATAGTAAGGAAAGACATTAGTTTGGATGATGTGGAATCGGTATGGGTGGAGCTATGGAATAAGAAAGGGCAGAAAACGCTAGTGGGAGTTGTGTACAGACCGTCAAGCATTAGTAGTAATGTTGGGGACAGCATGAAACAAGAAATTAGGGATACATGCAATAAAGGTACAGCAGTTATCATGGGCGACTGTAATCTACATATTGATTGGGCTAACCAAACTGGTAGCAATACGGTGGAGGAGGATTTCCTGGAGTGTATTAGGGATGGTTTTCTAGACCAATATGTGTAGGAACCAACTTGAGAGCTGGCCATCCTAGACTGGGTGATGTGTAATGAGAAAGGACTAATTAACAATCTTGTTGTGCGAGGCCTCTTGGGGACGCATGATCATAATATGGTAGAATTCTTTATTAAGATGGAGAGTGACGCAGTTAATTCAGAAACTAGGGTCCTGAACTTAAGGAAAGGTAACTTCGATGATATGAGGTGTGATTTGGCTATAGACTGGCAAATGATACTTAAAGGGTAGACAGTGGATAGGCAATGGCAAATATTTAAAGATCACATGGATGAACTTCAACAATTGTACATTCCTGTCTGGAGTAAAAATAAAACAGGGAAGGTGGCTCAACCGTGGCTAACAAGAGAAATTAAGGATAGTGTTAAATACAAGGAAGAGGCATATAAATTGGCCAGAAAAAGCAGCAAATCTGAGGACTGGGCGAAATTTAGAATTCAGCAGAGGAGGACAAAGGGTTTAATTAGGAGGGGGAAAATTGAGTACGAGAGGAAGCCTGCAGGAAACATAAAAACTGACTGCAAAAGCTTCAATAGATATGTGAAGAGAAAAAGATTAGTGAAGACAAATGTAGGTCCCTTGCAGTCAGAATCAGGTGAATTTATAATGGGGAACAAAGAAATGGCAGACCAGTTGAACAAATACTTTGGTTCTGTCTTCACGAAGGAAGACACAAATAACCTTCCGGTAGTACTAGGGGACCGAGGATCGAGTGAGAAGGAGCAACTGAAGGATATCCTTATTCAGCGGGAAATTGATGGGATTGAAGGCCGATAAATCTCCGGGGCCTGATAGTCTGCATCCCAGAGTACTTAAGGAAGTGGCCCGAGAAATAGTAGGTGCATTGGTGATCATTTTCCAACAGTCTATCGGCTGTGGATCAGTTCCGATGGAATGGAGGGTAGCTAATGTAACACCACTTTTTAAAAAGGGAGGGAGAGAGAAAACTGGTAATTATAGACCGGTTAGCCTGACATCAGTAGTGGGGAAAATGTTGGAATCAATTATTAAAGATGAAATAGCAGCGCATTTGGAAAGCAGTGACAGGATCGGTCCAAGTCAACACGGATTTATGAAAGGGAAATCATGCTTGACAAATCTTCTGGAATTTTTTGAGGATGTAACTAGTAGAGTGGACAAGGGAGAACCAGTGGATGTGGTGTATTTGGACTTTCAAAAGGCTTTTGAGAAGGTCCCACACAAGAGATCATTGTGCAAAATTAAAGCACATGGTATTGGGGGTAATGTACCGACGTGGATAGAGAACTGGTTGGCAGACAGGAAGCAGAGAGGATAAACGGGCCCTTTTCAGAATGGCAGGCAGTGACTAGTGGAGTGCCGCAGGGCTCAGTGCTGGGATCCCAGCTATTTGCAATATACAGTAATGATTTAGATGAAGGAATTGAGTGTAATATCTCTAAGCTTGCAGATGACACTAAACTGGGTGGCGGTGTGAGCTGTGAGGAGGACGCTAAGAGGCTGCAGGGTGACTTGGACAGGTTAGTTGAGTGGGCAAATGCATGGAAGATGCAGTATAATGAGGATAAATGTGATGTTATCCACTTTGGGGGAAAAACACGAAGGCAGAATATTATCTAAATGGCGGCAGATTATGAAAAGGGGAGGTGCAATGAGACCTGGGTGTCATGGTTCATCAGTCATTGAAAGTTGGCATGTAAGTACAGCACGGTGAAGAAGGCAAATGGTATGTTGGCCTTCATAACTAGGGGATTTGAGTATAGAAGCAAGGAGGTCTTACTGCAGTTGTACAGGGTCTTGGTAAGGCCTCACCTGGAATACCGTGTTCAGTTTTGGTCCCCTAATCTGAAGAAGGACGTTCTTGCTATTGAGGGAGTGCAACGAAGGTTCACCAGACTGATTCCCGGGATGTCTGGACTGACATATGAGGAGAGACTGGATCAACTGGGCTTTTATACACTGGAGTTTAGAAGAATGAGACACGATCTCATAGAAACGTATAAGATTCTGACGGGACAAAACAGGTTAGATTCGGGAAGAAGATTCCCGATGTTGGGGAAGTCCAGAACCAGGGCGCACAGTCTTAATATAAGGGGCGGGCCATTTAGGACTGAGATGAGGAGAAACTTCTTTACTCAGGGAGTTGTTAACCTGTGGAATTCCCTGCCGCAAAGAGTTGTTGATGCCAGTTCATTGGATATATTCAAGAGGGAGTTAGATATGGCCCTTATGGCTAAAGGGATCAAGGGGTATGGAGAGAAAGCAGGAAAGGGATACTGAGGGAATGATCAGCCATGATCTTATTGAATGGTGCTGCAGCTCGAAGAGTCGAATGGCCTACTCCTGCACCTATTTTCTATGTTTCTATGGATTAGATGCCACACCCATTCATATCTGAACAATCGTATATGATAGATGATTTCTAAAATTGTCATAGAAATAATGCTGGCCTAATGAAAATCATTGCAATGCACAATGTGTTGATGGTCATGAAATGTGATGTCTGTGATGATTTTGATCGTGGTGGTGCTTTTGTTGTGCATATGCTGTGTGTTGCGCTGGACTCACCTTGTGACCCTAGCACCCCCATCTCCTCTAATAACCTAATTTGAGTTTTGCAGCTCAGCCAACAGCGTGGCCCCAGGCAAGACCAGAAGGTGGGGCGCGGGGCCTGACTCTCCGGACTCTACATCTGATGCTGAGGAGCTCCGATTCATGCCCGTCAATCCGCTGGGTCTGTTCTCCACGGATGAGAGCGCGGACTTCGAGGAACCTGCATCGCCACGCTCCAGAAGCCATTCCATCCCAAGGCCATCTGGTCGTCATCCGGTCATTCCTGCCTTCAGTCTGGAGGTACCGGCCCCAAGCACCTCACCACATGGCACCCCATTTGTCCCCAGGACGGTGCCGACCCCGCGGAGGCCTCGTGGACACAGCAGGTCTGTTCCACGAACGCCACATGAGAGCACAGAGATGGTACAGTTGTCCAGGAGGACGGTAGACATTGGTGACCAGCTCGTCAAAGCATTGGGGGGCATATCTCGACAGCTGGCCACCATGACTGAGTACATTCTCCAGGTGGCAGAGGCCCTGGATGCAATAGCCGGGAACACTGCTGGCACAGACCTCGTCGCCAGTTGTAGTGTATGGAGAGTTAGACTGAACACTGTGAGCTCAAAGTAAAGTGTGACCGTAGTCTTTTATTGCAGGTCTCCAGAGTGCCTCTCCAACCTGTGAGGCTTCCTTAAATACCTGTGCTCCCAAGGGATTATGGGATCCCTTGGGATTCCAGGGGATGAGCCCTCTGGTGGCTGTACAGAGTATATACAAGTTTACATATATAACAACTCTCTCTCCCGCCCCCCCCCTGCAAAGTCAACAGTGTAACTCAAGGTGAGTCGATCTGGCACCCTTCTTGCACTGGTTGATCGTCTCGGAGCAATTGCTGGTATTGGTGAGTCGTCTGTTGGGCTCTCGCTGGGCTGCTGTGCAGCTGGCCAGCTGGCCTTGCTGGGCTGCCTGGTGTGGGAATCCTACTGGGCTGCTGTGGATGATGAGTTCTGCTTCGTGGTCAACCGCTGTGTCGGTTGCCACTGGTATGTGTGTTGGGGGGTCAAAGGAGGTAGGGTACAAAGTGGGTTGCTCAGGATAATCCGTAAATCTGAGTTTGATTTGGTCCAAGTGCTTCTGGTGAATGAGTCCATTTGAAAGTTTGACCCGAAACACCCTGCTCCTCTCTTTGGCCACAACAGTGCTGGGAAGCCATTTGGGACCTGGTCCATAATTTAATACAAATACAGAATCCTTGATTTCAATCTTGCGTGACACATTTCAGCATCGATACCGGGCCACCACATGTGAGATCTGGCTATTACTTTCATCATTATGATGCCTGGGTGGGTATTGTGGAGGTCACTGATGAAGGTGTCTCTGCCCTTCTTGGGAACCACCACCCGATTACCCACAGAAGGCAATCTGCCTGTATAGACATTTCATCTTTGCGCCACTGAAACGGCTTTATCTCTTCCTGCATTTCTACTCTGACACTGGATCAGCTCCCGTGAAGCATACAGTTTTTGACTCGGGACAATAAAGGGTCCTGGCTCGTCCAGGTTTTAATCTGCTGGGATGTGATGGGTGATTGCTCTCTCTAAAATGTTTCCATAACCATGACCAAATCTGCGGACTGCGCCATTTCCAACCCCGTGGTAGGCAATGGCAGCCTACTGAGAGCATCGGCACAGTTTTCTGTGCCTGGCCTGTGGCGGATGGCGTAGTTGTATGCGGACAACGTGAGCGCCCGTCTCTGGATGCGGGCTGATGCATTAGTATTTATCCCCTTACTTTCGGAAAACAGGGACAGAAGTGGCTTATGGTCAGTTTTTAATTCAAATTTTAGCCCAAACAGGTATTGATGCATTTTCTATACCCCATAGACACACGTTAACGCTTCTTTTTCAATCATGCTGTCGGCTCTCTCAGCCTTAGACAGAATCTTGGATGCATAAACAACCGGTTGCAATTTCCCAAAATCATTAGCTTGTTGCAATACACACCCGACGCCAAATGACGACACATCACATGCTAGTACCAAACGCTTACATGGATCATACAACACAAGCAATTTGTTTGAGCATAACAATTTTCTAGCTTTTATAAAGGCATTTTCTTGGCTTTTGCCCCAAACCCATTTGTCCCCTTTACGCAGTAAGGCAAGCAGTGGTTCTAACAGAGTGCTGAGACCTGGTAAGAAGTTACCAAAGTAGTTCAGGAGTCCGAGAAACGACCGCAGCTCCGTCACATTCTGTGGCCTCGGTGCGTTCTCAATTGCCTCAGTCTTCGAATCGGTGGGCCTGATGCCGTCCACCGCGATCCTCTTCCCTAGGAACTCCACTTCAGGCACCAGGAAAACGCACTTCGAGCATTTTAACCTGAGCCCCACGCGGTTGAGTTGACGAAGAACCTCTTCCAGGTTCTGCAGATGCTCGACTGTGTCCTGACCTGTAACTAGGATGTCGTCCTCGAAGACCACGGTGCGTGAGACTAACTTCTGTAAGCTTTCCTTGATTCCCTGGAATATCGCCGCCGCTGATCGAATTCCAAACAGGCATCTGTTATAAATTAAGAGAACTTTGTGCGTGTTGATGCAGATAAGGCCCTTCGATGATTCCTCCAGCTACTGCG
The DNA here is from genome assembly GCF_044704955.1 of Pristiophorus japonicus. Lineage (NCBI taxonomy): Eukaryota > Metazoa > Chordata > Chondrichthyes > Pristiophoridae > Pristiophorus > Pristiophorus japonicus. The sequence continues at coordinate 70,186,142 of NC_091985.1, forward strand.
TCATGTAGGTTGAAGTCAAATCCAGCTTCGTGAACGTCTTTCCTCCCGCCAGCGTTGCAAAGAGGTCGGCGGCCTTTGGTAGTGGATATTGGTCCTGCAGGGAGAAACGATTGATAATTACTTTGTAATCGCCACAGATTCTGACAGTGCCGTCTCCCTTGAGGACTGGGACAATCGGACTGGCCCACTTGTTGAATTCGATCGGTGAAATGATGCCCTCTCTTTGCAGCCAGTCTTGCTCGATCTCTGCCCTTTATCTCATCATGTACGGTATTGCTCTCGCCTTGTGATGAATGAGTTGCGCCCCTGGAATTAGGTGGATCTGCACTTTTGCTCCTTGGAATTTTCCGATGCCTGGTTCGAACAGCGAAGGGAACTTGTTAAGACCAGGGCACACGAAGTGTAGTCAGCGGGCGATAGCGCTCGGATGTCGTCCCAGTTCCAGCGTATCTTTCCCAGTCAGCTCCTGCCGAGCAGCGTGGGACCATTGCCCGGTACCATCCAGAGTGGTAGCTTGTGCACCTCTCCATTTAAAGTAGCACTGCCGATTATGGCAATCAGTTCCTTTGTATAAGTTCTTAGTTTCGTGCGAATTGGAGTTAAGACTGGCCTTGAGGCCTTGCTGCACTACAATTTTTCGAAAGTCTTTTTGCTCATGATGGATTGGCTCGCGCCCGTGTCCAACTCCATTGACACAGGGAGTCTATTTAGTTCAACGTTCAGCATTATGGGGGAAACTTTGTGGTAAATGTGTGCACCCCATGTACCTCTGCCTCCTCGGTCTGAGGCTCTGGTTCGTCGTGATCCTCCGTGGATCTGTCCTCCTCTGCAACATAGAAACATAGAAAATAGGTGCAGGAGTAGGCCATTCGGCCCTTCTAGCCTGCACCGCCATTCAATGAGTTCATGGCTGAACATGCAACTTCAGTACCCCATTCCTGCTTTCTCACCATACCCCTTGATCCCCCGAGTAGTAAGGACTACATCTAACTCCTTTTTGAATATATTTATGTGAATTGGCCTCAACAACTTTCTGTGGTAGAGAATTCCACAGGTTCACCACTCTCTGGGTGAAGAAGTTTCTCCTCATCTCGGTCCTAAATGGCTTACCCCTTATCCTTAGACTGTGTCCCCTGGTTCTGGACTTCCCCAACATTGGGAACATTCTTCCTGCATCTAACCTGTCTAAACCCATCAGAATTTTAAATGTTTCTATGAGGTCCCCTCTCATTCTTCTGAACTCCAGTGAATACAAGTCCAGTTGATCCAGTCTTTCTTGATAGGTCAGTCCCGCCATCCCGGGAATCAGTCTGGTGAACCTTCGCTGCACTCCCTCAATAGCAAGAATGTCCTTCCTCAGGTTAGGAGACCAAAACTGTACACAATACTCCAGGTGTGGCCTCACCAAGGCCCTGTACAACTGTAGCAACATCTCCCTGTCCCTGTACTCAAATCCCCTCGCTATGAAGGCCAACATGCCATTTGCTTTCTTAACCGCCTGCTGCACCTGCATGCCAACCTTCAATGACTGATGTACCATGACACCCAGGTCTCGTTGCACCTCCCCTTTTCCTAATCTGTCACCATTCAGATAATAGTCTGTCTCTCTGTTTTTACCACCAAAGTGGATAACCTCACATTTATCCACATTATACTTCATCTGCCATGCATTTGCCCACTCACCTAACCTATCCAAGTCGCTCTGCAGCCTCATAGCATCCTCCTCGCAGTTCACACTGCCACCCAACTTAGTGTCATCCGCAAATTTGGAGATACTACATTTAATCCCCTCGTCTAAATCATTAATGTACAGTGTAAACAGCTGGGGCCCCAGCACAGAACCTTGCGGTACCCCACTAGTCACTGCCTGCCATTCTGAAAAGTACCCATTTACTCCTACTCTTTGCTTCCTGTCTGACAACCAGTTCTCAATCCATGTCAGCACACTACCCCCAATCCCATGTGCTTTAACTTTGCACATTAATCTCTTGTGTGGGACCTTGTTGAAAGCCTTCTGAAAGTCCAAATACACCACATCAACTGGTTCTCCCTTGTCCACTCTACTGGAAACATCCTCAAAAAATTCCAGAAGATTTGTCAAGCATGATTTCCCTTTCACAAATCCATGCTGACTTGGACCTATCATGTCACCTCTTTCCAAATGCACTGCTATGACATCCTTAATAATTGATTCCATCATTTTACCCACTACCGATGTCAGGCTGACCGGTCTATAATTCCCTGTTTTCTCTCTCCCTCCTTTTTTAAAAAGTGGGGTTACATTGGCTACCCTCCACTCCATAGGAACTGATCCAGAGTCAATGGAATGTTGGAAAATGACTGTCAATGCATCCGCTATTTCCAAGGCCACCTCCTTAAGTACTCTGGGATGCAGTCCATCATGCCCTGGGAATTTATCGGCCTTCAATCCCATCAATTTCCCCAACACAATTTCCCGACTAATAAGGATTTCCCTCAGTTCCTCCTCCTTACTCGACCCTCTGACCTCTTTTATATCCGGAAGGTTGTTTGTGTCCTCCTTAGTGAATACCGAACCAAAGTACTTGTTCAATTGGTCTGCCATTTCTTTGTTCCCCATTATGACTTCCTCTGATTCTGACTGCAGGGGACCTACGTTTGTCTTTACTAACGTTTTTCTCTTTACATATCTATAGAAACTTTTGCAATCCGTCTTAATGTTCCCTGCAAGCTTCTTCTCATACTCCATTTTCCCTGCCCTAATCAAACCCTTTGGCCTCCTCTGCTGAGTTCTAAATTTCTTCCAGTCCCCGGGTTCACTGCTATTTCTGGCCAATTTGTATGCCGCTTCCTTGGCTTTAATACTATCCCTGATTTCTCTTGATAGCCACAGTTGAGCCACCTTCCCTTTTTTATTTTTACACCAGACAGGAATGTACAATTGTTGTAGTTCATCCATGCGGTCTCTAAATGTCTGCCATTGCCCATCCACAGTCAACCCCTTAAATATCATTCGCCAATCTATTCTAGCCAATTCACACCTCATACCTTCAAAGTTAGCCTTCTTTTAGTTCTGGACCATGGTCTCTGAATTAACTATTTCATTCTCCATCCTAATGCAGAATTCCACCATATTATGGTCACTCTTCCCCAAGGGGCCTCGCACAACGAGATTGCTAATTAATCCCCTCTCATTACACAACACCCAGTCTAAGATGGCCTACCCCCTAGTTGGTTCCTCCACATATTGGTCTAGAAAACCATCCCTTATGCACTCCAGGAAATCCTCCTCCACCGTATTGCTTCCAGTTTGGTTTGCCCAATCTATGTGCATATTAAAGTCACCCATTATAACTGCTGCGCCTTTATTGCATGCACCCCTAATTTCCTGTTTGATGCCCTCCCCAACATCACTACTACTGTTTGGAGGTCTGTACACAACTCCCACTAATGTTTTTTGTCCTTTGGTGTTCTGCAGCTCTACCCATATAGATTCCACATCATCCAAGCTAATGTCCTTCCTAACTATTGCATTAATCTCCTCCTTAACCAGCAATGCTACCCCACCTCCTTTTCCTTTTATTCTATCCTTCCTGAATGTTGAATACCCCTGGATGTTGAGTTCCCAGCCCTGATCAACCTGGAGCCACGTCTCTGTAATCCCAATCACATCATATTTGTTAACATCTAGTTGCACAGTTAATTCATCCACCTTATTACGTGCTGGTTTGCAGGATTAACAGGATTTTCAGCTCGCTTGCACATACGTTGGAGGTGTCCCATTGATCCACACCCCTTGCAAATGTACCCTTTGAAGCGGCATGAATGGAAACGATGATTACTCCCGCAGCACCAACAAGGTGTTAATGGCCTTGCATTCATCACCCTTGATGGTGGACTGTGAGGCATCTGCAGGCGTGCAGCTGCAGGCATGTGTGACCTGCCCTGTACGTTGCGATTTGAAAACAACATCACTTTGTTCACAGTATTTGTAGCAGCACGTGTGTGCTGAGAGATTTGCTTCGTATTATCACTGGTGACAATGAACGCCTGGGTATCGCTATGGCCTTACTCAAGGTTGGGGTCTCTACAGTCAAAAGTTTGCGAAGTATAGTTTTGTGGCCAGTGCCAAGTACGAAAAAGTCTCTGAGCATGTGCTCCAACTGTCCTTCAAATTCGCAATGTCCTGCAAGGCTCGCCACTTACTGGCCTTCAGACCTTTTGTAGGTGTTGAACCGGTACCTCGCCATCAGAACGCTTTCCTTCGGGTTCAAATGCTCCCGGACCAGTATGCACAAATCATCGTACGATTTCTCCGTGGGTTTCGCTGGACGAAGTAGATTTTTCATGAGGCTATATGTTGATGCCCCGCAGACTGTGAGAATCACCCTTCGTTTGGCACCATTCTTCATCCAGCTTGTTGGCTACGAAGTATTAGTCGAGTCGCTCCATAAATGTTTCCCAATCATCTCCCTCCGAGAATTTCTCCAGGATGCCCACTGTTCCCTGCATCTTTGGGTTCGCTATCTGAATCTCGTCGCTAGTTGTTATGTATGACGAAAGAGTCAGACTGAATACTGTGAGCTCAAAGTAAAGTGTGACCTTAGTCTTTTATTGCAGGTCTCCAGAGTGCCTCTCCAACCTGTGAGGCCTCCTTAAATACCTGTGCTCCCACGGGATTATGGGATCCCTTGGGACTCCAGGGGATGAGTCCTCTGGTGGCTGTACAGAGTATATTCAAGTTTACATATATAACACTTATGATTTCAGATTAATGTTGGTATAAATTTTTTTTTACTGAACATAACCTTGTTGTGCATTGTCTCAGATAGCTGGACCATGACACACTGGTGATTTCTTAACATCAAAGGATTAAATACAACTTAACTTCAATCAACGTAAACTTTAACTGGCACCAAGGTGATGGGCACCATTGATGTCTGAGCTGCACACACATAGCAATGTTCTTTCAGGCAAATCGTTCAGATATCAGCTCCTCATGTTAGAGTCTTGCAGGTCTGTAGCCACCACAAGCCTTTTCCTGCGGTCTGGAGGGGGTTGTGGGGATGGTTGCATAGCCAGCCTGATTGTCTGGCCCTCGCTCAGTGTCCAGCCTCTCGTTGTCCTCTTCCTCTCTCTCCTGAGGTGGAGCATCAGTGCCTTCTGGCAATTCTTGGCCCCTCCTGATAGCCAGGTTGTGCAGCATCGAGCACATGACCACGAATTTAACTACTTGCTCAGGGTTGTATTGTAGCTCTCCTCCTGAGTGGCCCAGACATCTGAAGCGCTGCTTAAGCATAGTTATTGTTTTCTGGACCATATTGCATGTGTCTCTGTGGCTCCGGTTATATCGCTTCCGGCCTCGGTGTGGGTGTCATGCAGGGGGGATCATCAGCCAGGTGGCTAGGCCATATCGGTTATCACCAAGCATCCAGCATTGTCCTTGTGGCTGACTCTTAAAGATGTCAGAGACAGCGCTCTCACGCAGGACGTGAGCCTCATCAAAGGTGCCCGGACATTTGGCATTCACTGCCAGTATGATCTGGTTGTGGTCGGCAACCAGTTGGACCTTCAGGAAGTGAAATCCTTTTCTGTTACGAAAACGCTCCGGGTCCTGAGAAGGTGGTTGTTATGCTCATAATAAAGTAATGCAACTGAGTACTGTAGACAATTAGTAAGTGTGACCTTAGCTCCTTTATTTAAACTCCAGAGTGTTGGTACAGCATGGGAGGCCTACTTATATGCAATGCTCCCAAGGGATGCTGGGATCCCTTGGGACTCCAACAGGTAGGCCCTCTGCTGGCGGTATGATACAGGTTGCCTAAGGTTACATACATAACATCCCTCCCTCGCAAAGTCAACAGTACACTTATTTACATGGTGACATGATCTGGGGCTTTTCGCTCCCTTGTCGATCGTCTCGGTACAAATGCAGGTGTGGGTGAGTTGGTTGGTTCTTCGCTGGGCTGCTGGGCAGCTGGCCTTGCCGGGCTGCTGGGGATGGTGAGTTCAGCTTCGTGGTCAACCGTGATGTTGGTTGCCTCTTGTGTGTGCGTTGGAGGGTCGAAGTTGGTGGTGTCCTCTTTGGGTTGCTCGTGGCTGTTTGTGAATTGCAATTTGGTTTGTTCCAAATGCTTTCTGCACATTAGTCCATTGGCCAGTTTGACCTGAAACACCCTACTCCCTTCTTTGGCTATGACAGTACCAGTAAGCCATTTGGGACCATGTCCATAGTTGAGTACAAATACAGGATAATTGATTTCAATATCGCGTGACAAATTTGCGCGATCATGGTACATGCTTTGTTGATGCCGTCTGCACTCGATGTGATCATGGAGATCAGAGTGGACAAGAGAGAACCTTGTTTTGTGCGCCCTTTTCATGAGCAGCTCGGCTGGGCGAACCCCGGTGAGCGAGTGGGGTCTAGTGCGCTAGCTGAGCAGGACTCGGGACAGGCAGGTCTGCAGGGAGCCTTCCGACATACGTTTCGAGCTTTGCTTGATGGTTTGGACTGTCCGTTCTGCCTGGCCATTGGATGCGGGCTTGAATGGGGCAGATGTGACGTGCTTGATCCCATTGCGGTTCATGAATTCCTTGAATTCAGCACTGGTGAAGCACGGCCCATTGTCGCTGACAAGGATATCAGGCAGGCCGTGCGTGGCCAACATGGCTCGTAGGCTTTTGATGGTGGCAGTGGACGTGCTTACAGACATTATTACACATTCAATCCATTTTGAATAAGCATCCACAACAACCAGAAACATTTTGCCTAGAAATGGACTCGCAAAGTCAACGTGGATCCTAGACCACGGTTTGGAGGGCCACGACCACAAACTTAGTGGTGCCTCTCTGGGTGCATTGCTTAGTTGAGAGCAAGTGTTGCATTGGTGCATACATGACTAAGTCTGAGTCGATGCCGGGCTACCATACATGGGATCTGGCTATAGCTTTCATCATTATTATGCCTGGGTGGGTACTGTGTAGGTCGCATATGAATGTTTCCCTGTCTTTCTTAGGCAAAACCACGCGATTACCCCACAAAAGACAGTCCGCCTGTATGGACATGTCATCTTTGCGCTGCTGGAATGGCTTGATCTCTTCATGCATCTCTGCTGGGACGCCCTGGACCAGCTCCCATGGAGGACACAGTTTTTTTTACAAGGGACAGTAAAGGATCCTGGCTGGTCCAGGTCCTGATCTGGCGCGCCGTAACGGGTGACTTTTCATTTTCGAATGCATCCATCACCAAGAGCAAGTCTGCAGGCTGTGCCATTTCCACCCCGGTGGTGGGCAATGTTAGCCGACTGAGATCATCGGTGCAGTTCTCTGTGCCTGGTCTGTGGCGGATTACATAGTTGTATGCAGACAGCGTGAGCGCCCATCTTTGGATGCGGGCAGAGGCATTGGTGTTAATCCCTTTGCTCTCTGATAATAGCGATATGAACGGCTTATGGTCAGTTTCAAGTTCAAACTTGAGACCAAACAGATACTGGTACATTTTATTCACCCGTAAATGCATGCCAGAGCTTCTGTTTCAATCATGCTGTAAGCCCTTTCGGCCTTGGACAAACTCCTGGACGCAAAGGCGACCAGTTGCAATGTTCCCGATTTGTTAGCTTGTTGTAACACACACCCGACCCCGTATGACGACGCATTGCAAGCTAGCACTAATCGTTTATTTGGGTTATACAGAACAAGCAGTTTGTTGGAACATAACAGAGTTCTGGCTTTCTCAAAAGCAGCCTCTTGTGATTTCCCCCATACCCAGTCATCTCCCTTGCATAGTAGCACATGTAGAGGTTTGTCAAGGTGCTTAACCCGGGTAGGAAATTACCGAAATAGTTGAGGAGTCTCAGGAACGATCGCAGCTCCGTTACGTTTTGTGGTCTCGACACTTTCTTAATGACCTCCGTCTTGGTGTCGGTGGGTCTGATGCCGTCTGCCGTGATTCTTCTCCCTAAGAACTCGACCTCTGGCGCCAGGACAACACACTTAGAGTGTTTCAACCTGAGTTCCATGCGATCTAGCCGACTTAGAGCCTCTTCCAGGTTCTTCAATGCTCGATGGTGTCCCGACCTGTGACCAGTATGTCATCCTGGAAAACCACGGTGCATGGAACCTTAGCAGGCTCTCCATGTTCCTTTGGAAAATTTTCACGGCTGATCGAATCCCAAACGGGCATCTTTTGTAGATGAATAGACCTTTGTGTGTGTTGATGCAGTGAGGCCTTTCGAAGATTCCTCCAGCTCCTGCATCATGTAGGCAGAGGTCAGGTCCAACTTGGTGAACGTCTTTCCACCAGCCAGGGTCGCAAATAGGTCGTCTATTGGGTAGCGGGTACTGGTCCTGTCACGAAAAACGGTTAATCGGTATTTTATATGCCGACTGTGCTGTCGCCTTTGAGAACCAGAACAGTCGGACTGGCCCACTCGTTGAACTCCACCGGCGGGATGATGCCTTCTCGCTGCAGCCTGTCCAGCTCAATTTCCACTCTCTCTCGCATCATATATGGCACCGCCCGTGCCTTGTGGTGGATGGGTCGTGTACCAGGAACCAAGTGGATCTGCACCACCCCTGAGAAACTTCCAATGCCTGGTTCAAACAACGACGGGAACTTGCTCAAAGCCTGGGCACATGAGGCGTCGTCGACGGACGAGAGCACTCGGATGTCGTCCCAGTTCCAGCGGATTTTTCCCAGCCAGCTTCTGCCGAACAGTGTGGGGCCATCTCCTGGTACAATCCATAGTGGGAGTTTATGCACTGCTCCATCATAGGAGACTTTTACTGCTGTGCTGCCAATAACAGGAATCAGCTCTTTGGTGTAAGTTCTTAGCTTGGTATGAATGGAGATAAGCTTGGGCCTGTGTGCCTTGTTGCACCACAGCCTATCGAAGGCCTTTTTGCTCATGATAGACTGACTTGCACCCGTGACCAGTTCCATGGATACTGGAATTCCGATCAGTTCAACTTTGACCATGATCGGTGGACATTTCCTGGTGAAGGTGTGTACCCCGTACACTTCTGCCTCCTCGGTTCGAGTCTCTAGTTCAGCCTGATCCACCATGGATCGATCTTCCTCTGCAACGTGGTGGTTTGCAGAGTTTGCAGCTCGTCTGCACATTCGCTGGAGGTGTCCCATTGTTCCACAGCCTTTGTACGCATAGTGTTTGAAGCAGCATTGATGGGCTCGATCATCACTTCCGCAGCACCAACAAGGTTTTAACTGCCTCGCATTCATGATTGATGGCGAACTCTGGGTCATCTGAGGTCGTGCAGCTGCCAGCATGTACGTTCTGCCATATGCATTCCTGCCTAAAAACGATGTTACTTTGTGCACAGTACTAGCCGAAACCTCTTTATGCTGCAAAATTTGTTTGGTGTTATCGCCGGTGGACATAAATGCCTGGGCTATCGTTATGGCTTTGCTCAGATTCGGTGTTTCAACAGTCAATAGTTTGCGAAGGATAACGTCATGGCCAATGCCAAGCACAAAAAAGTCTCTTGCATTTGCTCAAGGAATCCATCGAATTCGCAATATTCTGCAGACGACGTAGCTCGCCACTTCCTGGCCTACTGACCGTTGACACGTGCAGAATCGATTCCTTGCCATCAAAACGCTTTCCTTCGGACTTAGATGATCCCGGACCAGCGTACACAGTTCTTCATAGGATTTGGTTGTTGGTTTCACCGGAGCTAGAAGATTCTTCATGATGCCATAGGTTGTTGCCCCACAGATGGTGGTGAGAATGTGGAAACCGTTATTACAGGGAGAAGTTGAAGCAAATAGTATAGGTGCATTTAAGTGGAAGCTCGATGAGGGAGAAGGGAATTGAGGGTTATGCTGATAGAGTTAGATGAAGAAGAATGGGAGAAGACTCGAGTGAAGCATAAATGCCTGCATGGATTGGTTGCAGCAAATGGCCTGTTTCTATGCTGTCTGTTCTATTTAATTCTGTGTAAGCCTCTTTATGGGCCAAGTTGTGCAGGACACAACAGGCAACAGTAGTCTTGGAAATCTTAACAGGGCTTTATTGTAACACTCATTCCATCATCCCCCCTCCCGCTACCCCACCCCGATCTATCCAAGCATTACAATCACGGAGGAAAAAGTGGGCGGGCGGTATTATTGAATCTCGGTGTTAATTCCGTGCGGAAATTAACGCTGGGTGATGTTATCGGCGTAGATTTCGCCCATTCTGATGATTCCGCCTCCAAAAAATGGGCGGGTGGTAATATGTTATCCCGGCATAAAGCACATGGGGAAAGTAACGCTTGCCGATAAGTTTCCAAAAAATGCCTGTCAGTTTCCATTTTGTGGTTAAATGGGTGATGTGTATCTGTAATGCATGCACTCCCATGTTCCGCCACCAGGGAGCGCATCCCCTGAAGTCCCAAGGGATCCCAGCATCCCTTGGGAGCACTGTATATAAGCCGGCCCCTAAGGCCTGTTCCTCACTCTGGAGTGTCTTAATAAAGACTGAGGTCACTGTTACTTTAACCTCCCTGTGTACAGTCTCATCTGCATTAGGAACACAGTAACTGGCGACGAGTACACAAATCCAACGCAAAGATGCAGCAAACTGTGGGCATCCTGGAGAAGTTCTTGGAGGGTGAGGACTGGGAAGCCTATGGCGAACGGCTAGACTAGTACCTTGTAGCCAACGAGCTGGACGGAGAAGGAAGCGCTACAAAAAGGAGAGAGGTCCTCCTCACGGTCTGCGGGGCACCAACCTACAGCCTCATGAAGAATCTTCTGGCTCCGGTGAGACCCACAGATAAGTCGTATGAGGAGCTCTGTACACTGGTTCAGGAGCATCTTAACCCGAGGGAGAGCGTGCTGATGGCGAGGTATCAATTCTACACGGGCCAGCGATCTGAAGGTCAGGAAGTGGCGAGTTATGTCGCCGAGCTAAGACGACTTGCAGGACAATGTGAGTTTGATGGCTACCTGGAACAAATGCTCAGAGACTTTTTTGTACTGGGCATTGGCCACGAGACCATCCTACGAAAACTTGTGATGTAGAGACACTGACCCTCAGTAAGGCCATTGCGATAGCACAGGCGTTTATGTCCACATAAGTGCTAGAAATGTTCCTAAATTAACTAGAACTGTGTTTGCGAGCAGAAATGTACAGGGCACAAAGCACGAGTCTGCAACTGCCAGCAGGCCTCAGGTGACCCAGATGACTCAGAGTCCCCAACAAAGGATGAATGCAAGGCAATTCACACCTTGTTGGTGTTGTGGAGGCTTCCATTCAGTCTATTCATGCCGCTTCAAAGGGTATGTTTGTAAGAGCTGTGGAACAATGGGGCACCTCCAACGAGCTTGCAGTTGAGCTGCAAGCTCTGCAAAACCTGCTAACCACCATGTGGCAGAGGAAGATCAGTCCATGGTGGATCAAAGCAATTTCGAGCCTCTGAGAGAGGAGGCAGATGCTGAAGTACACGGGGTGCACACATTTTCGACGAAATGTCCATCTATAATGCTAAATGTAAAATTGAATGGCTTACCCGTAGCCATGGAACTAGACACTGGCGTTAGCCAATCCATCATGAGTAAAAAGATATTTGAGAGACTGTGGTGCAACAAGGTACTCAGACCAGCCCTGAGCCCCATCCACACGAAACTGAGAACGTACACCAAAGAGCTTATCACTGTCCAGGACAGCGCCATGGTCAAGGTCACCTACAAGGGCACGGTGCACGAACTGCCACTCTGGATTGTCGCGGGCGATGGCCCCACACTGCTTGGAAGGAGCTGGCTGGGCAAAATCGTCTGGAACTGGGATGGCATCTGAGCGTTATCACATGTTGATGAGGTCTCATGTATCCAGGTTCTTAACAAATTCATTCCCTTTTTGAGCCAGGCATTGGAAACTTTTCTGGGGCGAAGGTGCGGATCCACTTGGTCCCAGAGGCATGACCCATTCACGACAAGGCGCGAGCGGTACCTCACATGATGATGGAGAGTGTGGAAATCGAGCTGGACAGGCTGCAAAGCAAGAGCATCATCTCCCCAGTGGAATTCAGCGAGTGGGCCAGCCCGATTGTTCCAGTACTCAAAAGTGATGGCACGGTCAGGTTTTGCGGCGATTATAAAGTAACTATTAATCGTTTCTCACTACAGGACCAATACACGCTACCTAAGGCAGACGACCTATTTGCGACGCTGGCAGGAGGCAAGACGTTCACCAAGCTCAACCTGACTTCGGCCTACATGATCCAGGAGCTGGAGGAGTCTTCGAAGGGCCTCACCTGCAACAACATGCACAAGGGACTGTTCATCTACAACAGATGCCAGTTTGGAATTGGTCGGCTGCAGCGATCTTCCAGAGAAACATGGAGAGCCTACTCAAGTCGGTACCACGCATGGTGGTTTTTCAGGACGACATATTGGTCACGGGTCAGGAAACCGTCGAGCACCTACAAAACCTGGAGGAGGTCCTCCAGCGACTGGATCGCGTAGGGCTGCGGCTGAAGAGGTCGAAATGCGTCTTCATGGCAACAGAAGTGGAGTTTTTGGGGAGAAAGATCACCGGTGGACGGCATTCGGCCCACAGACGCCAAGACAGAGGCTATCAGGAACGCGCCCAGGCCACAGAACGTCATGGAGCTGCGGTCGTTCCTGGGACTCCTCAACTATTTTGGTAACTTCCTACCGGGGTTAAGCACTCTCTTAGAGCCCCTACATGTGTTATTGCTTAAAGGTGAGAACTGAATATGGGGAAAAAACCAAGTAATTGCTTTTGAGAAAGCCAGAAACATTTTATGCTCCAATAAGCTGCTTGTGTTGTATAACCCGTGTAAAAGACTTGTGCTAGCATGTGATGCGTCATCATACGAAGTCGGGTGTGTATTACAACAAGCTAACGTTGCGGGGAAGTTGCAACCTATCGTCTATGCCTCCAGGATCTTGTCTAAGGTCGAGAGGGCCTACAGCATGATTCAGAAAGAGGCATTAGCGTGTGTCTTCAGGATAAAGAAAATGCATCAGTACCTGTTTGGTCTCAAATTTGAGCTGGAAACCGATCACAAGCCCCTCATATCCCTGTTCGCTAAAAACAAGGATAAATACGAATGCCTCAGCCCGCATACAAAGGTGGGCACTCGCGCTATCAGCGTATAACTATACCATCCGCCACAGGCCAGGCACCAAGAACTGTGCGTATGCTCTCAGCCGGCTACCATTGCCCACTACAGGGGTGGAAATGGCGCAGCCCGCAGACTTGTTGATTGTCATGGAAGTGTTTGAAAATGATAAATCACCTGTCACAGCCCGCCAGATTAGGACTTTGACCAGCCAAGATCCTCTGCTGTCCCTAGTAAAAAAACTGTGTACTGCATGGGAGCTGGGCCATCATCCCCATTGAAATGCAAGAGCTAATCAAGCCGTTCCAGCGGCGAAAGGACGAGCTGTCCATTCAGGCAGACTGTCTCTTGTGGGGTAACCACGTAGTGCTTCTCACAAAGGGCAGGGAGACGTTCATCTCGGATCTCCACAGCACACACCCGGGTATAATAATGATGAAAGCAATAGCCAGATCCCAAGTGTGGTGGCCCGGTATCGACTCTGACTTAGAGTCCTGTGTACGGCAATGCAGCATGTGTGCTCAGTTGAGCAACGTGCCCAGAGAGGCACCACTAAGTTTGTGGTCCTGGCCCTCCAGACCATGGTCAAGGATCCATGTCGGCTATGTGGGCCCTTTTCTCGGTAAAATGTTCCTGGTGGTGGTGGATGCTTTTTCAAAATAGATTGAATGTGAAATAATGTCGGGAAGCACCGCCACCGCCACCGCCACCATTGAAAGACAGAGAGCCATGTTTGCCACCCACGGCCTGCCTGACATATTGACCAGTGACAAGGGCCATGTTTCACCAGTGCCGAATTTGAAGAATTCATGACCCGCAATGGGATCAAACATGTCATCTCGGCCCTATTTAAACCAGCCTCCAATGTGCAGGCAGAGCGGGCAGTACAAACAATCAAACAGAGCCTCAAACAAGTCACAGAAGGCTCACTCCAAACCCACCTGTCCAGAGTACTGCTCAGCTACCACACGAGACCCCACTTGCTCACAGGGGTGCCCCCGGCTGAGCTACTCATGAAAAGGACACTTAAAACCAGACTCTTGCTGGTTCACCCCAACCTGCATGATCAGGTAGAGAGCAGGCGGCAGCAACAAAATGTAAACGATGGTTGCGCCACTGTGTCACGGGAAATTGATCTGAATGACCCTGTGTATGTGCTAAACTACAGACATGGTCCCAAGTGGATCGCGGGCACGGTGATAGCTAAAGAAGGGAGTAGGGTGTTTGTAGTCAAATTAGATAATGGACAAATTTGCAGAAAACACCTGGACCAAACGAGGCTGCGGTTCACAGAATGCCCTGAACAACCCACAGCAGACACCACCTTTTTTGATCCCACAACACACACCCAAAGGATTAATGACACCACGCCGGACCAGGAAATCAAACCCATGATGCCCGACAGCCCAGCAAGGCCAGGCTCACCCAGCAGCCCTGCAGGGCCAACAACACGCCAGCCCAGCGAGGGCACAGCCAACACACCAGAACAGACATTTGTACCGAGGCGGTCCACCAGGGAAAGAAAGGCTCCCGACCACCTCACCTTGTAAATAGTTCTCACTTTGACTTTGATGGGGGAGTGATGTTGTGTATCTGTAAAGCATGCACTCCCATGTTCCGCCACCAGGGAGCGCATCCACTGAAGTACCAAGGGATCCCAGGATCCCTTGGGAGCACTGTATATAAGCCGGCCCCTAAGGCCTGTTCCTCACTCTGCAGTGCCTTAATAAAGACTGAGGTCACTGTTACTTTAACCTCCCTGTGTGCAGTCTCATCTGTGTTAGGAACAGAATAGGCGATATATGGGCATTACACGTCATTTCAGCGGTAAAATGGGAGTTAAGTGGGCGTTAAGCATGCAAAAAAACTGGAGGTTCTAGCTCTATAAGCATGTATAAAAACTTGACCCTGCGAGCACTTGAAGGCCCTGTATCAAAAACCATGAGGTTTAAAGTGGAAAGAGGGTCAGGTAAAAAGCGGGACCGGGGAAAAAGAGGAATACTAGAAATGGTAGGCGTGGGATACGCGGTGGAAGTTGCGCCGGTAAACACTATAGACCTGCACACGATAGATGATTGGGTCGGTGTCCTAACCCGAACTTTATAGGGATTGTTGGATAGGGATGAGGATAATGAAAGGGTACAGGCACAACTGGGTAGTGGCCCGGAGAGGGAATTGTTACAAGTAGCCCACACGGTGCGAGACCACGCCAGAACTATTTGATGGGCAGAGTGGAAAGAAACTTGAGCTGAACCATATAGAGGAAATAATAAATCAAACTCGCGTGCGTTACCATGACCTATCCAGATATGTAATTAAAGAGAACAACAGTACTAAGAGTCTCAGCATAGATGATTGTTATAAAAATTGTTATAAGTTGTTTTATGTCGAGATCCACTACGAATGATCAAAGATGATTGTGGATATGGCCAAATTGACGGGTGCACCTTGAGTATCACCATCCAAACACGAGATTACGAAACTACCACTGTTCCACGAGGAAATGGGGAATGGTGTGTGAGCACCACGGTGACTGAAATGATGGTCACAAATAAGGGAGGAGATATCTCATGTGCCATCATGAATACTGAATTCTGCTTTACCCCACTTGACAAGACACGTTTAAATGGATACATTATAAACCCTGAACTAAAGGAAGAAACCATCAATGGGACAATGATAGAAACTATCCAAGAAGAGTACGAGAAGGCCATTGGGCCGCAAGGAGAACCGATATCCGAAAATGAGGAACAAACTCGACTGGAGCAGGATATTCGGAGGCAAAGACTGAAGTTTATAGTTCTGATGGAAGACATAGAAAAACTGCAAAAGGACACTGAGGAAATGCTGGACTCAATGTTGAAGTGCATCCGTGGATACGGATAGTGTCACATGTACTGGTTGTAGTGCAAGGGATCATATTGGTTATCTTGCTATTGTTAATCTATAAAAAGTAACCAATGTAAGAGGCAGGCCATAGCACGAACTATCAAAAGACTTTTGACAAGGTCCCACAGAAGAGGTTAGTGTGCAAAATTAAGGCACATGGGATTGGGGATAATGTATTTATGTGGATACAGAACTGGTTGGCAGACCAGATTGAAGCAAAGAGTGGGAATAAATGGCAGGCATTTCAGAATGGCAGGCAGTGACTAGTGGGGTACTGCAAGGTTCAGTGCTGGGACCCCAGCTATTTGCAATATATATTAATGATTTAGACGAAGGAATTGAACGTAATATAGATTGGGTTAACCAAGTTGGTAGCAATGTGGTGGAGGAGGGTTTCCTGGAGCGTATTAGGGATGGCTTTCTGGACCAATATGTCGAGGAACCGAGAGAGCTGGCCATCCTAGACTGGGTGTTGTGTAATGAGAGAGGACAAATTAGCAATCTTGTTGTGCAAAGTCCCCTGGGGAAGAGTGACCATAATATGGTAGAATTCTTTATTAAGATGGAGCATGACCGTGTTAATTCAGAGACTATGGTCCTGAACTTAAGCAAAGGTAACTTCGATGGTATGAGACGTGAATTGGCTAGGATAGACTGGCAAATGATAATTAAAGGGTTGATAGTGGATAGGCAAGGGAAGACATTTATGGATTACATGGATGAACTTCAACAATTGTACATCCCTGTCTGGAGTAAAAATGAAAAGGTGAAGGTAGCTCAACCGTGGCTAACAAGGGAAATTAGGGATAGTGTTAAATCCAAGGAAGAGGCATATAAATTGGCCAGAAAAGGCAGCAAACCTGAGGACTAGGAGAAATTTAGAATTCAGCAGAGGAGGACAAAGGGTCTCATTCGGAGGGGGAAAATAAAGTATGAGAGGAAGCTTGCAGGGAACATAAAAACTGACTGCAAAAGCTTCTGTAGATATATGAAGAGAAAAAGATTAGTGAAGACCAACGTAGGTCTTTTGCAGACAGAATCAGGTGAATTTATAATGGGGAACAAAGAAATGGCAGACCAATTGAACAAATACTTTAGATCTGTCTTCACTGAGGAAGACACAAATAACATTCTGGAAATACTAGGGGTTCGAGGGTGTAGCGAAAAGGAGGAACTGAAGGAAATCCTTATTTGTCAGGAAATTGTTTTCGGAAATTGATGGGATTGAAGGCCGATAAATCCCCAGGGCCTGATAGGCTGTATCCTAGAGTATGTAAGGAAATGACCCTAGAAATAGTGGATGCATTAATGATCATTTTCCAACATTCTATTGACTCTGGATCAGTTCCTACTGGAGGGTAAATAATATAACACCACTTTTTAAAAAAGGAGGGAGAGAGGAAACGGGGAATTATAGACCGGTTAGCCTGACATCGGTGGTGGGGAAAATGTTGGAATCAATTATTAAAGATGAAATAGCAGCGCATTTGGAAAGCAGTGACAGGATCGGTCCAAGTCAGCAAGGATTTATGAAAGGGAAATCATGCTTGACAAATCTTCGAGAATTTTTTGAGGATGTAACTATAGAGTGGACAAGGGAGAACCAGTGGATGTGGTGTATTTGGACTTTCAAAAGGCTTTTGACAAGGTCCCATACAAGAGATTAGTGTGCAAAATTAAAGCACATGGTATTGGGGGTAATGTATTGATGTGGATAGAGAACTGGTTGGCAGACAGGAAGTGGAGAGTTGGAATAAACAGGTCCTTTTCAGAATGGCAGGCCTGTGGGGTGCCGCAGGGTTCAGTGCTGGGACCCCAGCTATTTACAATATACATCAATGATTTAGATGAAAGAATTGATTGTAATATCTCCAAGGTTGCAGATGACACTAAGCTGGGTGGTGGTGTGAGCTGTGAGGAGGATGCTAAGAGACTGCAGGGTGATTTGGACAGGTTAGGTGATGGGCAAATGCATGGCAGATGCAGTATAATGTGGATAAATGTGAGGTTATCCACTTTGGTAGCAAAAACAGGAAGACAGAATATTATCTGAATGGTGACAGATTAGGAAAAGGGGAGGTGCAACGAAACCTGGGTGTCATGATACATTAATCATTGAAAGTTGGCATGCAGGTACAGCAGGCAGTGAAGAAGGCAAATGGCATGTTGGTCTTCATAGCTAGAGGATTTGAGTATAGGAGCAGGGAGGTCTTACTGCAGTTGTACAGATCCTTAGTGAGGCAACACCTGGAATATTGTGTTCAGTTTTAGTCCCCTAATCTGAGGAAAAACATTCTTGCTATTGAGGGAGTACAGCGAAGGTTCACCAGATTGATTCGCGGTATGGCAGGACTGACATATGAGGAGAGACTGGATCAACTGAGCTTGTATCCACTGGAGTTTAGAAGAATGAGAGGGGATCTCATAGAAACATATAAAATTCTGACGGGATTGGACAGATTAGAGGCAGGAAGAATGTTCCCGTTGCTGGGGAGTTCCAGAACCAGGGGTCACATTCTAAGAATAAGCTGTAACCATTTAGGACCGAGATGAGGAGAAACATGTTCACTCCGAGAGTGGTTAACCTGTGGAATTCTCTACCACAGAAAGTTGTTGAGGCCAGTTCGTTAGATATATTCAAAAGGGAGTTAGATATGGCCCTTACGGCCAAAGGACTCGAGGGGTATGGAGAGAAAGCAGGAAAGGTGTATTGAGGTTGAATGATCAGACATGATCTTATTGAATGGCGGTGCAGGCTTGAAGGACCGAATGGCCTCCTCCTACACCTAATTTCTATGTTTCTATATCTCCAAGTTTGCAGATGACACTAAGCTGGGTGGCAGTATGAGCTGTGAGGAGGATGCTAAGAGGCTGCAGGGTGACTTGGACAGGTTAGGTGAATGGGCAATTGCATGGCAGATGCAGTATAATGTGGATAAGTGTGTGGTTATCCATTTTGGTGGCAAAAACAGGAAGGCAGATTATTATATGAATGGTGACAGATTAGAAAAAGGGGAGGTGCAATGAGACCTGGGTGTCATGGTACATCAGTCATTGAAAATAGGCATGCAGGTACAGCAGGCAGTTAAGAAAGCAAATGGCATGTTGGCCTTCATAGCGAGAGGATTTGCATATAGGAGCAGGGAGGTCTTGCTGCAGTTGTACAGGGCCTTGGTGAGACCACACCTTGTATTTTGGTCTCCTAATCTGAGGAAGGACATTCTTGCTATTGAGGGAGTGCAGCAAAGGTTCACCAGACTGATTTCCAGGATGGCAGGACTGACATATGAAGAAAGACTGGATCAACTAGGCTTATATTCACTGGAATTTAGAAGAATCAGAGGGGATCTCATAGAAGCATATAAATTTCTGATGGGATTAGACAGGTTAGATGCAGGAAGAATGTTCCCAATGTTGGGAAAGTCCAGAACCAGGGGTCACAGTCTAAGGATAAGAGGTAAGCCATAAGGGGTAAGCCATATAGGACCGAGATGAGGAGAAACTTTTTCACCCAGAGAACTGTGAACCTATGGAATTCTCTACCACAGAAAGTTGTTGAGTCCAGTTCGTTGGATATATTCAAAAGCGAGTTAGATGTGGTCCTTATGACTAAAGGGATTACGGGGTATGGAGAGAAGGCAGGAGTGGGGTACTGAAGTTGCATGATCAGCCATTATCATATTGAATGGTGGTGCAGGTTCGAAGGGCCGAATGACCTGCTCCTGCACCTATTTTCTATGTGTCTATGTATAGTTAAATTACTGATTAAAGGGAAATTAGGCAGTCCTGCCAAAAGGACTTATCTTGTATAACCTTGATGGGAACGCTGACAGATGGGTCCTGCAGTTCGGAAAGTAGCGCAACCCAAGCGAAAGGACAACCCTGGAGGCTCACCCATGAGGAATAGATTGAGAAATGGCCTATCTTGGGCATATAGCCAAGGGCCATAAGGGGGGATTGTAAGGGGATAAAAGATGGTCACGAAAGTGGAGACTGAAGATAGTGAATTCATCTGAGACATAGTCCAGATTATAGGGCTTATCAGTATTAGGAGGTTCTGAGGAATCAGGAGTGCCTCTACCTTATGGTAGGGATTGTAATATATCATAAATTGACACACTGTATGTAAAACTCGCTTACGTACGTAAAGCACACTTATACACTCACTTACAATGGGTTTTATGAAGGTGAAGCAGCAAAGCTTGCTACACAGCAAAGCTTGATGGTTAATGAACCATCCGTTGTGTTAACCTTAGTACAGATGGATGGAAACCTACATTCAGTACGGAACAACATCCACCAAGGACAGGAGGGAGTCAACAGTCTAGAAACAATGGCCCTGAAATTCCGATGTCCCGGGTCGGTAAGAAGTTCCGACGGACCCGGGAAAGCATCGGAAAAGTGCATGTGCTGGAAACCGACATTTCCGATCTGTCAAGTTTTTGGTTTTGACAGATGGCCGCATCTCGGGAGCTAGGACACTTGCAGGGTAAAATTTCCGATATTTACGAATATCTTGACCTGCAAATGTCTTTTAAAATCCTGCATCTGAAAAAGCAGGCATATAGCCTACTTTTACAGGCACAAGTGGTTAAAAATATAAATACAAATAAAAAATAAAGTTATAAAAGCACTTTTTAATGTTTAAAAACCCTGCCCATTACAGTATGTTTATTTTAAGTGTTAATAAAAAAAAAATTTTTTTAAAGTAGGAAAACTTTTTTTTTATATAACAACTTTAATTTAAATGCATGTTAATTGTATACTTTATTTTCAAATTTTTATTGTTTTTTTAAGTGTTTGGTGGGGAGGGGGGGGGGCGAGATTTCTCATTCATAGCAATAGGAGTTCCGTACTTATGGAACTCCTATTGCTATGAATGAGAAACTGTACTGTACCTGATTGGCTGCTGTCACTAGATCCCGGCCTGCGCACGTCCCCACGTGCACGAGCTGCGCGCACAGTCACCTCTGGGCCTCAGGCAGGTAAGTGCGTATCTTTTTTCTTTTTTTAGGTTGTTTGCCCGCTGAAGTGGTGTTATCGGAATTTCAGGGCCATAGATTGTAGCAACATCTGATTCTCATGAGAACGAGAACAGATAGCAAACGCTGGGAAACAAGGTTAATTCACACGTCATGAGAAACTGAGGCAAAGTTGACACCACTGAACAACACATTCCGGAAGGGTGACATGTGATGGGAGATGGACAGGTGGGCGAACCACTTCAGAGCCAGTCTGATAAGGGTCAACAAATCAATGTAACTTCGCTAATAGCAGTAGGCTAATCGGTGGTTTTGTAGGAGGGTCGCACAGCTCGGAAAATGTATAACTGTAGATGTAAAATCACTTCTTAGGGCGGGCGGGTGTCGATTCCTTATATCATGGAGTCCACCTTGAAGAAGAGAAGTCTACTTTTTACCCCAACATCAGCTTTGCACGCTGATTGACATCATGATCTACCTGCTCTGCATACTTCCGGTGGACATTAACTGTACACGCACTAACACCTTTACCAAGCTGACATTTGGCCAACTTCGCGTGTACTCGAACCCACCCCCCCCCCCCGAAAAAACGGGTGCTTCCGAGCCCATTTTCTCGCCCATAGACTAGAGCAGTATTAGGTTGGCACTTATGTCCAACTATACAATGGTTGGACAACATTTCAATTACACATTTTAGAATGAATATAACCTGTCCAAATTGAACAGTCTGTCCATGTATTAAAATATAAATGTTGGTGTCCTTTCATAAGCATAAAACATCACCTCTTTTTAATGGATTTTTGTAAAGAGCTACATCAATTGGAATTGCCTCATAGAATGAAAGTCTTTACCTGCACCATGGATCTGAAACACACTCTGCTACGATATCCTCGCCATATTTTCTGAATGATGATTGCTATTTTCTGCAGGTGTCTTTTGAAGAAAACAGATTTTATACAATTAATTTTGATCTAAAATTTAGATTCTGAAAATTTTATATTAAAAAGTAATTTTCCAATTCACCCCACACTTTACATGATGCAGGATCATTTTACAAGTTCCGCAGTGACACGTTGAACAGAATTACCTTGCAAGAACAAAGTGCTATGCTCAACTTGCATCCCTTGCTTGCATGATACCATGTATGAATGGTGCAATGTGCTATACTGCCATGTTACCTCTACAACAACAACAACAACTTGTATTTATATAGCGCCTGTAAAGTAGTAAAACGTCCCAAGGCACTTCACAGGTGTGTTATAAGACAAAAAAAATTGACACCGAGCCACATAAGAAATTACGGCAGATGACAAAAGCTTGGTCAAAGAGGTAGATTTTAAGGAACATCTTAAAGGAGGAATGAGAGGTAGAGAGGCGGAGAGGTTTAGGGAGAGAGTTTCAGAGCTGAGGAGCCAGGCAGCTGAAGGCACGGCCAACAATGGTTGAGCAATTATAATCAGGGATGCTTAAGAGGGCAGAATTTGAGGAGCATAGATATCTCGGGGGGTTGTGAGGCTGAATGAGATTACAGATAGAAAGGGCCGAGGCCATGGAGGGATTTGTAAACAAGGATGCAAATTTTGACATTGAGGCGTTGCTTAACGAGGAGCCAAAGTAGGTCAGCAAGCACAGGGGTGATGGGTGAGTGGGACTTGGTGTGAATTAGGACTGGGGCAGCCGAGTTTTGGATGACCTCAAATTTACGTAGAATGTGGGAGGCCAGCCAGGAGCGCATTGAAGTAGTCGAGTTTAGAGGTAACAAATGAAGTTTCCAGCAGCAGATGAGCTGAGGAAGGGGCGGAGATGGGCAATGTTACAGAGGTGAAAATAGGCGGTTTTAGTTATGCCACAAATATGTGGCCCCCAAAACACATTTCAGGGTCAAATATGACACCTAGGTTGCAAACAGTCTGGTTCAGCCTCAGCCAGATGCCAGGGAGAGGGATGGCATCGGTGGTTAGGAAACGCAGTTTGTGGTGGGGACCAAAGACAATGGCTTCAGTCTTCCCAATGTTTAATTGGAGAAAATTTCTGCTCATCCAGTACTGGATGTCGGACAAGCAGTCTGACAATTTAGAGACCATGAAGGGATCAAGAGAAGTGGTGGCGAGGTGGAGCTGGGTGTCATCATCGTACAAATGGAAACTGATGCTGTGTTTTTGGATGATGTCACCAAGGGGCAGCATATAGATGAGAAATAGGAGGAGGCCAAGGCTAGATCCTTGTGTGATACCAGAGGTAACAATGCAGGAGTGGGAAGAGATGCCATTGCAGGTGATTTTCTGGCTATGATTAGATAGATAAGAATGGAACCAGGTGAAGCAGTCCCATCCAGATGATGGTGGAGAGGCGTTGGAGGAGGATGGAGTGGTCAACCATGTCGAAGGCTGCAAACAGGTCGAGAAGGATGAGGAGGGGTAGTTTACCTTTGTCACAGTCAAAAAGGATGTCATTTGTGACTTTGATGAGAGCCGTTTCCGTACTGTGACGGGGCAGAAACCAGATTGAAGGGTTTCAAACATGGAGTTCTGGGAAAGATGACATGGAATTGGGAGGCGACAACACATTCAAGGACTTTGGAGAGGAAAGGGAGGTTGGAGATGGGGCAGTCGCATGCAAGCATTGTGAGGTCAAGGTTTTTTTTTGAGAGGGGTGATGAAGGCAGATTTAAAGGCGAGGGGGACAGTACCTGAGGAGAGAGAACCGTTAAGAATATCAGCTAACATGGGAGGCAGAAAAGGAAGTTGGGTAGTCAGCAGTTTAGTGGGAATAGGGTCAAGGGAGCAGGAAGTGGGTCTCATGGACAAGATAAGCTTGAAGAGATGGAGAGAGGAGATCAGAAAGAAATTGAAGAAAGATACGAGTTCAGTACTAGGGCAGGGGACAACCTCAGAGGAAGTTTGGCCCGGTGGGTTCGGGGAAGGAAGGGAAGTGGCATAGGCAACTGATCGGATGGTCTCAGTCTTTGAGACAAAGAAGTCCATGAGCTCCTCGCACTTGTTGTTGGACGCGAGTGTGGTGGAGACAGGGGAGATGGGTTTAAGAAGACGGTTAGCACTAGAGAATAGCAGCAGGAGGCTATCTTTGCATTCCAGAATGATCCTGGAATAGTGAGCAGTTTTGGCAGACAAGAGTAGGACCTGATAATGCTTTATGTGATCTAGTACAAAAGTTTAATTGGTTAAGCAGAGAAATATCATAGTTAATGACGTGACTGTCATGAAATAATGTCAGTATATAGATATATTTTTTAATGCTTTTTCAAGATTACCAGTAAATTTTAGTTGTGTAAAAGTTTTTTTAGTAAATGTTATAATTTTCTTCCCTAGTTGCCCTTCCTTCTTTTCATACTGTTATGTATGTGAACCTCACCTGTGTGTAAGACTGCCACTAGTGGGTACATCTGGGGGAGACCTATGGGTCACCTGTGTACCCTGGAGCAAGCAGGTATAAAAGGTACGCTGCTGCCTCACTTTGGAGTTAAATTAAAGAGACTAAGGTCACAATGGTTTGAGCTTACAACAGTCTCGTGGAGTTATTCTGAACTTAACAACTGGCGACGAGTTACAAATCACAAACTTTCACGCAGAAATGGCTGCCATTGGTATTCTTGAGAGATTTGTTGAAGGTGATATTTGGGAAGCCTTCATTGAGCGTCTCGACCAGTACTTTGTGGCGAACGAGCTGGACACGGCTGAGACAGAGACTAAGCGCAGGGCGATTCTCCTCACCTCATGCGGGTCGTCGGTATATGGCCTCCTCAAAGATATACTAGTCCCAGACAAACCAAGACTTACACAGAGCTGTGTGCGCTGGCTCGAGAACACCTCCAGCCGAAGGAGAACAGCTTACTGGCCAGGTATCTCTCCGAGGGTCAGAACGTGGTGAGCTTTGTCACCGACCTAAGACGCCTTGTGGGACCCTGCGAATTTGCAGGATCTGTGGGGGAAATGTTGCGGGACTTTTTCATGCTTGGAATTAGCCACGAGCCATCCTCCTAAAACTACTGTCTGCCGAATCCTTAGATCTGAGCAAGGCCATCACGATAGCCCAGGCCTTCACATCCACGAGTGACAACACGAAACAGATATCTTCACAGAATCGAAGCTCACTGGCATGTACTGTGCACAAAATAATGCCCTCAGCAGGCAGAACTGTACATAGTAGGGTCCACACGTTTGCAGAGGCCAGGCCTAGGGTGACTCAGAGGCTGCTGGGGAGTGCTAATGTGAATCCATTAACACCATGCTGTCACTGCGGGGACAGTCACAGAGCTCATCAATGTCGATTCAAACACTATGTGTGTAAGGGCTGTGGAACAATGGGGCACCTCCAGCGAATGTGCAAGCGATCTCGGAATCAGAACGTGGCAGACTCAGTAGAGAGCGACCGATCCAGCGCGGATCACGGTGAACAAGCAGGAGAGACAACTCAACCGGAGGATGAGGAGGAAGTGTATGGGGTACACACCTTCACCATCAAAAGCCCTCTGATAATGTTAAAAGTCAAACTTAACGGCATTCCAGTCTCCATGGAATTGGACACGGGGGCAAGTGTATCGATTATGAGCCAGAAGGCTTTTAAGAAACTGTGGAGTAACAAGGCACAGAAGTCAAACCTGAGCCTGATTCACACAATGCTGCACACTTACACGAAAGAACTCATACCTTTGCGGCAGTGAAAGTATCGTATGACGGAAGGGTGCATGATTTACAATTATGGATTGTACCAGACGAAGGCCCAATGCTGTTCAGCAGGAGCTGGCTAGGCAAAATCCGGTGGAACTGGGATGACATCAAAGCACTGTCCTCGGTGGATGACGCCCCGTGCGCCCAGGTGCTAAACAAATTCCTGCCGTTATTTGAGCCAGGCATCGGCAAATTCACAGGCGCCAAAGTGCAGATCCATCTTGTTCCAGGGGCACGGCCCATTCATCACAAGGCCCGAACAGTCCCATATATGATGCGAGAGAAAGTCGAAATCGAGCTGGACAGACTTCAATAAGAGGGAATATTATCGCCAGTTGAGGTCAACGAGTGGGCCAGTCCAATCGTGCCAGTGCTAAAGAGCGATGGGACGATCAGAATCTGCAGGGACTACAAGGTGACAATCAACCGAGTCTCGTTACAGGACCAGTACACGCTACCCAAAGCGGAGAACTTATTCGCAACGCTAGCAGGGGGAAAGTCATTCACCAAGCTAGACCTAACTTCCGCTTATGTGACACAGGAACTGGCTGAACCGTCAAAGAAGGTGACGTGCATCAACACGCACAAAGGACTGTTCGTGTACCACCTTTGGGATTCGCTCGGTGACGGCCATCTTCCAGAGGAGCATGGAGAGTCTGCTGAAATCGGTTCCATGCACAGTGGTGTTTCAAGACAACATCTTGATCACTGGTCGCAACACCACCGAACACTTGGACAACCTAGAAGAGGTTCTAAAGTGACTGGACAGAGTGGGACTCAGGCTGAAACGCTCCAAGTGTGTTTTTCTGGCGCCAGAGGTCGAATTTCTGGGGAGAAAGAATGCGGCGGACGGCATCAGACCCACGGAGTCCAAGACGGAGGCCATCAAGAATGCACCCAGACTATCCAGAATATGACGAAGCTGCATTCGTTCCTGGGACTCCTCAACTACTTTGGTAACTTTCTACCGGGGTTGAGCACTTTGCTGGAACCCTTGCATTTGTTGCTACGCAAGGGTGACAACTGGGTTTGGGGTAAACCTCAAGAGACAGTCTTTAATAAGACCAGAAACCTGCTATGCTCTAACAAGTTACTTGTATTGTATGACCCATGTAAACGTTTAGTACTAGCATGTGATGCGTCGTCGTACGGGGTCGGTTGTGTATAACAGCAAGCAAATGTGTCAGGCAAACTGCAACCGGTTGCTTATGCATCCAGTAGTCTATCCAAGGCTGAAAGAGCCTACAGTGTGGTTGAGAAAGAAGCGTTGGCTTGTGTATACAGGGTTAAGAAAATGCACCAATATCTATTTGGTCTCCGATTCGAGCTCAAAACCGACCAGAAACCACTTATTTCACTGCTCTCAGAAAACAAAGGCATCAACACCAATGCTTCGTCCCACATCCAAAGATGGGCACTAACATTGTCTGCATAGACTATGTAATCCGCCACAGACCAGACACCGAGAACTGCGCTGACGCCCTCAATCGGCTGCTATTGCCCACCACCGGGGTGGAAATGGCGCAACCCGCAGATTTGGGCTAACCAAACTGGTAGCAATATGGTGGAGGAAGATTTCCTGGAGTGTATTAGGGATGGTTTTCGAGACCAATATGTTGAGGAACCAACTAGAGGCTGGTCATCCGTGATGGTGATGTGTAATGAGAAAGGACTAATTAGCAATCTTGTTGTGTGAGGCCCCTTGGGAAAGAGTGATCATAATATGGTAGAATTCATTATTAAGATGGAGAGTGACACAGTTAATTCAGAGACTAGGGTCCTGAACTTAGAGAAAGGTAACTTTGATGGTATGTGACATGAATTGGCTAGATTAGACTGGCGAATGATACTTAAAGGGTTGACGGTGGATAGGCAATGGCAAACATTTAAGGATCACATGGATGAACTTCAACAATTGTACATCCCGGTCTGGAGTAAAAATAAAACGGGGAAGGTGGCTCAACCTGGCTAACAAGGGAAATTAAGGGTACTGTTAAATCCAAGGAAGAGGCATATCAATTGGCCAGAAAAAGCAGCAAACCTGAGGACTGGGAGAAAGTTAGAATTCAGCACGGGAGGAAAAAGGGTTTAATTAGGAGGGGGAAAATAGAGTATGAGAGGAAGCTTGCTGGGAACATAAAAACTGACCTCAAAAGCTTCTATAGATATGTGAAGAGAAAAAGATTAGTGAAGACAAACATAGGTCCCTTGCAGTCAGAATCAAGTGAATTTATAAAGGGGAACAAAGAAATGGCAGACCAATTGAAAAAATGCTTTGGTTCTGTCTTCACGAAGGAAGACAGAAATAACCTTCCGAAAATACTAGGGGACAGAGGGTCTAGGGAGAAGGAGGAACTGAAGGAAATCCTTATTAGTCAGGAAACTGTGTTAGGGAAATTGATGGGATTGAAGGCCGATAAATCCCCAGCGCCGGATAGGCTGCATCCCAGTGTAAAGTCCTGTCCCTGCAGTACAGAATCACACGAGGCACATGCTGAAGTCAAGGTCACTCAGGACCTGCACCTTTATTTCACAGCTCTCGAATGCCACACCTGCCTGAGACCTGCCTTTATATACCTGTGTGGAACAGGTATGCAGTGTCTCCTGCAAGTGCACCCCTGGTGGTAAGGTGTGCTTGTGGTTATAGGTCATATCTAGTTACAGTCATGTATAGCATGGTAAGATACAGTTATGTACAGTAGTGTGAGATACATGACACCAGAGTACTTAAGGAAGTGGCCCGAGAAATAGTAGATGCAATTGGTGATCATTTTCCAGCAGTCTATTGACTCTGGATTAGTTCCTATGGACTGGAGGGTAGCTAATGTAACACTACTTTTTAAGAAAGGAGCGAGACGGAAAATGGGGAATTTCCACATGATTTGCGCCTGATTTTTTAGGAACAACTGGTGGAGAACGGACTATCTTGGAAATCGCAATTCTCCACATTTTTTTTTCTGCAGTTCTAGTCAGGTAGAACAGTTCCACTTTGGAACAGAATTTTTTCTTCAAAAGGGGGCGTGTCCGGCCACTGACGCCTGATTTGAAAGTTTCCACAGTGAAAACGTACTCCAAACTAACTTAGAATGGAGCAAGTGAAGATTTTTGTAGAACTAAAAAAACCTGTTCGACACATTAAAAAATCAGGCGCAGGTTACAAATTAGGCGTCCAGAACTAGTTGGGGGGGAAGAGAGGGGGGGAAGGGAAGTCATTAAATTCTACAATAAATCCTTATTTATACTTATACAAATATTATACAAATAAATCCAACCTGAATAAAAATTTATAAGCAAAGAAAAGATTAAATAAACCATCTTCCTACCTGTGTGAAAGTGCTTCAGCCAGGGAGAATGCTGCAGCAAGCCTCACAAAACGAGGCAGCCGTTCCAGACGGCGGGCGGGCGGGAGGGAGGGAACCGACCGACCGACCGAACGCGGGGGGCGGGAGGAAGCCATTCCAGACGGCGGGCGGGCGGGAGGGAGGGAACCGACCGACCGACCGAATGCAGGGAAGCCGTTCCAGATGGCGGGGAGGGACCCAACCGACCGAACGCAGAGGTGGGGGGGGGTGGGGAAGGAAGCCATTCCAGACGGCGGGCGGGAGGGAGGGAGGGAACCGACCGACCGACTGAACGCAGGGAAGCCGTTCCAGACGGCGGGGAGGGACCCAACCGACCGAACGCAAGGGGGGTGGGGGGGGGAGCCGTTCCAGACGGCGGGCGAGCGACCGAACCCGGGGGGGGGGGGAGCCGTTCCAGACGGCGAGCGAGCGGGCGGGAGGGACCCAACCGACCGACCGAACGCAGCGGGGAGGGGGGGGGGGGAGGAAGCCGTTCCAGACGGCGGGAGGGAGGGAAGGAGACAGAAGGCTGCAGGAAGCCTCAGAAATTGAGGAGCCATTTCCCGACGGCAAAAGGGGGAGGTCGTCGGGAAACGGCTGCCTCAACCTTCTGAGGCTTCCTGCAGCCTTCTCAGTGCTGATGTGCTGATGGCAATGTGCTTTTATTAAAAAATGTTCAAAAACTAAACAGCTACAAAGAACTACAAAAATGGCCGAGTGCCAATGTTTCCTTCACACTGCACGTGCGCGAACGCTCCAACACGCAGCGTTGCCGGCAGGAAAATAACTAATTTAAATGGTACCCGCCCCCTCCTACTTACAAAATCAGCGCGAGTGTAGGCTCCGCTCCCCTGGGCGCCGCGCCAAACAGACAAGGAGCTGCAGGGCGCTCCAGAATCGCGAGTTTTTTTTCCGGCGCCGTTTTAGGCGCGAAAAACGGGCGCCCAGCTCGGAGGGGCGCCCGTTTTTTATCGTGTGGAAACTTGGGCCCATAGACCGGTTAGCCTGACATCAGTGGTGGGGAAAATGTTGGAATCAATTATTAAAGATGAAATAACAGTGCATTTGGAAAGCAGTGACAGGATCGGTCCAAGTCAGCATGGATTTATGAAAGGGAAATCATGCTTGACAAATCTTCTGGAATTTTTTGAGGATGTAACGAGTAGAATGGACAGGGGAGAACCAGTGGATGTGGTGTATTTGGACTTTCAAAAGGCTTTTGACAAGGTCCTACAGAAGAGATTGGCATGCAAAATTAAAGCACGTGGTATTGGGGGTAATGCATTGATGTGGATAGAGAACTGGTTGGCAGACAGGAAGCAGAGAGTCAGCATAAACGGGTCCTTTTCAGAATGGCAGGCAATGACTCGTGGGGTGCCACAGGGCTCAGTGCTGGGACCCCAGCTATTTACAATATACATCAATGATTTAAATGAAGGAATTGAGTGTAATATCTCCAAGTTTGCAGATGACACTAAGCTGGGTGGCGTTGTGAGCTGTGAGGAGGATGCTAAGAGGCTGCAGGGTGACTTGGACAGGTTAGGTGAGTGGGCAAATGCATGGCAGATGCAGTATAATGTGGATAAATGTGAGGTTATCCACTTTGGTGGCAAAAACAGGAAGGCAGAATATTATTTGAATGGCGGCAGGTTAGGAAAAGGGGAGATGCAACGAGACCTGGGTGTCATGGTACATCAGTCGTTGAAAGTTGGTATACAGGTACAGCAGGTGGTGAAGAAGGCAAATGGCATGTTGGCCTTCATAGCTAGGGCATTTGAGTATAGGAGCAGGGAGGTTTTACTGCAGTTGTACAGGGCCTTGGTGAGGCCTCATCTGGAATATTGTGTTCAGTTTTGGTCTCCTCATTTGAGGAAGGACGTTCTTGCTATTGAGGGAGTGCAGCGAAGGTTCACCAGACTGATTCCTGGGATGGCAGGACTGACATATGAGGAGAGACTGGATCGACTGGGCTTTTATTCACTGGAGTTTAGAAGAATGAGGCGCTATTTCATAGAAACATATAAAATACTGACGGATGCAGGAAGAATGTTCCTGATGTTGGGGAAGTCCAGACTCAGGGAACACAGTCTAAGGATAAGGGGTAAGCCATTTAGGACCGAGATGAGGAGAAACTTCTTCACTCAGAGTTGTTAACCTGTGGAGTTCTCTGCTGCAGAGATTTGTTGATGCCAATTCGTTGGATATATTCAAGAGGGAGTTAGATATGGGCCTTATGTCTAAAGGGATCAAGGGGTATGGAGAGAAAGCAGGGAAGGGATACTGAGGTGATGATCAGCCATGATCTTATTGAATGGTGGTGCAGGCTCGAAGGGCCGAATGGCCTACTCCTGCACCTATTTTCTATGTTTCTATGTTTGCTTCTGGTAATGGATGCTTTTGAAAGAGAGGGGTCACCTGTCAGGATCTGGACCAGCCAAGATCCTCTGCTATCACTGGTAAAAAGATGCATCCTCAATGGGAGCTGGTCGGGAGTTCCCGGGGAAATGCAAGATGAAATTAAGCCTTTTCATCGACGCAAGGATAAACTGTCAGTCCAGTCGGACTATGGGGGAATCCCCAAAAAGGGCAGGGAAACGTTTATATGTGACCTACACAGTACCCACGCAGACATAGTCATGATGAAGGCTATCGCCAGGTCGCACATCTGGTGGCCCAGCATTGACTCTGAATTAGAGTCATGCGAACATCAATGCAACACTTGCTCACAGCTGAGCAACACACCCAGGCAGGCCCCCTTCTATGGAAGATGTTTCTAGTAGCAGTGGACAGTTACTCAAAATGCATTGAATGTATAATGATGTCATCATGTACGTCCACTGCCACCATTGAAAGCCTCAGGGCCATGTTCGGCACCCATGGTTTGCCCGACGTCCTTGTCAGTGACAATGGACCATGTTTCACCAGCTCGGAATTCAATGAGTTCATGACCCGCAATGGCATCAAGCATGTCAGGTCTGCCCCATTCAAGCCCGCATCCAACGGCCAAGCAGAATGGGCAGTTCAAACAATCAAGCAAAGCTTGAGACGCGTAACGGACGGCTCCTTGCAGACCTGGTTATCCAGGGTCCTGCTCAGCTACCAGACGTGCCCTCACTCGCTCACCGGGGTTACCCCCGCAGAATTGTTAATGAAGAGAGCACTCAAACCAGGCTCTCCTTAGTCCATCTGGATCTCAATGATCACATAGAAACCCGGCGGCACAGGCATAACGTGTACCATGAGCATGCGGCAGCCTCGCGTGACATTGAAGTCAATGATTCGGTGTTTGTTCTAAATTACGGTCACAGTCCCAAGTGGATTGCTGGCACTGTCTTAGCCAAGGAGGGGAATAGAGTGTTTTTTGTGAAATTGTTGAATGGGAAAACATGCAGAAAGCACCTGGATCAGAGCAAACTGCGATTCACGGACTATCAAGAACAGTTTGAAGAAGACCATACCATCTATGATCCACCAACACACACCCAACCAGCAACTGACCCCGCTGTCAACCACGAGGATGAACCCACCTTGCTCGACAGTCCGATCAGACCAGCCGAGCTGCTGTGTAGTGATGATCCGAGCAACTCACCCATGCCAGGGTTTCAACTCAGACGATCAACCAGACCGCCAAATCGCCTCAACCTGTAAATAACTTGTACTCAAGACTTTGGGGGGGGAAGTGATGTTATGTATGTGAACCTCACCTGTGTGTAAGACTTGCCACTAGGGGGCACACCTGTGGGAGACCTATGGGTCACCTATGTACCCTGGAGCAAGCAGGTATAAAAGGCAGTCTACCATGCTGCTCCCTCACTTTGGACTTAAGTTAAGGAGACCAAGGTCACAATGGTTTGAGCTTACAACACAGTCTCGTGGAGATATTCTGAACTTAACACATACCACACATGCTTCATAGCTGAAAGCATAGGTTGGAAAACTGCTACTAAGCTTTCATCAATGCTGGTATACAGCCAGGTGCTGGGAGGTGTGCAAGAGCAACCCAGGTGACCGGCTCATTGACTTTCCTTCCCTCCCTGTGGGGAAAGTAAACGGCCTGTGCTCATGGCCTTCCCAGAAATACAAAGCTTAGATTGGGAACCCACCATGTAACAGATGCAAATGCCATCACTCTATGGGTGATTTATAATATATCATACGTCTTTAAAAGTCGAGAAACAATAGTAACCAACAGCATGAGGCCAAGTTGTGTAATATTACATTGTATATCACAGTGATTGCTCAGCAACAGTTGAAAACTTTGCCACAAAAATTTGAGATTCTGCAGCTATTTCCACTGAAGGCTAAGCAGGCATTTAATTATTTTTTTTAAATAATTATTAAAGGGTTTTTGATGGAGTGAATAGGGAATGACTATTTTCTTTGATTGGGGAGTGAGTGATGAGGGGTTATCAATTTAAAATTGTGATTAAGAGAATGAGGAGAGTCAGCATTCGCTGCCATTACAACTGTGAGGAAAGAACTTACACAGCAGGTTGTTGGAGCATGGAATGTTTTGCCACAGAGAGTAGTCGAGGCATAGATCATTGCATCTTTTAAAAGAAAACTGAATAAATAGTGGAAGCAACTGAGAATGTAGGGATATTCTGAGAAAGCAAAGACGTGGCATTAGTTTTGGATTACTCTAATAAATCCCCAAACTGTAAACTTCTGTAATTCTACTCTACAAATGGGCTTGATAATCTTTCAATTCTGAGGCAGGCTCTTATACTTGTATTTTATCTATACAGATTCTGACTAACCTGCTGTATGTTTCCAGTACTTTCTGTTTTTATTTTAGTAGACCCTGGACATGAATTTCAAGTACTATAAATTCTAAACATCAAGATTTCAAAGGAAAGTAGCTCCTTAGCACGAAGCTTGAGTGCACTCGACTACAATGGTTTTCCAAAGAGTGATAGTCAGTGTTAAACTATCTGTACTTATCTTTTTTTAAACCAATTAAATTCACATTAGATTTTAGGACAACTGTCCAAACTGCCCAATTTAATCAATACTCTGTTCAAGAAAAAGACATTCTATTCTTTCATCCACATTAATTATAGACCAGTTACACTCCACAGTTTAAGTATCATGTAATTCAGCTGCAAAGTCACTAAAATTGAATTTGGGCAAAGATGAGACCACCTAAAATATAAGTGTAAATAATGCAAAATTAAATTTATAATGTTTCCAGGTAGTACAAATTTAATCAAACATCTTTTTAATGTTAGTAGAAATCTGGCTGTCTCATTCATTAAAGATCTAATTATTATGCTAGTAACAGGAGATCCCCATTATGTGATCTCCAACCCAGGCAGCTAAAAACAATATAAATCAGAGACTGCAGAGAAGCACTGTTCCTTTCATTTAGGTTCTTGTTATTAAAACTAGATTGGTCCGGAATTTACAGTTGTAATGACAGCAAAACTGTCAGTGTTCGCCGTCATTACAACTATGAATCGGACAGCAACTTCTGGAGTACACACATGTGCAGTTAAACGTGGAAATCCAGAAGTTGCTGTCAACCATTCCCTGCTCCTCTACATGGCGAACTGTTGAACTCCCCACAGCTGGCAATCAATTGAAATCACTGAACTGATGAGAAAGCAAGCTTTTATGCTGCAATATCACTCTTAAAACCCTCTGAAAAAGTTAAGCCTTGTTGAATGAGGTGTAACTGGGTTTTTAAATGGCATACTGCTGAGCCATAAGTTCTGGCTTTGAAAAAATAATTTTAGATTTGTGGAATGCTAAATTTTTCCAGTACGATAAAAATTCCATCTTTTTTTGAACACATTTTTTTTTTTTAAGTTTGTTTATGATTTTTCAGCTTCTACCTTAATCCCATGTCTTCCTTTCACTCTCTGTAAAATGATTAAAAAGTGAAGGATAAAACTTGCTTTTTACTTCCTGGTTTGCTGTAAGAATTCTTGAAATATGATTGGCTGCTTAGCCAGCTTGGTGACATCACAGTTACTGGATGCTGGAGATCACCTAGACTTGGCGTCAGATTCAAATTAACGCTGGGAGAGGTGAAATCAATGCCACTGAGATCTTTGAGTGGGTTGGGCCTATGCTCATTGAAGTTCAGAAAAATGAGAGGTGATCTTATCAAAACATTTAAGAAAATGAGGGGGCTCGATATGCAGAGAGGATATTTCCATTCATAGGGGAAACTAAAACAAGGGGCCGCCATTTAAGACTGAGATGAGGAAGAATTTCTTCTCTCAGAGGGTTGTAAATCTATGGAATTCTCTGCTCCAGAGAGCTGTGGAGGCTGGGTCATTGAATATATTTAAGGCGGAGATAGGCAGATTTTTGAGTGATAAAGGAATAAAGGGTTATGGGGAGCGGACAGGGAAGTGGAGCTGAGTTCATGATCAGATCAGCCATGATCTTATTAAATGGCAGAGCAGGCTCGAGGGGCCAGGTGGTCTAATCCTGCTCCTATTTCTTATGTTCTTATGTTTGTGGGCAGCTTTCTTCAAGGTCAGTGGTGAGTGTCATCACTTTTCCGCTGACCACAAAATCCGGTCTCGTTTTGCTGTATCTTTTAGCAGGGCACTGTTATTTTGGTCTCGTTGGTCTACTTAGCAGTTCTTTATGTGCCTGTTTATACAGCTGTATCTGTTAGTAATCTCATTTATGTGCAAATATGATTATCTCTATGGGCATAACTCTCCAGGTTCTGAAACACGAAGATCAGAGGTGGCAGACATGTATATTTGAACCTTAGAAATTCCATTCAAACCTGTCTTCTGCATCTGTATGAAGACACTTTCCTGCACACATGAAGATTCCAGAAGGGTGCCACAAAACTATGCACATTCCTGCAGCCAAATTTGCAAACCAATTCCAAGATATAGGCCTAGTCCTTGGCCGAGAAGGTTACAGATGCACTGCAGTTTATGTGCCAGGATCCTCACAGGTAAATGTGAGGCATCTATGTCACATCTCGCAACCGATAGTGCATGCTTGCATGAACCAGGCCATTAACGGATTTTTTGTCAGAGCCATTAATTTTAGCAATTTTCCTTTGGAAAGTAGCTATCAGCTAAAAAGCTCTGATTTCTACCATGTGGCAGGATTGCCACAAAGTGCAAGGCATCATTGACTGTACTCACATGCCCTCAATGCAACTCTATTCATGAATAGAAAGGGCTACCACTCTATTACTGTGGTCTGTAACCATCACAATAGAATTATTTATGTCAATACCGTCTACCTTGGCAACTCTAGTAATGCCTTTATCCTACAATACTCAATAATGCAATGGTTGCTCGGGGAACAAGGATGCATCACTCTTCAACACCCTCAAGCAGTGATTCTAATGTTTGGATAGATCGGGGTGGGGGCGGGGGGAGGGGGGAGGAGGGGGCGGGGGGGATGGTGGAAAGAGTGTTACAGTAAAGCCCTGTTAAGATTTCCAAGGCTACTGTTGCCTGTTGTGTCCTGCACAACTTGGCCCATAAAGAGGCTTACACAGAATTAAATAGAACAGACAGCATAGAAACAGGCCTTTTGCTGCAACCAATCCATGCAGGCATTTATGCTCCACTTGAGCCTTCTCCCATTCTTCTTCATCTAACTATCAGCATAACCCTCAATTCCCTTCTCCCTCATCGAGCTTCCCCTTAAATGCACCTATACTATTTGCTTCAACTTCTCCCTGTGATAACGGTTTCCACATTCTCACCACTCTTTGGGTAAAAAGGTTTCTTCTGAATTCTCTATTTGATTTCTTGGTGACTATCTTATATTGATGTTTAAATAAGGGGGTGGGGGGAGAAGTGGCTGCAGCTGAAATTTGTTTGCTGCTACTGTTGTTGTTTTGCTGTTCTTTTGTTCTTCTGTTATTGTTATTAAAGTGAAGCTAATTTAAAAGTTTAACATTTAATATAAATTTTTTAATTAAAGTTAAGTACAAGTGTACAAATGTTTAATAAACTGCAAATTATTTTTTAAACTAAACCAAACTTATATATATTTTTTTTGAAATTCGTAGCCAATCGTTCCAATTCTTTGTCAAATCACAAACGCCAGAGGTCACCCTGCACACGCCAAGGATCACTCTGCGCCAATGCTCTTAGCCAAAAGGCCTAGAGCCACTGCACCGTTCCTGGAAGTACTGCAATACCAGGTTCGTGCCATGGAGGTGGATGGGTCAGATCCCCCACACACCTCCGTGGAGGTGGATGGGTCAAGCCACCCCACCCACCTCCTTATAACCAAACTTATATAGTGTCTCATTCGCCGAACAGGTGGAAATAGTCAACATGGTGGAATACAATGATTAAACGTGTCGTTCAGTCTTCATGCAAAGCGGTGAAGTATGAGATGCTGATGCAAGGCTCTTGCAATGGCGTAATGTCCACGAAGCCTCCTCTCCAGTCATCCTGTGGGTTGTAGTGGTACCATGGGTTCCTCATCCTAGGCAGCCTCCTCCTCCCCCTGCCCCTCCCTCCCTCCCTCCTCTCGCCTGAGCTGGTTCTGCAATGTCCACCAGTGGGAATATCTGTTCCCTCATGGTGACTAAGTTGTGCAGCATGCAGCACACCACAGTGAACTCACCGACCTACTGAGGGGAGCACTGCAGGTAGTTTCCAGAGTGGTCCAGACATCAGAAACGTTGTTTCAGCACTCCAATTGTCTTCTCGACAAAGTTGAGTGTGGCTATGTGGCACATATTGCAGTGACGCTCGCCTTCGATCTGCGTTTTGCGGAGGGGGGCCATGAGCCAGGTGGAGAGCCTGAAACCTTTGTCCCCCAGCATCCAACTCTGCCCTTCTGGCTGCTGCTCAAACATCTGTGAGACACTGCTCTCACGCAAGATGAAAGCAGAATGGATGCTCCCTGGATATTTTGCATCTACTGCCATGATATGCTGAGTATGATCTGTACGTTCAGCGAGTGGAATCCCTTTTGGTTTCGGTAAACCTCTGGCTCCTGTAAAGGTGCTCGCAGGGCGATGTGCGTACAGTCAATGGAAGTCTGCACCTTGGGGAAGCCAGCAATTCGTGCAAAGCCAACAGCCCTCTCATTCTGTGCCTCCCTGGTCCCTGGTTAATGAAGTTGTCGACCCTGCGTGCGTACAGTGCAGCAGTCATCTGGCGAATGCATCTATGTGTAGCATGTTGCGAGATACAGCAAACGTCCCCAGTTGATGCCTGAAAGGAGCCGGAGGCATAGGAGGAAAGTGCCACAGTTACCTTGACCTTTGCAGGCAATGCAGTCCTCCTCCCGCTTCTAGGTTGTATGTCTGCCTTTATGAGCTGGCATATCTCTGCGACCACCTCTTTTCAAAAGCCCAGCCTTTTAACGCACTGTTCCTCAGTCAAGTGCAGGTATGAGCGCCTCTCCCTGCAAAATCGTTCGTGGTAAGGCCTCCACCCCATAAGTATGCAACCTCTTTGATTACACTGATAATGTTGCTGAATAAGCCTTCTTCGATGAAAAGCCAGGAGAGCATAAGCACACACCACATATGGCAAAGATAGAATAGCCCCCATTCTTTAAATGTCCACAAAAACAAATTATAAACTCACAAAAAGCTCAATCTGTCAATGCCGTCTTCCGTCCAAAAGCTTTAACTCAGCTCCGTTTTCCAAGATGGCGCCATTGACATTCTACAACTTTGAACAACTTTTCACACAAAACCCGTAACAACACCCAACCTGCAAGGTGCCGTTTATTTGTATCTGGTGCCAATCTATAAGGGGTTATGGGGAGCGGGCAGGTAAATGGACCCGAGTCCATGATCAGATCAGCAATGATCGCATTAAGTGGCGGAGCAGGCTCGAGGGGCCGTGTGGCCTACTCCTGCTCCTATTTCTTATGTTCGATACTGACATTCTGAAGTCACAGTTATACCTGTTCTTTTTGGAACAGCCTGGTGTTTGAAACGAGGAACATTGCTGCTTTGAAATTGCAGAGAACTAAAAATAGTTTCCAATAAAATAAAGTTAATATTTTCTTCAAAGTGGCAATTAAAAAAAATACCAGCTAATTCGGAGTGTGAGCATGCGAGTTAGTTTTAGCGGGTCACTGTAAACAAACCAGTGATTGCATTTATGTTGAAAAGAATCCAAGATGGAGCCGTTATTGCCGATTTCCATCCGACTCCAACGGGTAAGGCAAGCTTTTTAAAAACGGTATTTAGCACTGTCCTTAAAAATATCCTTATTGGGGAAACTTGCAAAAAATGGCATTATTGTTGGGTTTGACCCCGAGTGATGTCGCAAAAACGGTTCTCAAAATAAATCGGCCCTTTTTTTTTTAAGGACGGCGAAAAAATGCGAGCTAAATCGATCCTTACGGTGGCGAATTTTGGGCCCTCTGTGTCTACTCTATCAAAATCTTTCAGAATTTTAAATATCTCTATTAAGTCACCCCTCCGCCTTCTCGATATCCTTTTTATATTGTAACCAGAACTGTATACAGTTTGCAGGCTTAATTATGGAGCAGAAAGAAAAAGATAGCATAAGCGAAAGGCAAGAACACAAGAAATAGATGCAGGAGTAGGCCATTTGACCCCTCGAGCCTGCTCCGCCATTTAATAAGATCATGGCTGATCTGATCATGGACTCAGTTCCACTTCCCTGCCCGCTCCCCATAACCCTTAATCGCTCAAAAATCTGTCTATCTCCGCCTTAAATATATTCAATGACCCAGCCTCCACAGCTTTCTGGGGCAGAGAATTCCACAGATTTTCAACCTGCTGAGAAGAAATTTCTTCTCATCTCAGTTTTAAATGGGCAGCCCTTTATTCTAAGACTATGTCCCCTAGTTTTAGTTTCCCGATGAGTGGAAATATACTCTCTGCATCCAACTTGTTGAGCCCTCTCATTATTTTATATGTTTCGATAAGATCACCTCTAATTCTTCTGAACTCCAATGAGTATAGTCCCAACCTATCTTCATAAGTCAACCCCATCATCTCCTGAATCAACCTTGTGAACCTTCTCTGAACAGCCTCCAATGCAAGTATATCCCTCCTTAAATACGGAGA
The DNA here is from genome assembly GCF_044704955.1 of Pristiophorus japonicus. Classification (NCBI taxonomy): domain Eukaryota; kingdom Metazoa; phylum Chordata; class Chondrichthyes; family Pristiophoridae; genus Pristiophorus; species Pristiophorus japonicus. Next base: position 70,226,118 of record NC_091985.1, read on the forward strand.
TCAAAACTGCACACAGTACTCCAGGTGTGGCCTCACCAATACCCTTGTACAGTTGTAGCAGGACTTCTCTGCTTTTATACTCTATCCCCCTTGCAATAAAAGCCAACATTCCATTCGCCTTCCTGATTACTTGCAGTACCTGCATACTAACGTTTTGTGTTTCATGCACAAGGACCCCATGGTCCCTCTGTATTGAAGCACTTCGCAATTTTTCTCCATTTAAATTATAATTTGCTTTTCTATTTTTTTTGCTAAAGTGGATAATCTTACGTTTTCCTACATTATACTCCATCTGCCAAATTTTTGCCCACTCACTTAGCCTGTCTGTCTACCTTTGCAGATTTTGTGTGTCCTGCTCACAATTTGCTTTCCCATCCATCTTTGTATCATCAGCAAACTTGGCTACATTACACTCAGTCCCTTCATCCAAATCATTAATATAGATTGTAAATAGTTGAGGCCCTATCACCGATCGCTGTGGCCCCACTAGTTATTGTTTGCCAACCGGAAAATGACCCGTTTATCCTGACTCTGTTTTCGGTTAGTTAGCCAATCCTCAATCCATGCTAATATATTACCCCCAACCTCATGAACTTTTATCTTGTGCAGTAACCTTTTATTTGGCACCTTATCGAATGCCTTGGAGAATTACTAGATGATGGGCCAAATGGCCTGTTTCTGTGCTGTAACCTAATATTCCAGGATGCATTTAGATGCACTGATCTCCTTGCACGCAACACTGGAAGATGAGACAGAGGAATTGGACACACAACAAACAATTCAACCTGTGAGTGTTACCAGGCACAGCCCTATAGACCAACCCTTTGCATTTCCATGTCCAATACTCCTGCCAAATTCCCTCCAGGGTTCCCATAATGCAGACAAACTCAAGAATGCGCCATAATTTTTCCACAACTCACCTCTTGTACCAGATACTAAAAGAACTGACACGACACAAAAGAGATTCAAGCAATCCACGTTTTATTAAAATTTATAGTATATGGCACAGGTTTGTTGACTGTGTTTTGTCCCTGTGCGTCTCCTGACTTAAAGTGTTTTCTAGTTCCTGAATATATGCTCCTTCTTAGTATTCTCCCAGTAGAAAGAGGATGTTAGGTGGATGGCTGCTGGGCATCAATGTGAGCCTCGAAGGATGGAGGTGGGCCACTAGCTCCTTGCAGGGGCCATGGTGAGTGCTGCCAAGGGCATGTATGTTTTGGGACAAATCAGTGGTAGTTGAGTATGATGGCAAAGAAGTACAGATATACCATCACCCAAATGATGTAGATCTACCATCTATGCCAGCTCCTGGCCACTCGTGTGGTTGGAGCTCTATATATAAGTATAAACTACTGCACAGCAACGAGGTTGTTAAAATTGCGCATGATAGCTTTCTCAAGCGGATTCCCTAACATGGTGAATCCAAACAAAAAAGACGACAGTAACTTGGGAGTCCAAGGTTTGTATAATTCCTGTCTCCAGTCATAACATTCATCACAGCTGTGCCTGTGCTCATCACGTCAGCCAGTGACGGCTCCGCTGCAGAAGACTCGAATGTGACCACTTTCTCCATGATACTTTGCAGCTCAATCAGATGATTATACAGAATTCGTGACCTAAAGAACAGATGGTGGGTGGAAAGAGTGCAGGAGATCCAGCAACTAGCCGACAATCATGACATGTGCGGCTTTTTTAGCACGGTCAAGACCATCTACGGCTCAAAGTCCTACCCCATTGAGGGGTAAGAACTGAGAGCTACTCATCAGGGACAGAGAGCCCGCTGGAAGGAGCACTTCGAAGATCTCCTTAACCAAGCTTTTGTCTTTGGTGTGAGTGTCCCCAACTCCATCCCACAGCATGCTACCCACCAGCATCTCGGCACAACAGCAGCCTGGCATGAGGTTGAAAAGCCCATCCGACAGCTGAAAAACAACAAGGCCTCAGGAGCAGATGGAATTCCCGCTGAAGTACTGAAGCATGGTGGAGAAGTACTCCTGGAGTGAATCTCTGACCTCATCACTCTCATCTGGAAGGAGGAGACCATGCTGGGTGGGATCTCAGAGAAGCCTAAATCGTGACCATGTTCAAGAAAGGTGACAAGACCTATTGCGGTAATTACAGAGGAGTCTCTCTGCTGTCTGCCACAGGGTAAATTATCGCAAGAATCCTCCCCAATGGTCTCCTCCCAGTGGCTGAAGAGCTCCTCCTAGAGTCGCAATATGGATTCCGCCCACTTAGCGGCACAACGGACATGATCTTCACCACGCGACAAATTCAACAAAAATGTCGGGAGCCTTCTTTGACCTCACATAGGCCGTCGACTCTGTCAAACAAGGGAGATTATGGAGTGCCCTCCTCAAATTCGGGTGTAAGATTTCTAAATCTCTGGCATTAAATTGAAAGCGAGACTGATTCTTTTAAAACAATTTGGAATAGTTTATTAAAGACACACATATGCACATCTATCAGCAGTCAGCTATCCTACGGATCGACTTAGTTACAGCAGATACAATGAGGTTACAATAAAAACGATACACTTTACTTCCCTCTGGCAAAGCACATGGCCTGCTTCTTGGTCTGTAGAGGAAGGTTCTGCATTTGCCGTGTGCTTAAGAAAAGAGACAGAGCAATCTTTGGCTTGAGTTTTCATACCTCTTATAGCCATGTTTCTCAGGAAGCCTCAGGCTTGGATCTTGGTTCCAGGGCAGTTCCTTATTGGCTCTCCTCATACAACTCTTTTAGGGTAAACAAAATGAAACATTAAATCAAGTGCCCCCCAATCTGGGTGACACTCCAGACACTTTTAACTGCCCTCTTTTATTTTTCCATTTTTTTTTGTTTTTTTGTGTTTCTCTCCTCATACATGTGTCTGTTTGGAGGACCCAGTGCCATCCCTTGATTAGGTTAATGACTTTCCAATTAAGACAATATACAAACAGGACATGCTGGATGTCTGTGAGCTTCCATTTTGTCTCTTTCAAAACTGTCTTTTTGTATAATCTCATTTTTTAACATTTATACATACACAGAATCAATTTTATCATTAATAAACACTTTTATTCTTAGTGTCCTCAAACATTTGTCACCATTCTCTGCCTGCTTCACGATGACATGCAAGCCGTGATCCTTACCAACGGACCCACCACAGACCCAATACAAGTGCAGACCAGGATCAAGCAAGGCTGTGTCATTGCACTAACACGCTTCTCAATCTTTCTCGCTGCAATGCTTCATCTAACCTCCAACAAGCTCCCCGCTGGAGTGGAGCTAATCTAGAGGATGAATGGGAAATTGTTCAACCTCCGTCGCCCTCCAGTCGAGCACCAAGGTTGTCCCAACCTCTCTCAGTATGCCGATGACGCTTGTGTTTGCACACACTCCGAGGCCGAACTCCAAACCATCATTGACACCTTCATTGAAGCCTTACATTAAACATCCGTAAGACAAAGGTTCTCCACCAACCTACTCCTGCCTCCCAATCATCAAGATCCACGACAAGACCTTGGACAGCATGGACCACTTTCCATACCTTGGGAGCCTCCCGTCAGCGAGGGCAGACATCAATGACAAAACCCAACACCGCCATCAGTGTGCCAGTGCAGCCTTCGGTCGCCTGAGGAAAAGAGTGTTTGAAGACCAAGATCTCAAACCCAGCACCAAGCTCATGGTCTACATAGCAGTGATTCCCGCCCTTCTTTATGCTTCAGAGACATGGATAATGTAGAGTAGGCACCTCAAAACACTGGAGAAGTACCACTAATGCTGCCTCCGCAAAATTCTGCAAATCCTTTGGCAGGATTGGCGTACCAACATCAAGTGTTCTCACTCATGTCAACACTCCCAGCATCGAAGCATTGACCGCGCTCAATCAGCTCCGATGGACGGGCCACGTAGTCTGCATGCTTGATACAAGACTCCCGAAACAGGCACGGACAGCGAGCCCCAGGAGGGCAGAGAAAATGCTTCAAGGACACCCTCAAAGCCTCCTTGAAAAAATTTTACATCCCCACCGACTCTTGGGAATCCCTGGCAAAAAAATGCTCAAAGTGGAGAAGTATTCGGGAAGGCGCCGAACACTTTGAGTCTCTTCGTCGGGAGCACGCGGAAGTCAAGTACAAACAGCGGAAGGAGCGCACAACAAACCAAGCACGCCACCCACTCGTCCCTTCAACCACCACCTGGCCCACCTATGACAGAGACTTAGATCCCACACTGGACTCATCAGCCACCTTAGAACTCGTTGGTGTGGAAGCAAGTCATCCTCGACTCCGAGGAACTGCCTAAGATGAGTTTTGGATCCCTCATAGATGCTCCAAAACTATACAGGCTGCTTGACACGCGATCAAATTACTCCACAAAGTGCTGATGTTGAGCTACCAAAGTACATCTGTATGTAGGCCCCATGAAATCCAAATCCCTGAGCTCAGCAGCTGAAGGAATCCTTGAACTGGCCTTCCTTCCAGCTGGTTGCATCTCCTACACTATCACTCCTCATTAATGTTCTATGGTTTACAAAATGCTTCCATCTGCAACTCGCTAACAGACGACCACCATACCTGCCCCTTGCAACTCTGCCCCCCACCCACACACACACTACGTCTGTGATGGTGTTTGACACTGTAGGAGTGAGTGATATCAGGTGCTGCAAGATGCTTGGTTGAGGCTGTATTTTGAATTTGGTCATCTCCTTCTTTGGGCTTCATAGTGGAACAGAAGAAGAAATTTGAAAATGCTCTTCTTTCTTTCCTTCCAAGGTGAGGAGGCCAGAACAGATGGTAGTGTGGATCCTGGCAGTTCACAGCAGGACTTGCAAGCTCCTTATATGCACCAAATATTAGCATCTCAGAAAATGCAAATGAAAGGTACACTGGGTGATTCACAACTCAAGTGAGAAGCAGCAAGTGGAGGTGACAGTAGAGGAAGAGGAAAGAAAGGCCGAAAGTCCATGGTGTATATCTTTATCTGGCCAAGTAATGGTATCCTGCCTTCAGAAGGGAGTTAATGCAGGATCACAAGGCATTTTCAGTCCGCCATGCGAAATCTGCAACATCTGATGGGAAATATCCAGCAATGCGCCTCCGACATTACTGCAATCATGCGTGAGGAAAATGTAGAATATCATGTATTTTCATGGTCATGTTCAAGGGAGCATAAAGCAGAGGACACAAGCACAGAACAACTTTCTTCCATGAGCATCGTGACTGATACCACACTTACAAGAGTCTCTTGTTGCTGAATTTGACAGGCTGAGTGATCAGCTGGAAGGGGCAATGACAGTAGACTTAAAACTACAGATTGCTCCCATGCAGATCAGTGGATATCCAGTCGGGGCTGACCAGTACTGAAGAATATGGCAGGCGAAGGGTCCATTGGGGCAACCTCCTCTCAGGATGTCTGCACACCCTCCCCCTCCACCCAGACCCCTCGAAGGATTGATGAAGTGCCAGTGAGCACACAGTTGCTAGCAATCACTGCGTTGTTGGTTGTAGAGACTGCTTCTGCACCCTGAGGTTCAAGGCCACGATAATTTCAACACCATCCAAAACCAACCTGCCACCACAGTTGATTCCACACTCGGGGAACACTTTTGATACAGTGTTAGATTACACAATAAGAAAAGAAACCTCAGAGGGTCACCAAGGGGATATACATGTATTGGGCTTAGAGCACATAATTACTGTAATAAATACAAAATAAATATTGATCTTTTTATTTCTCTTCAGTGTGGACATTTTGTGCTAGGTAGGGCATTGGAAAGGTCATAATTGTTGGGTTGGGGCTGAAAGATCACAGTTCAGTTTCATTCGAGGCACAGTGCAGCATGTTTTTGATGGAATATGTGGCTTTTCATAGTAAAATAGCATTGGTCAGTGACAGGATGTGTTCAGTATGGAAATCGTTGTATGATCACAGAGATCAGCACCAATATACCAGCCTATATATTGTCTCTCTCGATGACACCCTCCTCCTATTCCTCCTCTGCCCGTGGGCTTGCATACCGACAGGCTTCCTCATTATCTGCTGCATGCTTATCCCTCACTGGATTAGCAAAACTGTGTAGCTTGCAGTCGACTGATGATTTTGGAGATTTTGGCTGGACTTTAGAGCAGCACCTGCCCGAGCAGTCCAAACAAAAGTATCCCAACTGGTCTCATTGTGTGTTGTGCTCTTCTGTCAAGACAGGTCCTTGCGCATTGATGCGAACAAGGTGAAATTAAACTTCATGATTTTGTACTCTCATGAATTTATCCTCAGTCAATTCATGCATAACTATGTGAACAGCCAAAGGAATTCCCATCCTCCCAACTCTGTTGGCTGTAGCTTGTAATCTAACAGCAGTTGTCAATGTTGCAAGGAAATTCTGCTGAACAAACTTAGGTTTAGCAAAAAGGCATAAATACACAAGTAAATAAAGTGTGCAGGATGTTCAATGCAGGCGTAGGTGTCAAAAAATACATCAACATTAACTGAAATAAATCTCAATCTTGCTTTAAGAACTGGGGCAAAAAGGCTAAGCTGTGAAGCAACCAGGTGCTCACTTATTTCAGGGCAAGGTGTCTGCTGGGGTGCAGCCTCCCCAAAAGTAGTGAAATTCAGCAAGGGATTTCAGTTGAATAATTTTACTATTTAAATATGGGTTGTGTCTGCAGCACTGTCTCTTTTCTATCCCAAAAATAGTGACTCACAAAATTCAAAGCACTATAAATTGGGCATGTAAGCTGGCACACTCAATTTGATGACTGGCAAATGCAACCAGTGAGCCATCAGCAAAGCCTCAAAATCAGAGCTATGGGGCTGGACTTTCCACTTAGATCGCTAGGGCCCAAAAAATGGGCGATGTTCCAGCTTTCAGGATTGCTGGAAGATCGCCCATTTTTTGGATCGCTACTTTTGGCTTTTTTGTGGGGGGGGCGATAACTCAGCGATGTGAAATGGGCCGCAGCGATGTGGAAGGCAAGACTTCCCTAGCAATGGCCTTTCTGCGCATGCGTGTTTTTTGCAAAGAAGTTTTCCCGTGATTCGGGAGGTCAGGGGTCATTCAGGTATGAATATGTGAGAGAGAGAGCGAGCGAAAGCGGGAAGTTTATGTCCGGCCATGAGTCTGACAGGAGATGGAGGGAAGGAGGGTTGCAAAAAGCCTTTCTCGGATGAGGCGAATGAGGCCCTCGTTAGGTGAGGTCAATAGCCGGTGGGGCCAACTAACCCAGGGTGGGCATGGGAAACCTCCACCCCAGGCCTACCGCAGACTGTGGAGCGAGATCGCCGATGTGGTCTCGGCAGCGTCCAATGAGGCGAGGGGGTCAGACCAGTGCTGCAAGTGCTGGAACATCCTGGTTGCTTTGGCAAGAATAAGTATAAAATATATTGTACGTTGTAATGATCCACATAATATGTAAATCTCCCAGATTGACATTAAGCTGGTCATTCTTGCATATAATCCCTGCTAAGATCTGGGCAGTGGTCGGAACCTGAGCCCTTAAGTCTTTAAGTCTAAATTTGGCACCGTCTCCTCTTGGATTACATTGGTGGATAGGGCACGATTGAGCATTGAGGGGTCCGGTGACCTTTACCCTGGCTGTGTCGGTCTCTCCGGCTGCTGTCACTTACACAGTGAGCCAGCCTGGACTGGTGGAGAGCTTCCCTGGCTCACTGTCTGCCCTGGGACACTTTCGGACATTAGCTCTCGTCATTCCCGATTACCACCCCACCCCCCTGAGAGCCTTCATGGAGATTGTAGTCGAGATATTTTGGGTCAAGCATAAGATCCTAAACACGATCTTATGAAATATTTTATCCGAACGCAGATGTTATAATCATGCATCAATTATGGATACAAACCGTATGAGCATATAACATTGGAACCTGTTGTCTTTCCATGATAGTACCTTAGCTCTTGTCACGTTTGCAGAGAAAGATATCTAACAGCCGAACAGAGCAGAGGTGCACCGGAGGCTCTGCTCACTTGCAGCTGCTCATGAATCTCGAGGAGCATGCAGCGGCACTTGTGGGGACCCACAGTCGCTCAGCCACCACCCGTGGTGTTGCAGAACCCTCCCTTGCATCACGAGTAATGTGTAAAGCAGTGTTAATTCAAAGTAATGTAACGTCATTTCATTACAATATATGCATGCAGCTTCTGTGCAACTCTCAGGTTAACAACATAAGAACATAAGAAATAGGAGCAGGAGCAGGCCATCTGGCCCCTCGAACCTGCTCCGCCATGCAGGGCTCAGCTCCACTTCCCTGTCCGCTCCCCATAAACCTTCACTGCCTTATCATTCTGTCTATCTCCGACTCAAATATAGTCACTGATCCAGCCTCCACAGCTCTCTGTGGCAGTGAATTCCACATAGATGTACTACCATATGATGCATTAATATGCAACGTCTCTCGGTCACATTTATTGTAGTAGTGCTGCTCCTCCTACGTATGCCAGCGCAGCGCAAAAATAATGTGTAGCCTTCTGTTCTAATAAGCTCAATTGTGCTTTGTAGGTCACACAGCTCCAGAGGTGCGTAGGGAGTCCATGCCTGCACCTGCCCCTGCACCACTGCAGGTGGTCATCACCACGGGTGGTGAGGAGGAGGAGGAGGAGGAGACCATCGAGCCAGAGGAGGAGGAAGTTATGGAAACCGAGGAGGATGCCCCTTGCATCTCCGAAAATGTTGTACCTGTGGCCACTTCGTCGTCGTCTTCGTCAGAAGTAGCGGGACCAAGTGGCTTGCAACAGGCGATTCCAAGGCGTACAGTGCCCACGCCGACCCCACGGAGGTTGAGTCAGCGAGGTCGGCACGCGCCGCAATGGGCTGATTGATGCGAGGACACGTATAGACTGTGCATGGAGAGCGTCGCGATAAGTTGCGAGCTCCTCCAGGCGTTGGTGGGTTGACAGGGAACATTGCCAGGATGTCCACTCGCATATCAGAGGATATGCAGCTGATGATCAAGGAAATGCGTAAACAGCAAGAAACGGCACTGCACTCCACGGTGCCGTCCCACCAACCGCCAGCACAGATGCGAGTCAGGAGGAAGAAGTTCTCCCCCCCGCCCCCCACACAGCAGAAAGTCTTGAGGTCACCTACTGCAAATCGTCCTGGTGCCGTTACTCGGGGATTAAACTTGGGTGCTAAGACACGGGGGGGGGGGGGGGAAGGGGAGGGGAGAGAGTGGGGGTGGAGTGGGGGTGGGGTGGGGGTGGTACAGGATCTGGAGGAAAGCGTGGCCACAGGTAGGGAGGGGGGGGCGTTTTATTGTTATATGTTCTTATTGTTGTTACTGTTTTATAAATTTATTGTTCGGGTGGGAGTGGGGCTGCGGTGGGCGGGGGGGGTGTTACAGTTGAAAAAAAGTTACATTGTTAAATTATTAAAATGTTTTTATTGAATTTTACAATTGTTGTGCAGTGTCTTCTAATAACGTAAGGTAAGGTAAAACACAAATACAATTGTTGGAAAACAATGGCCAGGCCAGGCAAGGATGTAACGTAACACAACTGCAGCTGTTGTCTTTCCCTAACTGTAACTGTCACCAATGTAAGTTCATGCAAAGCGTTCATTTATGAGCTGCTGACGCAAGGGTTTTGCAGCTGCGTAACTCCCGCGGGGCTTTTCCAATCTTGCAGGAGGGCGTGGGGGCACAGGTTCATCACCACGCTGATTGTCCTCCCAGAGGTCCTCGTCATCCTCCTCCTCTACCATTTCCGCTTCTACTCTCTCCTGAGGTGGACCAGCAGCCCCATCTGGCAATTGTTGTCCTCTCCTTATAGCTTGGTTATGCAACATGCAGCACACCACAATAAACTCAGTGACCTGGTCAGGGTGGTATTGCAAGCTGCCTCCAGAGCAGTCCAGGCATCTGAAACGCTGCTTCAGCACTCCAATTGTCTTTTCGACGATATTGCGTGTAGCTATAATATGGCTTGCATGTAGCGCTTCTTGGCTTCCGTCTGGGGATTAAGCAGGGGGGTCATGAGCCAGCTGGTGAGGACATATCCTTTATCGCCCAGCATCTAATCGTGATCTTGTGGCTGACTGTTAAACAGGTCAGAGACCAGTGCTCTCACGCAAGATGTGCGCATGATGGATGCTACCTGGAAAATTAGCATTTACTGCCATGATTATTTGGTTGTGGTCAACAACGAGCTGCACATTCAGAGAGTGGAACCCTTTCATAGAAAATAGGTGCAGGAGTAGGCCTTTCGGCCCTTCGAGCCTGCACCACCATTCAATATGATCATGGCTGATCATGCAACTTCAGTACCCCATTCCTGCTTTCTCTCCATACCCTTTGATCCCTTTAGCCGTAAGGGACACATCTAATTCCCTTTTGAATATATCTAACAAACTGGCCTCAACAACTTTCTGTGGTAGAGAATTCCACAGGTTCACAATCCTCTGAGTGAAGAAGTTTCTCCTCATCTCGGACCTAAATGGCTTACCCCTTATCCTTAGATTGTGACCTCTGGTTCTGGACTTCCCCAACATTGGGAACATTCTTCCTGCATCTAACCTGTCCAATCCCATCAGAATTTTATATGTTTCTATGAGATCCCCTCTCATTCCTCTAAATTTCAGTGAATATAAGCCTAGTCGATCCAGTGTTTCTTCATATGTCAGTCCTGCCATCGCGGGAATCAGTCTGGTGAACCTTCGCTGCACTCCCTCAATAGCAAGAATGTCCTTCCTCAGATTAGGAGATCAAAACTGAACACAATGTTCCAGGTGTGGCCTCACCAAGGCCCTGTACAACTGCAGTAAGACCTCCCTGCTCCTATATTCAAATCCTCTCGCTATGAAGGCCAACATGCCATTTGCCTTCTTCACCGCCTGCTATACCTGCATGCCAACTTTCAATGACTGATGTACCATGACACCCAGGTCTCGTTGCACCTCCCCTTTTCCTAATCTGTCACCATTCAGATAATATTTTGCCTCCCTGTTTTTGTCACCAAAGTGGATAACCTCACATTTATCCACATTATACTGCATCTGCCATGCATTTGCCCACTCACTTAACCTATCCAAGTCACCTTGCAGACTCTTAGCATCCTCCTCGCAGCTCACACTGCCACCCAGCTTAGTGTCATCTGCAAACTTGGAGATATTACATTCAATTCCTTCGTCTAAATCATTAATATATATTGTAAATACCTGGGGGCCCAGCACTGAACCTAGCGGTACCCCACTAGTCACTGCCTGCCATTCTGAAAAGGACCCGTTTATTCCTACTCTTTGCTTCCTGTCTGCCAACCAGTTCTCTATCCATGTCAATACATTACCCCCAATACCATGTGCTTTAATTTTGCACACTTCTCTTGCATGGGACCGTATCAAAAGCCTTTTGAAAGTCCAAATACACCACATCCACTGGTTCTCCCTTGTGCACTCTACTAGGTATATCCTCAAAAAATTCTAGAAGATTTGTCAAGCATGATTTCCCTTCCATAAAACTATGCTGACTTGGACCGATCCTGTTACTGCTTTCCAAATGCGCTGCTATTACATCTTTAATAATTGATTCCAACATTTTCCCCACTACCGATGTCAGGCTAACCAGTCTATAATTCCCGGTTTTCACCCTCCCTCCTTTTTTAAAAAGTGGGGTTACATTAGCTACCCTCCAATCCATAGGAACTGATCCAGAGTCTATAGAATATTGGAAAATGACCACCAATGCATCCACTATTTCGAGGGCCACTTCCTTAAGTACTCTCGGATACAGACTATCAGGCCCTGGAGATTTATCGGCCTTCAATCCCATCAATTTCCTTAACATAATTTCCTGACTAATAAGGATTTCCTTCAGTTCCTCCTTCTCGCTAGACCCTTGGTCCCCTAGTATTTCCAGAAGGTTATTTGTGTCTTCCATAGTGTAGACAGAACCAAAGTATTTGTTCAGTTGGTCTGTCATTTCTTCGTTCCCCATTATAAATTCACCTGATTCTGACTGCAAGGGACCTGCATTTGTCTTCGCTAATCGTTTTCTCCTCACGCACCTTTCGGTTCCGAAACACCTCCGCATTCTGTAAAGGTGCTCGCAGGGCGATGTGCGTACAGTCTATTGCTCCCTGCACCTTGGGGAAGTTTGCTATTCTCGAGCAACCCAAAGCCCTCCCGGTCTGTGCCTCCCTGGTCACAGGGAAGCTTATAAAGTCCAGCCTGCGTGCGTAAAGGGCTTTAGTCATCTGTCGAATGGAGCAATGTGTGGCATGCTAAGAGATAACACAAATGTCGTCAGCTGAGGCCTGAAAGGAGCCCGATGCGTAGAAGGAAAGTGCCGCAGTAACCTTTACCTCAATGGGCAGTGTAGTCCTGATGGTGCTGGTAGGCTGCTGATCTCCCTTAATTAGCTGGCATATCTCAGCGATGACCTCGTTTCGGAAGCGCAGCCTCCTAAGGCACGTGTTATCGGTCAAGTTCAGGTCTGATTGCTTTTCCCTGTAAGGTCTTCGGGTGTAAGGTCTCCTCCTCTGCATCAGTCTGCCATCTCTTTGGGCACATAATGCTCTTCAATAAACCCATCTTCATTCTCTAGCAGGTGACTATTCACAATAATGGTAGAGAAGTTACAGACCCCATCACTATTGCTATAAATGCCCTAAATTTTGTCCTCAATAAATAGAAATGTGAACAGATGATTGCCAAAGAGTCAGTAAGGCCCATAAAATAACTCACAAATTATTTCTCCTGATAAGCCCCTTCTTCAAGCTGCCTCTCATTTCCTCCGACGTTCAAAATGGCGTCTGTAGTGCCTTATCCTGTCGAACTGTGCCAGTCAGGAGAAGCTTTTCTTCAGTGATCTTCTCGGCGAGCGATCAGCCGGCGACGTGTGGGCGATGTGCTGAAAGTTGTGGTGAGCGATCACCTCGGCAATGTGAAATTCTTGTGTGCCGAAAGTTGGGCCGGCGATCTTTGGGCGATGTTCCAGTCCAACTTTCCACTTTTTAGGTAAAATAAGAGATATCCTGCCTATTTGGGCGATAGCCCAGCGATCATCAGGGGAAAGTCCAGCCTATGGTATTTAGCATACCACAATGGGGTCGCTTATATAATTAACTCACACCTTTGTTGCCTTTAGTCTCATCTGCTTTTAAAAAAAATTATAATCTACAGATTGAAGGGAGATGCATTTGTTTTCTATTGTTTTTAAAGTTCATGTTTTTTTCCATTAATGTTTACCATGTCATTATTTTCCATAGACAGTGCAAATGATAAGGACTCTTCAGTACAAATTTTAGGTTGTTGCATGATAAACATTTAATTGATACTTTGTACACCCACCCACACTACATCACAAAATCATTATACTGTTTAATTTACAGTTTGTAATTAATATAATGCTCACTTATACTTCCAATATGTTTGGAACTAGCAGATCTCCCGTAGCACTGCTCATGAAAAGTTACAGCAGTCTTTTTCTTACTTGTGTTTGTCAACTTTGTGTTGCTGTTTCTGTCCCCCTCTTCTCAATGTCTTCCTTTATGCTTCTCTCTCCTTTTTTCTTCTTTTGTGTTTTCTCCAAATAGCTTTCTGATTCTTGCTCTTCTTGCCTTGTAATTAGAGGTGGTAAGTCATGTGACATGACTGATCCACTGCAGGGCGGATTTGGGGATGGGGATGAGAGGAGGGATTGGAAAAAGAGCTGGAGGCAGGTTTTTGGAACTGAGGAATCGCACTTCAATGCTTTCTCCTGTTTCACTGCTCCTGCCTCACTCCCATCATCTCTCCTGTCTATTCGGTTGTTATGACCTGACTACCGTCCCCCTCTCTGTTCCACTCCACCATTTTCATACCTCTGCGGCTGGCCAATTATTGCACTTCCCCTCTATCTACTTCAACCTCATCCTACAAAACAGATTAGCACTATAAATAGAAGTTTTTTTTTCTGGGAGTGCGAAGACCAAAAGCAGATGAGGTCCAGTTTCACCACCAAAGAATTAAAAAGCAGGACAGAGATGGCCCAAAGTTTAACATTTTTAGGAATAGGGCACATTGAGATGGAGCAGAGTCAGAATAAACGCAGTTTGAGACCCAAAGTTATTTTCTTTTGATGGTAACAGGTTGGGAGCCAGGGATTAGGGCACAAAGCTAGCGGAAAGGCTGCAACAAAAAATTGCAGGCCTATTCTGGGGCAGGGACAGAGGTTGAGGAGGAGACTGAGCTAGAAGCCTGACTGAAGAAATATGTGGGACGGGAGCAGAAGTGGTAGTCAGGTCTCACTGGTAGATGGTAGGGCAGAAGCGGAAGCCAAGGTGCAGGGGTGGGGACTGGCCAAACTCCTAGTTGCAGGCCAAGGAATGGGGATGAAGGCTAAAGATGCCAAACATTAGAGGTAACTGGGAGATGGAATTGCAAGGTTCCATAACATAACCAGAGTGAGACTTGCAACTGCATGCTGAAGTATCAATGCATTTTTTCCAATGACATTTCGAGCATTACTGGTCAGATTAGCGTTGCAAATCCTAATAGAACACCACCTACTGGAGTTACTGGGTATAGTTACAGGTAAAAGGTACAACTACTCTTGGACATTTTAACATGATCTGTACATAGAATGCCCCAATAGAATGTGTGACACACGAACCAATTTTAAGATATTGTAGATATTAGTTGATCTTCTGTGACTTTGCACGCAGGTGTCAGACTAAATATAGTCTTGAGGTGAAGCGGATTTAGAAGATGGGGCATAATTGGACCAGGCAGTGGGGCCGAAAGTGCCCTGCGCTGCCTTTGGGGCGCATAATTTGAATTAAAAAGAAATTTAGCGCCCGGCGAGATGGTCGGCCAAATTGCGCAGAATTGGGGTCTTGGAGCAAAAGAAGTGTGTGGGGCGGTAACGGAGCGGTCGCGAGGCATGACTATCAGCACCACGTTGAGCACATCAGCGTCGCGCTGATGACGTCAGCACGGCGCAACTTCACAATGTTCCTCACCTTTTAAAGGGGAAGGCCACTGAGAAACTCTGCAGCCGTTTTAGTGTTGCCCACTGGGCCGGGCCAGCAGGTTGGCACCCAAGAGGTTTATGCTGGGCTGCATGTTGATGTCCCGGCCGCACTAGTGGCGGTCATTGCCTGGCCGACTGAAAAATTGGCCGATACAGAAAAGATGGCGGCGGCAGCGGTGCTACCACCTCCCCTTTAAGGGCATCCGGACGACCCAGCTTCTTGCCCCGCAAAGCTTTCTGTGGCATCGTCCCATGCCAACCTTGCGTCCAGTGGGGCAACTTCCCCCGCAGTGCACAAAGGGGTCAGCACGGGGTAATAAGGAGTCGGCGCGCACGGCGATTGCATCATCGTCGTGCTTGCACCACGTTGGGCCGCTAATCGCGGGGCGCCGCGCAAAGCCATATTCGCGTGCCGAGCCCCGTGGGCAATTCCGGAGGGGGGGGGGGGGCTCTGGCCGCCACGCCCGACTGAAAACCCTTTAGCGCTCCGTTAGCATCTCTCGAGGTACGAATGGGCCTTTCTCAGAGGTGCAATTTCGCCCCAGTGCGTCTCTATTTTTAAAGTCATATATTCTGTCTTTACTTTTATATAATACTTCGATTTTATAAACATCATTTATATTGTTAAATAGCAAAATGGTACAGTGGTAAAGAGAAAACTAGAATAGTATGGAACATGGTGAATTTCTCTGCAGTAGAGGCTGAGGAGCTGGGGTATACAAAAATATTATAGCAATACAACTGGTGGAAGGATGCAATTACAGTATGCCAAGTTTACATAGACATTTTTCATTATAAATAAAAACATAAAATGCTGGAAATCTCAGTGGGTCAGGCAGAACCTGTGGAGAGAAAGACAGAGTTAGCGTTTCAGGTCTCTGAGCAACACCGACTCACTATCTCTAAGCTGCCCTGGTCTGCAGTTCTATTTCATCCTTCGCCTCATCCGGTGCTTTAACCAAAACCTTTTCCTTCCTTTCCAGGTGTTATGGATCGTAAACTTCAACAACTCTTGGACACCAACACCCCTCCAGAACCTTCTTCCCCCTACACGTTCCTCTGATCCCATCCCTTCTTCCAATCTCACCCCTGCCGTGTTTTCACTATCCCCACTGACCTTCCCCTCTCTGACCCCGAACGATCAGTCCTCAGCAAAGGCCTGAGCTTCATTCCCATATGCCCTCACCTCAAAATGAATTTAGAGCTCGGCAAGACGCTGAACTCTTTTTCCGCCGCCTTTGCCTCCATGCCCACTTCTTCGGCCAGTAGTCTTCCCTCCCGCACAGCTGACCCTTTCTCCCGTTTTCAGAATTTTCGCTCTACCTGGACTCCTCCCTCTGGCCTCTTACCCTCTCTAGACCTCTTCATTGCAACCTGCCGACGAGACCATTGGCCGTCTCAATTTATCTGCTCCCCTCACTCACTCCAACCTACCCCCTTCTGAACTTGTAGCACTCCGCTCACTCAGATCCAACCCGAACCTTGTCATTAAAGCTGCTGACAAGGGTGGCGCTGTTGTTGTTTGGCGAACCGACCTCCACCTTGCAGAGGCTGATCGCCAACACTGACACCTCCTCCTACCTCCCGCTGGACGATGACCCCACTACTGAACAGCAAGCCATCGTTTCCCAGATCATCATTAACCTCATCTCCTCTGGAGATCTTCCTTCCACAGCCATCAACCTCAGTTCCCCAACCTCGCACAGCCCGCTTCTACCTCCTTCCCAAGATCCACAAACAGGATTGTCCCTGTAGACCCATCGTTTCAGCCTGTTCTTGCCCCACAGATCTCGACTCTATTTTTCTCCTTGCCAAATCTCTTCCCGCCTACATCCGCGACTCCTCCGACACTTTAACAGTTTCCCGGTCCTAACCATCTCCTTTTTACCATGGACGTCCAATCCCATCTCTCACAGGATCGCCTGTGGATGCTCCGCTTTTTCCTCGAGCAGAGGTCCAAACAATCCCCATCCATAATCACTCTCCTCCGCCTGGCTGAACTTGTTCGCACATTGAACAACTTCTCCTTTAACTCCACTCACTTTCTCCAAATTAAATGTGTTGCTATGGGAACCTGCATGGGTCCTAGCTGTCCCTGTCTTTTCGTGGAATATGTGGAACATTTTTTGTTCCACTCCCCTCCCTCACCCCTTTTTCCGGTACATTGATGATTGCAGCAGTGCCGTTTCCTGCTCTCGTCCTGAACTAGAAACTTTTATTCACTTTGCATCCAATTTCCAACCTTCCCTCACCTTCACGTAGTCCATCTCAGACTCTTCCCTTCCCTTCCTCGACTTCTCTGTTTCCATTTCTGGGGCTAGGCTTTCGACCAATATCCACTATATAAGACTACCACAGCTACTTGGACTACACTCCCTCCCACCCCGCATCCTTTAAGGACTGCATTCCGTTCTCCCAGTTTCTCCGTCTCCGTCACATCTGCTCTGAGACACTAGTGTCTCTGACATGTCTTATTTTTTTCCTCAACCGAGGATTCCCTACCGCCGTGGTTAACATGGCCCTCGACCATGTCCGTTCTATTTCCCGCACCGCTGTTCTCACCCCTTCCCCTCCCTCTCAGAACCACACAGGGTTCCCCTTGTCCTCACCTTTCACCCCACCAGCCTCCACGTTCAATGGATCATCCTCCGCCATTTCCGCCACCTCCAGCGTGATCCCACCACTAGTTACATCTTCACCTCCCCTCCCGTCTCAGCATTCCGAAGGGACCGCTCCCTCCGTGACACACGGGTCCATTCCACAGTCACCCGCAGCACTCCCTCCCTTTCCCATGGCACCTTCCCGTGCAAACGCAGGAGATGCAACACCTGACATTTTACCTCCTCCCTTCCCACTATCCAGGGCCCCAAATACTCCTTCCAATTGAAACAGCGATTTACTTGTATTTCTTTCAATTTAGTACACTGTATTCGCTGCTCACGATGTGGTCTCCTCTACATTGGGGAGATCAAGCGCAGATTGGGTGACCGCTTTGCGGAACATCTCCATTCAGTCTGTAAGTGTGACCTTGAGCTTCCGGTCGCCTGTCACTTTAATTTTCCACTCTGATATCTCTGTCCTCAGACTCCTGCATTGTTCGAATGAAGCTCAATGGAAGCTCGAGGAACAGCACCTCATCTACAAGTAAATCATTTATAATGGGGAACAAAGAAATGGCAGACCAATTGAACAAATACTTTGCTTCTGTCTTCACTAAGGAAGACACAAATAACCTTCCGGAAATACTAGGGGACCGAGGGTCTAGCGAGAAGGAGGAACTGAAGGAAATTCTTATTAGTCAGGAAATTGTGTTAGGGATTGAAGGCCGATAAATCCCCAGAGCCTGATAGTCTGCATCCCGGAGTACTTAAGGAAGTGGCCCTAGAAATAATGGATGCATTGGTGATCATTTTCCAACGATCTATCGACTCTGGATCAGTTCCTATGGACTGGAGGGTAGCTAATGTAACCCCACTTTTTAAAAAAAGAACGGAGAGAGAAAACGGGTAATTATAGACCGGTTAGCCTGACATCAGTAGTGGGGAAAATGTTGGAATCAATTATTAAAGATGAAATAGCAGCACATTTGGAAAGCAGTGACAGGATCGGTCCAAGTCAGCATGGATTTATGAAAGGGAAATTATGCTCGACAAATCTTCCAGAATTTTTTGAGGATGTAACTAGTAGAGTGGACAAAGGAGAACCAATGGATGTGGTGTATTTGGACTTTCAAAAGGCTTTTGATAAGGTACAACACAAGATATTAGTGTGCAAAATTAAAGCACATGGTATTGGGGGTAATGTACTGACGTGGATAGAGAACTGGTTGGCAGACAGGAAGCAGAGAGTCGGGATAAACGGGTCCTTTTCAGAATGGCAGGCAGTAACTAGTGGGGTGCCGCAAGGCTCAGTGCTGGGACCCCAGTTATTTACAACATACATTATTGATTTAGATGAAGGAATTGAGTGTAATATCTCCAAGTTTGCAGATGACACGAAGCTGGGTGGCGGTGCGAGCTGTGAGGAGGACGCCAAGAAGCGGCAGGGTGACTTGGACAGATTAGGTGAGTGGGCAAATGCATGGCAGATGCAGTATAATGTGGATAAATGTGAGGTTATCCACTTTGGGGACAAAAGCACGGAGGCAGATTATCTGAATGGTGACAGATTAGGAAAAGGGGAGGTGCAACGAGACCTCGGTGCCATGGTACATCGGTCATTGAAAGTTGGCATGCAGGTACAGCAGGCAGTGAAGAAGGTAAATAATATGTTGGCCTTCATAGTTAGGGGATTTGAGTATAGGAGCAGGGAGGTCTTACTGCAGTTGTACAGGGCCTTGGTGAGGCCTCATCTGGAATATTGTGTTCAGTTTTGGTCTCCTAATCTGAGGAAGGACATTCTTGCTATTGAGGGAGTGCAGTGAAGGTGCACCAGAATGATTCCTGGGATGGCAGGACTGACATATGAGGAGACTGGATCGACTGGGCCTGTATTCACTGGAGTTTAGAAGGTTGAGAAGGGATCTCATAGAAACATATAAAATTCTGACAGGACTGGACAGGTTAGATGCAGGAAGAATATTCCTGATGTTGGAGAAGTCCAGAACCAGGGGACACAGTCTAAGGATAAGGGGTAAGCCATTTAGGACTGAGATGAGGAGAAACTTCTTCACTCAGAGAGTTGTTAGTTAACCTGTGGAATTCCCTACTGCAGAGTTGTTGATGCCAGTTCATTGGATATATTCAAGAAGGAGTTAGATATGGCCCTTTAGGCTAAAGGGATCTAGGGGTATGGAGAGAAAGCAGGAAAGGGGTACTGAAGTGAATGATCAGCCATGATCTTATTGAATGATGGTGCAGGCTCGAAGGGCCGAATGGCCTACTCCTGCACCTACTTTCTATGTTTCTATGTTTCATTTAGGCACTTTACAGCCTTCTGAACTCAACATCGAGTTCAATAATTTCAGAGCATAACCCCCGCCCTCACCGAGCTCTTTTTTTCTCTTTTTCTCCAATGGCAGCTGGTCATTATTGCGCCATTCACACACTATCTAGATTAACCCTTCTCTAATTCCGGCCATTACCATTTCAATTCGGCCCATCATCCCTTCGGTCTCTCTAATGTCTCCTGCCTTCCACCCTATCACAGACCTTCCCTTTTGATTTTTCTTCCCCTCCCCCTTTCAGTGCTTATTAAGAATATGTTCTTTTCAAACATTCACCAGTTCTGATGAAGGGTTATCGGCCGGAAACGTTAACTTTGTTTTTCTCTCCACAGATGCTGCCTGACCCGTTGAGATTTCCAGCAATTTCTGTTTTTATTTTAGATTCCAGCATCCGCAGTTTTTTATTCTAAATGTTGATATAGTAATTTATAATTGTAAATGTTGACACAAATATGACAAAAACATAACAAAAAATAAGAGTTTGTAGACAGGAAGTGCATGCAGATGCAAGATCTTTAATATACCCTGTATTACTAATCAATCTCCCATCACATTGCACATGGGTAGTCAAGACCAAGTATAATCTTCTAATGAAGAGGAGCTAGAATGCAGTGAATAATTGAACCAGACTGTGCAAATGTAATTCAGTCCCCATTTTAAAGTCAGATATTCTGTCCTTATTTTTACATTATTTATAGCTAAATAGCAAAACTTATGGAAGTTGAGTTGTTCAGAACATAGGGGTTTCTCTGCAGTACAGGCTAAGGAGCCGGGTGCTACAGCATATCCACTGGTAGGAGGGTTTGGAGGGTATAAATACAATGCAACAGGTTTACATAGACAATTTCTATTATAAAAAGGTGGCTGTGGAAATTTATAATAGAAAAAAGTTGACACAAAAATGTGACAAAAACTTGACAACAGGAAGCAAGGTTTTGTATACAGTAAATGTTCATAGATGCAAGATTGTTGACCTATTATAGATGTAGATTTAAATATATTGATTGTACCTGATGTGTGCTCGAACCTTAAACCCTCTGAAACAGCTCTGGATTTTCACAGCAGCCCAATGTTCTCTTAGTCGGTTTTCTTCTGTAATCCTAAAATATTTTTATTTGGTTACAGATACGATAGAGTAGGCTGAAAGAACCAAACTGCCTTTCTTATAAAAGATTAGGAGACAAGTTTGGTTAAAAAAACCTCCCATAACAACTAAGAACACAACTATATTTAAAGCTAACCATATTTTTTAAACACAATGCAGATGGGTTTTAGATTTACTCAGCTGCACCTTTAATCATATAAAAGGGCAGAATTTTGATGCTCCTAATGCTGTCTGTGACAAAAATCAGCAGAGCTTCCTCCTCCATCTGGTTGAGGGCTTGAAGGGAGGCTGCCCCTCCGCGTGTTAGTCCTCACCCAGCTGTTGTGTGCCAGTTTGTTCTGCAGAAAGAGTTGGAGTGGGTTAATGTGTAGTTCTTGTAAAGGGTTATGTGCATGTGTGACGTAGCTTTATATATTGTGCATGCTGATAAGGAAAAGCAGTACGTTGGGAACAGCATATGAAGATGGCAATGTGCCAAAAAGTGGCTCCAGTGTGAAATGAGATTGAAGTGAGGAGAAGCATGTGGAACAGGAGAGGGAAGTGTTTGCAGTGTCTCAGCTTCTTCTTAGGCAGTCCCCCAGAGTCAAGGATGACTTGCTTCCAAACTAACATGAGTTCTAAGGTGGCTAATGAGTCCAATGTGGGATCTACAACTCTTTTGGTTGTAATCAAATTGACCAATTAATCAAGTGCCCCCTGATTAAAGGGGGGGACACTCCAAACATTTTTCAAGTGCCCTTTTTTTGTTGTTTTTTTGTGGGATCTACAGACTCAGTCACAGGTGGGGCAGGTGGTGGTTGAAGGGATAAGTGGGTGGGGTGCTTGATTTGTTGTGCGCTCCTTCTGCTGTTTGTACTTGACTACTGCGTGCTCCAGATGAAGAGACTTAAAGTGTTCGACGCCTTCCAGAATGCTTCTTCTCCACTTTGAGTGGTCATGAGCCAGGGATTCCCAAGAGTCGGTGGGGATGTTACATTTTTTCAGGGAGGCTTTGAGGCTGTCCTTGAAGCGTTTTCTCTGCCCTCCTGGGGCTCGCTTGCCGTGACAGAGTGGGAATGTTTTTGGAATCTTATATCGGGCATGTGGACTACGTGGCCCGCCCTTCGGATCTGATTGAGTGCGGTCAATGCTTCAATGCTGGGGATGTTGGCCTGAGAGAGAACACTGACATCGGTACGCCTATCCTGCCAATGGATTTGCAGAATTTTGCGGAGGCAACATTGGTGGTACTTCTCCAGTGCTTTGACGTGCCTACTTTACATTGTCTATGTCTCTGAAGCATAAAAGAGGGCGGGAATCACTACTGCTCTGTAGACCATGAGCTTGGTGCCGGGATTGAGATCTTAGTCTTCAAACGCTCTTTTCTTCAGGCGACCGAAGGTTGCACCGACACACTGAAGGCGGTGTTGGGTTTCATCATCGATGGGAGCCTCCTGTCAGCGAGGGCAGACAAGGTATGGAAAGTGGTTCATCCTATGCAAGGTCTTATTGTGGATCTTGATAATTAGGGGGCAGTACCGTGAGGGGGGACGGGGGGCAGGTTGATGGACAACTTTTGTCTTACGGATGTTTAATGCAAGGCCCAGACTCTCGTATGCTTCAGTGAAGGTGTGAACGATGGTTTGGAGTTTGGGTCTGAGTGTGCGCAAATGCAAGCGTCATCTGCATACTATAATTCAATGACAAAGGTTGGGACAACCTTGGTGCTCGACTGGAGACGATGCAGGTTGGAGCAGGGGAGGTAAGTGTTTGGCGTGCAGGGAGGTAGGGAGTCCTGTGGCCAGGTCTCATGTAAAATAAAGATAACAAGACATCACTCGCAACCTTATTTTCTGGTAAGGTTGTTGAACTTCTTGTGGCTCTGAACCAATGTCCTGGGGATAATGCTTCTTGCATTTGCGTTCTCTACCACCTCCCTCCAAGACTGCTACAGCGTTTGCCTGAGCACGCTCCTGCTATCAGAGAGCAAGCGGACCTATTTCTGGGCCCTCAACTGCTCCACAAAAATATCTCCGACAGCATCACTAAATCTTGGAGCTGTAACATGAAACACTCACACCCCAAATTGCATAATCATGGGAATAATTTTAATAGAGTTAAATGAAGCTTGTTTTAAGAGGTGCAACTCCACTTTAAATAGGTGTTGAAAATCCCACCTACCAAATCGGCAAGCTGCCAATGATCACAGATTCAAATGAGACCCAACCATAAAAATGGTTCAAACCTCTCGCTGATAACACCGAGCAGGAGGTCTGATCGCCCTGCCTGCCACCCACACCATTTCTACTGAAACTTTGGGGGCAAAGTGCCCCTGTTGTGGGCCTCCTGTTAGCGTCTCCGGGGCGGGGGAGGGGGAGGTGCTACCAGCTGGCGCGAAATTGCACGGAAGTTAGCGGAGGCTCTAACACGGTAGCGCCACACCCCGCTTGTAGCAACCCAGGCCGCGCAACCGCCAATGACGTCATCGCTGTGCATGGCGACCTCTTAGCGCCCCGCGGCAACCCCTTTCCATCCCACGGCGGAAATTGACCAGCACCCGTGAGGCTTCCACGAGCCGTGTCAGCGGCAGCCTCTCGGGTCGCAAACTAGGTGGACCTCCACTCCTGGGGAGGAAGTTAAATGGGGCTGCGCAGCACCACATGACGCAATTTTGTCGTTCTGGCCGACTCACTGGTTGGACCGTCTTGCTGCTCCATAGCGTTGTCTGGGCTGCCATTGTGCAGCCTGGCACCGTTGCAGCCGCCTTGATGGCCATCAGAGGCCCTGCAGTGTGCGCAGCGGCCCTCCCCTTTAATGGAAGAGGAAGGGCATTGAAACATGTCAACGCGACGTGGAGAAGCCGCACAGCGCTGCCGATCCCGCCCAGGTAGCACCATGGATACCACCCCAACAGGAAGTGGAGCGCCGACAATGCGCTCCACTTCTGGTGAGGGGCAGTAACCCCAATTTCACAGCTGGGGTGGGACCTCCGTGCTGGGCGCAGGAAGTCCCTCCCCGACTGGGCTACGGCCACCAAACGGGGCGCTGGGGAATTTCTCCCCCTATCTGGGCCAATATCTCTTGCCTGGAATTTTCTCAAAAGATACATTTGCAAGACAGTTATAGCAGAAGAAAGCTCTCCAATAGTATTAGCCAATAAGCAGCTTTAGTTAATTAGAAAAAGTAACAAAAAAATGTTGAACATTCAACAGATCAGGCACAATCTGTGAAGAGAACAAACGGGATAGCATTTTCAAATGTGCAAACTCTTCAATTCTGATGATAATTTCACACACTCAAAATAGTAACCTATTTGTTCTCATCATAGAAGCTGCCTGACCTGCTGAATATTTCCATAATTTTCTGTTTTTGTTTCAGATTTCCACCATCTGCAGTACTTTTGTTCAGAAAAGTAAAAGTTCCAAGCTTACTGCCAGTCTGTGTTGAGGTGACTGTTCTCAGCTGGGGTAGAAGTAGGAATGCTACAAATGGCCTCAGTGCTCTGGCTTCAGCCAGGGTTTATTGCCTGATCGCTAGCCAACAACCACTTTTGGAAGTGCACATGAGTGAATGGAATGAAGTTCAATTCGAAGGCTATTAAAGGTTCAACTGTGTAAGACAGCAAAGCTTCTATCACTATTTGAGAAAGATAGAGACTAAAACTTTATGATTGATGGAAGCAGGACTGCAAATAAAGGGGGTGAAATCAGTTAAGAAAGAGAGATCAAATAAATCAGATGTGAATACAATAAGTATGAACTTTTACTTTCAAAGCTTGGTAGAATAAAGAAAATATTGCAACTTTGTTACAACCATACAACCAGAAAATAAGCCAGTACATAACAATTTAAATTCATAATGAAGATACTAATTATGGCATTATCCATGGCTCAATGGGTAGCGCCCTCGCCTCTGAGTCAGAAGGTTGTGACTCGGACTCTGAGTCAGAAGTCCAAGTCCTACTCCAGAGATCTGAGCACAGAAATCTAGGCTGATACTCCAGTGCAATACTGCACTGTCGGAAGTACTATCTTTCGAATGAGTCGTTAAACTGAGGCATCGGTTGCTCTCTCAGGTGGGTGTAAAAGATCCCATAGCACTATTTTGAAGAAGAGCAGGGGAGTTATCTTTGGTGTGTTGGCCAATATTTATCTCTCAATCAACATCACTAAAACAGATTATGTGGTCATTATCACATTGTTGTTTGTGAGAGCTTGCTGTGTGCATATTGGCTACTACATTTCCTACATTTCACTAGTGACTATACATCAAAATTACTTCATTGGCTAATGCGCTTTGGGACACCTTGAGGTTGTGAAAGGCACTATATAAATGCAAGTCTTTCTTTTACTATTCTGATAAAAATCTATGTCTAGCAGTCAGCAGTACAAGCTGCTAGAATTAGAACTTAAATTTATCATTTATGGTCAGATCATCCTCATGCTGTCACCTTCTCGTATTCTGGGATGGTGATATCCTGAAAAGACTCGATTCCCCCACTCCAGTTTCATATTTCACACAGGAGTACCCATTATGTGCAACATACAAAAGGTATGTTTTGGATTATTCTAATCAAAACATTTAAAATCGATAAATCTTTTTTTAAAGTTCAAACTACATCAGTGAGTCTGTCCTACAGCCGGACACTGCTATTATATTTATATACGGTTGTCACTCAACTTTTCTATATGTTTTTCACCACTTTTGAAACTAATTCGGCCCAGGAGCGAAGATGATGTAATTATCACTAATCCTCTAACAGTACTGAAGGAGCTTCTTCCGCTCTTCCTCAAACCTCATTCTTTCAGTTTAACTTCGGCCACAGCACCTACCAGTTTTTACAGAAGTATTCCTTAATCAGCTGCTGCGGCTGCTGCATCTTCAACAGTGCTAAAGTCGCCATCTTCTTCTTCTTTCAGTTGTCGCGCGTTGCCATGGACACCGGGCGAGCCTGATGCATCGCGACAGAGGTAGGGACCGCTTTACAAACCGCGTCCGCACAAAGGTATCGGCTGCAACAACAACAACAGCACAAAAAAACTTAGTTAGGATACAAATACATATTTGTCTGTTAGACAGTGGCATCGAACGGGAAGGAAGGGACGATGTGAAAAAGAGTTGAGTTTTCTAATGGTTTGAGCCGCCTTCCGGTGCACGGTTGCTTTTTCCGTCCTCCCCTGGCCCGGGCATGGTGGCGCCCGGAGCTTATTAAAGGCGAATATTTGCTAATTGTTTATTACAATAACAATAATAAGAATAATAAGCGGCCTATTAAAACACCGTTTGATGTTCGGCGCGACAAACAAACAAATTCTGCGCAGTACTGGCGGCGGCTGGTGAGTAGGCGGTGCCCAAGCTCCGAGCTGAGCGGCGCGGTGTTTGGCAGCGTTGGTTTCACATGTGTGCACAGTGTGGGAAGTGCTGGCTTGGCAGGGAAGGCCCGGTGGCCGCACTGCCCCACGGCCATTGGCCGCCAGCCGCCAGCCTGGTTTGCCGGTGTTGGTTGTAAATCAGTTCTACCGCACGATCCGGCAGGGGTTTTACTTCAAGCAATATTGCACGTTTCCCTCGCCCCCTCCTCTTCCTACCACATCCCACCACATGAGCAGTGCAGATCGTGGGCCTTATTGTAGTAGTAGTATTATCATTATCATCAGCCGGTGTAGCGGAAACAGACAATTGGCTAAGATCATGCGTAACTGACCTGACAGGGGAGTAACCATGACCCCAAAGTGGTTCTCCCTGGATCAGGAAGGTGGTTCTCCTATGTTTTTTGGAAATAGGAGGTGGGTGGGGTTGCTGACCCATCCACCTCCATGGCACGAACTTGGTATTGCAGTACTTCCAGGAACGGTGCAGTGGCTCTTGGCCTTTTGGCTAAGAGCATTGGCGCAGAGTGATCCTTGATGTGTGCAAGGTGACCTCTGGCGTTTGTGATTTGACAAAGAATTGGAAAGATTGGCTACGAATAATAAATAAATAAATAAATAAAAATCAACATCTGTCATCTGCAACCTCAGAAAGTGGGGGCCAGTTAAACCCTTCCCCGAATGTTTTGTGATTATGGGTCACATCTCAAGATGTGGGAAATTATTTCGAAGAAGCATCATCTATACCTTTTGAGATACAGGAACGTATACACACTATTGACAGAAAACAAGAAGCTGTATGGAGGCCGGAAATAAGGAGTAATTGGTTACATAGCATATGATATACGACACCGAAACATGCATGGTTCTCGAGCATTCTGAAAAATCAAAAATAAATGATTTTCTCATTACACTCATAAGTTGATTGAGGAATAAAACTATTGATTTCATTTGGGGAGCGTAGACTTTGATGATCTTTGCTACTGAATATGCATCAGAATTGTGTTTTGCTTGCCGATGAGGGAGAGATCAAAAATCTTTATTTGGTTAAATTCTGGGTAAGAATGAAAACACATCTTTAATTACTTTGGTAGAAAGTAGGGTCGTAAGAAAAGTTGGATGAGAAGACTATAACATCTCCCTGTAGAAAGTCATCCTTAAGGTTCAATATAGGAAATGCACACTACTAATATAACATTAAATGCTACTTTATAATGTTGAAGTGCGGCCATGTTACTTTCAACACAATATTGTTACTTTAAAACTGGTTGATCTCCAGTGGCTTTGCACACAGTCAAGACCAAATGTAGTCTTCAAGTAAGGCAGGGTTAGAGAATGGGGGATAATTGGTTTAGGACATGTAGATTAATTCAGTCACTATTTTAAAATTATATATTCTGCCCTTATTTTTAGATATTTACATTGTAAATTTCTGTATCCATATTTATAATAGAAACTGCATATGTAAGCTTGTCATGCTGTAATTACACCTTTCTGCTAGTGGTCGTGCTGAGGTGTTATCAGGATATGACCATTCTAGCAAGGCTTCATTTATTGTCCATCCCCTAGCTGACCAGAGATGATGCCAGGTCATAACTGTATGCTTTGCTCAGTCACTTCAGGCGCAGTGAGACTATATACTGTGTACTAGAGTTACAAGTAGGCCAGATCGGATAAGTGTGGTACAATTCCTTCCCTGTACGCCATCAGTGAACCATTTGATCTGGTCGTAGCTTCTATGTTTATTTTATGGGGTGCTAGCCCACAAATTGCTAGTTTCACTGAATTCAGTTGCACAACCTTCCATGGTAGGATTTGAACACAACCTCGAGTTGCTGGTCCAGTACTATAACCACACTTTTCTTATGACCCTACTTTCCACAGAGTACTAATTCAGCTGCCTGATTTGATATGTATTAGAGCCTGAGTTGCACCTTGGCTGCTGGGAAATGTCTCCTGAGAACCAGCTGATAATTTATAGTGTGAATGAAGTTGCTGGCCAGTTTGTGTATTAGGAAGACGTGTCTGAGGGTCTCCAAACCTTAGGAGTAACTTAATTGGTTTTTTGTGCATGCGTGGAAGCCCAGTCCGCATGGTGGCACCTTGGAATTAGGCAATGTACATCAAGGAGTCTGACCATGGATACCGTCTGTCTGGATGGGAATTGTGAAGTATTGCAAGAGAGGTATAACTGGAGTTCAGGCAGTTAAGAGGCATATAGAATGGATCATGCTATTGAAAGCTGCGGGGGGGGGGGGCGATTGTTGGTGCTATTATGAGTAAGCTTTTTTTTCATGTCTAATAAATGTATTTATAGGTATGTATACTGGAACATGCTTGTGTAGATTTTTTTGGTGGAATAAAATTAGGAAGAAAGGTTTTGAATAACAATAATTGGTACTATTATACTTTAGTTATTCATAAATTGGAAAGGAGAAAAGCACAGACTTAAACACTTAACCGATAAGGAAAAAGAACATTTTCTCGTTGTTGGTGTCCGACTTGAGGACCACGACAGATACAACATTTTATCATAAAGAAATATATATGAACAAACCTGCATTTTCATTGAAGCTTGTGAACTGACACATTAAGTACATAAGAAATAGGTACAGGAGTTGACCATACGGCCCTTCGAACTTGTTCCGCCATTCAATAAGATCATGGCTGATCTGATCATGGACTCAGCTCCACTTCCCCGCCTGCTCCCCATAACCCTTTATCCCCTTATCGTTCAAGAAACTGTCTATTTCTGTCTTAAATTTATTCAATGTCCCAGCTTCCACAGCTCTGAGGCAGCAAATTCCACAGATTTACAACCCTCTGAGAGAAGAAATTCCTTCTCATCTCTGTTTTAAATGGGCGGCCCCTTATTCTAAGATCATGCCCTCTAGTTCGAGTCTCCCCCATCAGTGGAAACATCCTCTCTGCATCCACATTGTCAAGCCCCCTCATAATCTTACACATTTCGATACCATCACCTCTCATTCTTCTGAATTCCAATGAGTAGAGGCCCAACCTACTCAACCTTTCCTCATAAGTCAACCCCCTCATCCCGGGAATCAACTTAGTGAACCTTCTCTGAACTGCCTCCAAAGCAAGTATATCTTTCGTAAATATGGAATCCAAAACTGCATGCAGTATTCCAGGTGTGGCCTCACCAATACCTTGTAAAGCTGTAGCAAGACTTCTCTGCTTTTATACTCCATCCCCTTTGTAAGAAAGGCCAAGATATCATTGGCCTTCCTGATCACTTGCTGTACCTGCATACTATTCTTTTGTGTTTCATGCACAAGTACCCCCAGATCCCGCTGTGCAACGGCACTTTGCAATCTTTCTCCATTTAAATAATAACTTGCTCTTTGATTTTTTTTTCTGCCAAAGTGCATGACCTCACAATTTCCAACATTATACTTCATCTGCCAAATTTTTGCCCACTCCCTTAGCCTGTCTAGGTCCTTTTGCAGATTTTTTGTGTCCTCGCACATTGCTTTTCCTCCCATCTTTGTATCGTCAGCAGTCTTGGCTACGTTACACTCAATCCCTTCTTCCAAGTCGTTAATATAGATTGTAAATAGTTGGGGTCCCAGCACTGATCCCTGTGGCACCCCACTAGTTACTGGTTGCCAACCAGAGAATGAACCATTTATCCTGACTCTCTGTTCTCTGTTAGTTAGCCAATCCTCTATCCATGCTAATATATTACCCCCACCCCTGTGAACCTTTGTCTTGGCAGTAACCTTTTATGTGGCACCTTGTCAAATGCCTTCTGGAAGTCCAAATACACCACATCCACTGGTTCCTCTTTATCCAGCCTGTTCGTTGCATCCTCAAAGAACTCCAGCAAATTTGTCAAACATAACTTCCCCTTCATTAATCCATGCTGACTCTGCCTGACCGAATTTTGCTTATCCAAATGTCCTGCTACTGCTTCTTTAATAAAGGACTCCAACATTTTCCCAACCACAGATGTTAGGCTAACTGGTCGATAGTTTCCTGCTTTTTGTCTGCCTCATTTGCAGTTTTCCAATCTGCTGGGACCTCCCCAGAATCCAGGGAATTTTGGTAAATTACAACCAATGCATCCACAATCCCTGCCGCTACTTCTCTTAAGACTCTAGGATGCTAGCCATCAGGTCCAGGGGATTTATCTGCCTTTAGTCCCATTATCTTACTGAGTACCATTGCGATTGTGTTAAGTTCCTCCCCTCCCCCCCCCCCCCCCCCCCCCCCGCCCCCCCATAGTCCCTTGACCATCCACTGTTGGAATATTGTTAGTGTCCTCTACCATTAAGACTGATACAAAATATTTGTTCAGAGTTTCTGCCGTCTCCATGTTCCCCATTACTAGTTCCCTGGTCTCGTCCTCTAAGGGACCAACATTTACTTTAGCCACTCTTTTCCTTTAGAAACTCTTGCTATCTGTTTTTATATTTTGTGCTAGTTTACTTTCATAGTCTATCTTCATTTTCTTAATCATTTTTTTAGTAGTTCTTTGCTGGCTTTTAAAAGCTTCCCAGTCTTCTCTCCTCCCACTAGTTTTGGCCACCTTGCATGCCCTTGTTTTTAATTGGATACCTTCCTTTATTTCTTTAGTTAGCCTCGGATGGCTATCTTTTCTCTTACACCCTTTCCGCCTCACTGGAATATATTTTTCTTGAGAGTTGTGAAATATCTCCTTAAATGTACACCACTGTTCATCAACTGTCCTACACTTTAATCTATTTTCCCAGTCCATTTTACCCAACTCTGCCCTCATACCTTCATAGTCTTCTTTATTTAAGCTTAGTATGCTGGATAGGGATCCAACTTTCTCACCCTCCATCTGAATTTGAAATTCAATCATGCTATGATCACTCATTCTGAGGGGATCCTTTACTAGGCGATTGTTTATTAATCCTGTCTTATTACACAGGACCAGATCTAAGATAGCCTGCCCCCTGGTTAGTTCCGTTACATGCTGCTCAAGGAACCCGTCCCTTATGCACTCTATGAACTCCTCCTCAAGGCTGCCCTGACCAATTTGATTTGTCGAATCAATATGGAGGTTGAAATCACCCATGATTATTGTTGTTCCCTTTTTAAAAGCCCCCACTATTTCCTGGTTTATGCTTCGACCAACGGCGTTGCTACTGTTAGCGGGCCTATATACTACGCCCACCAGTGACTTTTTCCCTTTATTGTTCCTTATCTCCACCCAAACTGTTTCAACACCCTTATAATTTGAGCCAATATAATTTCTTACTATTGCAGTGATTCCATCCTTTATCAATAGAGCTACCCTACCTCCTTTTCCTTTCTGTCTGTCCTTCCGATTGTCAAGTACCCCATAATATTTAATTCCCAGTCCTGGTCACCTTGCAACCATGTCTCTGTATTGGCTATCAGATCATACCCATTTATCTCAATTTGTGCCGTCAACTATTTTGTTACAAATGCTACATGCATTTAGACAAAGTGCCTTTAAGTTTTTTTTTTTACCTTTTTTCCTGCTTGTTTCCTCTCTCCTTCAAACTTACTTTCTTTATTTTTGCTTTCTAATTCCAGCTTTACTCCCCTCCCTACTGAATCTATTTTCAGGTTCTCATCCCCTGCCAAGCTAGTTTAAACCCTCCCCAACAGCACTAGCAAACCTCCCCACGAGGATATTGGTCCCGGCTCTGTTGAGATGCAACCCGTCCGGCTTGTACAGGTCCCACCTCCCCCAGAAGCGGTCCCAATGCCTCAGGAAACTAAAGCCCTCCCGCCTGCACCATCTCTCCAGCCACGTATTTATCTGCTCTGTCCTCCTATTTCTGTACTCACTAGCTCGTGGCACTGGGACTAATCTGGAGATTACTACTTTTTGAGGTCCTGCTTTATAATCTCTCTCCTAGCTCCCTAAACTCTACCTGCAGGACTTCATCCCCCTTCCTACCTATGTATTTTGTACCGATGTGGAGCACGACCTCTGGCTGTTCACCCTCTTCCCCCCAGAATGCCCTGCAGCCACTCAGTGACATCCTTGACCCTGGCACCAGGGAGGCAACATACCATCCTGGAGTCACGTCTGCGGCCGCAGAAACGCCTGTCTGCTCCCCTGACTAGTGAATCCCCTACCACTATAGCTCTTCCATTCTTTTTCCTCCCCCCGCCCCAGTGCAGCTGAGCCACCTGTGGTGCCGTGGACGTGGCTGCACTCCCCAGAGCCACCATCACCCCCACTGGTACTCAGAACAGAGTACCGATTGGAGAGCGAGATGGACTCAGAGGACTCCTGCATTACCTCCTCTTCTCTTCTGTCTGGTGGTCACCCACTCCCTCTCTGCCTGCACACTCTTAAGCTGTGGGGTGACTGCCTCTAGAAACGTGCTATCCACGTTGCTCCCAGTCTCGCGGATGCACCGTAGTGACCCCAGCTGCCGCTCAAGCTCCAAAACACGGAGGTCGAGTTGGTGCAGCCGGAGACACCTCCTGCACACGTGGTCGCCCCGGCTGCGCGAAGCACCCGGGACTTCCCACATGCCACAGGATGTGCAATCCACAGGACTGATCTGCCCTGCCATCCCGCTAGTTACACTCGCAACTATCAACAAAAATAAACTCTTAACCTTAGCACAACACACCCAGCTGCTAATCAGCAAACAACGAATTTAATTCACTGGCACTCCTTAGATAATAAAAATCAAATATGTTTACTTGCAGATCCTACTTGCAACAATGCTACAGGTTTCCAACAGAAAAGAAAAAGAAAAATACTCACCAATCCACCAGCCAATCACTTACCCGCTTGGCTGTGACGTCACACTTCGATTTCCATTTTTTTAAACTTTTGACTCTGCACCAGCTGGCTTCTCCCGAACTCCGCGCACTTTTATCTGGGCCTCGATCTCACTGAATTCATATCAGGTGTAATGATTAGTGTGCTTGTGGCTGAACGGCTGCAGAACACAGTGAATAATACTTGGGAGTGACAATGAGGCATTAATGTTATCAAGGGTTCATTCCCTTATTTTTAATATATCTTTTGAAGTTCAGAGGGGGAAAGTTTTGTTGTATGCTTCCTTGTTTTGTGAATTGAATAGGAAATTGCTGGCAAAATTGAAAAGAGTAGGAGAAAAATGAGGGTAATCATGAATAGCTGACATTGCCACACAAGTCCCAGGCAATGACCATCTCCAACAAGAGAGAGCCTAAAAACTTTCTCTTGCCATTCAATGGCATTACCATTGTCTAATCCCCCACCATCAACATCCTGGCAGGGTCACCATGACCAGAAACTTAACTGGACTATGAATACTGTGGCTACAAAAGCAGGTCAGAGGCTGGGTATTCTGCAGCAAGTGTCTCACCTCCTGACTTGCCAAAGTCTTTCCACCACCGACAAGGTATAAGTCAGAAGTGTGATGGAATACTCTCCACTTGCAGCTCCAATAGCACTCGAAGTTCAACATCATACAGGACAAAGCAGCCCGCTTGATCAGCACCCCGTCCACCACCTTAAACATTTACTCCCTCCATCACCAACATACGGTAGCTGCAATGTGTACTATCTACAAGGCTTCTTTGATCGCACCTCCTAAACCCATGACCTCTACCCCCTGACAAGGGCAGCAGGCGCATGGGAACACCATCACCTGACTTGGAAATATATCGCTGTTTCTTCACCGTCGCTGGGTCAAAATCCTGGAACTCCCTCCCTAATAGCACTGTGGGAGTACCTTCACTTTAAGGACTGCAGCAATTTAAGAAAGTGGCTCACCACCACCTTCTCGAGGGCAATTAGGGATGGGCATTAAATGATGGCTTTGCCAGTACCACCCACATCCCATGAATGAAAAAATTAAGTTAGGCTTTTAACAGACGAGATTGTAGAAGGAAGGAAGAGTTTCAGTTTTGAAGCCCTGGAAAATAATTTTTCTTTTCATCATTCACTCTAAGTGATACCTGACATTCACTTCTAAGTGATACCTGACATTCATTGGAAAGGGGAGATTTGTCACTATCTCACTTTCTCCTGACTATCCCCTCCCTGCCTGCTCTCTCAGGTGGACGTAAAAGATCCCATGGGCACTATTTTTCAAAGAAGCGCAGGGGAATTATCCCCGGTGTCCTGGGCAATATTTATCCCTCAATCAACATCACTAAAACAGATTATCTGGTCATTATCACATTGTTGTTTGTGGGAGTTTGCTGTGCACAAGGTAGCAGCCTCATTTCCCACATTACAACAGTGGTGTAAGTCTTTCTTTCTTTCCCTGGCTGCTCTTCCAAGGCAAACCAGATAGTGCACAAGCTTTAGGAACTCTTTGATGCTGAGCTAAGCTTCAAACTCACTATCCTATCCATCACCAAGACAACACCTCAGCAACATTGTTTCCCTTCGCTCCTATCTCACCCTTTGCCACTTATCTCTGCTTTTGTTATCTCACAATTTAGCTTCTTTCAAGGAATAACTTCCTTGTTGACCTCACAGCTCCTCTTTATACAAATACCAACTTGTCCAAAACTCTTCCACCTACATTAAGTCTTGCTCATTCATCACTCTTCTCCTCACTGACCTCTACTGGTCAGTACTGAATTCAGAATCCTTGTCCTTGTTTACAAATCCCTTTGCAGTTTCACACGACCCACTTCTGCAAACTCCTTCAGCCCTATGCCTTGTCCTGCATTTTACAATATTCTGGGCTCCATTCTGAGCCCCACCCTCTGTAATTCCTTCCCTAAACGTCTTCAAATTGCTACTTCCCTCTCCCTTTTTAAAAAAAACTCCTCAAACCTACCTTTCTGACCGTGGCATCGGCTAACTCTTTTAAATCTTAGACCTTAGTCTGTCTTTTATATGAAGCATCATGAGACTTTCAGTCATGTTGATGATACTGTACTACACAAATGCAAGCTATTTTTTATCTTGTATTTATAAAACATTTAAAATATGGTTATTTTGTTCTTTGGAATATGTATGAATTCAAATTATTGTCCGGAAATTAGTTTTCAAAACATTTGTTCTCCTATTTTATGTTATTTTTCTTTAATTTCATTATGTTATCCTCTTCTCCTGACTGATACAGTAGACAATCTCTTCACAGCCTTTTGTTCCTTGAAAGGGGCACTTCTATCCTTAGTGCTGCTTTTTGCCTCGACTTGGCTGAGATTAAGAATGTTCTTTTGTGGGGAATCCACGAAGTCAGATTGAGGTGGAATTTCCCGTGGGGCGTAATCGGGCAATTTCACACGTGTTCCCATTTTGCCTTTGTCAATTTACGCTGACATTTCCTGTCAATTTCATCAGCATACACTGGAATGTGAAAATCTAAGCCGACAAGCAGTAATCAGGATCAACAATCAGGGCCTGAGGACAGCATCGAGCTCACACCATATAATTCCATTTTTAAGTATGAAAGTTAAAGGAGGCGAAATTGTATCTTTTTATAGGCCCTAAGTTAGCGCCTCCGGGGGTGGGTGGGAGTTTTACCCAGGGGAGTGGGCGCTACCGCTTCCCGAAAAAATTGCCCGAGCTACTGTGCAGCCGGCGCCAATGTCATTGCCGTGCCCGGCAACCCCGTGCCGACCCCTTAAAGCCCTGCAGGGCCCAAGGCTGGCACGGGCGGATGTCAACAGCAGCTTCGCGGGTCGCGAAGCTGGCAGACGTCTGCTCTTGGGCGATGATAACAGCGCCCCGGGACGCCATCTTTTTTTGTCGACCGACTCTCGGGTCAGCTCGACGGTGGCAGCCTTGGCAGCCCGGCACTCCGTCTTGGGCGTCAGGCTGCAAGCCCGGTTGCAGTTGCCCTGGTGGCCATCAGAGGCCGTGCAGAGTACGCAGCGGCCCTCCCCTTTAAGCGAAGGGGAGGGGCGTTGAAGCAAGTACCCCAGTAGCACCCTGGGACCCATCTCCAAAGGAAGTGGAGTGCCAAAGATTGCGCGCTGCTTCCTTTGAGGGGCGGTAAGCCCAATTCGGCGTCGGTGACAGGACCTCCGCGCCAGGTGCTAAAAGTTCCGGCCCCGGAAGGTTACCGCTCCCAATCTGGGCGTGGGCCAATTTCGCCCCCAAAGTTTCAAGCCATCTAACCATTGTTTATACACATTATGCACAACATCTTTAAGAATATACAATAGTGGAAGCCTTTCAGTTTTTTAATGTGCCTCATACTGAGTCTATAGATATTCATTCAAAGAAGCAGAAAATACAGTACATGTCTCGGTGAGGATTATTTAAAAAAAAAATTGCTTAAAAATATCACAGAATAAAAACTAGAAAAGTGACTTTGTTTGCTGCTGTGTCTAAAATTTTGAGCGTAATTTTATACCCATATTGAAGCAGTGTAATTACAGGAAATATGTGTGTATGGCTCTTTCGCCAGAGGGAAGTGCCTTTATAATGAGCCAAGGTGTGTTCAGATGCAGGGTTCAATAGTCCGTCTTAAAGGCCCCAAGTTTCGACATGATTTGCTCCTGATTTTTAGGAGCAACTGGTGTAGAACGGAGTATCTTAGAAATCGGAATTCTCGTCATTTAGTTTGCTCCAGTTCTAGTCAGTTAGAACAGTTTCACTTTGGAACAGAATTTATTTTTCAAAAGGGGGCGTGTCCGGCCACTTACGCCTGTTTTCAAAGTTTCGTCAGTGAAAACTTACTCCAAACTAACTTAGAATGGAGTAAGTGAAGATTTTTGTACGCTCGAAAAAACCTTGTCTACACTTTAGAAAATCAGGCGTAGGTTACAAAGCAGGCGTAGGGAATGGGGGGGGCGGAGTTTAAAGGTAAGTTTACAAACATTAAACACTTCAGTTTTACAAATAAAGAGCCATCATCAATAATAAATGATAAATAGATCAATAAATCAACCAATAAATCAATCAAAAAAATTAATAAGAAATAATTTTTTTTTAAATCAATAAATAAAACATTGTCTACTTACCGACTGCAGCACCGGGAGCCCTCCAACAGCGTGCTGGGATGCCCCCCCCCCCCAGTGTGTTTCTGTCAGTGTCTCTATCTCTCTGTCTGTCTGTGTGTGTCTCTCATTCTCTGTCTGTCAGTGTCTGTGTTTCTGACAGCGAGGGGAGTGGGGTAGAGGGAGAGAGGGGGGAGCAGAGGGAGGGATGGGGGAGAAGGGGGGGAGAAGGGGGGAGAAGGGGTGGAGGGGGGGATAAGAGGGAGGGGGAAAAGGGGGGGAGAAAGGGGAGAAGGAGGAGATGGGGGATGGGAGGAGGAGGGGTGGAGAAGGGGGGGAAGGGGAGGGATAAGGGGGAGGGATGGGGAGATGGGGGAGAAGGGCGGATAAGGGGGAGGGGGAGAAAGGGGGGAAAGGAGATGGGGGATGGGAGGGATGGGGAGAAGGGGGAGGGGGGATAAGGGGGAGGGGGATGGGGGGAAAGGAGGGGGAGGGATGGGGGAGAGGGGGGAGGGATGGGGGAGAGGGATGGAGGAGGGGGGAAGGGGGAGAGGTGGGGAGGGGGGAGAAAGGGGAGATGGGGGGATGGGGGTGAAAGGAGATGTGGGAGATGGGGGGAAAGGAGATTGGGGGAGGGAGAAGGGGGAGGGAGGCTGAACGGGCCGGGCCCGAGACTTCGGGCAGGGCCCGTCCCCAGCACCAGATTTACAGATAGGTGGCGTTGGGTCGGGTCGGGGGGGGAGGGGGGTGGTGGGAGGGAGGTCGGTTCGGTTCGGGTCGGGGGGAGGGAGGGAGAGGGAGGTCACGTCATTTCCAGGGCGGGGGGGGGGGGAAGCGGGAGTCGAGTCGGTTCGGGAGGAAGCAGGAGCTGGCTGTGGGAGGAGCCTTATTCACGCAGCCCCAGTGAGGCCATTCGGCCAGGGCTAGGGACTGCGTGCTTTGGCCCCTCCCACACAGTTTTGGGTGCCTGGAGCTACTGCACATGTGCGCCCACTGTAGCGCGCATGTGCAGAGGTCCCGGCACTGTTTTCAGTGCAGGGACCTGGCTCCGCCCCCTACAGCAGGGAGCTGGAGAATCTGGAGGGTTTTTTTAGGCGCACTTTGTGGCGCGAAAAACGGGCGTCCAGGTCGGGACTGCGCCGTTCTAGGCGCGGTTTGAAACTTGGGCCCAAAATATTGAGGAAATTCAGGTGTAGCGTAATTATGTGCATAACACTCTTGCGCCCACATTTTCTTGATCTTTTATGCCAGGTGTTTACGGGTGAGAAAAAGGATATGAAATTTCACCCCATGATCTATAAGTTTGTTCATGCGATAATGCACTGGCGCAGTTAGATGCGCTCTAGATTTTTTTTAAAGATACAAATTATTGTTGTTTAGTAAAAATTAAAATGCATAAAATACGCTGCAAAGGTTTGTAGTGCGGCATGTTTTTTTTTCCCAGTTAGCATTGTTTTGAAATTATTTTTGAGTAACCTGTTTATAGGAGTAAGCCTACCTGAAGCCCATCTTAGTGCTGGATAAATCCATTCTTAAAAAGTGCTTCTTTTCAAGTGCTTGGACAGGAAGAGAGAAACAGAAGTCAGAGGACAGAAAGAATGATTGCAATTCAGCAGTCAAGTTAATGACCTAAAATTCATAGAAAGAAAGACTTACATTTATATAGTGTCTTTCATGACCTCAGGAAGTGTAAGTCACTGTTGTAGTGTAGAAAACATGGCAGGCAGTTTGCACAGAGCAAGGTCCCACAAACAGCAATGTGATAATGAGCAAATAGTCTTTCAGCAATGTTTGTTGAGTACTAAGTATTGGTCAGGAGAACTCCCAGCTCTTCAAAATAGTGCCATGGGATCTTTTATGTCCACCTGAGAGAGCAGGGTCTCAGTTTAACATCTCATCCAAAAGACTCCCTAAGTACTATGTTGGAATGTCAGCCCACATCCTTCTGACTCTGAGAGGCAAGAGTGTTACTACTGAACCATGGCTGAATTGACGTTTTTGTTAAGATGACATTATTAAACAGTGGACTTTGTTATTGGTGTGACTGTGTTAAATGCTACAGAACCTATCATGTGTGAAAGAAACCCAGCTTTCTGCCCCCTTCGCCCTTTGATCGGCACACATGTCCAGAGGACATAGACAGGCTAGTGGAATGGTCGGACACGTGGCAGATTAAATTTAACACAGAAAAATGTGAAGTGATACATTTTGGTAGAAAGAATGAGGAGAGGAACTATAAACTAAAAGATGAATAGAGAGACCTAGGTGTATATGTGCACAAATCGTTGAAGGTGGCAGGGCAGGTTGAGAAAGCAGTTTTTTAAAAAAAAAAGCTTACGGGATCCTGGGCTTCATGAATAGAGGTATAGAGTACAAAAGGATGGAAATTATGATGAACCTGTATAAAACACAGTTCAGCCTCAACTGGAGTATTGTGTCCAATTCTGGGCACCACACTTTGGGAAGTATGTGAAGGCCTTAGAGAGGGTGCATAAAAGATTTACGAGAATGATTCTAGGGATGAGGGATTTCAGTTACGTGGATAGACTGGAGAATCTGGGGTTGTTCCCCTCAGAGCAGAGAAGATTGAGAGGAGATTTGATAGAGGTGTTCAAAATAATGAGTGGTCAGGACAGAGTAGATAGAGAGAAACTGTTCCCATTGGCAGAAGGGTCAAGAACCAGAGGACACAGATTTAAGGTGATTGGCAAAAGAACCAAAGGCGACATAAGAAAAAACTTCTTTCACAGTAAATAGTTAGGATTTGGAGTGCACTGCCTGAAAAGGTGGTGGGGGCAGACTCAAATCACGGCTTTCAAAAGGGAGTTGGATAAATACCTGAAAGAAAAATTTTGCGGGGCTACGGGGAAAGGGTGGGGGAGTGGGACTAGCTGAGGTGCTCTTGCAGAGAGCCGGCACGGGCCACAAGAAGATAAGAAATAGGAGCAGGAGTAGGCTATTTGGCCCCTCGAGCCCATTGGACACAATACTCCAGTTAAGGCTGAACTGTGTTTTATACAGGTTCATCATCATTTCCATCCTTTTGTACTCTATACCTCTGCCATTTAATAAGATCACAGCTGATCTGATCATGGACTCAGTTCCACTTCCCTGCCCGTTCCCCATAACCCTGTATTCCCTTATCGCTCAAAAATCTGTCTATCTCTACCTTAAATATATTCAATGACCCAGCCTCCGCAGTTCTCTGGGGCAGATAATTCCACAGATTTACAACCCTCTGAGAGAAGAAATTCCTCCTCATCTCAGTTTTAAATGGGCGGCACCTTATTCTGAGACTATGTCCCCTAGTTTTAGTTTCCCCTATGAGTGGAAATATCCTCTCTGCATCCACCTTGTCGAGCCCCCTCATTATCTTGTATGTTTCAATAAGATCACCTCTCATTCTTCTGAACTCCAATGTGTATAGGCCCAAACTACTCAACCTATTGATAAGTCAACCCCATCATCTCCGGAATCAACATAGTGAACCTTCTCTGAACAGCCTCCAATGCAAGTACAGGTTCGACCTCCAAAATCCTGAGTTCTGGAAACCGGAATGATCCGGACATCGGGCCGATCCATGGCAGGGTCGTCCAGAAACCGGAAAATGTTCCGATATCCGGACTCCCCCAGCCTTGGCGAACTGACTTCGCCCGCCCCGAATTCACGGGGCCCGACCTCACCCAGGTCCCCCTCCCTCCCCTTTACCTCGGCTGCCCGACCCCACCTACCTCAGGCCAGACAAGGAACTCCGTCACAGTGGCAGGTCCTGCCCAAACACTTCCTCAGCGGCAGGCCCCGCTCGATCAGGTCCTCGGCGGCAGCGGGACCCCGCCTGATCAGGTCTTCGGCGGTGAGGCCCCACCCGGCGACCTGAACAGCTCATCGACGAGTACCTCCCCTCTTCCCCCTCCCCCCCACCCCATTCCTGACATTCCGAAATCCGGAAATACCCAAATCTGGGCTCGGGTGTTTCTGGATTTGTGACATCAGAAAGACGTTCCAAAATCCGGCAAAATGCAAAATCCGGAACAGCCTCGGTCCCGAGGATTCCGGATTTGGGACGCTGCACCTTTCTTAAATACGGAGACCAAAACTGTACGCAGTACTCCAGGTGTGGCCTCACAAATACCCTGTACAGTTGTAGCAGGACTTCTCTGCTTTTATACTCTATCCCCCTTGCAAAAAAAGGCCAACATTCCATTTGCCTTCCTGATTATTTGCTGTACCTGCATATTAACTTTTTATGCACAAGGACACCCAGATCCCTCTGTACTGAAGCACTTTTCAATTTTTCTCCATTTAAATTATAATCTGCCTTTCTATTTTTTCTGCGAAAGTGGATAACCTCACATTTTCCTATGTTATACTCCATCTGCCAAATTTTTGCCCACTCACTTAGCCTGTCTATATCCCTTTGCAGATTTTTTATGTCCTCCTCACAATTTGCTTTCCCACCCATCTTTGTATCATCAGCAAACTTGGTTACATTATACTCGGTCCCTTCATCCAAGTCATTAATATAGATTGTAAATAGTTGAGGTCCCAGCACCGATCGCTGTGGCAATCCACTAGTTACTGTTTGCCAACCAGAAAATTACCCATTTATCCAGACTCTCTGTTTTCGTTTAGTTAGTCAATTCTCAATCCATGCTAATATATTACCCCCAACCCCGTGAACTTTTATCTTGTGCAGTAACCTTTTATGTGGCACCTTATCGAATGCATTCTGGAAATGCAAATACACCACATCCATTGGTTCTCCCTTATCCACCCTGCTTGTTATATCCTCGAAGAACTCGAGCAAATTTGTCAAACATGACTTCCCTTTCATAAAACCATGCTGACTCTGCTTGATTGCATTATGCTTTTCCAAATGTCCTGCTCCTGCTTCCTTAATAATGGACTCCAGCATTTTCCCAACGACAGATGTTAGGCTAACTGGTGTATAGTTTCTTGCTTTCTGTCTGCCTCCTTTTTTAAATAGTGGCATTAGTTACATTTGCAGTTTTCCAATCTGCTGGGACCGCCCCAGAATCCAGGGAATTTTGGTCGATTACAACCAATGCATCCACTATCTCTGCAGCCACTTCTTTTAGGACCCTAGGATGTAAGCCATCCGGTCCAGGGGACTTAGCCGCTTTTAACCCCATTATTTTACCGAGTACGACTTCTTTAGTGATAGTGATTATATTAAGTTCCTCCCTCCCTTTCGCCCCTTAATTATCCCCTATTGGGATGTTTTTAAGTGTCTTCTACTGTGAAGACCGATACAAAATATTTGTTCAAAGTCTCTGCCATTTCCCTATTCTCCATTATTAATTCCCCAGTCTCATCCTCTTGGGGATCAACATTTACTTTAGCCACTCTTTTTTTCCCTTTTTATGTACCTGTAGAAATTCTTACTATCTTTTTTTATTTCTTGCTCGTTTACTTTCATAATCCATCTTCCCTCTCTATTATTTTTTAATCATTCTTTGCTGGCTTTTAAAAGATTCCCAATCTTCTGGCCTCCCACTAGTCTTGGCCACATTGTATGCCCTTGTTTTCAATTTGATACCATCCCTTATTTCCTTAGTTAGCCACGGATGGTTATCTCTTCTCTGACAGTCTTTCCTTTTCATTGGGACATAGTTTTGTTGAGAGTAATGAAATATCTCCTGAAATGTCTGCCACTGCTCATCAACCATCCCCCTCTGTAATCTATTTTCCCAGTCCACTTTAGCCAACTCTGCCTTCATACCTTTGTAATCTCCTTTATTTAAGATTAGGACACTGGTTAGAGATCCAACTTTCTCATCCTCTAACTGAATTTGAAATTCATCCATGTTATGGTCACTCATTCCTGGAGGATCCTTTACTAGGAGATCGTTTATTAATCCTGTCTCATTACACAGTACCAGATCTAAGATAGCCTGCTCCCTGGTTGGTTCAAGGAAACTATCCCGGATACACCTCAAGGCTCCCCTGGCCAATTTCCGTTGTCCAGTCAATGTGAAGGTTAAGATTGCCCATGATTATTGCTGTTCCTTTTTTTACAAGCCCCCATTATTTCTTGATTTATACTCTGTCCAACAGGGTAGCTACTGTTAGGGGGCCTTTAGACTATGCCCACCAATGACTTTTTCCCCTTCTTATTCCTTATCTCCACCCAAACTGATTCAACATCTTGATCTTCTGAGCCAATATCATTTCTCATTAACGCATTGATCTCATCATTTATTAACAGAGCTACCCCACCTCCTTTTCCTTTCTGCCCTTCCCAATTGTCAAATACCTCTGAATATTTAGTTCCCAGCCTTGGTCGCCTTGGAACCACGTCAGTGTAATGGCTGTCAGATCATACCCATTTGTATCTATTGGTGCCGTCAACTCATCTATTTTGTTATGAATGCTGCGTGCATTCCGATAAAGAGCTTTTAAATTTGTTTTTTTTACTCTTTTTTCATGCTTTGACCCCACTTTCTGATTCACTTATATTTATACATTCTGTCCCTTTCTGTCATGCTCTGGTTTTCATTTCCCCCCAGTGCTACCCTGCTCTATTGCCTTCTCCTTATTCTTTGACTTCTTACATTTTCACTAAGCTGAACCCCCCCCCCCCACTATTTACTTTAAAGCCTTCGCTACAGCCCTAGTTATTTGATTTGCCAGGATTTTAGTCCCAGCGAACACCAGAGGCAGGTCGGGGCCATAAAAGGAGCGGAGGTGCGGTGGTCCGGGAGCAGTGTGGAGGCCCCGACCTGCGTGAGAACACGAGAGGCAGGTCGGGGCTATAAAAGGAACGGAGGTGCGGTGGTCCGGGAGCAGTGTGGAGGCCCCGACCTGTGAGAACACGAGAGGCAGGTTGGGGCTATAAAAGGAGCGGAGGTGCGGTGGTCCGGGAGCAGTGTGGAGGCCCCGACCTGCGTGAGAACACGAGAGGCAGGTCGGGGCTATAAAAGGAGCGGAGGTGCGGTGGTCCGGGAGCAGTGTGGAGGCCCCGACCTGCGTGAGAACACGAGAGGCAGGTCGGGGCTATAAAAGGAGCGAAGGTGCAGTGGTCCAGGAGCAGTGTGGAGGCCCCGACCTGTGAGAACACGAGAGGCAGGTTGGGGCTATAAAAGGAGCGGAGGTGCGGTGGTCCGGGAGCAGCGTGGAGGCGTACTACTTCAGGGAGCAACGCGAGCTGGTGCAGGAGGGTGACGGCAGCGAAGAGTGACGTCATCAAGGTCCAGGTCGGTGATTGGAGCATGGACAGATACAGCAGGAGCGGTGAGAGACTGTGGAGGGATGTAATAGGGCCCAGGAGAGGCGAGTTCAGGGCCAGGGTCCCAGGGACAACACGGGCCAGCCCACACTGCGATATGTGTGCACACTAGGCCTGTGCAGCAGAGCAGGTCTCCAGTCGTCTTGGATAACCCTTGCCATTGGACCAAGACCTAGCTCTGTCAAGCCCGTGTGGTGGCTGGTGTGTAACGGTCACCACACATTAAAAAAATCCATGCACAGGCATCTTCCACCCTTCAGGATGTAGTTCGTGATCTGGAATATTAGGTTGTTAATTGAAACACCTGTGAACTCATCCTTTTTTA
Source organism: Pristiophorus japonicus (assembly GCF_044704955.1). Lineage (NCBI taxonomy): Eukaryota > Metazoa > Chordata > Chondrichthyes > Pristiophoridae > Pristiophorus > Pristiophorus japonicus. The sequence goes on from NC_091985.1 coordinate 70,270,908, forward strand.
GCGTGGAAGCAAGTCATCCTTGTTTTGAGGGACTGCCTATGATGATGAGTCCCAACACGGTCTAAGTGGAGTCCATCACAACGGAACAGCTCCCTCTTACCCCAGTACTGGTGCCAGTGCCCCACGAACCAAAACCCATTTCTCCCACACCAGTCTTTGAACCACGTGTTTAACTCTCTGATCATATTTACTCTATGCAAATTTGCTTGTTGCTCAGGTAGTAATCCAGAGATTATTACCTTTGTGGTTCTGCTTTTTAATTTGGCCCCTTGCTGCTCATAATCCCTCAGCAGAACCTCTTTATTCTACCTATGTCGTTGGTACCTACATGGACCATGATAACTGGATCTTTCCCCTCCCACTCCCAAGTTATTTTCCAGCCCAGAGGAGACATCCTTAACCCTGGCAATACAGCCTTCGGAACTCATGCACTTGGCTGCAGAGAACCTTACCTATCCCCCTAACTATACTGTCCCCTATCACTACAATGCTTCTTTTTACTCCCCCCACTTGAATGGCCCCCTGTACCATGGTGCTGTGGTCAGTTTGCTCATCCTCCCTGCAGTCCCTGCTCTCGTCCACACAGGGAGTAAGAGCCTCGAACCTGTTGGACAAGAGCAAGGGCTGAGGCTCCTCCATCACCATCTCCTAGGTCCCCATACCTTCTTCACTTGTAGTCACACTATCCTGTCCCTGACCACGGATCGAGTTTGAATTAATTAATTTAAGGGGTGTGACTGACTCCTGGAACACAGTGTCCAGGTAACTCTCTCCCTCCCTGATGTGTCGCAGTGTCTACAGCTCGGACTCCAGCTCATCAACATGGAGCCGAAGTTCCTCGTGCTGCAGACACTTGCTACAGATGTGGTCGCTGTGGACCTCAATGGGGTCAACCAGCTCCCACATGCAACAGTAGAAACACATCGCCTGTCCTGCCATCTCTAATATATTTAGTTAATTAAGTTTTCGTTTTGTTTTTAATCTCAGCTCTTAATTCAAACCAATGCCTCAGAAATGAGAGAAAAAGAGAGAAAAACTCACCAACCAATCACTTCCTTTCTTTCCTGTGACATCATCCTTTGATTTTGGTTCTTTCTACTTCTTGTCTTCAGGTCAATTGGTGCTGTTTGAGCTGGCTGTTTTTATCTCCCCTCCGATCTACTCGCGTTGTTTGGCCCCCGGCTCCTGCTCGCGCTGTTTTTATCTCCCCTCCGATCTGCTCTCATGTTGTTTGACCAAATGGCTTTCTTCCCTGCTGTGACTATAATTCTATGAGGGATGGGCCTGTAGTCCGCCCCAAGATGCCCTCTTAACAGCGGCCATCATCATAAGCAGTCCCTCGGAGTCGGGGAAGACTTGCTTCTACTCCTAAAATGAGTTATTTGGTGGCTGAACAGTCCAACACAAGAGCCACAGACCCTGCCACAGGTGGGACAGATATTTGTCGGAGGAAGAGCGGGGTGGCATTGATTTACCATACGCTCCTTCCGCTGCCTGCGCCTGACCTCTTCACGCTTGCAGGGTTGAGATTCGAAGAGCTCAACGCCCTCCCGGATGCACTTTCTCCATCTAGGGCGGTCTTCGGCCAGGGTCTCCCAGGTGTCAGTGATGATGTTGCACTTCGCCAGGGAGGCTTTGAGGGTGTCCTTATAACGTTTCTGCTACCCACCTTTGGCTCGTTTGCCATGAAGGAGTTCCATGTAGAGCAATTGCTTAGGAAGTCTCTTGTCTGGCATGTGAACTAAATGGCCTGCCCAGCGAAGCTGATCGAGTGTGGTTAATGCTTCAATGCTGGGGATGTTAGTTTGGGCGAGGACACTGATGTTGGTGCGTCTGTCCTCCCAGGGGATTTGCAGGATCTTGTGGAGACATCGTTGCTCATACATCTCCAGCGACTTGATGTGTCTTCTGCACATTGTCCATGCCTCTGACCCATACAGGAGGGCGGGTATTATTACAGCCCTGTAGACTATGAGCTTGGTGGTAGGTTTGAGGACCTGGTCCTCGAACACTCTTTTCCTCAGGCGGCCGAAGGCTGCACTGGCGCACTGGAGGCAATGTTGAATCTCCGCATCAATGTCTGCCTTTGTTGACAAGAGGCTCCCAAGGTATGGGAAGTGGTCCACGTTGTCGAGGGCCGCGCCGTGAATCTTGATGATTGGGGGCAGTGCTGTGCGGCGAGGACAGGCTGGTGGAGGACCTTTGTCTTTTGGATGTTAAGTGTAAGGCTGATGCTTTCATATGCCTCGGTGAATACATCGACTATATCCTGGAGTTCAGCCTCAGAATATGCGCAGACGCAGGCGTCATCCGCATACTGCAGTTCAATGACAGAGGTTGGGGTGATCTTGGAGCTGGCCTGGAGGCGGCATAGGTTAAACAGTTTCCCACTGGTTGTGTAGTTTAGTTCCACTCCAGCGGGGAGCTTGTTGACAGTGAGGTGGAGCATGGCAGCGAGGAAGATTGAGGAGAGGGTTGGAGCGATGACGCAGCCCCGGTCCAGACGTGGATTGGGTCTGTAGTGGATCCGCTGATGAGGATCATGGCCTGCATGTCATCGTGAAGCAGGCGAAGGATGTTGACAAACTTTTGGGGGCATCCAAAACGGAGAAGGACGCTCCATAAGCCCTCACGGTCGACAGTGTCAAAGGCCTTTGTAAAATTGAAAAAGGCCATGTATAAGGGCTGACACTGCTCCCTGCATTTTTCCTGCAGTTGTTGTGCTGCAAAGGTCATATCCGTTGTTGTTCCCCGTAGGGGACGAAATCTGCACTGTGATTCCGGGAGAAGCTCCTCAGCCACAGGGAGAAGATGGTTGAGGAGAACTCTAGCGACAACCTTCCCAGTGGTTGATAGCATGGAGATTCCCTTGTAATTGCCGCAGTCAGATTTGTTCCCCTTTTTAAAAATGGACACGATCACTGCATCTCTGAGATCTCCAGGCATGCTCTCCTCCCTCCAGATGAGAGAGATGAGGCCATGTATCCCCGCCAACAGCGCCTCTCCGCAGGAATTCCATCTGCACCCGTAGCCTTGTTATTCTTGAACTGTTTTATGGCTTTGCCTACCTCGTGCAGTGTTGGGGTTTCACTGAGGTGGTGGCGGGTTACATGCTGCGGGATGGAGTTGCGAACACTCGCGTCAAAGGCAGAGTCTCGATTGAGGAGATCTTCAAAGTGCTCCTTCCAGCGGGCCCTGACAGCCTCAGTGTCTTTGATGAGTGTTTCCCTGTTCTTGGCCAGGAATGGGGTGCGGCCTTGGGAGTTTGGACCGTAGGTGGCCTTGACTGCAGTGACGAATCCGCGCATGGTGTGGCTGTCGGCTAGTGGTTGTATCATCTGCACTTTCTCCATCCACCACCTGTTCAACACGAACTCCTCATCACCAACACCCTGTTCCGCCAGAGGGACAAATACAAGACATCGTGGCAACACCCTCGCGCCTGCTGGATTATGTCATCGTCCGAGCCAGGGATCGCAAGGATGTGCACATCACCCGCACCATGACAGGAGCTGACGACTGCTGGACGGACCATCACCTAATCCGATCCATCATCAATATTAACATAGCCCCAAAGCAGAGGGGACAGCAGAAGCAGTGCTGCAAAAAAGTTAATACCAGGGCACTTAAAGACCCAGCTTGGAGAGCCCGAATACAGCCAGCGCCTCACAGCCAATCTGGCGTGCCTTGATGACCCTGAGCTCAATGCCCACAGCGCTTGGTCTACCATCCAGGCCTCCATAACCAGTGCCTGTGAAGAGACACTTGGTTACTCAACCAGAAAATACCAGGACTGATTTGATGAAAATGACCAGGAGATCCAAGAACTAATAGACCGGGAGCTACAAAGCAACGTTACAGACGGCTCAAGGCTGAGGTCCAACAAAAAACCCGGGACCTAACAGCGGCCATATCTCTGCTCTGGAATCATTTGTATTCATGAGGTGGATTCTTTAATCTTCACCAGAAATCACGACAATCTGGGGGTGGGACTTAGTGCAGCAGGCCTGTGGACCTGCTGGAGTTGGAGAAAGTGGTAGCTAGTGAGCTGCCTGTTTGAGAAAAAATATTGTTGTCTTTAAAAAAAAAATATATACAGGTTGAACCTCCCTTACCCGGAACTCCCTTATCCGGAACCACCCCTCGTCTGGAACCATTCCCGGGTGGCGCATGCGCAGAACTCCAACATGAACAAATTGAAGTTCTTCCTCGCTGCTGACTCCTGCAATTGCTGGTCTGACCCCGCAATCCACCCCCCCGCCGCCACCCCATGATATCTCTGCTGCATTCCCAGCCCCAAGCCAGCCAGCCCCGATATCCCCTTGCTCAGTTCCTGTACTATCCAATTTAACGTGACCACCACTCGTCTGCAAAAATTCTTATCCGGAACAGGGCGGGTCCCGAGGGTTCCGAATAAGAAAGGTTCAACCTTTTTTTAATTGGCTTGTGTATACCAGTATGCTGAGAATGCAAGCACAGGCACTTCTTCAGTTTTTAGTCTGGAGCCTCCTGAACATTGAGCATCAAGGCCTAACTGGTGTATGTATGGTGAGCTTTCCAAGAGTGCAAATGGTGCTGAAAATGGTGGAATCCGTGATAGACAAAGATTAGAAACAGAGTAACTTGAGAAAGTGAAATAAATTCCCTGGAAGTATTTACTGTACTGTAGCTGGTAGAACTTCTTTCCTCTGGCTTCTGATGAAAATACAAACGTAGAAATCAAAGGGTTTAAGTCTATTGAAACTACATGTGAAAAATCAATTTCATCTCATATGTTTCTGGCTGGACTTATTTGAGATCTTCAGAAAAACATTGCATTATTATCTATCCATCTATTTATCTTGCATTATTACATTTTTGTGAATTTGTGTCTGTGTTGACATAGTGCTGTAGAATCAGAAACCACTGTCTCTTTTTCTAATTACTTGCTCATGGCTGCTCACCAGTAGATTAGCTTATTCTTCCAATGGATATTCCTGAGACTTCCCGTTTGTATTTTGTATGCCCTGTTTGAAATTTGCATATCCCCCAAATCGCCATGAGCAATGAAATTCAATAATTTTATTTTTAACTACTTGTATAAATACATGTGCATTGTGAGTACAAGGCTTAATTTGACCCTCACTTTAGTTGGCGGTGACATTAGATACTGGTTCCTCAAGTCACAGTTGCTGTGTTAGATGCTGCGTGTGCAGTATCACAAACTATTGTGATGTGGTCTTTGTGTGGATCAATTAATTTTTAAATAGCCTTTTAATAAAATTACTTCCAAGCATGATCAGTGATTGACATCAGTGTTTACCCAATCACACTATTGCAAGTTTGGTTAAAAAAAGGTCTACTACTACTACTGATAATTTGTCATTTTTTGACACTACAACATTTGAATTAAGCAATGTAAATAACACAACAAAGTGGGAACTTTGTGCTGATATTAATACTTTGAATTAAGAGTAGATTGTACCCCTTAAACTTGGCTTCTAAAATTAAAAACTTTCTAGCACAAGAAACTTTCCACGGTGTCGTGATTGGAAAATGCTAATAATCCTGTGAATTAGTAAATGTTATTACATTGGCTTCTAATTGCTGCAAATATTCAGCCAAATTGCAGACTGAGTTGATGGTAAAATTCCATAATGGTTTGTTGGGCTTTTATTGATGCTGAAAATTAAAAGTAAAAACAGCAAACCTGTACATCCATCTTATACCGTCGTTGTGAGCCAAACAAGAAAGTTTCTTTATAGTAAAGGTATTTATTGAAGCAGGCATAAATGATGAATGTTGTTTCAGAGATCAGGGTAGTGTATTTTAGAGCGTGTTGGGCTGAAGGCTACTATATTTATATCATACCAAAAAACCTGTCTTTCTACTCACCTTAATTCATAAGCAACCATTAAGCAGACGTTGTTTTCTCTGAAACAACAGATTTTGAATATAAAAATAGGATTGTACCTGAAATAACTTATCTGCTCATGTGGCCACAGCTATTGATAAAATAAAAGATTACTGATATTGTTTGGCAAAGGGAACCTTCACCAGAATTAACAGTCACTTAAACAGTCCTGATCATTATGCAAACTTGTAGTTGTGTTTGGGTCTACAGTATAAAGTTGATTAGATTTGACACGTGGATTCAATAGCACCGCGTTTAATCAGCTATTGTGGCTCCATTTTGAAGGTGACCTTTTAATAAGCATATTGTTGAAATTATCAGAAGTCTATATATGCACACAGTATCAAGTTCTTATCTGGTCATAAAAGGTTCCTGCTATCATGCATAAAATGTAGTTTAAGAAAATTACAGTAGGACACAATTCAGATAAACTTAGGCATAACATATGTCACAGCCAGTATTTTAATGGAGGGCAAGTGAGGGTGAAATGAAGACCTGAGATACTTTGGAAGATGGGATAATATGTAGATCTACCCAAGTCAAATACTATAATGGTCCAGGATATTGTACATGTGATAGGAATATAAGAACGTAGGAAGGCACAAAAGACTTTGCAGTCCATCAAGCCTGCTCCGATGCACTCCTTTTCAATACCCTTGAAATACTCTAGCTCGTAATCATTTTAACCGGTAAATGTTAAGGGTCTTTCTCACAAGTGACAAAAGTTGGAATGCACTTTGACTGCTATTGTTATACTTTATTTATCTATGTAAACTTGAGATGATCCAAAACTCGGCTGCCCATGTCCTAACTCGCACCAAATCCTGCTCACCCATTAACCCTGTGCTCTCAGACCTACATTGGCTCCTGGTTAAACACCTCGATTTCAAAATTCTTGTCCTTGTTTTCAAATCCCTCCATGACCTTGGCTTTCCCTAACTCTAATCTCCTTTAGCCCCACAATCCCACGAGATATCTGCACTCCTCTAATTCTGCCTTCTTGAGCATCCCTGATTATAATCACGCAACCATTGGTAGCTGTGCCTTCTATTGCCTAGGCCCTAAGTCTGGAATTTCCTGCCTAAATCTCTCTGCCTCTCTACCTCTCTTTCCTCCTTTATGATGCTCCTTAAAACCTACCTCTTTGACAAGCTTTTCGTCACCTGCCCTAATTTCTCCTTGTGGCTCGGTGTCAAAGTTTTTGTCTATAATACTCCTGTGAAATACCTTGGGACATTTTATTATGTTAAAGGCACGATATAAATACAATTTATTGTTGTGTATAGGTAGAGATTTAATATTTGACTCAAATGGTCAAGTTTAATCCATTCTGTATGCTTTAATTAACTGTAATCTTTTTATATCAGTAAATCTAAAATATCAGTTACATTGTGGAAATATAAACAGAACAAATTATAATAATGTTTCAGCTATTTTCAGAAATAGATATCCAAACCAATAACGCCTGGTGACTTCTAAACTATAACTAAAATTAAATATATCTAGTTATTTTGTTCGTTTATCTGCAGTGATGATGACAATATGTGGAATTTAGATGAAACAGTGTCGTAAAGATAAGAGCCTGGAAATTAAATGAGGCCAGTTTTTAAGTACTAAATGGGTGCAAGGAACAATCCCTGCGCTCGAAGACAGAGACTCGAGAAACATGACAAATTGGTCCTCGGACCTTATCTACATAATCGGCGGACTAAAGAATTCAGTTTCATGTCACGCTGCCTGTCTCGTCAGCAGCAGCCCTTGGGTAAGTCCCAAGGTGGGAAGACAGCAAAAGGGGTCCAATCGCAGCCATTAACAACCATCAGGACCTCTGTGGCTTCTGGAGGAGCACTTATTTTTGGCGGCGGCGGCAGCTGCATCCACGACTAGGCCTGTCGCCTACTCCACTTAGGGCAGTCCATTCTGTTAGAGGGGTCCTAAAGCAGGTGTAGTATTAGTATATGTAAGAAGCCTAATTTAATTCTGGGGAGAATTTTTAAAAAACAGCAAAGGCTGCAAGACTCTGGTGGGGATGTCTATAGACCTCCTGACAGTCATGATACATAATTTCAGAGATCAGAAAAGCATGTAGCAAAGGCAAGATGGTTAAAATGGGAGATTTTAATTTTCACATAGACTGAGTTGCAAAACAGCTTAAGTTGTAAAGATAGTGTATCAAGACAGTTTTCTGAAAGTTTGACCCTGATTTTAACTCTTCCTGCCTGCTGGAAACCTGGCTAAAGGGCACTTAAAATTAAAGGCAATGACTTGCCATCTCTAATTCCGCTGACTTCTCAACATGCCCTGATGTTAACTTGCTCTTTTGAGCAGGCGAGCAGGACACCTGCCTCATGCTGGCGCGGTCTTGTTTCAATATGCAGATCGAGGCCCGATTACTCTATCGGGTCCCAATCTGCTATTTAATTTGAAGCTTGAGCAGGAGAGCGGTGACAGCTTCCCTGTCAGGCCAGACCTGTCAAGAGGGTGATCATTGGCCAGAAGTCTTCTAATTTTCTTTTGGTGTCCTGTAGGCCAGGAGGATCAGGAGTGCTTCCAGACTCCATAAGAAAGCGTTGGGCCTCCTTTGCCACTGGCTGCCCTCACCCCCGTTCCCAATTGCATCCAAAGCCTACCCCAATCGTGTTCACCCCCCACCACCACTTATTTAACTGTGTGGGACCAATCCTACGGGACCCTGGCTATAGCTTCCTGCCACCTGAATTCCCAGCTTCTACTCGCCGGGCAGGAAATGGATTTGGTCGCGTTAAGGCAGGAGAGGGAGAACATTTATGGAAATAAATGGTTAAGATTGGCCGGGCCTCTACATCTCTGAAATCTTTGGGTTCGACCCCTTTAAAATCTGGTACAATATGTTTTAGAACAACCCATACAATAGTTAGTAATGAGCAACAATTCATTAATAATAGGACTGTAAGGGAGCATCTTGCAAACAGTGACCATAGCATGATAGAGTTTGACATTACGTTTTGAGAAGAAGAAAGATCGCACACAAAGCGAGGTTTTAAACTTAAGTAAGGCTGACTTCGAAGGAATGAGACATACGCTGAAGTTAAACTAAGCTGAACTGTTAACGGGGTAAAGCATCATAAAAACAGTGAGAGATGTTCAAAGAAGTATTTAATACAATACAAGACCAATACATACCCCTGTCTAATGTTTGTCTAATGTCCTTGGGGCGTAGGACATTGAATTTATGGATGTAAAATGGGCGCAACAAGATCCAATTTCTACCCAAGGTGTTTGATTTCATAAACTGATCATGTGGTGAGCGAGAATTAAAATTTTGGTAGGATGATATACAGTTAGCTTCATCTCCCCAGGCTTGGGAAGGGAAAATCTGCAGAATAGGTTACCATTTCCAACATACACAGTGATCCAAATGGCAAGGGAAGGCTGCTAACACTCTGGAACCCCAGGATAAATTCTGCACTCCTGCATTGGCAGCGGGAAAGCTGTACTGGAAGAGATTGTGGGTCGGAGATGGAACTTACCACATTGTAATCCCAATTCTCCAACTTATATTCAAGTGTGGTTGGCTGCAAGGAGCGTGGGATTGTAAAATTTAGAAGGATTTGGTGATAGGGTGAGATGAAGTTATGTGGAGGAGGCTTGTGTGGATCATAAACACCGGCATAGACCTGTTGGGCCAAATAGCCTGTTTCTGTGCTGATAATTCTATGTATCTCAACATGAGTTACCTCATTAAAGACAGGAAGGAAGAAGAAAGACAATAGAGGAGACTTGACTGTGAAAGAGAATTTAAAGTGTGGTGGTCTGTAGTAGAAATCAAAGCTCTGCAAAATACAGCAACCCCTTGTTATAATGCTTCCTCTGGGAGCAATACAAAAACTGTTATAGTGAAGTGTGCTTTGTAACAAGGATTTTATGACTATATTAATCGGGTAGCCAGAAACAAGCTGTTCTATCACTGGTTGTGGTATATATCCGTGTGTTTATAACAGGTATTTTTTACCTTAAGACTACCAGAGAGTCCTACCAACATGATATTATGTCCTTAAGTTTTTATAATACAAAGAAATACAGTTCATGCATTATTCATGCATGTATAGTCCATTTGCATTTTTAACAGTCCACGTGTGCATATGTAATTATAGATAGACTAAAAACTGGTTTTCCGATCCATACTTGATATTTTATTTGTAACTAAAGCAATTATTCCAAATATTATTTCTAACATTTTTATTCACTTTTATTAATTTTTTATGTTCTATTTATTTTTAAGGTCCTGCAGAGCAATGGAGGAACTGGTTCAGGATTTGGTCTCTGCTCTGGAGGAGACCTCTGAGCATACACGAGGGTGTGGGGAGTTTGGAGATGAAGCCTCCCGGAGCTCAGCTGCCTGCCTTCTGAAGCGGCAGGCTAGGAAAAGGAGAGGCAGGAAGAGGCGATCAGACACTGGACATCACATCTGGGAACATGGCCACTGCATGAGTGAGGGCTCTGAATCTAGCCTGGATGAAGCAATCCGGGATTACAGAGAAAATATCAATTACAGTGACTCGGATGACCACCTGATAGTTGCCAAACGTCTGTCCTCTCTGAACGTGACAGCAGTTAGGGGGAAAAGACATTCGTGGCACGAGTCAGATTCTGTCACTGACAGTAACTTAGGTGGTAGATCTTTGCGAAGGAGAAGGAAGGTCAAACGTATGGCTATAGATCTACCAGCAGAGGTCAGTACTGCACTTCACCCACTGACCCAGGGCAAAGTTCCAGTCATGGACCCAGAAAGACACCAGGTACAACCAAACCAGCTCCACTTCCATCTCCAAGTCCAGGAGATCAGCAAGGCCCAGATCATCAAGCGAAAGCGACTAGAAGTCCCAGATGAAGGCGTTGTAGTGGAAAGTGAAGAAATGTGCAATACAAATAAGGACAAAATGGAGTATGAGGAACAGAAAGGCTCAGATGATAACATGAGTGACAGGTTATTAAGATTAAGTCCCAGGTTCTCTATCCTGAGACAAGTTATTGTATTTAAATATAACTGCAGGGTTTGAAATACTTTCAGCAGAAGTGCCAGTACTTGTTCACATTGAATTTCAAACCTGCACACCAGGGAGCACTCAAGTTGCAATAAAACTGTGTACAGCCACAAATAATTCTGACCAGCTACTGTAGAATAATAGTTGTGTTTATCTTGGCACTAGACTATAGTGATTATGATATTAATGGGTATTTTTCAGATATGCTCAATCTACTTGCAATAAATAGACGGATATAAATGATCAGTACTTCTGTATTCAGAATTATAACTGCATGGATAAAGTATTTCAATCCCTGTACAGATTATTTTGTGCATTAATGCAAAACTACTGGAGCAGCAATTCAATAACTATACTAATCTTAGTGTTTTCTTTTTAATGGTTGTGGGATCTTTGCAGTATTGCCTCATGGTTATTTCAAATTGAGGCATTATATCCTTCTACAGATTTGTAGGTGAAACTTGATCTCCTGATAAACATAAATATTATTGTTTGAAGTTTTGAATTATAGGATAGAAATACATTGCGGTTGGCTGTAGGATGATGGCAATATTTCATGACTGATCTATTTTACCAAACAGTGAACTACAAACTTACACATGGAATTGGCTCATTTATGAAACTGATTAAACATCAACACTTTTTAATTTAAACTTTTAAAATGATATAGGTACTCATTCCCATGATGGCAGAATGGTAACCAGTCATATTAGAAAAATACATGATCAGACTTGAACTGTTGCTGTGGCACAACACTAATCTTCAGGTAGTTCAAGGTCACACATGTTCCATTACTATGGTGTATTGATGGGTTGCAACTAGCTTGTTTCCAACATCCTATTTAATGGTTTGCGGGACAATTTAATGGGTTAAAACAAACCCCATTGCTACAACAGCCATGTATTCCAGCTTTAAAAATACAAAGTTGGATTTCCATTCAAAGGAGGGAAGAAGTTCTGTTCTATGAACTACCCGCAGAAGCAGCCATGGAGACTCAATAGGCCATAATTTTCAACCTTGAGGGGGGTGAGTGTAATTGGCAATAACTATTCGGGGGTGGGGAGGGGTTAAAATTGTGCTGCATAAACGAATGTAATCATGTATGTTGGGAATGGAACTAAGATCTTATTTTTTTATTTCCCTCCCCCCCCCCCCTCACCCTATAGATTCATTGTACACTCTTTTTACTTGCAAAGAAATCTGCCAGTATTGCTTTGTAGCTAGTTGATGGAATATGTCAGCGTTGGTAGGATAGCCCTACTTTTTTTCACCTTCATGAAAACCAACTTACTTGTACTTTGTACCTGCCACTGATTGACAGCGACATCATGGCCTTGACGGAAACTTGCTCATGGGTGATGACACTTTCCCCATTATTGAAGCCTCTCCACCTGGCTAAACCTTTTACCATCTGCCCCGTTCAAACTGCTGGGGTGGCTGCATGGCCCTTATCACCAAATTTCAGCTCTGGCACCTTCTACTCCTTTGAGCACCTTACCTTGTTCCATCACTTTCACCTTTGCCTGAAAATCCTCCTTCTCTACTGCCTACCCAAGTGCGATGCTACGTTTCTCACTGAGATATTCTCACTGCTTTCCTCCCTTAGCCTCTGCACCAAGCGACTTCTGATCCTCTGATTTTGAACTCCATCTCAACTCCCCTTGCCTGCTCTCCTCTGAGGTCACTGCATACCTCTCCTCCATTATTCTCTTCCTCTATAAACTCTCCTACCCATATTCATGGCCACCCTCTCAACGTCATATGGTTTAAGAACATAAGAAATAGGAACAGGAGTAGGTCATACAGCCCCTCGAGTCTGCTCCGCCATTCAGTAAGATCAATAAGAGGCTGATCTGATCACGGGCTCAGCTCCACTTCCCCGCCCGCTCCCCATAATCCCTTATCCCCTTATCATTTAAGAAACAGTCTATTTCTGTTTTAAATTTATTCAAGACAGCTTCCACAGCTCTCTGAGGCAGTGAATTCCACAGATTTACAACCCTCTGAGAGAAGAAATTTCTCCTCATCTCAGTTTTAAATGGACGGCCCCTTATTCTAAGATGATGCCCTCTAGTTCGAGTCTCCTCCATCAGTGGAAACATCCTCTCTGCATCCACCTTGTCAAGCCCCCTCAAAATCTTACACGTTTCGATAAGATCACCTCTCATTCTTCTGAATTCCAATGAGTAGAGGCCCAACCTATTCAACCTTTCCTCATAAGTTAACCCCCTTATCCCTGGAATCAACCTAGTGAACCTTCTCTGAATTGCCTCCAAAGCAAGTATATCCTTTCGTAAATATGGAAACCAAAACTGCACGCAGTATTCCAGGTGTGGCCTCACCAATACCTTAGCAAGACTTCCCTGCTTTTATACTTCATCCCCTTTGCAACAAAGGCCAAGATACCATTAGCCTTCCTGATCATTTGCTGTACCTGCATTCTATCCTATTGTGTTTCATGCACAAGTACCCCCAGGTCCCACTGTACTGCGGCACTTTGCAATCTTTCTCCATTTAAATAATAACTTGCTCTTTGATTTTTTTTTTCTGCCAAAGTGCATGACCTCACACTTTCCAACATTATACTTCATCTGCCAAGTTTTTGCCCACTCACTTAGCCTATCTATGTCCTTTTGCAGATTTTTTGTGTCCACCTCACACATTGTTTTCCCTCCCATCTTTGTACCGTCAGCAAACTTGGCTACATTACACTCAGTCCCTTCTTCCAAGTTGTTAATATAGATTGTAAATAGTTGGGGTCCCAGCACTGATCCCTGCGGCACCCCACTAGTTATTGGTTGCCAACCAGAGAATGAACCATTTATCCCGACTCTCTGTTCTCTGTTTCTCTATTCTCATCGTCTCAATCACAGATAAGACTGTCTCTCATCACTCCTTTTGTAAACTCACTCGTATCCCCCTTTCAACTTCCTTTTGTGTCTGCCCTGGAAAAATCTCTCCCCCAAGTCACTTACGACGGCACTTTCAAATTCTGAATTGTCCAACCATTAACCCTCCATTCGCCGTGATTCTTCTGCAGCTACTGATCTGCTCAATCTTCCTCTCGCCTCCAGCTTTGATGGCCTTGTCCTACCCAGTAAAACCTCTAATCTCTCCCATCCTGGTCATTCTCCTTGGCATGGCCCCCTATCTCTGCTCTCAAGTTCAAGGGATGCAGTCTTGAAAGTTTATGGCACACAACTGGCTTAGCCATTCATCACCAAATCTGGTTGGACCATATCAAGTATAATCGGGCCCTGCTGTCTGCAAAAACTGCTCACTACTCCAGGATCATCCTGGAATGCAAAAAAAACCTCTGACTTATTTTCTCCACTACCAACAGTCTCTTTAAACTCCTCTTTCCCTGCCCCCTCCAAGGTCACCTCCAACAATAAGTGTGAGGAGCTCATAGACTTCTTTGTCACTAAGTTGAGCTGTCTCTGCCACTTTTCTCCCTTCCCCTAGCCCACCAAACCACACTTCTCCCAAGATTCCCCCTCTGTCCTAGCCCTGAACCCGTATCTCCTATCTCCCCTCATGTCCTCCCCTCTTGTCCGTGAGACCCACCTCTTACTCTCTTGACCCTATTCCCATAAAATTGCTGATCATCCAACTTCCCTTACTGGCCCCATGGTAGCTGATATTGTAAACAGTTCCCTTTCTTCAAGTACTGTTTCTCCCTTTCAAATCTGCTGTCATCACCCCCCACTTTTTAAAAAAAAACATGACCCCTCAGTCCTTGCAAACTATTGTCCCATCTCCAACATCCTTGAACATGCTGTCATCTCCCTAATCTGTGCCAATCTTTCCCGCAACTCCTTGTTTGAACCTTTCCAATCAAGTTTCCGCCTTTGCCACAGCACTGAAAAAGCCTTTAATCAAAGTCACAAGTGACATCCTATGTGACTGACTGTGGTGCACTATTCATCTCGACCTTTCTGCAACCTTTAATCAACATAACAGAAACAGATTATCTGGTCATTATCACATTGCTGTTTGTGGGGGCTTGCTGTGCGCAATTGGCTGCCGTGTTTCCTACACTACAACAGTGACTAAACTTAAAAAGTAATTCATTTGCTGTAAAGCACTTTTGGATGTCCTGAGGTCGAGCAAATCTTCCTCTTTTTATTTGACATGGTTAACCACATCATCATCCTCCATCATCTCTCCATTGCCCAGGTGAGTGGGACTGCCCTCGGTTCCATGTTTATCTACCCAGTTGTAGCAACAGAATCTCCTGCAATGGCTTCTCTTCTCACCCAGTATCGTTACCTCTGAAGTCCCCCAAGGATCTATCTTTGGCCCCTCCTATTTCTCATCTACATGCTGCCCCTTGGCGACATCATTCTAATATACAATGCCAGGTTTCACATGTACACTGACAGCACTAAGATTTACCTCACCATCATCTATCTCGCGCTCCAGTGCTTTTGTGTGGTCAGACTGCCTGCCCTGGATGAGCCAAAATTTCCTCCAGTTAAACATTAGAAAGACCGAAGCCAATGTCTTTGGCCCCACCACAAACTTCGGTCCTTAGCCACTGATTCCATCCTCCTCCCTGGCCACTGTTTCAAGCTGAGCCAGACTGTTTCCAACAACGGCGTCCTGTTTGACCCTGAGCTGAGCTTCCGACCCCATATCCACTTCATCAGCAAACAGACATAATATCGCTCCTCTCTGGGCTTGCCTCAGCCCATCTACTGCTGAAACCCTTATCCATGCTTTTGTTACCTCCAGACCTGACCATTCCAATGCGCTGCTGGCCCGCCTCCCTTCTCCTTTTTTCCACTCTCTATAAAATTAAGTTCATCCAAAACTCTGTTGCCCATATTCTTCCTTGCACCAAGTGCTGTTTACCCATCACCCCTGTGCTCGCTGATCTACTGGTCCCCAAAGGCCCTATATCTGTAATCTCCTCCAGCCTTACAATCTTCCAAGAACTCTCTTTTCCTCCAATCTAGCCTCTTACCTATCCCTCACTTCCTTTATCCCACCATTGGCAGCTGTGCCTTCAGCTGTCTAGACTCTACATTCTTGAATTCTCTCCCTAAACCTCTCTACTTTTAAAACCCTCCTTAAAACCGAGCTCTTTGACCAAGCTTTTGATCGCCTGTCTCCTTTTTTCGCTAGGTGTCAATTTTTGTCTGATTATGTTCCTGTGAAGCACCTTGCGATATTTAACTGCATTAAAGATGCTATATAAATTAAATGGTTTTGTTCAAATAGCCAAGTGTAGAACTTCAACTTGTGGAAAATGCGTGATTTTTGATTGTTGCCTTTGGTAGTATAGGTATTTGTATTTAAATATTATTCCCCTGTAATTTTCTCACCTCCTGTTCAGAAGCTGTTGGCTGATCCTGAGGTATTGTTTCCTTGCCTAAATGGTTGATCTTCATGTGTGAGCCCAGATCGTATTGACAGTCTATTAACTGAGAGGCAACTCAACCACTCCTGATCCTGTTCTCATCTGATGCTCACACACATGTATTTCTTAGCGGGAGATACTGGATGGAAATCAGGAGTGGGAACCTTTGATATATTTTCCCCCCATTCCACAGCTCTGGAGCAGTGATGTCAATTGTAGCATCCTTACTATAACATCAATTGAGATCAGCCAACTCAGTGCAACCCAAGTATCGGTCATGGACCTTCCTGGTCTGCATGTCCACATTGAATAGTGCAGTTACCAATTGAGCAAAAATATTTGCTGTATTTCTCTTTTTAAATCAACAAAGTAGTGTGCGCATATATACCTGACTTCTGTGGTCTTCCAGTTTACAGATCTGATAAACTTGTTAACCGTTTGTGTCCATTTCTGTGCAGTGCATTCTCATGGATAGATAGGGCAGGGAATAGCTATAGTGAGGCAAAAATGCTTTTTTCTTTACTTCCTTATTTAGTGCATTCCAGAGATGAACTTGGCAAAGAGAAGTGGTGCTCAATCATTCCACCTTCATAAAAGCCAGAGCACATTTATTTATTTTTGATGTTAGTGGTTGGTTTGGAATAATAATAATTCTGCTACAAGCATCATCCTCTAAGTAGGGCAGAGACCTCCTTTGAATTTATGGCACCATTTTAACAGATCTCTCAAAAGATGCATGTTAAATTTAAGCTATCTATAAAAATAAGACTAATGAGGGTGTAGTGTCTGAAAGTATAAGCTGTTATCAATAAGATTGGCAAATTTGAACTGTTGACAGTGCTATATAGAGTTAAGTTATTTAGAAATTGATTAGTTACCACTCAGCAACTTCCAGTCAGTAATACTTAGTGGTTATCGCTCTTCATCAGAAAGTTATCAGCTTCTGTACGCTACAGTCAAATATTCTGTGTGTGGTATGGCATAAGATGGCTGCAGGTTGCCTGAATACAGATAACTGCTGACATGCTTGGACCAATTTACAGTGCTGGAACACCTGAGCTTGTGGTTAGAAATATGGGGGGAATAGTGACCCTTTGGCAGCAGGCCTCATCCATCCAGCCCAGGCAGGAGGCATACCACAATGGTAATTACCTCGGAAGTACTATTTTGACAACACAGATATGTGTAAGTAATCATTTTCCCCCCACACAGATGAGATGTCACCTGGAGGGCTGAGGAGTATGATCGTGTTTACAGTTCAGCATGTGACCTAATTCTGGTTTGATTTAGAACACAGCAGTCAGCAGGATTTTTCATTAAGTTTTAGGCAAGCAGACAACATTTCAAAAGTAGAGAGAGAACTTTACTACTATGTTAGATGTGACAGTTGGGAAATACAGAAGCATGTCAAATACGGGACACAATTCTTAACCTTTTCAAAGGCCAGTACTCTGAATTGTACCTAAGCTTAGCTTTGCTCTCTATTTGTATGATGTTCCTCTGCATGAAATGAAATAACATAATAATTCAGTCCAGGCAGGAGGCACACCACAATGGTAATTACCTCGAAATGGTTTAAAATGTAAAAATGCAATTATTTAAAGATACTTTTCGAGTAAACTACATTTTCTGAAAGAGAAAATGCCAGAAGCTTTTATTCACATTTATTTGTTATGTAAAATGAGGCTATAAAAAGACATTCTGTTTTATCTTTTAACACTATTAAATGACTGAAAATGATTATTTTGTAGCAGTGATTCAAAATTACATTAATTTAGTTTGGAATAAAGTCTGCAAAAAAATTCCAATTGTTAACTTACTGCCTTCCAATTTTCATTGCCGCAATACAAGAGTGCAAGTTGTTATGGGTTCATGGGCATTCAAACTGGGTTAAATTCAATGCTCAAATAGGATTTGATCAGTTTCTGTATTTAAGGAAATCTGAATATTCATGATTTGGAGATATCATGCATGAGATACAGATTTTATTTTTATATTTAAATATTTTATCTTCAGAATCCACTGGTCCACACATCCTATGGTCTGGCTGAGAAAGCAGCAGTCATGACTGTGGGTTATTTTAATTTTTGAATAATTGGTGGGCTGCTGCTTCTAACAACCCAGCTAAAATCAGTAACCTTTTGGGAAGAGTATGATCTGCAATTGAAGCAGGGATTCTGACCTGGTCTTTAAGCTTGCAGCAAAGTACATTTCCATCTGTACCGTTTTAGCCACTGTTCCTTAATTTAATTTTGTTGTGAATTGAAGACCTACAGAAAAATGAGTGATTATTTTTAAACTCTGCACTTATAAATAGTTATATTATTTTGAACTGAGCCTGGATAAAATACCTCTAATAGTGTTATAATGCACATCCGTACTATTTTATGAAATGCTAGGTAGTTTGAACATGTTGTACGTAAATCATATGCTCATGCTCTTTGGCTGAAGTAATATCTACTGGTGATTTAAACAATTTTTATAGCATTGTTTGCTGTAGTATTAAATGATATATTTGAACTAACTTGACACTCTTAGCCTAATGTTACTGGACCAAGGTATTTAACAAATCTTAGTTTCAATATATATATTAAGTATGTAATTATAAATTAAGTTGCCCATTATCCATGTATTATACTATAGGTATTGTGCTCCTGAAGTAGATTACAATCATGTAATATACAGTAAGCTCCCACTATAACACACTGATACATATTTCATTGTTTTGCTGCCTTATTCATCAACATCCTATGTGGGACTGCTAAAGGCACAGTTATACAGAGGTCTAATTCTGTGAAATTTGGATCAATAAACAAAAACTAATTTCAGGGAAGTTTACTTTTTTTCTGCAATGAAATGCATTTCCTTTATCATTTGCAAATGATGTTGCCAAAAGTAATAACATCTTGAGGTAATTCTATTTCATGTCTTGAAGAAAGGCTTAGTCTGCTTTTGATTGAGAATTTTCATTTTATTTTGCCCTGATTGAGCAGCAGTGTTCCTGGATCAAGCCGAATAGCATGGCATAAGAAAGCAGAGGGAAACATTTGATGGGGGCAAATAATGAAATGCATCAATTGTGTCAGCACCTTGCTGCAGCCACATCTGGCTTACTGTCAGTGTCCTATTAGATTCCTGTGGTTTTATGTGGCAAAAATAATATGCTCTGTAGTTAATGGAATCATGATATTTACAGTTTGATTCAAAAAAATCATCTTATTTTGCTCAGATCTTTGTCACGCTTAACTTCCATCTGACTGCAGCCTTGTCTCTTTAAAATTTTACGATTCAGAGATCAATTGTTCTTTTGATCTATTCTTTTTCTTATTACAGTGAATCCAGCAGCCTCAGCAGTAGTGATGCTGGCTTGTTTACCAATGATGAAGGAAGGCAAGGTATTGGTACTTTTATTTCCTTCGTAAATGAAACTGCATGAAATTACAATTTTGCATTTCATAACATGTTATCTAGTCTCTCAGTACTTGGGTATATTTTTTAAACCTTCCATTGACAGTAACACATTGACAAATTCTGGGTTGAAAATTTTTAGCGATTCTTGGCTGGGAGAGGAGAAGAGAAGGAACTGGTGGGATTCAAAAAAGTGGTTGCCCTGAAATAAATGTGTTTGTGTGTATTGGGTTGTTTTACTTGTTTCTTTTTTTTTGCTTTCCACTTTAAAAGGGAAGTTCACAAATGAATATCTTATAGATATTTTGTGATTGCAAAAGTACTCTACAGTGACTAGCAACAGCTTATTGTGATAAAAATACAGGTCTTCAGCATTGCTATCACATCTCAATCCTCCCCCCTCCCACAATCCCCCTCGTCCCTCCCATAAAAATAGTACTGCTCCACTTTCTTCTACCTTTGCTAAGTTAGGAATCTCTGCTCTGGGAAATTCTTTCCCTGTTAATATATCTGTATACTGGCATAGGCTTCCACTCATGCATTGAAATATTCTGTCAAATATTGCATGGGCAAAGTTTTCCAGTTCTAATGACCCAGTGTAAGAAGAGACTCTATCTGATTAGTGGTGTTTAGGTGCTGAATAATGTAGGGTGGAAAATTTCAAAGGGTGTTGGTTCCCTTCTCTCTTCATTTCACAATTGTGAAAAATTGTTAGTGATTACTTTCAGGTTAGTTTTTAAATGAGTACTACTAAGCAAAATGGTATGAGAGGGGATGGAGGGCAGGGGGAAAGCTGGACTAATTGAAGTCCACTGTTTTCTAGGAGAGGGGAAATCAGAGGCCAACCATCCAGGCCACACTTGCACCACCTCAACACCATTTGGCAGCATTGACTGGGGTAGGTGCTTAGTTTGATGAGACTCCATTAGAGGAAAATGCCCCTTCCCTCTTGCAAAACCCCCCCACTACATATAAGATAAATAGCAGGTGACCAAGAAATAAAGAGAATACTTTGTGATGACTTGCTCATGTATCGTCCAAGTGCAATTGTTGTAATTGGGCTATTTCCATAGTTGCATACCACATATTATGCACAGATATGTGACTTTAAAACACTTTCATCATTATATCATTATGCAAGTGCTGTTTGTATATGTAATATGGCATAATCCTAATATAAGGACTCTTGATGCTGCAAGTTGATCCATAATGCCATGCTCGGCATCGACCAATGTTAGGTTCTAATTACAGATCAGTTGTATTGTTAGAAAATCTTGCTGGATTCTATGATAATAAGGCCTCCTTACAGCCTCAGGCCCTCTCCATTCAGGCCCTCCTGGATCTTTCCACAATATTTTCTGTCTTCTGCAGAATATGTTAATTCCTCATCAACTTATATAACTTTAATGACAAAATGTTAATTAGCAATTTTTTTAAATGAGTGGTGCAAAATTTCTATTTTCTGCTCAATAAACTTGTAATGTCTGGTGTGTAATTCAATGCCTTCCTTACAGGAGGTGCATTTCATATATATATCATCTGCAGGTGTTTTCTGTCAACTTATCCCATTCTAAATTCTTACTTCCACATTTAATATGGAAAATGTCTTTGTAAACTTGTCACACTATAAATGCACCCTGCCACCACCACTGATGGTGCTGAAGCGCCATAGTTTTGCATCTACCAGCCTCTCAGCCCATACTACAAACAACTTCTACTTCTCTGCTTTCCAAATTGTTATTATTTATATTTAAATATAAATAATATCAAAGTATTATATAAAATGAAAGTGTATGGTTTCAAAATGAATTACTTCTGTACACTCTAGATTAATTATCTCCCACTCTTTAACCACGTTTCACCTTAAGACTACATTTGGTCTTGATTCCCTATATGTAACACCAAAGGATAGAAAAGTCTCAAATATGGTGCACTTTTTCTCCCAGTGTTACATTTACTCTCTGTAACACTTTTCCTAGAGGAAAAATTCAAGAACTTAATTCAGATGAAGTTTATATTGAGTTTTTTTTCTAAATAGCAGTTGTGTATATGTCTTTTTTTTACATATGTAATTTTATATAGATGTACATATACACAGTTTATATATATGTGAAAGTGTAACACACAGAGAGAAACGGGTAGAGACTCAATTCAACCATGAAATACAGTATGGATCACAAACCTGTGGCAGCTTTAGTTTAAGTTTGAATTCCAAACAATCTTTTAGCAAAAATGGAAGTGCATAGAATTGGAGACAACCTTTTGACATGGATAGGGAATTGGTTAGGAGGTAGGAGACAGGAGAATGGGGATAATGGGTATGTACTCCATTTGTGGTGCCTCCCAGGAATCTATACTGGGGCCTCAGATTTTCATTATATTTATTAATGACTTAGATGAAGGAATAGAGAGTTGTATATCCAAATTTGCTGATGACACTAAGTGGCACAGTAAGTAGTGTAGATGGGAGAAGAAAGTTGCAAAAGGACATTGATAGATTTAATAGTGGGCAAAACTGGCAGATGGAGTACAATGTGGGGAAGTGTGAGGTCATCACTTTGGACCTATGGAAGGGTATTTTCTAAATGATGAGAAGTTAGGAACTGTGGAGGAGCACAGAGATTTAAGGGGTCCATGTACAGAAATCACTAAAAGCAGGTACAAAAAAAACACTAATGGAATGTTGGCTTTCATCTCAAGGGGTCTGGAATACAAAGGGGTTGATGCTGTGTTACAGTTGTAAAAAGCTCTGGTTAGACTGCACCTCGAGTACTTCAGTTCTGGGAACCGCAGGTCAGGAAGATTATATTGGCACAAAAGCAAAATACTGCGGATGCTGGAATCTGAAATAACAACAGAAAATGCTGGAAATCTCAGCGGGTCAGGCAGCATCTGTGGAGAGGGAAACAGAGTTAACGTTCGTGTCGATGACCCTTCGTCAGAACTGGCAAATGTTCAAAAAGAGCACATTCTTAAGAAACACTGAAAGGGGAAGAAAGAACAAAAAGGAAGGTCTGTGCTCGGGTGAAAGGCAGGAGAGATTAGAGAGACAAAAGGGATGATGGGCTGAATTGAAATGTTAATGACAGAAGTTAGAAAAAGGTTCATCTGGATAGGGTGTGAATGATGGAATAATGACCAGCTGCCATTTGGAGACAAAGAGAAAAAGAAACATAAGATGGGATGAGGGGGGAGGGAGCCAAAGAAGGCCAGAGGTTATGGTCTGAAATTTGTTAAATTTGATGTTGAGTCCAGAAGGTGTAAAGCGCCTAAACGAAAGATGAGGTGCTGTTCCTCGAACTTGCGTTGAGCTTCATTCGAACGGTGCAGGAGTCCGAGGACGGAGAGGTCAGAGTGGGAGTGGAGGGGAGAATTAAAGTGACAGGCAACCGGAAGCTCATTTATGGGCTGAATGGAGGTATTCCTCAAAACGGTCACCCAATCTACACTTTGTCTTCCCAATGTAAAGGAGACCACATAGTGAGCAGCGAATACAGTATACTAAATTGAAAAAAAGTACAAGTAAATCGCTGTTTCACCTGGAAGGAGTATTTGGTGCCCTGGATAGTGAGAAGGGAGGAGGCAAAAGGGCAGGTGTTGCATCTCCTGCACTTGCATGGGAAGGTGCCGTGGAAAGGGGAGGGGGTGCATGGGGTGACTGCGGAATGGACCAGGTGTCGAGGAGGGAGTGGTCCCTTCGGAATGCTGGGAGGGGAGGGGATCACGCTGGAGGTGGCAGAAATGGCCATATGATTATATTGGCCTTGGAGGGGGTGCATCGCTGATTCACCAGAATGATGCCAGGGCTAACAGGGTTAATTATGAGGACAGGTTACATAGACTAGGCTTGTATTCCCTTGAGTACAGAAGATTAAGGGGTGATCTAATTGAGATGTTTAAAATGATTAAATGATTTGATATGGTAGATGGAACAAAACTATTTCCTCTGGTGGGAGAGTCCAGAACAAGGGGGCATAACCTTAAAATTAGAGTAAGGCCATTCAGAGGTGATGTCAGGAAGCACCTCTTTACACAAATAGTAGTGGAAATCTGGAACTCTTCCCTCCCACTCCGCGCCCTCCTCCAAAAAAAAAAGCTGTTGAGGCTCGGTCAATTGAACATTTTAAAACTGAGATTGATAGATTTTTGTCAGGCAAGGATATTAAGGGATATGGAACCAAGGCGGGTAGATAGAGTTAATATCAGTCATGATCTAATTGAATGGTGGAACAGGCTCAAGGGGCTGAATGGCCTCCTTCTGTTCCTATGTTCCTATTTGATATTTTTCCAGTGGAAAAGTGAGATTGTGTCTGTGTTTTTGAAAATTATTTGAATACAAACTGAACAATGAATTTCAATAGGTCTTCAATTAAACAGAATATTGAACTCCTATCGTTGGATACGAGACAGTTCCTGCAGCTTCCTGAAGGCTGTAGTCCTGAGTCGCTCCAGATCTCATTGGAGGTGATAGGAATAGGAGAGACATGTGGAAAGAATGACTATGAGGGCTATATGGGGTAGAATGTACAGAAGAGACAGGAGCTGGAAATAAGGAAAGACTTACAGAAAGAGGGAGTGAAAGCAGTGGGAGTCAGAGACAAATGGAAATACAGAAACAACAATAAACCATATGTGAGCCATTCAAAGAGAGACAAAGAGTGGAAGGTAAGTAGGCAGAGGAGGAGTTGGAAGTGTTCAAGAGTAGGAGACAAAGACATGTACAGGAAGAGAAAGCTTTATAGTAAATGTTTATTAAATCTATATGCTGCTTCAGTTTTCCAATTGACAGGGTTAGAGAAATATACTGCAAGACAGTCTACATTGCAGAGTCAAGGTGATCTATTCTGACTTGAATGAATAGACTTGTTTCCCATGGGAGCAGAAACTCAGATAATATTGCATTATTACCTACTCTCTGCTCCAACCATTGTTTTCAGCAGCAACCATCACCACAAGAATTAACGGTGGGGCTGGAGCATGTTCTTATTTTGGGCACCCAGTAGAAAGCATTTCCAAGCAGAGTATAGCACAATCACATGCAGAGTGATGCTGCCTCTGCTCTATCCCAATGATGTGCTTTAATGCCAACCTCCGGACAGCACAAGCTCCACCAGTCTGAATGGTTCCATTTCGCGTAACCTCTGTGAATTAGAATGCTAGGTTGATCTGAATTGTAGACATTATTGATAGTTCACAAACGCATTTCACAATGTCTTTGCAGGTGGCTGAATCCAAGTCACAGGTGTCATGATAGCTTGCTAATTCAATATGGCACCCCGTCCCCATGATGGCTGGGTTGGAGATTTGGATGCACGTAGACAGGAAGCACAGTCCAAACACATTAGGCCAGAAGAAAGATGGAAACACTCTTAAAAGAAGTGCATCAGAACAAAGGTGTAAGAAGCATTAATAGCATTCGTAAAGTCTGAAGAGCAGCAGAGTAGAAGTGGCGTGCATCAGACATATAGGGGGTCAGATAGAAGTTGGGGAAAGGAAATGTGCAGGACAGAATTGTAAGAAGGGATAGAACAGGCTAGATGAATTTGTTCAGTGAAATTCCATGGATAAAATAATGTGTCCTTCCCAGGGTGTATGCACTGTAGCCCCTTTTTTCTCATCAGTTTTCTTCCTCCTGAAGGCATTGACTCTTACTGGGGAATGGTTCACAGATGCCCTCTTGTTCTTTGTCGAAATTCATGCGAGCTTTATCTGCAAGTAGCCACGCTTGATTCTGTCCACAATTCATATTCCCACTTCTAGCAGGAGTTGTGATCAGGAGCTGAACCCCTGGACAATTTTCCCTTTCCTAACTCAGGGTGCTGAGGCCAATTGTGGCCACACTATTAAACAAAAAGCAAAAAACTACAATTGCTGGAAATCTGAAACAAAAACAGAAGAACCCAGAAACACAGCTGGTCAGTTAGTAGCTGCGGAGGGAACAAGTAACAAAATGTTTGCTGCAGTGGCTGAGATTAGCTAGCTCAGCGCAGCACAAGCCTAGTCTTATAGCTCAGTTACTGGATAAACTTGCTGAACCATTGGAGGGCATATTTGAACTGTAGCTTTAATTGTGAAAAGAACGATATTTGCTCATTATTTGGCAGGTAAGACAGGCACATCAAAAGGGCACATTAAAATAAATAGGTTAATACCTTCAATAAAATAGATAACTAAGGTCTGCTAATCTTCGCACAGTGCAATTACAAGGCATATGAAAAATCTTCAAAGGATAAATAAAGGGATTATCTCCATTAAAGTCATTTTTTTTTAAACTCTAATAATTATTGTGCTTTTTGGGGCAGATTTTGAGTTTTGTAAACAGTGCCTTGATGACATCATTGGAGGAATGGGTTGGAAAAGTGATTGAACTTAACATTCTCAGGAAGCTGCAAAGGACACTTGAAATTACGACTATAAACATGCTAATGATCACCGATATTAATTCACCTCCCTCACCGATTCAGGCTTAGAAACTCTTATGCAATTTCCCAATTATCTCATCAGTGTTTACCACATATTTTAAAACAAGAGATCAGTTAAAATAGGCAGAAAAATAAATTAATGTTCATCATAATTCCTTTTAAAAGTGAAATGATGACAAAACTCTTTATCAATTAATTATCTGATGAGGTTGTTCCTTCCCTCTCACTTTTTACAGGTTTGTTTGCTTAGATTTAAATTGTATAACTTTGTTCCTAACTGTACATTAAAACAGGTAGTCCATGGATGTTTTGAGCATTTTATATACCAGATATATGACCAGTTACGTTGCTTATGCATTTGCTAGTGAATAATTGTACTATACAATTTTCCTTAGATATAAATTTACTTCTTTTAAGACTTGATTCTTTTTTTAAAGGTGACGATGAACAAAGTGACTGGTTCTTTGAGGGGGAATCTGGTGGGGCATGTGGTATTGCAGGGATCATTCCCTGGTGGGAGCAAGAGGATGCCCTAGAACTGGAGAGGGAACTGCCAGATCCGGTATTTGAGAGCATCTTAACTGGCACCTTCCCTCTCATGTCACAAGCAGCCCAGAGAGGTCAGTACCATTCTTGCTTCCAATTGGAGGTGTGAGGCTATTAAATAATTTTACTTGTTCGCTTGACAGGAGAGTCACCAGTGGCCCTCACCTGAACTGTGAAGTGTTAGTCTGTCAATTTTAGGATATTGGAAATGTGTTAACTTGGGACTTTTTTTCCTTTTCATGCCTTTGCCAAGTGTATAATTCCTCTAGGAAGAAAATGGATTGAGTAGATCTGCTAGAATCAATAGAAGGAAGCAAGATAAAACATGGTTTATATACAAAGAGGAAAGGAAGATGCTTTCTTACCATATTTCAAACCTTGCATATTGTTGTTTAATACTAATTGTATATTTTGTTGAAATACTTAATTGCTGTTTTGTTCATTTTACAAATCTATGAGATTATATTATCAAAACATGTTTTCTGCTTTTATGTGCTGCCTAATTTCATTTAAACACTTTTTGTGTGCCTAAACCCGTTTTTGTACATAAGTTCTTATACTTGCTGCATAACAATTAGCCTTTTGACTATACAACTTTTTGTAGTTTTTCAACCTGTAGTAGAATTCTGCTGTATGTAATAGGATGAATTAATATAATTGCTGTGACTAAACTGACATATAAAGAAATAGCTTGCATTTATACAGTGCCTTTGACAATCTCAGGACATCCCAAAGTGCTTTACAGCCAGTGAGGTACTTTTGAAGTGTAGTCACTGTTGTAATGTAGGAAATGTGGCAACCAATATGTGCACAGCAAGGTCCCACAAACAGCAATGGCCCCAACCTGCTGCTGATGTTCCCTCGCAGGATGGGGCCTCCACGCTGCCCATGATCATCGCTCGCCACTCCTTTTATGGCCCCGACCTGCCGCTGATGTTCCCTCGCAGGTCGGGGCCTAGGGGAGGCGAGAGTTCGGGGCCAGGTGCTCAGGGGCAGCACGGACCAGCCCACACTGCGATATGTCTGCGCACTAGGTCCGTGCAGCAGAGCTGGTCTCCAGTTGTCTTGGTAATCCTTGTCACTGGACCAAGACCTAGCTCTGTCAAGCCCATGTGGTGGCTGGTGTGCAACGGCCACCACACATTAAAAAAATACACGCACAGGCATCTTCCACCCTTCAGGATGTAGTTTGGGTCCTTCATTGAAACACCTGTGAACTTGTCCTTTTTTTGGAGTGGAAGCAAGTCACCCTCATTTCGAGGGACCGCCTATGATGACAAACAGCAATGTAATAATGACCAGATAATCTGTTTTTAGTGATGTTGATTGAGGGACAAATATTGGCCAGGACAATGCCAGGGAGAACTCCCCTGCTCGTCTTCAAAATACTGCCATGGGATCTTTTACGCCCATCTGAGGGGACGTTTGTTTGAAAGACGCCTCCTCTGTCAGTATAGCACTTTGTCAATACTGCACTGGAGTGCCAGCCTAGAATATTGTGCACAACTCTCTGGAGTGGCTTGAATCCACAACCTTTTGGCTTAGAGGTGAGAGTGCTACCCACTGAGCCACAGCTGACAGGTTATATACAGATAGACTTGCATATATTACGGGCAATGGCTAAATTTACATGATGAGGCTATTAGCCAATTCCTAATCTGGTAGAATGTATAATTTTGCATAAAATCTGTAAATCTTCAAATGGGGCAAATTTGCAGAGTAAAATACAGAAAAGAGTTGCGATGTTTAAATTTTGGAAAATAGTGAAGAGCAAATTGAGTCTAGGTAAAAAATGTGCTCTCAAGTATTTAATCAAAATCTATATTTCTATCAAACAGCCAGCCACAAAAATAATTCTGAATCTTATGTTCAAATTTGTAGTCTATGCAAAACATTTCTTAATTTGGTTTTCTCTGAATACATTTTTAAATTATTTTTGATGCATTTGATTTTGGTGCCAAAATGTGACGACAGTTCTCAAAGGGTTAGTAAGTTTTCTTCTTCTGCCAAATCAAGACATTACTATTGATTATAAAAATTAACAATTATACTTGCCAATTAGCTTTTGCCTGACTGGAGGTGTTTTAAAGGGTTGAGGTCAGAGTGCACCCCATGCCCCTTTTAACTGAAATAGCTGTCAAATAGGTCATATCAAAATCTCTTAAACTACTCCTTGTTTGATAGGTTTTCAAGCGAGACTCACACGACTGTCTGGAATGGCAAATAGAAATGGCAGAAAGGAACCCAGGAAGCTTTCCACAAAGGTAAGCACATTTATTCTTTCTCTTTGTCCTGTATAGCTGTTATGATAGTTTAGATTAGTACCTTACTGAAGTTGGGTGGTGGAGATGTTATAAAGACCTTGGCCTGTGACCTCTGCCCTTTTTGGTCATGGTTCAGATGGCCATCTATCACTTGATCCCTATCCCACCTCCTTTCTGTCTCGCTTCATTGCAAACCTGAGCATAGCTGGGATTTGTAGCCTATTTTCCAGTCTTATTGCAATCTCAGTGTGGTGTTTTATAGGAGCCATTACAACTGATGGATTAGTTTTCATGGTATTTATGACATATGACGTACCCATGGTGTTACCAGCAAAGGGCATGAAGAGAGGGAAAAATACTACTGATTCCTCCTCCAAAACTGAAAGGTGTTGAGCTTTAAAACAGGTTATGAGAAGTGTGCATATATACAGTGCTGAGCTTATCTTTTTTGGTCACTGGCAATCTATTCTAAAATTGTTCTAAGAGGCAGAGAAACTGGCTGCTATTGTGATCTGTTGTTGGTGAGAGAAGATAGTTAGCTGACTGTTATGGTGTGATTGAACTATGTCAGATGTCTTTAATTCAAAATTAATCATTTAAAATTATTAGCTTCAGATGCAAATTCTGTTGAAATTAAGAGCAGAAGCATAGGGTTAAAAGGAATACCAATTTTAAGTAATATATACTATGTTTAAAAAAAAATGTAGTGTGTTTTTTATCTTTGTGTAATACTAGCAGGGTGCAAAAGTAAAATATCACATTCCAACTATTGTCTTTTTTGAACATTTCACTAAATAATATGGATTTAGTAGTATTTTTCTTGTTTTGACATGCTTTCATGGCCACACACACTAAAGCATTTTGATTACTTCAGTAGAAAATATTCTCGGAAACATTACCAGTTGTTGGATGTATTCAAGGCTTTGATTAATTACAACATTTTTACCAAAAAATTCATAAAATGAATGGATATCTGGCAGTGCATATTAAGTGTCACAGAAGCTTTCTCAATTATCTCTTATTCCTTTGCCCTAATGTATTAAATTTTATTTTGATTGTTTTAATTATAGAGCACATTTAGTCATGGGAAACAATGATGCACACATTTCAGAAAACTGTTTGAAGCTAAATTTAGCTAATTTAGCTTCAATTCTATTTACTTTAGAATGAGAAAAAAGCCTAAATATTCTATTCTTGCTTTATTTGGTTGGAAGAATGAAATGACACTTTAAGCCTCACAGAATTAAAACAGAAAATTGTCCAACTGTATCAGTAAATGGATTTGAGATTATGGGTATGAGTAGGGCATCTAGCGCCAAAGTCTTGTCACAGAATTAGATGTCAAAAATCTTCTTCAGTTTTAGATATATAGTTCACAGCCGCTGGGTATGATTAATACATACAGTCTAAATCATTGAAAGTTCCTCTGTTCTTTTCGTAAAATACAATAGAGCACAAATCACTTAAACCATGGGAGGATAACAATTGGAAAATAATGCATCTTCCCTACCAATGAATTGTCAGTTATATCTAATTTAACCAAAATCAATTCATCTTTCTTGCATTAGATGAAACTACTTGCAATAAATCTTTACCTAATGTTTGATCCATTTTTTTGATACATCTACAACACTTTATTTTCAAGCCTGCAATCCTGCATTTTAAATCTATGGAAATACATAGAAGTCTTGTTTTTTTTCCCTTCCATCAGAAGCTAACATTAGTCTGCAAGCCAGCAGTTATTTAGCATTTTATTTTCCCCTCTTTGTCCTGCTTTTATCTTTTGTCTCCGTGGGTAGCACACTCACCTCTGAGTCGGAAGGTTGTGGGTTCAAGGGCTGACACTCCAGTGCAGTGCTGAGGGAGTGCTGCACTGTCGGAGGTGCCGTCTTTCGGATGAGACGTTAAACTGAGGCCCCGTCTGCTCACACAGGTGGATGTAAAAGATCCCATGGCACTATTTCGAAGAGGAGCAGAGCAGTTATCCCTGGTATCCTGGTCAATATTTATCCTTCAATCAACATAACAAAAACAGAACATCTGGTCCTTATCACATTGCTGTTTGTGGGAGGTTGCTGTGCGCAAATTCGCTGCCGCGCTTCCCACATTACAACAGTGACTACACTCCCAAAGCACTTCATTGGCTGTAAAGCGCTTTGAGACGTCCGGTGGTCATGAAAGGCGCTATACAAATGCAAGTCTTTCATTTTTCATCCCTTTGTTTCTGTTTTTAACTTTCTTGCATCTATCCTTCACCATTTTTTCTCTCTGCTTTTTTTCTATTTTCTTTATTTTTTTCTTTCTAGTGTCTTCCTGTGATTTCTCTTTGTCTTGTAATCTAGTTTTCTTTAATTTTTTTTCCTTACCTGCTATATTCCCACAGGAGCTGTCTGCTATCCGATGCTCAGGAGGGTGAGATTAACTGGGTTGTGTATAACTGCTGTCATTGTTGCTTCATTGGTCAATAAGTGGCTGGTCGATAGTGATTTGAGGTGACTATAGCAGTTAACAGTTATTAGCTGATTGACCAAACTTACTTCCAAGTTACAGCATAAAACCTTGAGTCATTAGAGTTGCTGAGATCATTACTGTAACTGTTTTATTGGGAGGCATGTCCTGTACCACTTGAGCTATCAAGCTGTTAGAGTATGACTTTTACTGTTTTGCTATTCTCTTTTTCTGCACTTTCTTCTTTTTTACAGATTTGTTCTTCCTTTTTTATCTTGTTTTCTTATATCGTTTCTGAATTTCTTTCCTTTAAAATATGATTCTGGTGGGATTTAAATTTGTGTCCTGATAGTTGCACAATAGTCCAAACTGAGTGAAAATAGATTTCAAGTTCTGAACACACAGTTTATCTACAAGTCAGCTGTAATTTTCTTTTAAAAAACACCCTAAGGTTTCTGTTCCAGCATCCCCTTTAAAATTGTAACATTTAGTTTATATTGCCTTTCCTCATTCTTCCTACCAAAATGTATCACTTCACACTTCTCTGCATTAAATTTAATCTGTCATGTATCTGTCCATTTCACTTGTCTGTCTATGTCCTCTTGAAGTCTGTTACTATCCTCCTCATTGTTTACTACATTTCCGAGTTTCATGTCATATACACTTTATATGCAAGTCCAGGTCATTAATAGAGTATTCATTTATTATATCAGTAAATGGATTTGAGCCTATTATGTAGTACCTTGTCAAACACTTTTAGAATGTCTACATAAGAGCATAATAAATAGGAGCAGGAGTAGGTCATTTGGCCTCTCGAGCCTGCTCCGCCATTCAATAAGATTATGGCTGATCTGATCCTGACCTGAACTCCACTTCCCCGCCTGCTCCCCATAACCCTTGACTCCCTTATCATTCAAAAAATCTCCACCTTAAATATATTCAAAGACCCAACCTCCACAGCTCTCTGGGGTAGGGAATTCCAAAGATTCACGAATCTCCGAGAGAAGAAATTCTTCCTCATTTCTGTTTTAAATGGACGACCCCTTATTCTGAAACTATGCCCCCTAGTTCTAGATTCCTCCATGAGGGGAAACATCCTCTCTGCATCTACCCTGTCAAGCCCCCTCAGAATCGTGTATGTTTCAATAAGATCACCTCTCATTCTTCTAAACTTCACTGAGTATAGGCCCAACCTGCTCAACCTTTCTTCATATGAAAACCCCTTTATCTCAGGAATCAACCTCGTGAACCTTCACTGAACTGCCTCCAATAGAAGTATATCCTTCCTTAAATAAGGAGACCAAAACTGTACGTAGTACTCCAGGTGTGGTCTTACCAATGCCCTGTACAGTTGGAGCAGGACTTCCTGACTTTTATACTCCATCCCCCGTGCAATAAAGGCCAACAGTCCATTTGCCTTCCTGATTACTTGCTGTACCAGCATACATTTCATGTATAAGAACCCCTAGATCCCTCTGTACTACAGCATTTTGTAATCACTCCCCATTTAAATAATAATTTGCTTTTTTATTTTTCCTACCAAGCGGATAACCTCACATTTTCCCACATTATAGTCCATCTGCCAAATGTTTGCCCACTCACTGAGTCTATCTATATCCCTTTGTAGATTATTTGCATCCTCCTCACAACTTGCTTTTCCACCTATCTTTGTATCATCAGCAAATTTGGCAACGTTACACTTGGCCCTTTCATCCAAGTCATTAATATAAATTGTAAATAGTTGAGGCCCCAGCACTTATCCCTGTAGCACCCCACTAGTTACAGTTTGCCAACCAGAAAATGACCATTTATCCCGACTCTCTGTTTTCTGTTAGTTAGTCAATCCTCTATCCACGCTAATATATTACCCCCAACCCCGTGAGCTCTTATCTTGTGCAGTAACCTTTTGTGTGGCACCTTAGCGAATGCTTTCTGGAAATCCAAAAGCACAACATCAACTGGTTCCCCTTTATCCATTCTACTCGTTACATCTTCAAAGAACTCCAGCAAATTTGTCAAACATGATTTCCCTTTCATAAAACCATGCTGACTCTGCTTGTCTGCATTTTGATTTTCTGAATGTCCTGCTACTACTTTCTTAATGATGGACTCCAGCATTTTCCCAATGGCAGATGTTAGGCTAACTGGTCTATAGTTTCCTGCTTTGTGTCTCCCTTCTTAAATAGGGATGTCACATTTGCGGTTTTCCAGTCTGCTGGGACCTCTCCAGAATTCAGGGAATTTTGGTAGATTACAACCAATGCATCCACTATCTGCAGCCACTTCTGTTAAGACCCTAGGATGCATGCCATCAGGTCCAGGGGACTTGTCCATCTTTAGTCCCTTTAGTTTGCCTAGTACTTTATCTCTAGTGATAGCGATTTGTTTTAAGTTCCCCCCGCCAATAGCTCCTTGATTATCAATTATTGGGATGTTTTTAGTGTCCTCTACAGTGAAGATTGATACAAAATATTTGTTCAAAGTCTCTGCCCTTTCCCTGTTTCCCATTATTACATACACATCAACTGCACTACTCTCATCAATCCTCCCGTTACTTCATCAAAGAACTTAATGAAGTTAGTTAAACACGATTTGCCTTTACTGACTTTCATTAATAAGCTCATACTTTTCCAAGTGCCAATTAATTTTGTCCTGGATTATTGTCTCAGTTTCCCCATCACCGATGTTAGGCTGACTGACCTGTAGTTGCTGGGTTTATTTCTTTCCCCTTTTCTCAACAGGGTTGTAACATTTGCAATCCTCCAATCCTCTGGCATCACCTCATATCTAAGGAGATTGAAAGATTGTGGCCAGAGCCTCCGCAATTTCCACCCTTTCTTCCCTCCGTAAACTAGGATGCATCCCATCCGACTGAATGACGTTTCTACTTTGAGTAATGCCAACCTTTTAAGTATCTCCTCTTTATCTATTTTTATCCAACCCAATGTCGCTACTACCTCCTCCTTTACTGCTACATTGGCAACATCCTCTTCTCTAATGAAGACAAATGCAAAGTACACAATTAGTACCTCAGCCACGCCCTCTACCTCTAAAGACGATCTCTTGTTTGGTACCTAATCGGCCCCACCCTTTGACTACCCATTTGCAATATTTTTTTTATTCATTCGCGGGATGTGGGCTTTGCTGGCAAGGCAACATTTGTTATCTATCCCTAATTGCCCTCGAGAAGGTGGTGGTGATGAGCCGCCTTCTTGAACCGCTGAAGACCATGTGATGAAGGTACTCCTACAGTGCGGTTAGGTAGGGAGTTCCAGGATTTCCACCCAGTGATAATGAAGGAACGGTAATATATTTCCAAGTCAGGATGATATGTGACTTGGAGGGAAACTTGGAGAAGGTGGTGTTTCCATGCGCATGCTGCCATTGTCCCTCTAAGTGGTAGAGTTCACGGGTTTGGGAGATGCTGACGAAGAAGCCTTGGTGAGTTGCTGCAGTGCATCTTGTAAATGATACACACTACAGCCACAGTGTGCCGGTGGTGGAGGGAGTGAACGTTTAAGGTGATGGATGGGGTGCCAATCAAGCGGGCTGCTTTGTCCTGGATGGTGTCGAGCTTCTTGATTGTTGTTGGAGCTGCAATGATCCAAACAAGTGGAGAGTATTCCAATACACAGAAAATGCACAGATGAAGGGGCATCGACCTGAAACCTTAACTCTGTTTCTCTCACAGATGCTGCCTGACCCGCTGAGATTGCCAGCATTTTCTATTTTTATTTCAGATTCCAGCATCCACAGAATTTGCTTTTGTATCCCATTATGCCCCTGACTTGTGCCTTGTAGATGATGGAAAGGCTTTGGAGAGTCAGGAGATGAGACACTCAGAACTACTTACATGCTAAACAGTAGAAACAGTATGCTATAGGCAGAGCTAAGTGATCCCACAACCAATGGATCAGATCTAGGTTCTGCAGTCCAGCCACTTTCAATCGTGAATGGTGGTGGACAATTAAACAACTTGAGGGAGGAGGAGACTCCATGAACATCCCCATGCTCGTTCACCAGGTTGGTACATCATTTTTAGGTATGTTTGTTCTGCTCCTGGCATGCTCTTGTACATTCCTCATTGAATCAGGGTTGGTCACCTGGCTTGCTGGTAATGGTGGAGTGAGGGATATGCCGGACCATGAGGTTACAGATTGTGGTGGAATACAATTCTGCTGCTGCTGATGGCCCAAAGTGCCTCATGCTTGCCCAGTTTTGAGCTGCCAGATCTTTTCTGAATCTATCTATTTAGCACTGTGGTAGTGCCACACAATGGAGACTGCCCTCGGTGTGAAGACGGACTTGGTCTCCACAAAGACTGTGTGGTGGTCACTGCTACCAATACTGTCTTGGACAGATGCATCTGCGACAGTTAGATTGAGGAGGATGACATCAAGTCAGTTTGTTCCTTGTGTTGGGTCTCTCAATATCTGCTGTAAAACCAGTCTGGCAGCTACGTCCTTCAGGACTCGGCCAGCTCGGTCAATAGTGGTGCTACTGAGTCACTCTTGCTGATTGATATTGAAGTCCCCCACCCAGGGTACATTATGTGCCCTTGCTGTCCTCAGTGCTTCTTCCAAGTGCTGTATGTTTTATATGTTTATAAAAGACTTTTGAATTCCCTTTTATGATAGCTGCTAATCTATTCTTGTACTCTCTCTCTCTTTGCCGCTCTTATTCGCTTATTTAGATCTCCTCTGTAATTTCTGTCTTCATCTGGTTCTCCACTGTATTATCAACCTTACATTCATCATAAGCCTCCTTTTTCTGTTTCATTTTAATCTCTATGGACTGGATTTTTCGGTGATGTGCGCTTCTGTTTTTGCCCCGGAGTGGCAGTAATCGTGGCGGTGAGCTCTTCTGGGTGGGCGGTTAGCTTCCAGCACCCTGTGGGGGTTTTCGGGACCGGTTTTGTGGGGGCATGGAACAGTACCGCCCAGAAGAGTTGAGCCGGTGTGCCTCGCCCCTGGTTGCAACATCGGTTCGCTTTGGGACTCCCGCCCGGCTCGCAGCGTGCCCTGCTGGGACCGTCTGTGAAAACGGGCAGTCCAACCTATATTCCAGCTGCAGTGAGGTAAGTAATGTTCACCTCAGGTAAGTGTGATTGTTTTCTCTTTTATTTGTTTTTGTGATTTATGTTGTGGTGGTGTGGGCTATGTATTGGGAATGTTTTGGGCGTTTTTTGTTCAAGTTTTTAATCCTTCTCCCAGGCCCCTCTCAGAGCACTCCCGGCTGGCTGTTTAGCTTGGGACCTTCGCATGCTCAGCTGGCCTAGCACCCTAAGTATATATATATATTCAAAAGGGAGTTAGATGAAGTCCTTACTACTCGGGGGATCAAGGGTTATGGCGAGAAAGCAGGAAGGGGGTACTGAAGTTTCATGTTCAGCCATGAACTCATTGAATGGCGGTGCAGGCTAGAAGGGCTGAATGGCCTGCTCCTGCACCTATTTTCTATGTTTCTATGTTTCTAAGAGAGGTGTACAATGTCTCCCTTAGCACTCCCCCTCCCCCCCCACACACACACACACACACTGGGCCCAGCTGCCCAATTTTGATGATTGAGGCACAAATTTTACCGCCCCGTAATCTGCAAAGCTGAAAATCCCACCCTATCTCTTTAGTCATCCAGGGAGCTGTAGCTTTGGATGTCCTTCCTTTCCCCTTGAGAATGTTGAAGGCCTCCCATTGTTGTTACTGTTTTGCCTACCAATTTCTAATTCCAATTCACCTGGGCCAGATCCCTTTTTAACTCACTGAAAGTAGCCCGCCTCCAGTTCAGAATTATGCTTGATTGTTCCTTGTCCTTTTCCAAAACTATTCTAATCCTGATATTATGATCAGTGTTCTCCAAATGCTCTCCCACTGAAACGTGTTCCACTTGCCCCATTTCATTCCCCAGAACTAGATCCAGCACTGCTTCCTTCCTCGGTGCTTGGAAACACGCTGATCAAGAAAGTTCTCTTGTACACATTCCAATAATTCCCCCCCTCTTTGCATTTTACACTGTTGCTCTCGCAATTTGATGTCCCCCATTATCACTACGCTATAGTGGAACAAGTATGAAGTAAAGAAAAAGCAGCAATAGCAAAAATAAGATTACATTGTTCTATTGTTATGCAATAATAAGCTACTTTGTTTCCTTGGAAATTTGGTGTTGAGTATTAAATGAGTAGATTCTTTGAAGAAAAGCTACAAATTTGGTAGCACTTTGTAAAAGTACATAATTAATCCCATGAGTGTTGAAGGATTCCAGCAAAAACAAACTAAATAATGTTTGATAGTTAATTATATTTTAAGGACACTGTCTGTTTCTGAAATTGAAGTACACTACAGACCCAACTTTGAAAGCAAGAGGAGATTCACTATTCAAAAGGGTTATTGCAAGTAATAAATTATGGATTGTGCAACAGCATCTATAGCTTTGACTAATAACTATGCAGTAGCTTGTTGATTCACTGATTGTTTGAATCCCTGATTTCTTTGGGATATCCACTTCTTCCCTTCAGCTTTGACTTTTCACCTTGGTTTAATAAAAATTTAATGTAAAAATGCAGGCTTTACTACTAAAAAAAATACAAACTTCCCACGGGGCAATTTCGCGTGGGGCAATTTCCCACGCAGGGCGGAAAGGGGTCGCCGCACAGGCGGCGCGGAAACCCGTTCTTGCCGCTCCCGGCCCGGGGGCAATTTCGGATGGGTCGGCCCATCCGTCTGCCCCCGGCCTATCCGCTTCATTACCACCTTAAGGAGGGGGGTAATTTCGGCCCATTGAGTTATCTCAATAATGCATAGAAATTGTAAATCCCAAAACAGTAGAATGCATTGGCTAAATGATATTTTTTACGAATAAATTCCTGACACCGCCTACCTTTCTTGAATTGACTGTGATTTGACCTTTTCATGACTCGGAATACTGCTTCCAAGTGTAAATTAATTTTTAATGCTCTATCCTGTTTAGGCACAATAGCAATTATGAATATTGTGTAAATAAATGCATTGGAATGTGTGAATGCTGTATATAACCACATTAGAAAGTGTGCATATTGATTAGTTCACACCTAAGATTATCAATTTTGTCTTGCACTAAAATTAAGCTAAACTGTTTCCTTTGCCATTTTAAAATACAGGCTTAATGTTTGATGTTTAATCTTGTATCACTTCTCCCTGTAAAACAGATGACTCTAAGCATAACATCTCAGTAGCCTTATTTCAGACAACTGAAGTATAATCATGTTTAACTCTATTGATGTCTGTTCAGCAAGATGCAAAAATGTGTGATTTTATTGCAAACGATTGAATGGACAAGCCTGCTAAATTTATCCTACCCTAAGGGATACCCTGACATCATGAATTTGTCGATGTCTTGTAAACAAATGTGTGATAGTGCTTTTCTGTTGAGAATGGACACATTGCACTGAAATGAAGTTGTAGAAAAGAGTTATAGCAGTTTTCCAGCATGTGGTAAATGGAGAAGTGATATATTGCCTATAAGTAAATTATTGAGTCAATAGCTACTGTGATATCAAAATGATTTATTTTAGGAGTTAAAAAATCATTTGTTTGGATTGATTAGTATTCATTAATTATGCTAATTATATAGTGAGAAAACAGATGTTTTATAGAGCTAAGACCAGGAATAAATTACAGGTCCTATTTGTTTAACTAAAAATAGCAACATTATATATTATTGAATGCTACTTTTTGAAATATTTGAAATTGCAAATATGGTTATGTTTTTGAGTGTATGATAATTTGAAATGCAGTGATCATTTCAAAATCTCAAATAGGAAAAATCCTGATTGGCTAGCTACCTAGCTGCATTGCTGGAAATCAGTTTGACAAATGGGAAACACTTTTTTAAAATTCCACATCTGGGCTCATAACATGCATACATGTAATATGCTTATTTTAGAAAGAATGGATTCAGTTGTGGAATGTCTTTTTGTATCACGCAGTTGACTAAGATTATCGAAAGCCACAGAAAATAATAATTACTAAAGAGCAAATGCTAATATTCTGTTATAAGTATTAATGGAAATGAAAAATAAACCTTATTTGAAATCCCAAAGTAGCAATATGTATTTAAAAATTATGTCTTTGGAAAGGGCATTTAAACTCCTGCAATTGGAGTCTAAAAGCAGATCTATTTTGAAAGGTACATACCGGAGGCTCTGGTTGATCTTGAGTGTATGACAGATTTCTGAAATATTAAATGGTACTATGGTCAATGCAATAAAACAAAAAATCTGAGGTGTAATATATCAAAAGAAAAGATCCATGCTTTTCCCACCTACTTCATGTGCAAAATAGTGTTTAAATTAGTACGTAATTCTGTTTTATTTTCTCTGTTGGTGTGTAGCCAATTTGATTTGAATGTGTGAACTAGTGAGAGTGGCAGAGTGCATTGATGATGTGGTGTGCTGAACATTAGCCCACATTTGTGTCAGATCGTTATCTTAGTTGTGCCATCAGAATAAGATGGCAGTAGAGGCCAGTAATTTCCCACAAGGAGGGAAAAAAATTAGAGGCCAAATCACATTGGCTGCTTTTGCACATACCTTAGTGACTGACTCAGATTTGACAGTTGTGAACTGCTCCGTCAGGGACTGCAGTTGTGTGATGATTCTTGCATCACTGAAGAGCAGAAGCTACTTTTGAGTAATACAAGGGCCCAAAATTATGTTCATTTAGAGGACCCAAATTTCCCCAACCCCTTTTTCCAGTGCACTCTCCCGAGATGCACCGACTTTGTGCGCTCAAAACGGCGCCAAAAAACGTACTAAAAATTCTGGCCGCCCTGCTGTGTGTCCCAGGTCCTGGCGCGGCGTTTCTCGTGGAGTGGGGGGCAGCGCTACAGCCCTGCGCCGAAAATAGTGCCGGCAGCTGTCCGCGTGCACAGTAGAGCGCTCGCGCATGCGCAGTAGCTCCTCCCATGATTGTGATGATGATGCCTGCAGCGTGGGACCCAACGCGTCCCGCCCCTCATCCCGGGCCGAGTGGCCTGCCACACAGGCCGGCTGCTGCCTTCCCGTGCTGAGGGCTACAAGAAACAGGTTGGTGGGGGGAGGGGAGAAAGATTTTTAAAGATTTTCCAGTACTTTAATATCTAGTTATCTTTACTAAAAATTCCCTATCTGCAGTATCTTACAGCTAACCCACTACTGCATAGAATTCTAAAATATTACTATCAGAGTCACACTACGCAATGCTGAACACCAAAATTTAAGTTTACATTTTGACATGCTATTTTTGTAAGTCTAACGTTTTAAATTTCTAAACCTAGTCAGGGCAATTCTTTGGTGCTGCAGAAGTCAAAATCCAATGTGGTGTGATGCTGCACAGGAATCCATTAGGCGAGAACGTTGGTGCTCTTGATCTATTATTTACAAAGAAAACCCTCCCCTTGCTTAACTGGCCCCGATACTTCAGCCTTCATTACAAGATCATTTTTATTCTTGTAAAAACCCCATACTTAGTTTAATCAGGCTGATAGCACCTACACTCTGCCCAGTCTTGCTGCTCGGGATTTAAAAAAACTCTAGCATTCCTAGCATAACACTGTTATTTGAAGGCTACCTGCGCTGATTTCTCAACTCTCCGCAAGGGTTTTCTGTGCGGCCACAAGTGGCCACATATGCTGGCCTAAGTTAGTTTAGAGCAACTATTAACTGTCCAAACTGGCTTAAATGGCCCAAACAGGCGTAGGTGGCTGGTAACGCCCCCTTTTGGAAAAAAAAATAAACTTAAAAAAAATCCTAACTAACTAACTCACTTACACTGGTGCAAATTAAATGTGCAGAATGGGCATTTTTAAGATGCTCCAGAAAAATCAAGTTGCTCCAAAAAAAAATGGAGCAACTCCTGGCCAAATTTGGGCCCTCTGAGAGATTGGAGTTGTGAAGTGTTTAGGCATGTAAAAATATAGGAGCCTCAAGTATTAAACCTACAGTACAGTGCTGGATTTTGTTTTCTGCTTCCACATACCTTCCATTAACTCTGTAGGAAATGGTTGTTGAATGAAAATAAAATACTTATGAAGTTAAATGTTAAACTTGAGAGAGAAATTCCCCAGTGTTCTTTTGAATACACCAAAACAATAACAGTAATATACTACACATGATTATTTGTGTTTGTGAAATAATTTTCATTTTTCATAGTTATGACAGTGGAATTGGAATTGTGAACAAATAGTAATGTGTGAAACCAGCT
The DNA here is from genome assembly GCF_044704955.1 of Pristiophorus japonicus. Taxonomy (NCBI): domain Eukaryota; kingdom Metazoa; phylum Chordata; class Chondrichthyes; family Pristiophoridae; genus Pristiophorus; species Pristiophorus japonicus. The sequence goes on from NC_091985.1 coordinate 70,312,492, forward strand.
CACATCTGTACAGCAATGTAGTGTGCATTTAAAATGAGTATTCACATCTAAATGTAATTTAAATTTTACATAATATATGGCATAAACAAAATGCACAATGTAGACACTGGAGGCAATTTATATCCAATGCTTAGTGCTGATCATAAGTCATTTGTAAATTATTTGGGCAGTCTACTTTGTAGGGCGTAAACTGTGTCCTGTGCATCTTGATCGCATGCACCTAGTATTGCACAATTTGGTCTAGATTTTCTAGCAAATTTGATGGTGATTAATTTTGTATAAGCAGAGAGGTTAAACTACATTTTCCAACTTTACTTTTGTTTGTTTATTTATAGCAACAAACACAATGACCAGTTGCAGTAAGCTGGGTGCAGAAGCAGATATTGTTTATGAAGCAGCAAAAAAATATGTATTTATGTTACCGTTCCTATTAAACAGTAGGGAAAGAAGGAAAATACATTAATCTGAGGATTGGACAGTTATTTATGTTGATAAACATTACATGATTGGTGCTGGAGTGTGAGACAAAAAAGTCATTAAATTAAAGTAATTAACAAGACACCATCAGCCTTTCCATCACTGCACCACCTTTGGATAGCACCCTCTCTATGTCTTAGCACCTCATCACTATGCAGAGGCAGCTGTGTATGTGAGCCTGACCAGGAGTCAAGGGCAGCTTGCAGGATCAAGCACACCTTTAACACATAATCCCTCTCTTTTAATTTGAAAGCTCCCAGATATTGCTGTTTACATTCATATTAGTTGCAAAGAAGATTACTTGTCATGATCCTGTGCAAGTGGAAAAGGTGTCCTGTGGGTCTGCCTGCTAAAGGTTTGTGCAAGTAGAAATGCAAACAATAAAATAAACCAACCTTCTGCACCGTTGTGGTCACAACACTTTGAATCATGACAACAAGATCTTTCACACCCATGGAGAAAACATAGATGTATCTCTCAGCCTTCAGGATGCCCACCGGTTTATTTGTAGACTTAACATTCAGCTTTGTCACAACAAATATATTTTATCCTAACTGACTCACGAGAAGAAGTGAATTGAGGTTCAAGCAATATTCAAACTTAGAGATAACCTAATATATATTACACCGGAGACAATTTATGCTGTGTTCAGGCTGAGCAGGGATTACAGGATGGGGTATGAATAATATCCTACCTGTTCTACTTAACCTCTTCACTAACAAACACATTTAAGATATTGAATTAAATGCTTTCTAACATATTCATTGGATTTGTATCTACTTATGTTGATGATCAGAAATATTTTAATCTGGACAATGTTTATTGCATTATGTGAATGTGGAAGAAGGGCCAACCCAGTTAACAGAAAAAAGTATGAGTCCAAAATATAAACAGCTTCATAAAAACAATTTGAAGATCCATTATAACTATAAATATAGTGAAGCCATTTAATGCCTATTGGCCTTTGAGAGCTTTCTGTATATGTCTACTTCAGCACACTGAACAGACTGCCATTTTTAAGGGATGCAGTTTCCCCAGACTATTTTGGCTATACCTTGTAGATTTGTGTCACTGAGAAGAACCACCACCTCCATAAAATAGGTTATTAAATAAGTGCCTTTTGTTTTGCAGTAATGTAGACACAGTTGCAAAGTGCATGTTAAAAAAATAAATAACTTGCATTTATATAGTACTTTTTATAACTTTAAGATATCCCAAAGCACTTTACAGCCAATGAAGTACTTTTACATAAGAACATAAGAAATAGGAGCAGGCCAGGCCATTTGGCCCATCGAGCCTGCTCTGCCATTCAATAAGATCATGGCTGATCTGATCATGGACTCAGTTCCACTTCCCTGCCCGCTCCCCATAACCCTTTACTCCTTTATCGCTCAAAAATATGTCTATTTCCGCCTTAAATATATTCAATGACCCAGCCTCCACAGCTCCCTGGGGCAGAGAATTCCATAGATTTACAATCCTCTGAGAGAAGTGTAGTCACTGTTGCAATGCAGGGAAACGTGGCAGCTAACTTGTGCACAGCAAGGGCCTATAAAGTGAATTGATACAAAAGACCCAACAATCTGTTTGGTAATGTTAATTAAGGGATAAATGTTGTCCAGGATACTGGAAAAACTCCTCTGCTCTTTTAAAAGTGCCTTAGAATCTTTTATGTCCGCCTGAGATTATTAGTATAGACTTGTATATGCTTCTTTCTAATTAGCACAGAATAAACAAATATAAATGTCCTTTTTAAGGTCTACAGTTACTTTTATACTTAAATATTTTTAAAACTGGTATTTTTGTAAGTTAAGGAAACTATAATGAACCTACAGAGCATGCTGTATAATCCATGGCCACTTTTTTCGAATCATAGAAGCAGAGTAGTGTTTTACAAATCTAACATTAAGAATGGTTTAAGGTTAAGTTTTAATGACCAGAATATTGATTTCTGAAGTTTTTCCATCATTTTTAAAATCTGATTTGTCAGTCACCTCGTTTACAACTTATAGTATTTTCATTAATGTGACATAAATCCTAATGTGATGAAACCAATTTGAAAAAATTAATTGCTCTATGACTTGTATGGTATGTATGGGAGATCAGTTGCACATTTTAGTACTGGGACTGATTGTGTTTGCTATGTTGGGTCAATCTCTTGGACTGGGTGTTGAAATGTTAATTGAAAAATGGTCACTTACTCCCTAACGACTAGTTTTAAGTTATCTTAAGTGCATAGTTCATCCACATTCTGTCTACTGATTCTTTTATGTCTTTATAGAACAGTTATCATGTCCTACAAACCAGAAAATACTTCAGTATTCAGAATGCGTTGAGAAATTAAAAAATATATATTTTAATACATAAATATATTAACAAAGAAATATAAAATTTTTCTAGGCTGCCATGGAATATTGCTCTTCAGCAAATGTTTATTTGTCGGAACATATATACTGTAAATTTTTATGCATTGTTTTATTGTATATATTTGTTCATTATTTCTTTGCTGCAAAATTTCAGTTACAACAGATTCTGCAGTTTCTGTTATGTACACACTTGTTTTACAAAGTTTTGCCGAAGTACATTGGACTGTCAACTAAATATGTTCTGTGTAGATCATGCTCTTAGCAGATTTTTATCTGTTTAACATTTTCTTGTAGAAAACCTACACAGAATCAAAAATCTAGATATAATGACCTAGGCTTTCTATCTGGGATAGCCTGCTGCAGCAGGAGAAATGTCCAGCAAGCTGCCTGAATAAAATATATTTTTTTTCCTTTTGAAAAGTTTAACTTTTATTAAAGGAGCCTGTGCATGTCAGAACACTAAAACCTTTTGCACTGGCCCAATTTCAGTTTCTGTCTCAGAGCCCCTCCTGACGATCTCTGACCACTGGCGTGGTGGGTAGCCTTTATGTCCAGCATTTCAAGAATGCAAATGGTGGGCAGCATGGCGGAGGGTATGCTTTCCTCATTTGTACCTCTTTACCTTGCCCCCACCCACATATAGGCCCGTTCGCACAAAGGGAACACAACAGGGGAGAGATGGAATGCTTACTCCGATGTTTGTAACATATTTTCTTACAGTGCACTGCAGTATGTGCTTCACACATTTTGCAACATGTATTGAGGGTATATATTTTTTTAATGATCAAACTTCTTCCCAGCAATTTTATCTATCATTAGTACTGTAACCGGTAATGCCTCAACATGGTCATATATATGTGAACATTCAATGAATTAAGGGGAGGTCGACGATTGGGGCTGGCTGCGGAGGTGCTGAAGGCTTCCATTGAGAGGCCTGCGGGGAGCACTCTTGCATTCTGGCCTATAAGAAGTGCTGAAAGAAGCACTTACCTTGAGGAGCCGGCAGTTCCTACTTCCGTTTCACTGCCAAGTTTTTTGACCCTTGGGAAACCTGTGCAATAGCAGTAAATCTCAAATCGGGCTTCCAATTGCACTGTGGGAGCCCGATGTTCATATTTAAATATGTTCATCCTCAGCATGGCTGGACATTTGGAAACCCCGATTTCCACGTAAAAAGGCAGCGGGCAAGTGCATGACTGGTTTGGTGTCGCGTTCACCGAATTTCACTTTTTAACCTCTTCTCCCCCTCCCCCCCGACCCTCTTGTGCCCATCTTGGAGCGATTAATATCGAGATCATTATATTTGTATTTTTGTTTGAAAAAAATCATAACTCTTACAGCAACTTTAAAGATTCAACAATTTATTTGTTCGCAAAAACATTAACCAGTCATTATACAGTAAATTAATGATTCACATGGGTATCTCTAATCAGAAAGCACTTGAATGATATCAGTCTCAAAGCAGATGTTACTGACAGGCTTTCCTGTGTGAATTGTACTGTTTTGTACGTTTTTTTTTACAATGCACCACAAAGAGTAATCGGTTCTTATATGGGGCTTCTGGTTTGTGAAACATTGTGCCTACAAAATTGTTGGTGATGCGACCATTTTTAGTTCTAAAACAGAAGCCTGAGCTTCCAACATTACAAGTTGGAAGTGCATTACCCACCGTATTGGATTGGGTTGCACCATAAGCATTTTGGGCGTACACCAGAACTATTAAAATCACTAAAGTATTTCCATAAGGGTCTTGTGCTTGTAGTAGGGCCCTTTTTTGATATTGGATGCTCTGGTGCCTGACTCGCCACATAATAAACTCGCCCGGCAACTTGTAATGCTAACAGGTAGGATTGACCTTAAGGGATCACTTCTCATACCTCAACTTCTCATTCCAGTACAGCCCTGAGTGTGTATCCAGATTTGTGGTCGTCTGCTGCATTCTCTATAAGCTTGTTATCATAAGGCCTTAAGCCTTACCACCTCCTGGGCTGCAAGAAGTGCACCAGGAGTAGGATCATGATTAGGAGGAAGTACAGGACTGGCATCGACCAACAATGCCCCTAACTAGCTGAGCTCTCACAGAGCAGCTCATTGAAGAGCACTTCACCTGAACCATCACTCTCATCACCAATGCACCAACAGTTCCACAAGCTTTATAACTACCATCCGATTGCCTTTCTTCAGTCCAGTGTTATGAGTCGTGCCTTCATTTCACTACAAACACCAAATCCAGAACAACTTTTTTATCAAACAACTGAATTTCATCTATTAACAGAAATAATTATGAATCACTGTTGTGGAAGCCCTTAGTGCTTGCCTTATGTGCTTATTTACCTATCCTAGAGCTCTTAGAGTATGGTGACCTACCCCTGTGCTCTAGCTCCTGTACAGTTGCACCCGGTCATTCACCACACTAACTACAGCTTGGAAGGTAGTAGACTACTGAGCATCCATTGAGGACACTTCAAATGGTTATAGTGAACAACCTTGAGCAGCTGTGAACCTTGAAGGCCCAGTTGCTGACTACAGCATCTAGGAATGGGCTGGGGTACTCTTGCCCAGTTGGTTGTGTGGCACTAATGAGGGCAATGTCTGGGTGGTTGGTAGGGGAGCAGCCATTCTGTTGTATTGAGAGAAGACACCAGGTGCCTCTCCCATGGAATCAAGGCCATTCTACTGGGACTGTGCTGCAGTATGCCTGTAATGCTAACAGATAGGATGGACCTTCAGGGATTACTTCTCAGGTTACCTTTAAGTGGCATCAGAGATGCCTGATTTCTGATCTCCCTGAACATGCGGGCAGCCAATGAATTGCATAGGCAACAGTGGCTGCACGCCGGAATCATTTTAAAGTGGTCCCGGCACAAATTTAATGTGCTGAATTGGGACCATGTGCATAGGAGCGTGCAGCACTTTGCGTGCCCATTTTCAGGTGCAACATAATTTCTAGGCCTTTTTTTCATAAAACTACTTTGCATTGCTGGTAGATATCCATAGGTGTAGGACAGGCCAGAATTAACCATGTGAAGTTCACTACCCGCCATATTGAGTGACGATAAACAAGAGATTTCCTTTACCCACACCTGAAACAGGCATTAGACCCTGTGTATATGTAAATAAGGTGCTTAACACCTTTTTGAGGTCGCCTTTCAAGATTGGTTTGACCTGAGGCAATCACTGCCATCATGGATTGCACTCAAGCAAAGCAACCCGAGCAATTGCCTGCAACAAGGAAGGCAAGTAACTTGTCTGAACATAAGGATTTCTACTTCTCCTGACCCCACATTTAAACCTCTCCTGACCACTGCCCTATTCGCCTCCCGATTCTATCTCCTCTCCTAACCCCTGATCGGCCTCCTCCACTGACCTCCAATCCTCAAACCCTCCCCCTAGGTTCCTCTCCTGATAACTGATCTCTGGACCCCCCGGTCTCCTCCGCTGATGCCAACCCAGGCCTAATCTTGACCCAGACAGAGGGTCCGATCTCTGACAAAATTTACCTGAGGGCTGCTATGATGCTAGCAACGGACCAAACTTGAAGTTCTCTTCACTGGTGGGCTCTTCATGCTTCACCGGCAACATTGAAATGAAGCCTGAGGCCCAATATCTGGAGAGCCTCTGGCCTCAGCATTTAGGCGTGGAGTGGGAGGCTCACATTCATTGAAAATCAAAAATCATTTTGCTCTGCACACACTGCAGTTTGCTTGATCATACAATGTCAGAAAGCTTTTGGATGCCATGAATGTTTTCCATATCCCCTCTTTCAATTTATCTTGTACTCAGCCCCTGGCCATTTTAGGGAGTCCTGGAAATGTTGATACTTTGACCTACTCTATCCTCTTATGTACCCTGGTATCCTATTGCTTCAGGGGCCCTCTATTTACTTAATTTAATTGGCTACCCAGTATTAATCTAAGCTTCAGCATTGCTCCCTTTGTAATGAGGGAAGAAAAGGAGTCTGACCATCCATAACTATCCACAGCTTCCATAGTTTATAAACAAGATCTCAACTATATATATTGCAGTGACAGGAGCAATGCGGTTGACGTGGTGTACATGGATTTCCAAAAGACATTAGACAAAGTGACACATAATAAGCTTGCCAGCAAAGTTGAAGCCCATGGAATAAAAGGGACAGTGGCAGCATAGATACGAAATTGGTTAAGTGACAGGAAACAGAAAGTAGTGGTGAACAGTTATTTTTTGGATTGGACGAAGATATACAGTGGTGTTCCCCAGGGATCAGTTCGAGGACCACTGCTTTTCTTAATATATATTAATGATTTGGACCTGGGTGTACAGGGCACAATTTCAAAATTTTCAGATGTCACAAAACTTGGAAGCATAGTGAACAGTGAGGAGGATAGTGATAGACTTCAAGAGGACATAGATAGCCTGGTGGAATAGGCGGACACATGGCAGATGAAATTTAACACAGAAAAGTGCGAACTGATACATTTTGGGAGAAAGAATGAGGAGAGGAAATATAAACTAAAGGGCACAATCCTAAAGGGGGTGCATGAACAGAGAGACCTAGGGGTATATGTGCACAAATTGTTGAAGTTGGCAGGGCAGGTTGAGAAAGCAGTTAAAAAAGCTTACGGGATCCTGGACTTCATGAATAGAGGTGTAGAGTATAAAAGCGTGGAAATTATGATGAATCTGTATAACACACTGGTTCGGCTACCTGTGTGGACACCACACTTTAGGAAGGATGTGAAAGCCTTAGAGGGTGCAGAAAAGATTTATAAGAGTGATTCCAGGATTGAGGAACTTTAGTTACGTGGATAGACTGGAGAAGCGGAGGTTGTTTTCCTTAGAGCAGAGAAGATTGAAATGAGATTTGATAGAGATGTTCAAAATCATGAGAAGTCTAGACACAGTAGAAAGAAACTGTTCCCATTGGCAGAAGGATCGAAAACCAGAGGACACAGATTTAAGGTGATTGGCAGAAGAACCAAAGGCAACATAAGAAAAAGCTTTTTTACACAGCAAGTGGTTAGGATCTGGAATGTACTGCCTGAAAGGGTGGTGGAGGCAGACTCAATCACTGCTTTCAAAAGGGAATTGGATAAGTACCTGAAGGAAAAACATTTGCACGGCTACGGGGAAAGGGTGGGAATGTGGGACGAGCTGAAGTGCTCTTGCAGAGAGCTGACATGGGGTCGACAGGCCGAATGACCGCCTTCCGTGCTATAACTGTTGTGTATCTGTAAAGTATGCACTCACATGTTTCGCCACCAGGGAGCTCATCCCCTGAAGTCCCAAGGGATCCCAGCATCCCTTGGGAGCACTGTATATAAGCTGGCCCCTAAGGCCTGTTCCTCACTCTGGAGTGTCTTATTAAAGACTGAGGTCACTGTACTTGAACCTCCCTGTGTGCAGTCTCATCTGTGTTAGGAACACAATAACTGGCGATGAGTATACGAATCCAACGCAAAGAGGCAGCAAACTGTGGGCATCCTGGAGAAGTTCTCGGAAGGTGAGGACTGGGAAGCCTATGTCGAACAGCTAGACCAGTACTTTGTAGCCAACGAGCTGGACGGAGAAGGAAGCGCTGCAAAAAGGAGAGCGGTCATCCTCGCGGTATGCTTGGCACCGACCTACAGCCTCATGAAGAATCTTCTGGCTCTGGTGAAACCCACAGACAAGTCGTATGAGGAGCTGTGTACACTGGTTCAGGAACATCTTAACCCGAGGGAGAGCGTGCTGATGGCGAGGTATCGGTTCTACACGTGCCAGCGATCTGAAGGTCAGGAAGTGGCGAGCTACGTCGCCGAGCTAAGGTGACTTGCAGGACAATGTGAGTTTGATGGCTACCTGGAGCAAATGCTCAGAGACTTTTTTGTACTGGGCATTGGCCACGAGACCATCCTACGAAAACTTTTGACTGTAGAGACACCGACCCTCAGTAAGGCTATTGCGATAGCACAGGCGTTTATGTCCACAAGTGATAACACCAAACAAATCTTTCAGCACACAAGAGCTAGCAATGTTCGTAAATTAACCAGAACTGTGTTTGCGAGCAGAAATGTATAGGGCAGAAACCACGAGTCTGCAACTGCCAGCAGGCCTCAGGTGAGCCAGATGATTCAGAGTCCGCAACAAAGGATGAATGCAAGGCAATTCACATCTTGTTGGCATTGTGGAGGCTTCCATTCAGCCTATTCATGCCGCTTCAAAGGGTATGTTTGCAAGAGCTGTGGAACAATGGGGCACCTCCAACGAGCTTACAGACGAGCTGCAAGCTCTGCAAAACCTGCTAACCACCACGTGGCAGAGGAAGATTGGTCCATGGTGGATCAAAGCAATTTCGAACCTCAGAGAGGAGACAGATGCTGAAGTACACGGGGTGCACACATTTTCGATGAAATGTCCACCTATAATGCTAAACGTAAAATTGAATGGCTTACCCGTAGCCATGGAACTGGACACTGGTGCTAGCCAATCCATCATGAGTAAAAAGATGTTTGAGAGACTGGTGCAACAAGGCATTCAGATCAGCCCTGAGCCCCATCCACACGAAACTGAGAAGGTACACCAAAGAGCTTATCACTATCCTGGGCAGCGCCATGGTCAAGGTCACCTACGAGGGCACGGTGCATGAACTGCCAATATGGATTGTGCCGGGCGATGGCCCCACGCTGCTTGGAAGAGGCTGGCTGGGCAAAATCCGCTGGAATTGGGATGACATCCGAGCGCTATCACATGTCGATGAGGCCTCATGTACCCAGGTTCTTAACAAATTTCCTTAACTTTTTGAGCCAGGCATTGGAAACTTTTCCGGGGCGAAGGTGCGGATCCACTTGGTCCCAGAGGCACGACCCATTCACCACAAGGCGCGAGCGGTACCTCACATGATGAGGGAGAGAGTGAAAATTGAGCTGGACAGGCTGCAATGCATCATCTCCCCAGTGGAATTCAGCGAGTGGGCCAGCCCGATTGTTCCAGTACTCAAAAGTGATGGCACGGTCAGGATTTGCGGCGATTATAAAGTAACTATTAATCGTTTCTCACTACAGGACCAATACCCGCTACCGAAGGCAGACGACCTATTTGTGAAGCTGGCAGGAGGCAAGACGTTCACCAAGCTCGACCTGACTTCGGCCTACATGACGCATGAGCTGGAGGAGTCTTCGAAGGGCCTCACTTGCATCAACACGCACAAGGGACTGTTCATCTACAACAGATGCCCGTTTGGAATTCGGTCGGCTGTAGCGATCTTCCAGAGAAACATGGAGAGCCTACTCAAGTCAGTACCACGCACGGTGATATTTCAGGACGACATATTGGTCACTGGTCAGGACACCGTCGAGCACCTACAAAACCTGGAGGAGGTCCTTCAGCGACTGGATCGCGTAGGGCTGCGGCTGAAGAGGTTGAAATGCGTCTTCATGGCAACAGAAGTGGAGTTTTTGGGGAGAAAGATCGCGGCGGACAGCATTCGGCCCACAGACGCCAAGACAGAGGCTATCAGGAACGCGCCCAGGCTACAGAACATCATGGAGCTGCGGTCGTTCCTGGGACTCCTCAACTATTTTGGTAACTTCCTACCGGGATTAAGCACCGTCTTGGAGCCCCTACATGTGTTATTGCATAAAGGTGTGAACTGGGTATGGGGGACAAAACCAAGTAATTGCTTTTGAGAAAGCCAGAAACATTTTATGCTCCAACAAGCTGCTTGTATTGTATAACCCATGTAGAAGACTTGTGATGCATCGTCGTACGGAGTCGGATGTGTATTGCAACAAGCTAATGTTGCGGGGAAGTTGCAACCTGTCGCCGATGCCTCCAAGAGCTTGTCTAAGGCCGAAAGGGGCTACAGCATGATTGAGAAAGAGGCATTAGCGTGCGTGTTCGGGGTAAAGAAAATGCATCAGTACCTGTTTGGCCACAAATTTGAGCTGGAAACCGATCACAAGCCCCTCATATCCCTGTTCGCTGAAAACAAGGGGATAAATACTAATACCTCAGCCCGCATGCAAAGGTGGGCACTCGCATTATCAGCGTATAACTATACCATCCGCCAGAGGCCAGGCACCGAGAACTGTGCGGATGCTCTCAGTCGGCTACCATTGCCCACCACAGGGGTGGAAATGGCGCAGCATGCAAACTTGTTGATCGTGGCGCAGCCCGCAGACTTGTTGATGGTCATAGAAGCGTTTGAAAATGATAAATCACCTTCACGGCCCGCCAGATTAGGACTTGGACCAGCCAAGATCCTCTGCTGTCCCTTGTAAAAAAACTGTGTACTGCATGGGAGATGAGCCAGCATCCCCGTTGAAATGCAAGAGCTAATCAAGCCGTTCCAGCGGCGAAAGGACGAGCTGTCCATTCAGGCAGACTGCCTGTTGTGGGGTAACCGCGTAGTGCTACCAAAAAAGGGCAGGGAGACGTTCATCTCGGATCTCCACAGCACACACCCGGGTATAGTAATGATGAAAGCGATAGCCAGATCCCACGTGTGGTGGCCCGGTATCGACTCTGACTTAGAGTCCTGTGTACGGCAATGCAGCATGTGTGCTCAGTTGAGCAACGTGCCCAGAGAGGCACCATTAAGTTTGTGTCCTGGCCCTCCAGACCATGGTCGAGGATCCATGTCATCTATGCGGGCCCGTATCTCGGTAAAATGTTCCTAATGGTGGTGGATGCTTTTTCAAAATGGATTTAATGTGAAATAATGTCGGGAAGCACCGTCACCGCCACCATTGAAAGCCCGAGGGCCATGTTTGCCACCCACGGCTTGCCTGACATACTGGTCAGTGACAATGGGCCACGTTTCACCAGTGCTGAATTTAAAGAATTCATGACCCGCAATGGGATCAAACATGTCACCTCGGCCCCGTTTAAACCAGCCTCCAATGGGCAGGCAGAGCGGGTAGTACAAACAATCAAACAGAGCCTTGAACAAGTCACAGAAGGCTCACTCCAAACCCGCCTGTCCCGAGTACTGCTCAGCTACCGCACGAGACCCCACTCGCTCACACGGGTGCCCCCCAGCTGAGCTACTCATGAAAAGGGAACTTAAAACCAGACTCTCGCTGGTTCACCCCAACCTGCATGATCAGGTAGAGAGCAGGCGGCAGCAACAAAATGTAAACGATGGTCGCGCCACTGTGTCACGGGAAATTGATCTGAATGATCCTGTGTATGTGCTAAACTATGGACATGGTCCCAAGTGGATCGCGGGCACGGTGATAGCTGAAGAAGGGAGTAGGGTGTTTGTAGTCAAACTAGACAATGGACAAATTTGCAGAAAGCACCTGGACCAAACGAGGCTGCGGTTCACAGACTGCCCTGAACAGCCCACAGCAGACACCACCTTTTTCGAGCCCACAACGCACACCCAAAGGATCAACGACACCACGCCGGACCAGGAAATCGAACCCATCACGCCCAACAGCCCAGCAAGGCCAGGCTCACCTAGCAGCCCTGCAGGGCCAACAACACGCCAGCCCAGCGAGGGCACAGCCAACACACCAGAACAGACATTTGTACCGAGGCGGTCCACCAGGGAAAGAAAGGCTCCCGACCACCTCACCTTGTAAATAGTTTTCACTTTGACTTTGGTGGGGGAAGTGATGTTGTGTATCTGTAAAGCATGCACTCCCATGTTCCGCCACCAGGGATCCCCTCAAGTTCCAAGGGATCCCAGCATCCTTTGGGAGCACTGTATATAAGCCGGCCCCTGGAGTGTCTTAATAAAGACTGAGGTCACTGTTACTTTACCCTCCCTGTGTGCAGTCTCATCTGTGTTAGGAACACAATGATAACCATTCTATTCTTTGACAGATCTCATTCACTATAGATTCTGGGACAATCTTTTTTCCTCACATCAATTCCTGCCTTTCCCTCAATGCTAATGAAAGCATCACTGATTTTTGGCACCAACATCAGGTGAGCTTAGAAATAGATGCAGCATATGGAGTAGCCCTGCAGGCTGAGGATTGAAGACAGATACAAGTTAGCCATAGACACACAAGCAGATGTATGGGGTGGTGAAGGGGTGAAATCAGACAGAAGCAAAAGTGGAAAAATAATTGAGGAAGCGTAATTGAATTTATATTTTTACATTTTTCCCCCCAAGGAATTTAAATTCTAGGGTGCAAATTTTATACATCGTTGCTTTGGTATCTAGAAATACTTGCAATGTTCTACCTGGATTTAAATCTGATTTCTTAGAAAAAAAATAAAACATTTTGGTTGGCATTTTTTTGATCAACCCTTGGTGATCATTATTTGAGGGTGTATGTACTTTTCATACGACACAGTATTATGTGTTTGAATCCTGGAATTGTTAATTGGAAAATTTGAAATCACCAATAATATAGACTCATTAATCATTGTAAATAAGGCAGGCATTTGGATGTATAACATTTATTGAGTACTGCTGCAAAAGAGCATGTGCTCAAAAAGTTAGCATTAAGTCCTGAATTATAGTACAGGTATAGTATTCAACTTGAATTTACAACAGGGCAGTTTGGAAGCACCATATGTTGTTCCAGCTCTGTGAAATGGCATATTATGGAATTCTTGCTTGCAATTTTCTTCCACAGAATGATTTTGGTATGTCACCCAGGCTGTTAGTGAGGAAGTTCCAATCATAAGGATTGTACTTCTTTCGAGGAAGAGAGCATGCCTCCATATTGCAGTTTAGGAGCAGTATGCCTGTCCCCATGTTCAGAATGGTAGTTGGCATGAAAGGGAGAGGAGAATTAATGGCCCCAAGTTTCCACATGGTTTGCTCCTGATTTTTAGGAGCAACTGGTATAGAACGGAGTATCTTAGAAATCGGAATTCTCCACATTTAGTTTTCTGCAGTTCTAGTCAGGTAGAACAGTTTCACTTTGGAACTGAATTTTTTTTTCAAAAGGGGGCGTGTCCGGCCACTGACGCCTGATTTGAAAGTTTCCACAGTGAAAACGTACTCCAAACTAACTTAGAATGGAGCAAGTGAAGATTTTTGTACGCTTGAAAAAACCTTGTCTACACTTTAAAAAATCAGGCGCAGGTTACAAATTAGGCGTCGGGAACGAGGTGGGGGGGAGGGGAAGGGAAGTCATTAAATTCTACAATCAATCCTTAGTTATACTTATACAAATATTATACCAATAAATCCAACCTGAATAAAAATTTATAAGCAAAGAAAAGATTAAATAAACCATGTTCCTACCTGTGTGAAAGTGCTTCAGGCAGCGGTGTGGCGTCGGTCTCGACGGCAGGGGCAGGCAGCAAGCAGCCTTGCTGCTTGAGGCAGGCCTTCATTCCCCGCGAAGATGCAGCACCCGGACGGACTTGAGGCCATTCGGCCATGGGATTGCAGCGGCGTCAGTGGCTGGTCGGGGAGCAGCAGCAGCCTTCGAGCTGTGAGGGGGACTGACTGAGGCCATTTGGACAGGGAGAGGTAGCCACATCGACATCTTTATATTTAAATTTGCAGAATGGGTGCACCACATATTATGCAATGGTTTGCTTCCTCATGCAAGAAATTCTTGGTTCTTGGTGGAAGTTGATCCATTGCAAAGTTGAATTGGCACTTTTATTTCTCCAAACACAGTCCTTAATTTGCAGGCACCGGTTCTGCAAGTTTAGCAGTGAAAAGCTGAACTCACTGATTTCAGCAGGTGATTTATTCAGCAGTGCTGCTAAAAGCACTCCCTCACACACAGAAATATCAAGAAAATTAAAATACAAGCCTTTGCAGAGGTCCAAGAAACAAATCTTCACTTTTTCTGCAGCACTTTTAAAAATGGCCGAGTGCCAATGTTTACTTCAGACTGCGCGTGCGCGAACGCTCCAACGCGCACGCGCAGGGTTGCTGGCACCAAGAAGCCTCATTTAAATTGTACCCGCACCCTCCTACTTACAAAATCGGCGCGAGTGGTAGGCTCTGCCCCCTGTGCGCCGCGCCAAGCAGACATCGAGCTCCAAGGAGCTCGAGAATACCGCGTTTTTTTTTTCAGGCGCCGTTTTTGGCGCAAAAAACAGGCGCCCAGCACTGAGGGGCGCCTTTTTCGCCGCGTGTGGAAACTTGGGGCCAATGAGGGGGAAGAAAATAGTGGTAGCAGGTTTTAATTTGCTGTTGTCCAGTACGTCATGTTCATACACTGTACCAGGATCTTTAAAATCTAATTTTCGCATTCTTTTTGTATTGGCAGAAATTAATCGACCATCTTTTGTGCTTCTTAAAAAATACATGTAATTGACCACTTCTAACATCTGAACAGCAGGTGAAAGCAAATGTAGGGCAACAGGTTCAAAACACAGCTTGGTAAATAGTTGAGGTTACTGCTTTATTTGTTGACAGTAGAATGTTGGTCTCAGAAGCCTGGAGCGCACAGCCTTTGTTGTAACTACATCTCTTTTGTACTGGCGTATCTCCATCCTGGAACCCAGCAAAGCCAATCATTAGTCGTGGTTTCAACATGTGCTATTGTAGACTAGTGTTTGGTGTTAGCGTACTGCAGTACATGCAGGAACCAAAGCCAGCTATTCACTGGCTTCATATCTCATGGCTACGGAGCCTACTGGCTGAGCATTAAAAAAGCCCCAATACTCATGCTGTGAAGTTCCCTCTTCAGCTGTCAGTTCTTGCCTTTCTTTGATATGATATGACTTAATCCACCAGCTACAATTTCTCCGTTTGCAGGCTTTGGCTGTGAACAGATCCATTGACCATGTGGCAGCTATTTATACATCATAAGCCCTATACTGTTAAATCTAAGTAATAAAGATTCCTGTGTCCACTGCTTATTAAAGACAGATTGGATGGACTGTCTGAGATTAACCCCTCTGATGCTGTTTAGAATGTAATTGAACAATAATATTTAAATGATTTTGGAAATGTGACAGAAATATAATGTTATTTTTCTATATTTAAAACTAGTGACTAATGTTTAGCTTAAAGGTACAACAATCATTTGTACTGACTGTAGCTCTCTGTAAGCTGTGGCTGAGAGCAGACAACAGATGATGGGAAAATCCATTTGCCAATTCGGTGAAAATAGTGGAAAATCCAGATTTGACTGTTAATGGCCATTTTTGGGAGATAAACCATAATTTATTTTTTAAAATATATACTATTCTTATAAAGTAAACTCCAAATCTTATATGTTCTGATAACATTTTTGTTTAAGAGGAGATGGTTACATTACAAATGGCAGAATTTTAGTCACAAACTTTATGCTTATATAGCTGTCACCAATCTGTTGGTGAGTAACATTTCTGTGAATCATAAATCATCTAAAATTATTGTGTTGGCCTTGGCTCAGTGATAGCCCTCCCACACCTAAGTCAGAAGGTCGTGGTTTCAAGCCCCACTCCAAAGGCCTGAGCACATAATCCAGGCTAACACTTCAATGCAGTATTGAGGGAATGCTGCATGGTTGGAGGTGCTGTCTTTCAGATGCAATGTTAAAATGAGGCCCGGTCTACCTTCTCAGATGGAAGTAAAAGATCCCACAGCGCTGTTCGAAAAAGCAGGGGTGTTCGTCCGGTGTCCTGGCCAAAATTTAACACAACCATCACCTAAAATAAATGATCTGGTCATTTATCTAATAGCTGTTTGTGGGACCTTGTAAATTGATTGCTGCATTTGCTTACATCACAACAGTGACTACACTTCAAAAGTACTTAGTTGTCTATAAAGTGCTTTGAGCCATGCTAAGGTTATAAAAGGTGCTATATAAATGCAAGTTCTTTCAATTTTGGAATCTCCTATTTTTATTTTGAATTGAAAGTGTTGAATATACTCATAAAAGCTATCTCATAGGGGAAAAAAATTAGCAGGGATCGGTCTGGCCACGTGCCAGTTTTCTAGTTACTAATGTAGGCTTTATGTGGTGAAATATATTTTCATTTGGCTAATAACCTGGTGAAAAAGTACTATGTCACAGCATCATTGTATTTAATGGGTTGACTGATGAACTTCAAATCTGGCTAATAAATTTTCTGACTGGCTAATTTTATGACTAGTAATGAAAAAGATCCAGCTCTGTCCTCAAGTGGAAATATAAAACTAAGAAGGGAATTTTGTATAGTGCATAATTCAAGTACTTCGTCTAATTTTTATAACTTTTTTTCAAAATATTAAAATGACAATTGTCCTTTTCACCTCTGTGACCTGGGTTAAAGTCCAGCCCATTCATATAGGATGACTTTCTGTTCACTCTGTTGCTGTCTCTCTCATAGCTGTTATTATTCTTGAGTAAATTACGTTTACTCTATGATAATCCAGTTGCCCATGGGCTTTTGTCAACTCACAGATCTGCTCTAAATTCAACATAGTGGCCTGGATTTTGCAGTGGAAATAACGGTGAAGCTATCCAGGCTCACCGTTATTAAGGAGTACATCGGATGGCAACTTCCAACATCTGCACATGCGCAGTTAAATGTGGAAATCAGGAAGTTGCTATCCAAATTGCCCTGCTCCTTCTGAAGCTTCGCTACACCGGTACCTCAGCGAGCGATGCATTTTTAATGCCGTGGTAATTCTTAATTACTGCTAAACAACTTCTCTGGCACTGAAAATTAACTTTTACAAGTATGGAGTCTCATTCCTTCAGATTTTAATTATTGTTGGAGATTTTAAAAGATTTTTTTTAAATTTCACCTTTTCTTCAGTCTCTTTTCTCTCTCTCTCTTAATCCCATTTTTCCCTCTTTATTTTGCTTTCTGTACCTGATTTGACATTGAATTCACTATTTTAATTTACACTTCCTGGTTTAGACTGCGTTGTAAGAACATAAGAAATAGTAGTAGGCCACCCGGCCCTTCGTGCCTGCTCTGCCATTCAATAAGGTCATGGCTGATCTTCTACCTCAACTCCACCTTCCCGCACTATCCCCTATCTCTTGATTCCCTTAATACCTAAAAATCTATCAATCTCTGTCTTGTATATACTCAATGTCTCAGTAAGGATTCTTCAATCTGATTGGTTAAGGATGCACACTGTTGCTTGACCTGTTCACAAAGCTCTCAATAACCAACTGCAAGTTCCAGTGCAAAAGCCCACAGAAGTGTAAGTGTAATGAACAACTAGCGCCGTTTATTCACCACTGACCACAAAATCCAGGCCATTGGCTATATTCAGGTTAGAGCAGTAGGAATACTGCTCTGAGGTGAAAGTTTAAGCACAAATTATGCAGGGAACTGTCAGTGTACAATCTTGCGGATATTTTGTTATGCAGTTACGTGGAGAGAAGCTAGGATTGTTCTTAGAACCGTGAAGTTTAAGGGGAGATTTAATAAAGTCATTCAAAATCATGAAGGGTTTGATAGATTAAATAAGGAGAAACTTTTTCAACTGGTGGAAGGGTCAGTAATCAGGGGGCATAGATTTAAGGTAATTGGAAAAAGAGCTGGAGGTGAGAAATTTTTTTTACACAGCGAGTTATTATGCTCTGGAATGCAGATTCAATAGTAACTTTCAAAAGGGAATTATATAAATACTTGAAGGGGAGAAAATTGCAGGGGTATGGGGAAGGAGCAGGGGAATTGGATAGCTCTTTCAAAGAGCCGGCACAGGAACGATGGGCCGAGTGGCCTCCTGTGATGCAAAATTCTATGATTTTACATCTTATCTTTTGTTTTCACTTTTTCTTCTTTGTTAGTAAATATAGAATTAGGAAAATGTATTTTACCATGAAATTATTGTTAAAGCTGTATTTGTAATACGTCAATTGATTATTGCGGCATATGAATGATTCAATAAAATGCTGAAAAGAATAAGCAATACATGCTATTGCTTGGATCACAATTTCTGTGGGACTGAATGGAATTGATGCATTGGAACTAAGCATTCAGATTAGGTTTGTGTTCACATAAAAGTTTAAGTCCATTTGAATAAATGCAATGTGCAATATCTCTGTACATTAAAGAATGCAGCATCCACAATCTTTAGTAGAACTGTAATGTGCAAGAATTAACTTGACAGCTGCCTTGTGAGGATTGAGGTAGTGGAAACTTTTTTTTTCATGAGACTCAACTGTCACTGTGCCATGACATATCAGTTTTCAGAGCTGGCTTTCTATGTAGCATGGCGAGAATTCAAGTAACCACATGGGAATGGCATCTGAGGGTCAGCAGACATTGTTTCATTTTATTACGATGCAGCTAAAATTACCTCCTAACAGATAAACTTCCTGTTTGCACGCTGAGGCCAGATCTTTCAGATCATTTTTCTCTTCACTTAAACACTTTGATTTTCAAAAGTGATTTATTGCTGAATGAAAGCACATGGACATCACAGTTCAGTCACCGATCCAGCATCTATTTATACAACAGAGATGCCATAGTATGTAGTTTCTCCTAATTTTAACAGCTTCAATTAGCATGACTGAGTTATTTCTGGAAAAACATACATATGTACTTTAATGCCATTTCTAAAATGATGCTTTAGTGTGTTTCTTGAGAAAGCTAGCTGTGTTGCTGGAAATGGTAATATCTTGTATTTTAATATCACATTTCTGAAAGTAGACTGAAATGAAGGAAATACATTTGAAATTAAAGCGCTACTTTTCGTGGGTGAAGCTTGCTTCAGAACTATTAGCCTTATCCCTAAACCAGGGAAAGAACTTTATTCACATAGCTACTGTTTAATGAAAGTAACCTTTGACAACCAAAGAGTTAAAATTGTCTCCCAATCTATCTTGATAATCATCTTACAAAGATCCAAGGAGTTTTCTTTAATGAAATCAATACCAAAGGCTTTAGCTTTGACAGGTGCTGCGAGTCCAGTGGAATCTCATTATTACAAACCTCTCATTATGACAAACTTCCCTGACCACCCTCTCCTGAGTTCGGTGGAAGTTCCACTAAAGCTCATGAGGAGTTCAACCTCGACAAAGTAAATCCCTCACTGTGAGGAACTTTTTTGTCAATCTCCTTAAGGTTGCACTGATAATTTTTGAAGCAATATTGCCATTGTATTTAAAGAATCCATTTTTGAACTAATTTAATTATTATCTTAAATATATATTGAACGTCAAATATATGTATGTAATTCAAGCCATTATCTTATTGTGTCAAAAAAATACAGTTACATTTTGAAACCAATTCAGAATATGGTTAACTGCCATGAAGCATTTGATGTGTTCATAATATGCTCAATTTAATAAATGTTTTTTGGGCATTTTGTAATAGTGTTGAGCAATATAATTTTCATTCTTTATACTTTACTCCTACCTTTTAATGTTTGGACTGAAATGGTTTTGGTGTAATAATACTGAAATTATACCTCAATGTCAATGTGTTACTACAAAGGCATTGATTTAATTGTAGGCGTATTTTCAAAGGCTGTTTTGAGTTTAATCCTTTATAAATGAAATATGATTATGACATTGAGTTAGAAAATTATTTCAAAAGCAAAAAAAATTCAATATTGCACAAAACTATTCTGGTTCCAAACATTGTGTGGTCTATAACAAAGTGCAAAATTGAAATTCACTTTTTCTTTGGTTTTAAATTCATTTGCATTTTTTTTCTTATGGGGGTGAATCATATATGTGCAAATTTTATTAACACATATTTGTGTAAATCCTCTTGGCTACAGTGTTTGTAGCAATAGAAAGATGAACTATTGCCACTGATGGTACTGAAATGCAAGCGCTTTGCATCAAGGGTAAAAATGCTTCATAAAATAACTGAAAATAGATTATTATAAGCTTCACTTGTGATTTATGATGCTTTCTTTGTAAAATGAGAATCTGAGCAAATGCTGCATGCCGCACATTTCTGAATAGGCCCTGGCTACCATCCTATGATCTATGCAGAATTAATGTCTCTGCGAGCAAACCTTTTGATGGTGCATATGTGCTAAGTGCATGGATTTGCTGCTACAGTTTGAACATTTCTTAAATTAAAATGTATTGCCCCTTCTAGATATATTGATTTACACATTGCTGTGTCAATATTAACTCCAACAATTTTTCCAATAACTAATAAGGATCTGCCAGTGCGGCTTGACTTCATCACTGTGTGGTTTAAATTCACAGTAGTATTTTGTTTCTCTCTTTCCTATTTCTGGAGCCTATTTTCTATGGATGTTCCCATTTCATGATGAAAGTAAAACTCTTGGACATTAGCATTCTAGCTCAAGTCTTGCTTAGAATCACATTTTGTACATGATGTGGAACAGGTAATCTTGCACAACGGGGAGGGGTAGGGGCGGCGTTATTCCTGGCAAGAGCATTTTTA
The DNA here is from genome assembly GCF_044704955.1 of Pristiophorus japonicus. NCBI lineage: Eukaryota > Metazoa > Chordata > Chondrichthyes > Pristiophoridae > Pristiophorus > Pristiophorus japonicus. The sequence continues at coordinate 70,333,530 of NC_091985.1, forward strand.
AAAAGAGCATATCTTATTTTTAGATTCAACAATTTATTCGCAAAGGTTGCTTTTCAGATTCACATTATTGCCAACTTTGTCAATTAATGAACTAACCACTGATCATTCATTACTTGAGTTCTTCGAAATATTTCAGTTAGAAGATCGATGGTTTATTGTGTTCACATTTTAACATTCATACTAGCCTCTATTTGAAGTCTGAAAAAATACTGGCTATAATCAATTTTAATGCAAACATGATGTTTAACTCATTGAAAAAATGTAGTTGATCATTCTGTTGACTTCAGGTATGATGCTGTGTAATTGAAAACTGCCTATTTAGGAAAATAGTTTGTAGCAGACCTTGTGACACTTAGTAGCTTTGTTTTGTAAAACTATCTGAAATTTCATGAAAAATTAAGGTTAAGGCAATCTAATTCAATGGAGCCTTCTTCAGTTCAGTTCTTAGTTACCAAAGAAAAAGTTAAGTTCCAATAGGACTATACTTAACAGTTGTCTTGGGTTTCATTAACAATGACATTTAAATGTCGAATCTACTTTCTGTCACTAGATGTCACTGGTTCACTTGCAGTAGAGACACATATATCTGCAAACATTTACTAAGTCCTAATTTGTTCCTGACTTAGCTGTGGTAACTGCAAGCCTGGTTGTAACATTTTTGCTTCATCTGCTCTTGCCTATTAACATTAGTTATTCACTGTGTGACACTATAGTGTTTTATGTGTTAGACACTGAAAGTGATAATGATGGTTTGATGTTAAACGGCCTGACAGCAGGTACCCAGGTGCTGTTGCAGTCTTGGAGTATGTGAGGCGCTTGCCTAAAGGTTAGATCATTCTATTCCTCAGTTGATGCATGTCCAATTTCCCTTTGTATTCTATCTCCTTTTCTGCCTTTGGTTTCTTTTCTTTCTTTATAGCAATTTTCCAAGTTTGCTCCTCTCACTCCTTCCTTCCATTCTTCTTATTACTTTTTTATTTCCCAATCCTGAGATTATTGCACTCGATGAAAGGTTATTCTACAGATTAATAAATCTCATGCCAATCCCTCTTCTCTTGATCAGTTTGCCTCCTGGTCTGTTCTCCGTCCAGTGTTGCCTGTGACTTGTGTTTGCTCGTGCAGCAAAGAGTCAGGGAATACAGCTGAGAGATAGAGCCTCTTTGCTATGTAAAACCAATCTATTCCTTAAACTAAGGATATAGTGATTTCATGTCACAGAGAAGCATAGGAATGCCCATCTCCCGTAATATTCTCTGCCAGACTTGTTCAAGATTAGGACTTATTTACATACATGGAAATTGGACAGGAGTGGGAATCCCATACTGACTATTGTGTAAATTTCAGTTATGGGACACAAGTGTCTCATTCCAGTGTGTGGCTGCTGGTAGCTTTGCAGTTATCCTTAATCGTTTCTTCAAGTAGAATTGTCAATTTATACTGAGTTCTGGATATTTTTGCTTTGAACTAGGCTTCGTTGAGACTGCACAAACTGGTTTCAGTTAGGATACCTGCATCCATCTTAGAGAAACCTTTTCCTCGCCTGTCTGGGATTGCTCTGCAACCCATCTCCCTGAGGGTCAAAGGCTGTGTTCTAACCTACTGCACTGTCTTGCTTGGGTCATATCTAAGGCTGGATTTGCAGCCACCCTATTCATTCGGTGATTTTTATCTTTACGTTTATTACGTTTATCACAGTATTGAATGGATGGCAAATATGTTATCTCTCAGGCTAATTCCAAATCTTTAATAGATTTTTACTCGTAGGTGTAATTTCTTCAGTTTATTTTAATTCTACCCCAACCCCCCCATAGTAAAGTCTTAACAGTGCAAAATTTCCATCATAATCATCGTTGCTTCAATTCCTAACTCAGGCAGACACTGTTCAAAGTTGGATAAGGAAAGATTTGTATTTGCTATATGTCCATTAAAAAGATAATTATCTGAAAGCAGACTTCCTCATACTTGTAAAAACTTTTTGCCACATCATATGCTCTGATTTATGAGATTGTTTACAGGTACTTTATTTTTATTTATATTTAGACCATTCAAACTTTAAATGCATTAAAAATAATCAAGTTAAAACAATTGGCACACAAACTCACCACTAGACAGTCAAAAGTGTACCTATTACATGAGGCAATTGAGTTTATGCAAGATTGGCAGGAAACCCAATGTGTCACCAAGAATTATCAGGGAAAGAAAACACTGAAATACATACTCAACAAAAAACTAACACCTACTTTTTCCTCTCTCTTCCCTATGACCTTGTTATCAATTAGCAGTCCAAGTGAAAGTTCAAAGCCCATTCACACCCAGCCCATCTCATGGGCCAACATCAGAAGAACTCTATGAAGTCCATCACTGTTTCGAAGTAGGTTATTTTGTGCATCTGTTCTTAAGACAAACCTTAACTTCAAATTAACAATCCACAATTTCCATCCTCCTTGCATAAACAATTCATGAAAATTAATAGCTTGCCTTCAAGTTGGACTTCCTTGATCTTGGATGAAGCTTTATCCTGCTCAGCTCAACCCTTCTGGCTCATTCTTTCTCTGATCTGCTAGGAATTTCATGAAAAAAATCCCTCAGTGTATTGGTGCTGTTTTGCCTGAATCAAAAAGCACTCAGAATCTGTCTGTGGTTACAGTATTGTAGTGTGGGGACAAGGAAGGATTGCATGGCTTTTACAAGGCTACTTGGAGCAAAATGCTGAAACAGACACTGCCCCCTGACTCCCTGATTTGCCAATGCCCTTGGGTTTGTGGAGGATAAACGTGCATCAAATTAATTTTTCCTGATTATAGCAGTTCCTCTTATGAGTGAGTACCTTTTCCCTCCAATGAACAAAAAACCTGGTTCATACCACTATTCTCAGCCAAAAAAAAATCCTAACAGGAAAACTTTAAAGAAATGCTCAGTTTACCCGAGTCACAGGCTCATTAATGTAAGTGAGATTGGCGAGCTGTTCATTCTTTGAATTATTGTCTGTCTTAATACAAGAAATAGGTTTATTTTATGTGCTTTCGCTTTGTGCATTTTTCTATTGTTGTGAGGTATAAATTACCAGCACTTCATGCTCCTCCTTATGATCAGTTCAACTCATGATGGTCTGCAGCCCAGTGGGGTTTGACAAGGAATTAGTGTACTTTAGTTCAGCCACATAATGTGTGGCACAGATTGAAAATGTTGAGTATATTATTAACCACTTTATGGATTTCAATTAATTCCAAACACACAACAATCTCATTCTTGTAATTACTTTGCAGCAAACTTATGGTTACAGTGGCTGTGTGGAATTTCTGCCAGTGTGTTGTAAATGCAAATCACACCAATTACCTAAAATATAACACATGGTTTATGTAAGGACATGACTTAAATAGGTCTTTTAAACAATGTAAATTATGGGTATAAGGTTGCACCTTTTTAATCTAGTCCTAACATACATGACGATCTACAAAACTCAGAAGACCTGAACAGCAGCTTCAAAAAACTAACATCCCCTGAAAGCTGACCACTCAAAAAACAGTGTATAACTGAAAAAGAGCCCTGAATTAAGGCCAGTGACCTTGGCAACTGCTTCAAGGTGACAGAATAAATTAACTTCGTTTTTATTACATTTTAATTTCAGGATTCTTATTAGTGTTTTGGAATCCCATGCTACAATTTAGTTTGCTTTTCTGTGAAAACTGAAACCTAATGGCCTCACCAATGACACATGAAAAATAATTACAATGAGATTGCAGTGGGACGTGAGCTTATCATAACTTAAGATGCTGGGAGGTCCAATATTTCATTAATTGTACAATAGGGGAAAACAACGAAAAGACATAAAAGTGTACTTTTTGCAGTGGTATATTTTGGATATTTCTGAAGGGGGCACTGAGGTGCAAAATTTATTTTCTAGTAGGATCCCAGGAAATTTTGATTTTTGACATTTTTGGTGCATTTTCCAGCATTTTGCTTTTGAAGCCAAAAATGAAGTGGAAATGCATTAGATCCCCGGTTGAATCCACCAAAAATATATCTATGAAAAGTATATCATCAGAAATTCCACTGCAAGGCCATCCTTTTATGATGCCTTTGACAAAGACATCCTGAGAGTCAGTCCATGACTATGAGTAGAAAACCTTGCCTCACTTCTCTTTTCAGAGATATAAATAGGTTCAATGAATCTCCAATTTACCCTTATACAAATCTTGAAGCTGAAGTACATCTTCCAGAAAAAAATCCAAATGTGAACATGTACGTTCATAGAACCAAATAAATGTACAAGACTGAAACAGGCCATTTGACTCTGTATCTGTGTCTGGTCTTTGCTAGAGAAATCTAAAATTAACCCCACTGCCCTGCTCTGTCTCCACCTCTGCTTCAAACATTTATCCAATTGTCCCTTAAAAATTTAATGTTTTCTTCAACCATACGTTTCAAAGCATTCCATGCTGCACCAGGCCTCTCCATAATGACATTTTCCTAGTCTTTCATCTCTTGGTAAAGGATTTAAATTTATGACCCCACATCATTGCTCCTCAACAGGAGGAAATAGTCTTTCTGTGGCTCAGTGGGTAGCACACTCTCCTCTGAATCAGAAGGTTGTGGGTTCAAGTCCCACTCCTGGGACTTAAGCACAAAAGAGGGAGCACTGCACTGTCGGAGGTGCCACCTTTCGGATGAGACGTTAAACCGAGGCCCTGTCTGTGCTCTCAAGTGGACGTAAAAGATCCCATAACACTATTTCGAAGAAGTACAGGGGAGTTATCCCCGGTGTCCCGGCCAATATTTATCCCTCAATCAACATAACAAAAACAGATTATCTGGTCATTATCACGTTGTTGTTTGTGGAAGCTTGCATGTGTGCAAATTGGCTGCCGCGTTTCCTACATTACAACAGTGACTACACTCTAAAAGTACTCCATTGGCTGTAAAGCGCTTTGAGACATCCGGTGGTCGTGAAAGGCACTACAGAAATTCAAGTCTTTCTTTCTATGAAGGCCCTTTATAATTTGAACATTTTGTTTTAACTGTATTTATCGGGTCCATACAGTCTTGATGTGGTGTTACCATTTGTATGATAGGAGGATTGTGAAATATGTTACCATGTGGCACATCCACATGTTTATTTATGAAACACATGTACAGTGATATTACAAAATTCTGAGGAGGTGGAAAACAAGGATATTTGAATAGTCTGGTAATGGTTTGTGCTGTAGTACTTCCAAATTCATCCTGGTGTGAAACTTATCTCGGTTTGCAGTGGCCATTAAAACGGAGACCAATTGGGACCAATAAAACTATACTTAGTAATTTGAACAGATTTGTGCAGATTCTTCTGCAGTCAAAACTATCATACAAACTGGCAATAAAAAGCAAAGAAAACTCCAGAGAAGGGTTGGAAATAAAGAGTCCTATGACTAGAACTTGAAGCATAGTTAATTTTTGTTTTTGGTGTGTGCACTCCCCTTGTCTGAGTTCCAAAATAGCTGGTGGCACTTTGAGCTGTCTGCAACTTCCACCTACTGCAGAACCATCATCAGCACAATCCACAATGATCCTGCTCACACTGTTAGATCAACAACCTGCCATTGTGACCTCTGCTTGCGCTCTGAACTCTACTTATACCACTGTTAGTTTCTGCAATGATCAGTTCAAATCTTCACATTCTTGCTAAACCCTGTTCATTCCATCTAGTATGGAGAAACCCTTTTCTGCGCATGTTCAGCGATTCAGCATGCGTGCTGAAAAGGCAAATCCTTTTGCTTCGTGGAGCAAGTTGAACCAAATTCAAATGCTGATTTTAGAGCTGTGCGTAGACAAGGGCCCAAAAAGCTGCCCACTTGCTCAAACAGGTTGGTTGGCAACGGTGTTCCAAATTTGATGGGGGCAAACCTGTTTCCACGTGCGGTTACGTTATTTTTTAAACTGTTTTGTTTATGTACTTGTACTGTGGCTTTCAGCCATAAAAGTGACTGGGATATCATGCCTAAAACCAGGCAGTCCAGTTCAGAACCAGATGGTGGCACCCTGCTGATGTCTGAAGCAGCACAGAATTCACCGAATAATATATTTTAAGAAATCGGAAGTTTAGAATTCTGCCCCTTTAGGAGCCACCATGCACGAGAGCTGCAGTCCGCATTGTATGTTAGTCACAGTTATGCAATTATGTAAAATGTATCACAATCAATTGATACTCTCAGAACTGCACATCTGAAAGGAGTTTGTTCTTATTGTAGTTAATAATGAAGAGTCACAAGAGGCAGTCCACTTTCCATAGTGGTTGTGCTGGGAGTTGGCTCCAGTCCTACCAAGCTGCTAAGATCCACCTACACAGACCTTCCCCCTAGCCTGTAGCCAAGAGCGAGAGCATTCACATCACTTCACTTTCAACTTGTGCCCAGACCTTGCAGACTTTGACTGAGAATCAGGCAGGAAGCTTGATTTCAAATGGCTGAATCTGTAAAAATTATGTGTCCATTAAGAAGGTAAATTGACAGTTTGGAAAACGGGGCCCCATGTTCAAAGAAAAGACAACAGCCTTCAAATTTAGTGGTTGTTGTGGAAGGGAGGGCGGTTGTGGCCAACAGTGGCGTAGCTCAGGCATAGCTGCCCAGCCCTCCAGAGATGAAATCACACATTTTTGGTGGGTTTCTGGACCCTTGACGCCACACAGTCCGTCCCTCCTGCTCCATATCTCCATTAGGAAGATTCAGATCAGAGTCCCTGACTTTGGCTGCTGTGAGAAATATGGCGAGTTTAAGGCTAACTCTGGTCACTTTAATAATCATGATCGACTGTAATACCAATCTGGTAGATATATTGGGCTAGAAATTCGGTTTTCAGCAAAAATGGTATTTTTACGCCACAATGATCGTTTTCGCTTCGCTACCATTAGTAGGCCCGATTTTCAGCTTTTAATTTGTGCAGCAGTAAAAATTGGTGTTGCACGAGGATTCACGGCGCAAACCGCAAATTTTGCCAATTTTAGTCTGGGGCCGATAACACTGCGAGAGACGCCTTGGGAGGAGGGCAAAAGCAACAACAAAAAATTACAAGAAACATTCACAAAACCCTTGCCTATTAAATTGCTGAAAAAGAATTAAAAAATAAAAACTTTAACTTACCATTTTTGCAGGTCTTCATACTTACCGCTGCTGGCAGGGCTGCAATGCAGGTTTTTTCATGTTGGTATTGACAGAATACGGGTGCGGAGAGAGCCAAATATCGGGTGAAAACACTATTTTGGGTGTTGCACGTCGGCACTCCTCTCCCCAGCGGTACGTGGAAAGAGCCGCCGCAAAAAGGTCACCGAAGTTCCCGCCGGCCGGGTTTTCACTGCAGAGGGTGAAATAGCGGCAAAAACCCGGTCGCAAAGTCGCCGAACTGCTAGCCCATTGTGTTTAATCAGAGTTTAAGACGGAATATAACACATTAGTTATATAGCAAAAATATACGACCATAACAGGTAGTTAATACCAATTTCGATCGGACAAACAGCTGTCACACGTGAGCTTTTCTCTGGCTTGCAGTCTCTTTCTCTGTCTTGAGCTTCCCTTGGTAAAGCATGGAATCACTCGAAGCTCAACTTCTGTTCTACTCTCCCTCACATTGTCTGAGAGCAACCTTGAGGAGGCTACCTTTATACCATTTTTAGGGGTGGGCCTGACCCTGGATATTGATGAGACCTTTTGACCTATAGCAGTTCCCCTAAAAACTTAATATTCCCCTAAAAACTTAATATGCAAAAAGGCTTCTAGTTCTTTGTTTTGATTCTTGAAACAAAGCCCGCCTTAAAGATGTCTTACGATTTTGACCACATGTCATTCTCTGTTTACACTAACCCAAGGTTTGTTCCTGTGGAAATTGTTTCATCTCTCTTGTCCCTATTCTCTCGGGTACAATTAATACAAAGCCTTAGTTCTACCCTTTGAACTATGAGACCCAAACCAGAAAACTGCTCATTATCCCCTTTACAACATAGCAACATGTTTACGATAACTCTCTCAACTTCCATCCATTCTAAGTCTTTCTGAAACAAATTGTCTTAAAGATACATAAACAAAACTAAAGCTTTAACTTGAAAACCACAGTTAATGGTTGTCAGAGTGCAACATACTATAACATCTCAGCAGGATACCAAGATATTAGCATTTCTAAGCATCTTGAATCGACAATTCATCTCCAGTTCAAAACAACGATTTAAAAACAGCATTCGTGTCAGTTTTATACAATTTTAGTCATCCCTGATTTCTAACATGCTCTTCTTTTGGCATTTAGTGCCATCTTTGTCATGTAGATTGCCTGCATCTACATAAGAACATAAGAAATAGGAGCCTGCTCCGCAATTCAATAAGATCATAGCTGATCTGATCATGGACTCAGCTCCACTTCCCTGCTGGCTCCCCATAACCTTTTCTCCCTTATCGCTCAAAAATCTGTCTATCTCCATCTTAAATATATTCAATGACCCAGCCTCCAAAGCTCTCTGGGGCAGAGAATTCCATAGATTTACAACTCTCAAAGAAGAAATGTCTCCTCCTCTCAGTTTTAAATGGCGGCCCCTTATTCTGAGACTTTGTCCTCTAGCTTTAGTTTCCCCTATGAATGGAAATATCCTTTTTGCATCCACCTTGTCGAGCCCCCTCATTATCATGTTTAAATAAAATCACCTCTCATTCTTCTGAACTCCAATGTGTATAGGCCCAACCTACTCAACCTATCCTCATAAATCGACCTCCTCATCTCCGGAATCAACCTAATGAACCTTCTCTGAACAGCCTCCATTGCAAGTATATCCTTCCTTAAATACGGAGACCAAAACTGTACGCAGTACTCCAGGTGTGGCCTTGCCAATATCCTGTACAGTTATAGCAGGACTTCTCTGCTTTTATACTCTATCCCCCTTGCAATAAAGACCAACATTCCATTTGCCTTCCTGATTAATTCTGTACCTGCACACTAACTTTTTGTGTTTCATGCACAAGGACCCCCAGGTCTCTCTGTACTGCAGCACTTTGCAATATTTCTCCATTTAAATTATAATTTGCTTTTCTATTATTTCTGCCAAAGTGGATAACCTCACATTTTCCCACATTATACTCCATCTGCCAATTTTTTGCCCACTCACTTAGCCTATATATCTCTTTGCAGATTTTTTGTGACCTCCTCACAATTTGCTTTCCTACCCATCTTTGTGTCATCAGCAAATTTGGCAACATTACACTCGGTCCCTTCATCCAAGTCATTAATATAGATTGTAAATAGTTGAGGACCCAGCACCGATCCCCGCAGCACCCCACTAGTCACTGTTTGCCAACGGGAAAATTACCCATTTATCCCGACTCTCTTTCTGTTAGTTAACCAATCCTCAATCCATGCTAATATATTACCCCCAATCCCGTGAACTTTTATCTTGTGCAGTAACTTCTTATGTGGCACCTTATCGAATGCCTTCTGGAAATCCAAATACACCACATCCACTGGTTCCCCCTGCTTGTTACATCCTCAAAAAACTCCAGCAAATTTGTCAAACATGATTTCCCTTTCATAAAACCATGCTGGCTCTGCTTGATTGAATCATGCTTTTCCAAATGTCTTGCTAATGCTTCCTTAATAATGGACTCCAGCATTTTCCCAACGACAGATGTTAGGCTAACTGGTCTATAGTTTCCTGCTTTTTGTCTGCCTCCTTTTTTAAATAGGGGCTTTACATTTGTGGTTTTCCAATCCGCTGGGACCACCCTAGAATCCAGGGAACTTTGTTAGATTACAACCAATGCATCCACTATCTCTGCAACCACATCATTTAAGACCCAAGGATGTAAGCCATCAAGTCCAGGGGACTTGTCTGCCTTAGTTCCATTTTACCGAGTGCTACTTCATTAGTGATAGTGATTGTATTAAGTTCCTCCCTCCCTATAGCCCCTTGATTATCCACTATTGGGATGTTTTTAGTGTCTTCTACCGTGATACAAAATATTTGTTCAACGTCTCTGCCATTTCCCTGTTCTCCATTATTAATTCCCTAGTCTCATTCTCTAGGGGACCAACATTTACTTTAGCCACTCTTTTCCCTTTTATGTATCTGTAGAAACTTTTACTTTCTGTTTTTATATTTTGTGCTAGTTTACTTTCATAATCTATCTTCCCTCTCTCTCTCTCTATCATTTTTTTTAGTCGGTTTTTGCTGGATTTTAAAAATTTCCCAACCCTCTAGCCTCCCACTAGTCTTGGCCACATTGTATGCCCTTGTTTACAATTTGATACCATTCCTCATTTCCTTAGTGAGATCTAGTGCTGCCCATTTTAGGCAGCAGGTTTTATATCCTGCTGCTGCGCCAGTGCTCTGTTTCTCCTTCAGCTAATTTGCATTCTCCAATCCTCCCAACCCCCCTCCCTGCCAACCATTTGAGGCCCCTTTAGGACTTAACTCCTTCCCCTTTCGGGTTTTCCAACCCCTACAGATGTATCTGAGCCAATGCAGGCTGGATTTAGACAATTTGCACGTCTTGCTATTATAAATTAGCTCACCCCGGAAAAATACATGTCCATAAAGAACATGTAGTACCATCGTAAGATATTATTATTTGAACTTCAGACATGTGAAAGACACAATATTTGCCAGGTTATTACACAATATTACCCTCTCACCTGGTCGTCTGGCTCTGCTATCAGACTGTTTGTCCGATGTCCAGTCTTAGATGAGCCACAGTTTCCTCCAGTTAAATATTGGGAAATCTGAGGCCATCATCTTTGGCCCCCACCACAAACTCTATACCATGGCCACCGATTCCATCCCCTTTCTCGGGCACTATCTGGATTGAATTCGATTATTTGTAATGTCAAAAACCTATTTGAGCAATATCCTGTCCTCCGCTTCCACCTCCGTAACATTGTCCACCTCTGCCTTATGACTCAGCCCATCTGCTGCTGAAACCCTCATCCATGCCTTTGTCTCCTCAGACTTGACTATTCCAATGCTGTCCTGACCGGCTGCCCATTGTCCACCCTTCATAAACTTCAGGTCATCTGTTGCCCCTGCCTTTTCTCAATGATTACTTCCATGCATGCAAACCTACATTGACTCTTGATCCTGCAATGTTTCATATTTAAAATCCTCAATCTCCCTTCATAGTCTTGCCTCTCACTATCTTTGTAACCTCCTCCTGCCCCAGAACCCTCCAAGAACTCTGCGTTCCATCCATTCTGGCCTCTTGTGCATCACCCAGTCCCTTCACCCCACCATTGACAACCATGCCTTCAGCCATCTTGGGTTTACACTCTGGAATTCCCTCCCTGAACCTCATCACCTCTCCACCTCTTCTCATTCTTTAAGACCCTCCTTAAAACCCACCGCTTTGACCAAGCTTCTAGTGTCCCATCCTGTTATCTTCCACTTTGACTTCGTGCCCATTTTTCTTTGTGCTTCCATAAAGGGCCTGGGATTTTTTTTTACATTAAGAGTGCTATATAAATGCAAGTTACTGTTTTGAATATCTTCATACACTGCTTTCACCCAGCTGTCCCATCAGCTCTTAGAGGGAATGCATATATTATCATCATGTCTGTTTTAGGTAATACCTCCACGGAAAAATTGAGTAGTTGCTCCAGGACATGGCAGTTTTTGGGGATTGGATTGATCACATGGGGACAGCTCCACGTTGTGACCTCATGACATACGAAAATGTCTTAAAGGAAAGTTGTCTTTTTCTTCCCCAACAGCAAGTGGCCCAGTGCCAATCCACTCCAGCTTCATGATACTATTCAAAAAATAAAGACCCACCAAGGTACATGATCTCTGTACATCTTGTATTACGATTCTCGTATTACCAAAGCAGGCAAAAATTAAAACAATCCGATCAGGCACTGTACATGGCGAGCTAGGTGGGCTGGATAACATTTTCTCATTGTTTGAAGAGTTGGCATCTATAAAGCTGCTAAATAAAAATAAAGAACTTACACAATTATTAATTTTAAGTTACTATATATTGCTACTGTAGATCTTGTATTTGCGGAGGAATATTAACACGTTAATAATCATTGTAATGCTCTATGACTATTATTGAGGACAGAGCAAGATAATTTAAATTTTTCTTTTACTAGTTTTATAGACTTGGTGTTCATTTCGGTATAATCTTCACATCTATTTGTTAGATTTGAAATACTGCCAATTCCTTAAATTCAATTATTCAAACTGTTATGTTATACTTCTTACATCACAGTGGACTGCTAAAAATATGTTTAGCTCTGAAAAGCTTGCTTTTGCAGCTTATGGGCTCAATCAATGCTTATAAAGGAGATATTAGTAGAAGATCACATGATCTCTATTTTAGTAATGCAGTACGGTATCATTTTTGATATAGTAGTAGTTGTGTGCGAGATACTGGCCCAGAATTTGCGGTCGGAGGTTTCTCGCGGCCGGATGCTTCCGACTGCAAAAGATTCTACGAAAGTACCTGATGGTCCCAGAGGTTCGGAAACTTGCGGTCCTGGGCCTCTACGTGAAGGCGTGCATAGAGGCCCACATATACCAGGAGCATGTGGGTTTTGTACGCATCTCTGGGATCACGTGGGCCAGCCCAACCTATCAGAGTAGGGGAACCCCATTCATACTTCTGAGTTCTGTATATACGGACCACCATAAGTATCAATGGAATACCCTCAAAAACACAAACACTGAAAATAACCACAAAAAAAATCACATATTTCAAATGAATAAAAATGGAATTTAATTAATTATTTAAAACAATTTAAACATTTAAAATCCTGTTATTAAGATCAGTTTATTTTTGGACCCTTTTATGGGCTCAAGTTTGGCTCGAGTTGCTCCTACTTTTTTGGAGCAACTAGTTTAGAATGGAGGATCTTAGAAATTGCAATTCTCGGCATTTAGCTTGCTCCAATTCTAGTGAGTTAGAATAGTTTCATTTTAGAACAGTTTTTTTTTTCCAAAAGGGGGTGTTACCAGCCACTTACGCCTGTTTTGTAAGTTTAGGCAGCGAAAATTTTCTCCAAACTAACTTAGAATGGAGTAAGTGTAGATTTTTGTACACTCAGAAAAACCTTGCCTATACTTTATAAATTAGGCGTAGGGAACGAGAGAGGGGGGGTGGGGGAAGGGAAGTTTACAAGCATTAAACACTTCACTTTTACAAATAAAGAGCCATCATCAATAATAAATGATAAAGAAATCAATAAATCAACCAATAAATCAATTTTAAAAAATAATAAAAATAATTTTAAAAATCAATCAATAAATAAAAAAAAATGTTTCTACACACCTACAGCAGCACCGGGAGCCCTCCAACAGTGTGCTGGGACGGGGGCCCCCCGCAAGAGATGTCGGTCGGTGGGCTCCGCCGTCGACCACGACTTCAGGCGGGGCCTGCCCCCAGGAGATGCCGGGCAGGCCGCCGCGGAAGAGGTAAGTAATGTCAGGCCACTCGGCCAGGGATAAGGGCGATGTCCCTTCGGCCAGGGTTAGGCTTGTCGCCCGGAGACAGGACGTGCTGGGAGGGCCAGGAGCTACTGCGCATGCACGCAGCCTCCACTGCACACGCGCACAGCTGCCAGCCCTGTTTTTGGCACAGGGCTGTAGCTCCGCCCACAGCAGCTCCTGATGCGCCGCGCCGAGCTGGAAACGGCCCTTCAGATATAAGAGAATCGCGAGGTAAGTATTTGCCGTTTTTGCAGTTCTACAAATTAGGCGGGCCTTTCCTATGTGCTCCGTTCTAGCGGAGGTCCGAAACTTGAGCCCAAAATATGTAAATTTATTTTTCAAAAATTAAATTTTTGTTTGAAATAATTAAATTCAATTTTATTAATTTGAAATTTGTGATGTTTTAAGTTATTTTCAGTGTTTCTGTTTTTGGGGGTATTCCCATTCATACTTATGGTGATATAAGGAATCACCCCAAGTATGAATGGAGATTCCCCCTACTCTGATAGGTTGGGCCAGCCCACATGATCCCATTGATCCGTATGAAACCCTTACGATCCTGGGATACATGTGCTTTTATGAAGGATTTCGCATAGAGGACCAGGACCAGAAGTCTCCGAACCTCCGAACCACCAGGTAGATTCGTAGAAATTTTTCAGGATGGAGGCATCCACTCGCGGGAAGCCTCCGTCTGCAATTTCTGGGCCATTTGTTTTCATATGAAGATGGGGGAATTTTTAAAGAGATTTGTGCCATTTTGTTTTATTTCCTTCAATTTTCGTTTTGATTTTTGCCTCTTTACTCTTTCTCTTGTGATAACTTGAGCTGGGCGGTGGCACTCTGGTGTCATAAGCGGTTACCATTCGTTGTGTGTTATCATAGACAGTGAAAGCGGCTGGCTTGTTTTGCTTGTGTGGTTATCAGTCAGCTTCAATTCTGCCTGACGTACACAAATGCACTTCAACAAGTGCATCCTAGAATGATAAAAATCACAAAGCAGAAAGAAGCCATTCGTACCATTGCTTTTAGGACACCACTGCCGTTCAACTGACACTATCCACTGCAATTCTATGCCTGTATCCTTTTTATATTCTCTCATTTCAAATACTTGCTCAGTATTTTTAAATTACGTTATAGTGTTTGCCTCAATAGCCCGATTCTACATAAGAACCCTCTGTTTGGTCAAAAAAACCTCTTCTAATTATCTATGTCATTCTTCTGATAATGATCCTGAGTTTATGCCCCTTTGTTACCAATTTGCCAACCAGTGGAAACAGTCTGGCTGTTTACCCTCTTTAAAAACTTTCACAATTTGAAAACTATTCGACTTACCCCCCCCCCCCCCACTACCCCCCCCCCCCGCTACCCCCCCCCCCTCAAACATCTCTGCTTCAAGAAAATTTGGAACATTTTTCAAACCTTTCTTCGCAACTATAACCTCTCATTCCTGACATTGTGAACATTTGCCGTACCCTTAGCTCGGATACCTTTCTTCCAATGTTGTGCTTAGAACTACATTCAGTACTCTAACCATGACCCACCCAATGGCTTGCACAACTTCAACATCACTTCTTTGCTTTTGTATTTCGGGCCCCTCTATATGAATCCCATTTTGCCTTTTTATGGTCTTTTCTATTTGCATTCTCAATTTAAAAGATCTATGTATCTGCATTCTTTGATCACCCTGTTCCTTCACTCTTTTTTAAAAAAAAGTTTTCTTTCTCTTCTTTATCCTAACATATACTACTTCATATTTATCTGTATCTAACTATACTTGCCCACTTTGCTAATCTCTATGTCCTCTATTGTATTCATTCTTATTATTTACCACACCCAACAATTTAGTAACAGCAGACTTCAATATTATTCCCATTGTGCCCATGTCAAATCATTTGCATAAATGGAAAATAAAAGACATCCCAGCACAGATCCCTGGGCACAACATTATTCACATCCTGTCAATCCAAATTAATTTACTCCAACTCTCTGCTTTCTGTTTCTAGCGATCAATCTATCCATGTGACTATATCCCTTTAATACCATGTGCCTTAACTTTCTTAAGTCTGTTATGTGGCACCTCATCAAACACCTTCTGAAAATCTATATATACAGCATCTAGCATATTCCCTTTATCTGTGCACTTATTTAATAAAGCTAGTCAAGGGCAACCTGTTCATCGTATGTCCATGCTGACTGTTCTTGATTAGTTCATGCTTTTCTAAATGCTCATTGATTTTATCCTATATTATACACTGTAGAGGTTTGCTCACAAGTGAGGCTACCTGCTCCATAAATTCCTGAATTATTCCATTTCTCTTTTTTAAATAGTGGTATAACATTTGCCATCCTTTAGTCCTTCAGTACAATTCCTGTTTCCAAAGATTTTTGGAAAATTATGAATAGTACCTCCTGTCTCCTCCCCAATTTGGGATACATACCAGCTGGTCCTGGTGGGTTTTCAGTCCCATTAACTTAATAATATAGCTTCCTATTAAACATGTATATATGGGCTCAATTTTGGCTAGGAGTTGCTCTGTTTTTTTTGGAGTAACTTGGTTTTTCTGGCGTAACTTAAAAATTCCCATTTTCCACAATCAATTTGCACCAGTGCAAGTGAGTTAGTTACGATTTTTTTAGTTTCGTTTTTTTTTCTCTCAAAAGGGGGCGTTACCAGCCACCTATACCAGTTCTGCACATTTAGGCAACTTTGGCCAGCTAATAGTTACTCCAAATCTACATAGGCCAGCGTGGCCACTTTAGTAAACCCTTGTGGAGAGTTAAGAAATCGGCGCAGGTAGGTACATCGGAGACCATATGGCCTGGGATAGGGGCGGGAAGGGAAGTGGAGAGGACCTGCACCTAAAGCACCAAGACTTGCAAAGCACCAAACCTTGGAAACAAAAAGTAATAAGCATTCAATAACAAATAAAAAATTGAAGTAAGTCTTACCTCCATCTTAAAACTCGGCCCGGGAAGGCAGCGGGCCGGCCGGTGCGGGAGGCCACTCGGCCAGGGCTAGGGGCGGGCGGGCAGGCAGAACGGATAGTGCTCCTGCCTGCCGATGATTTCTATCAGTTCTGCTGCCCGCCCGCACCTAGCCCTGGCCAAGTGGCCTCCCGATGCGATTTCTAAGATTAACGTAATTAAAGCTTCAAATCAAATGGAACTAAGCAGACCGTGCAATTGCCACTCCATACCCCTACTCACAACGTTTGGCCAGCATCGGGTCCCACACAGCGGCTGCAGCAAGACACGGAGAGGCTGGGGGCGAGGAGCTACTGCGCATGCGCGGACACTCCACTGCGCATGTACAGACGTCCCGGCACTGTTTTCGGCGCAGGATGCCGGCTCCATCCCCGTCTCGACTGGCCACGCTGCACGACCACAGGGAGGAGACTGGACAGTGGCCAAAGTGGGAAGGAAATTTTTCGCCGCACTTCTGAACGGAGAAAAGTGGCGCATCTCCAGTAAGTGTGCTGAAAAACGGGCTGGGCCAAAATTGAGCCCTATAATAGTAGCTGTTGCACATCCTCCTCAGGTACTGCCACACACTCACTTTCTGTAAAAGCTAATGCAAAATACTTTCTAGTATCTTTGCTATTTTTTTCACTGTCATTCAAGATAGTCCTCCATCAACTCAGTGATCCCAGCTCTTTGACAATTTTGTTATCTCTTATGTGTTTATGAAACCTCTTGCCATTTCCATTTGTGTTAACCACCTAATTTTTTTTTCATATTTCGTCTGAGCCTTTGTAATCTCCCTTTTTGCTTCCTTTTATATATTTCTCAGATTTCTATAGTATCCTATACATTTTTAAAGACTAGATTTTGTTCTTATCTATTTATCCACACAATCCAAAACATTGATGCGTCTCTTTTACTCCTCAGAAATAACGAAAGTACTTGCATTTATATAGTACCTTTCATGACCTCAGGACATCCGAAATGCTTTACAGTCAAAAAAGTACTTTTAAAATGTAGTCACTGTTGTAATGTAGACATATTTCGGCACACCAAAGTCCTACAAACAGCAATGAAATAATGACCAGATAATCTGTTTTAGTGATGTTTTAGCAGTACAAGTCCAGCGTCTGATCTTGACCTGGCTCTGGAGGAAAGCAGTGCGAAACCCTCGTGGTTTAACATCATGTGAAATGTAGCTCTTTAGTGTTTGTCGCTTAAAAAGTGCTCAGAGGGTCGGTCGGATTTCTTGGACCCTTTTTTAAAAAAAAATTACATCGAGCATATTTAAATAGGTTGAAATTGCAAATGCCCATACCCGCGCTCTCAGAAAAGTTACTGGGTATGTAAGCATTTGCAAATCTCTCTTCTGACCAGAAGAGTTGAATTTGTAAGTAGGTAATATAACAAGGTACTGCCAATAACATTGATACTGTAACTACTGATCAGTCCAACCGTTGTTTTTAATTTCTTTTAAAGGGACTAAAATGTCTTTCTTCAGTTTTTAATAGAAGAATGTAACTTTTGAATTCTTCGGATTGCTTCACAGATTCTGTATATTTCTTCAATCGCACATCAGATTATAATCTTAACATATTCCCATTGATCTAGAAAATCTCTGGAAAATTGTACATTATTTTCTTGTAAAATAGCTATGCTGTCAAAAGACATTCATATCGGAAGACATTCACATCTGACGACATTTATATCCGAATAGGTTAATCATAATTTAGTTTATTTTTTATAAAAACACATTCCTTAGCTTGAAACCTATTTGTCTCTATGTATCAGCATAATGAGTACATCCTGTATACATTGCTAATATGTAATGGTAAGCTCAACCGAGCGGACTCCTGAGTTTAAAAACTTGCAAGATGAAGCATGCAAACTATTACCTACTGTGTAATTGTTCATGTATATATGATATAAAAAGTATGTAGAAGATACAACAGCTGTAACAGTCTTTGGGTTTTAATGACCTTCTAAAGTGCCTGAGCTTCATTCTCACAGCTTGTCATCAGAACCCTCAGATTGTGTTGCTGCCTTGTAACACTCCCACTCATCTTCTATTCTGTATTTTGCATAGTAAAATGTATCCTCTTACAGATATAGCTAACTAAAAGTGGATTTTGTCTTTTAGAACTGTCTTTTATTACAAACCATTTTTTCCAGTATCTCATTCAGTTCACTCTTCAATTCCCCTCCCCCTCACATTGTCAATACACATCTAATTCCACTTTAACAACAGTAATTGGCTGATAGAGTAGAAGGTATGGATTTGTTTTCCTGATGACTCCTTGACTTTTTCTTCTGGTAATACTAATAGAATTCCAAATCCTTGCTGGTGTGATCATGTCATGAGTAGGTCAACAGTCGTGTCAAGGTCCTATTGGAAACTTCATAGCTAACATCTTAATTTAGACTTAGCTATCTTTTTCATGTATGAGCAATTGTAAGCAATTCTTTTGAGTCTTGCACTCATTCCATTATATCAGAACTCATTTAATTCAGTTGGAGACAATTCTGCGTGTGAATAATTTTGCTTGCTAGCATTCAATGGGTGCCAGTCTATAGTGAAGACATTGTGGACTGGAATTTTTTTTGACTGATCTAAAATCCATTGGGAACAAGAACAAAAACAAATCTTATGACATTTATTCACACTTATGGAATTAATTGGAACTTTAAATTGTTTTGATTGATGGTCCTGAACAGATCAAGTAGCAATAGTTAGGTGTAGAATGATAATTAGTACACATTAGTGTTCTGGGTTTTTGGAACCTCAAAGCAGTTAGAAAAACTTAACATTTAACATATTAAATTGTCAGGCTATCATAGCAAGCAGTAGGACATGAAATGATTTTTAGGTATCCTGAGAACCTTGTCAATCCAATTGCAATGCACAATACAAAGAGTTATTTTGACTCCCTTTTAAGAATGATTTATGTTGCAACGATTGGGAAGACACTTTGGTTAAATAATCGTTTTCAATTGGAGAATACCGGGAATCCAATTTAAAACACGGCTTGTAATCATTGAAGATTAATTTGCCGATGGTGGGCTGTTCTTTCTCACCTTGAATGCAGTGCAGTTTGGTAGTGCAGCCATAAAGTGATCCCTTTGTGTCTAGTTGGATGGTCAAATCATTGCCAGTTTCAATTAGTTGAATGTTAAATGAATCCATTCTATTGCCCATTTATGCTACAGCTGCAAATTCACATTTGTTGCAAATTTGCTATTTAATTGTAGCAGATGGTCAATTCTAAATGATGGGGAGTTATTTACTCCAATGGTAGTTTGTAATAAAAACCTTAACTATGTGACCTCTAATGGCCTAAGCTGCTGAGCAAGAGCCTCTCATCAGCCAGGTGCAACTCTCCTTCTGTAACACTTTGGGAGAAAATGCAATCCCTTATGGCATGTGGACTGAATTGGCACAGCCTAGAATTATAATTTCATTCCATTTGGATCAGACTGGGATAGCATGAACCAAATAAATGATTTTCGTATCAGACATTTTGTTCTAA
Organism: Pristiophorus japonicus; assembly: GCF_044704955.1. Classification (NCBI taxonomy): domain Eukaryota; kingdom Metazoa; phylum Chordata; class Chondrichthyes; family Pristiophoridae; genus Pristiophorus; species Pristiophorus japonicus. Next base: position 70,353,447 of record NC_091985.1, read on the forward strand.
AGAAACAGCATGAGTTGGTACACAATTAGCTAGTCAATTTATGTTGTTTCCAAACCAGTACTTATATTTATTTGATGATGGAGAATGTATTTACAGCATTTGGCTCATTTGTAGAAGTAACTGTTGCTTTAGTCGTCGGTTGTCTAAATCGAGCCATCGGAAAATATTTTTCTTCCTCATTGATTAAGTACTCGGTATTTTCTCCTAATTAGTTATTTTCTGATTTTGTTATTCACCAATCATATTCAAAACTTTTCTCCCCAATCGAAATTTTCTCCCTGCATTCCAACAGCAGAAGTCTACACTACCACAGAGTAAAAGAAAATCTTTGAGATACAGCGCTCATTATCCCACTATATATCCAAAAGGATAGAATTAGTAACATAATATACCACACAAATTTGACCATTCTGAAGACAAGTTACAGCTTTATTGATTGAACTTATTCATCTTCCACTCACCAACAGTTTTTTCTCTATCCCATTCCATTTTGCACAACGTAATGCACTCCTCTAAGCCTGAAGAACATTCTGAACCTCTAGTACACCGTTCCCTGGTACTTCATTGCCTCATCTGACTCATCTAGTGCCTCACTTCCACCCAGACCCACATTCCCAGTGTTTTTCATCTGCTCATGTTATGGTGCTTTGCAGAAGTTCTGGTATGAGTCAGGGCCAAGGCTCTGGATCCTTCATTATGCCAACAGGAAAACCACCCATCCAGAAGTGCAGGTATATCCTAAGCCAGGCTCTTGCCATCCTCCTGTTGGCTCACTACTTCTAGGCCAGAATCCCCTGCACCTGTTGTGTCTGAGTCCAAGCCCCACCTTCCCTCTCACTTCCACCCTCTTCCCCCTGCTATTTCCCCAATCTCTAATTTTCCTTTTAACTGTAGACGTTGCAACAGTTCAGGAATGGCCCCTCACCACCCAAGTCTGGCCTCAGGTACCCACTTGATACATCATGGCTACCATCTTGCTGTGTGCTCCATTCTTTTAAAAAGGTAAAAGATAGAAAAAGAAAGTCAGTAAAGTAACATAAACATGGTAGGAGGTATACAGAAGAGAGAGGAGATAGAAGGAAGGGCAGATGTGCAGAAAAATGGAGAAAGAGTTACATCAACAGAAAGGTACAGAGAAAAAAGAATAGAAAAAGGGAAACAAAGAATTTTGTCGAATGGACCTGCACAAGTTTCAGTTTTTTTTTGTTAGTGAGCAATCCAACATTAATCAATGTTTCAGTCTTTTTAAAAAAAACATCAAAATAGTAATTGAGCTGCCTCTCACTTCAGTTAATCCAGGCTGGCCTTAAGATATTGGCATTCTTGCTTCTACCAGCTCACTTCCATTTGTCATTTTTTCCTATTCTGGTCTTCTGGCATCTCATTTCAGTTCAGTGGTAGCAATCTCATGCCCTACTCCAAGATTTGAGTACATAGTCGAGGTTAATCGTGCAGTTCTGATTGAATGCTGCATTATTGGAGGTGCCATCTTTTATGCAAGACATTAAATTGAAACCCTATCTGTCTGTTCAGGTGAACATGAAGGATCCCATGGTACTATTTCAGGAGGAGCAGAGATTTTCCCAGAGTCATGGCTAATGTTCATTCCTCAACCAACAGTACCAACACAGAATAACTGGTCATTCATTCATTCATCTTATTGCTGGTTGTGGGACCTCTCTGTGTGCACATTGGATACAATGTTTTCCTGCAAAATAACAGGGATAACACTTTATTGGCTTTGAAGAGCTTTGGGACAGCTTGAAAACGTGAAAGATGCTATGTCAGTGCAAGTTCATTACCTTTTGACTCTTCATGTGATATTTTCCCAGCTGGCTCTCTCAAATTTTGGATTGTCAGCCAAACTGGCCTGCTGTTACACATAAGTCAATCCTTCTTATTACTTCAGTGTTGGTCACTCTGTCTTTCCAGTTGTTCTCCGGTATCCTCCTTACACCTGTATTCCAAAATTTTCCCTTTTTGGTTCTGTTCTATTAACAGGTTCCATATGCCAGAACCTCCAAATGTGTTGAGACTGGAAGTGTATTTCCTTCAATTCAGTGGTTTCCAAAATATTGTTAAGAACATTTCCTATTAGGTCAAAATAATGACCAACGATTTAATTAAGTACATGTGTAAGAGATACTGGTCCCGATCATAGAATCATAGAATGGTTACAGCGCAGAAGGAGGCCATTCGGACCATCAAGCCCATGCCGGCTCTGCAAGAGCACTTCAGCTAGTCCCACTCCCCCGCCCTTTCCCCATAGCCCTGCATTTTTTTCTCCTTTAGGTAGTTATCCAATTCTCATTTGAAAGCCACGATTGGATCTGCCTCTACCACCCTTTCAGGCAGTGCATTCCAGATCCTAATCACACTGGGTAAAAAAGCTTTTCCTCATGTTACCTTTGGTTCTTCTTTCAATCACCTTCAATCTGTGAGCTCTGGTTCTCGACCCTTCTGCCAATAAGAACATAAGAATTAGGAACAGGAGTAGGCCATCTAGCCCCTTGAGCCTGCTCCGCCATTCAACAAGATCATGGCTGATCTGGCCGTGGACTCAGCTCCACTTATCCGCCTGCTCCCCGTAACCCTTAATTCCCTTATTGGTTAAAAATCTATCTGTCTGTGATTTGAATACATTCAATGAGCTCGCCTCAATTGCTTCCTTGGGCAGAGAATTCCAGAGATTCACAACCCTCTGGGAGAAGAAATTCCTTCTCAACTCGGTTTTAAATTGGCTCCCCCGTATTTTGGGGCTGTGCCCCCTAGTTCTAGTCTCCCCGACCAGTGGAAACAACCTTTCTGCCCCTATCTTGTCTATCCCTTTCATTATTTTAAATGTTTCTATAAGATCACCCCTCATCCTTCTGAACTCCAACGAGTAAAGACCCAGTCTACTCAATCTATCATCATAAGGTAGCCCCCTCATCTCCGGAATCAGCCTAGTGAATCGTCTCTGTACCCCCTCCAAAGCTAGTATATCCTTCCTTAAGTAAGGCGACCAAAACTGCATGCAGTACTCCAGGTGCGGCCTCACCAATACCCTATACGGTTGCAGCAGGACCTCCCTGCTTTTGTACTCCATCCCTCTCGCAATGAAGGCCAACATTCCATTCGCCTTCCTGATTACCTGCTGCAGCTGCAAACTAACTTTTTGGGATTCACGCACAAGGACCCCCAGGTCCCTCTGCACCGCAGCATGTTGTAATTTCTCCCCATTCGAATAATATTCCCTTTTACTGTTTTCCTTTCCAAGATGGATGACCTCACATTTTCCGACATTGTATTCCATCTGCCAAACCTTAGCCCATGGGAACAGTTTCTCTCTATCTACTCTGTCTAGACCCATCATGATTTTGAACACCTCAATCCTAACCTTCTCTGTTCTAAGGCGAACAACCCCAGCTTCTAACGCTATTTACAGGGAGGCGGGGAGGGAGCTGGGGTGCGTGCTTACAGCTGGGAAATGGCAGGAACACGGAATGGCAGGACGACGTTAGCAATTTTTAAAATCAGTTTCCCACCTGGCAACTGGCCATATTGAAAGGCCAGATGCCGGGTGGGAAAGCCAGTGGTAGAAGGCTGCTGCAGTTGGAGATGATTGTGGCATGGTAGTGGGGCTTGCGGAGGGAGAGATCAGAGTGAGAGATTGGGCAGAAGATTTGCTTAAGGGACTGGAGGAGAAACACTCCTGCTTTTCCTGACCCACAAGCAGTGCTGGAAAAGCACTTACGTACTGGATCTGACCGTTTCTGCCTCCCTTTAGCTGCCGGGTTTCCCAAGCCCTGGGAAACCCGGCCCGCAGATGTTAAATTCAAATGGCTCCCAAAATCTGAAAAGAGAGCCTCATTTAAATATTATAATTGCAGACCCTCCAGAGCAGATTACCCGAATGCCCTCAAACTAGACGTGGTTAAATGGAAGTAGGTGCATTCGCGGCGGATTCGGATTGGGTTTCACATTTTAACCGATTTAACCCCCACCTGATGCTCTTCCACCTGTCGTGAGGGGGGGTTAAAATTCCCCCCACTGTGTATTGCACAAAACAAGACACCGGTTTAAGACATCTTAAATATATTGGCCCAAAAATTACAGCGTAGCTCCGGAGTACGTCGTGGACCTGCGGAAAGAATACACACCTAGTGAGAGCCCTTCTTCGTAAACTTGCTCTCTGACGCTGCAAATAGGAGGGCAGCATAATGGCCCACGGATCCCAGGGACGCAGCCTGTGCGGAAGCGTTCCTGGGATCACGTGGATCTGGTCCTCCAATCAGGAAACTGATTGTCTTTCATTCAGTTAAATTACTACATTACTTCATTATTACAGCCTTTAAAATACATACACATTTAGCTTTTATCGTGGGAATCCATTTCATTATAATTCCCACTTCTAAACAAATACTGTACAGAAAGTTATGAAATGTAAATGTTTTTTTTTAATCCCGTTGCTTTAATATACACTAGGATTGCTTCTCATTAAAGCTTTTAATGTTCCTGAATGTCATTTTTTACATTTCAAGAATCCCCTTACACTGTGGAACCAGGCCCTGCGCCTATTTACACCAATGCTAACATTTTTGTGCGTAATTGCTGGGCAGTTTGTGGGCAATTAGCCCAACTCTGCATCAGCAACTATTTTCGGTGGCACGTCGACAGACCACAAGTTCTGAATTTAGCACACATACGATGTATGCCGTCAAACCCACCGCAAAATTCGGGCCATTATCTTCAGAGCATAGCTTAATGTCTAGTAGTAGTATAATATTAGGCAGTCCCTCATATCTCGGATGATCCGTTTCCACACCAAAAAGGGATGAGTTCATAGGTGTTTCAATAAGGGACCTGACATTCTAGGTCCCGAACTACAGGTTGAAGGGTGGAAGATGCCTGTGCGTGGATTCTTTTAACGTGGAGTGACCGTTGCACACCAACCACCACATGGGCTTGACCGAGCTAGGTCTTGATCCAGTGGCAAGGGTTAACCAAGACAACTGGAGACCAAGCTCTGCTGCTCGGACCTAGTGCCCACACATGCTCTTACTATCCATAGATCACAGTGTGGGCTGGCCCGTGCTGCCTCTGGGCCCTCGCCTTTTCTGGGCCCCAATCTCTCACCGCTCCTCCGCCCCGATCAAAAATGGAGCAGTCAGTAACAGGACATCAATTAGTCATCTCTTATCTTGGAGGCATCGAATATCACACACTGTTATTTGAAATATCAAAATATTCAACTCCAACCTAGTTTAAGGGTTATTAACATCAGAAACAAACGCCAATCAACAGAATGAACACAATTCAGTAGAGATGTGAATAACAGCAGAATCCAACCCCTGCAGTCACTTGTGAACTCGCTGGTGTCTCAGTAGTTTGGGTGACTGAGTGAACAAAATCGTACAAAAGCGTTTGATCACCTTTCATAGAATTATCGAGTACAGAAGGAGGCCAATCGGCCCATCGTGTCTGTGCCGGCTCTTTGTTTAAATGTATAACCCTATTTATACAGAACAATACTAGTGTTGTGTTACAGGGGGTCGGTGGAATGTTTATAACACGGGAGGGGCCTCAGCAGTAAAAAGGTTGAGAAGCCCTGCCCTATGGGACCTTGAATGGTTGCAGGTTGGCTACACAGGCGAGCTGCCTCAGACTGCAAGAGCCAATAAATACCTGCCAGTTATTGTTGATTCTGTCACTAAATGTCTCAAAGCTGTTCCTACCAATCGCTGCACTACGTTAGTGACTGCGGAGGGACTTGTTGAACAAGTTCTGTCGAAGTGGGGTACGCCACAGCTGATAGACAGCGACAACGGTGCAGCATTTGTGGGGCAGGTGGTGAAAGAAATGTGCACAATACTGGGGAAAGACCCAAAGTGTCCCATTCCATATCACCCACAGGCATCAGGTCAGGTAGGGAGAGCGAATCATACCACCCAAACAATGCTGGAAACGCTGGGTGAAGAGTGGGGAAGGTTTAAAGGTGCACCTGATTTGAATTTCTATCCCTGGGAATGTTGCCTCAAGTACAGGGGTAACACCCTGTGAGGCAATGACTGGCCATCCAATGCTGCTACCAGAGCACCTTTTCTGTCCACCCTTGACAGGACTACAGGAAGAGGCAGCATCTACAGAACAGTGGATGCAGCAGTTGGTACAACAAATGGGGGAAATACAGAAACAGGTCACGGCAGCAAGTGGTGAAAATCAGGAAAAGATTTTTAATGCCTAGTACACTGCTTACATGTTCAGTTGCACATACTTGTCTTTATTTGCTAGCCAGGTCAGAATATTCATGATATGCAAATATAGCTAAAGAAAATTGAACCCTGCTAAAGAGACTGATTCAGATTTCACATGAATCTGTGGGAAAAAAAATAATCTATTTGAAAACTGTAGTAGATCTTCTTTATAATACAATGAGCACCATATGAGAAATATGCCATTAAAGGATTATGTGGGTTCTTATTAATAAGAAAAACTTTGAGTCATTCAATCCATATCTGTTACAAGAGATGCTTTTAAAATGTGAATTAATTTAATAAAGTTATTTCTTGAGCTAATTTTTTGGAGCTCAGCTGGATTAGAATTTTGTCTTCCTGAATATTTGAAAGGCAGTAACTTCAGTCCTTGTTGAGAGCCTGAGGCTCGATTTGGAATTGGCTGGGGCTTGGATTATTGTGTTCTGCTTTGCTGATATGTATTCTTTCTCCTCAGATGTCTCCGTTCTTCCTGAGTTGAAGTTAATGTCAATAATGACGGGACCTCCCCCTTTCATTTGGCTTCAGAATGTAGATTAAGAATTTTTCCCTTGTGATGAGCAGGACAGTGTAGGCTTTCTTCAGTATTCTGTGTTCTCTGAAGACATAAAGGAAAAAGCCAAGATATGTCTACAGCAGGTGGTGTTTAGGATATCTTCAGTGATCCACAGATATCTCTCCATGCTGTGACGATAGCTGCCATCTTGTGGTGCTTTTTGCCTCCAGTAGCTGTTTCTGGGAGGGTTTATTATAGCTAAGTTGTGCACGGGACAGGGAAAGAGGGACATCCACTTCCTGATACCGGAAAACTGAAAAGAACATAGAAGCTTGGTAGACACTGCAGATTTCTGGGATTGTATATATTCAGTTGCATCCTTCATGTGCAACAGAATGTGGGAGAGCTGGTTCAGAATGCACTGCATTCTGTGCCGTTTCACAAACCACCATTTTCTCTCAGAATAGTTGGTATGCTGTTAGAAAAAGCCAAGTTGAATAGGCCAGCTCTGGTCACTTTAATAATCAGGATTGACTGTAAACCAATCTGGTGGGTATATTGTGTTTAATCAGAGTTTAAGATGGAATATAACACATTAGTTATACAGCAAAAACATACACCCGTGACAAGTAGCTGATACCAATCTCTGACTCACGTGAGCAGTTCTCTGGCTTGCAGTCTCTTTCTCTTTGTCTAGAGTTTCCGTCGGTAAAGCAGGGGATCGTTCAAAGACCGTTTGACCAGCCCAACTTCTGTTTCGCTCTCCACTCACACTGTTTGTGAGGACAACCTTGAGGAGGCTACATTCTATTTTTAGGGGTGATTCTCATGTCAAAGTCCGCCCTAAAGATGTCTCTTGATTTTGGCCTCTTATCTTTCTTTGTTTATTCTTTCCCAGGGTTTCTTCCTTTCGTCCCTATCCTGCCTTTGATCCCATGAGGCCAAACCAGAAAACTGCTCGCTTCAGACTGTAACCTCCTTTATGACCTAGCAAATGTTTACGTTAACTATCACAACTTCCATCCATTCTAAGTCTTTTTACAACAAATTGTCTTAAAGATACATAAACAAAGTTGAAGACTTAACTTGAAAACAACAGATAATGGTTGTCAGTGCAGAATGCTATAACATCTCAGCAGGGTACCAAAACATTAGCATTCCTAAGCATCTAATACCAGTCTGAGGATGCATTTTGGCTCCAATTCTAACATAACGATTTAAACACAGTAATTCTTGTATCAGTTTTATAAATTTTGAACGTTTGATTTCTAACAATGGTTTGGCCTTAAACACATTGCAGTCCTACATACACCTCCAGCCCTGTTATTCAGGGGCTTTTAGGCCAAGATGCTCATGAGAAAACTAAGTCCCCCAGGACAAACCTAGCCTTGCATTCTACTGAGGAATGCATGAACCTCCAATGGTATTCCGGCTAGTACAATTCCCTTATTATGCTGGAAAGCCTCCTCTGGCACCTCCTCATAAGAAACAGTAAACATGGACAAAATGTCTGTAGAATATTTGCTACTTATGGGTATTGCACAGGTTGTACTTGGAACTATTTTCCAGATGTTTACTTCCTTACCCTCCTCCAGGGCCCAACAGGACCATCCTCAGGTTGGTAGGAGATGGTACCAGTCAAAATTCAGGAAACTCCGTTACACTTTGTCTATTGAACACTGCTGCTATTCTACAATAAAAATAGCTGCCACATCCTCTACATGTAACAACCTTAATAAGCCTCTTGACGGCGATGATTTTATGTAAAGTGCTCATGGCATTGTAAGCATTTTGACTAAAATATAATTGCACGTTTCTGCAAATAACTGTCCGAATAGGATGTGTCATAATCAAATCATTCTTGTATACTTTCAAAATACCAATTTAAAAAAAAAAATCAAAGCACAAAAGAACCCATATCATAGTCGTCAGAATAACTGAGTTGTTATGAGAGTAGAGGAGAATTGAAACTGCAGTACTGGAAATTTGAAATAACAATGTTAAAAATGCACAGTTGATCAATCACCATCTAATTTCTTAGGTGAATAGTTTAGTAAGCTTCCTGTATCAGCATTATTTGGATTATGCTCCTTATTTTATTGAAAAATGGTTTGAAACTTGACAATGGAGTAGTCTTCATCCATTCGATTTTGATATGATTGAAAGCTAAAAGGCTGCAGGGTGACTTGGATAGGTTAGGTGAGTGGGCAAATGCAGTATAATGCGGATAAATGTGAGGTTATCCACTTTGGGGGCAAAAACACGAAGGCAGAATATTATCTGAATGGCGGTAGATTAGGAAAGGGGGAGGAGGTGCAATGAGACCTGGGTGTCATGGTACATCAGTCATTGAAAGTTGGCATGCAGGTGCAGCAGGCGGTGAAGAAGGCAAATGGTATGTTGGCCTTCATATAGGTAGGGGATTTGAGTATAGGAGCAGGAAGGTCTTACTGTAGTTGTACAGGGTCTTGGTGAGGCCTCACCTGGAATATTGTGTTCAGTTTTGGTCTCCTAATCTGAGGAAGGTCATTCTTGCTATTGAGGGAGTACAGCGAAGGTTCACCAGACTGATTACCAAGATGGCGGGACTGACATATGAGGAGAGACTGGATCAACTGGGCCTTTATTCACTGGAGTTTAGAAGGATGATGGGATCTCATAGAAACTTATAAGATTCTGACAGGACTGGACAGATTAGATGCGGGAAGAATGTTTCCGATGATGAAGTCCAGAACCAGGAGGGGACAGTCTTAGGATAAGGGGTAGGCCATTTAGGACTGAGATGAGGAGATACTTCTTCACTCAGAGTTGTTAACCTGTGAAATTCTCTACCGCAGAGAGTTGTTGATGCCAGTTCATTGGATATATTCAAGAGGGAGTTAGATATGGCCCTTAGGGCTAAAGGGATCAAGGGGTGGAGAGAAAGCAGGAAAGGGGTACTGAGGGAATGATCAGCCATGATCTTATTGAATGGTGGTGCAGGCTCGAAGGGTTGAATGGCCTACTCCTGCACCTGTTTTCTATGTTTCTATGAAAGCAGCTTTATTACATTTTGAACAGTGGATGTAAAATTTCAGTATTCATATAGGTAATAACTTAAAAGAGGTGGAGAGTATAGGAGGAGGAATATCTTCAATATAAATGTACCTCTTCTCCATTTTAGATGTCAAAAATAGTTTTAAAAATTAACATCTTGGAAATATTTTACCATTTCCATCTTTCTCTCCCCATTGAGCCACGCGAGTGCAAGTCAAGCTGATCAAGCTGCGAACATTCAGTACTAGTGAAGCACACAACAATAATCCAATTGGGTCTACAAATGATGAGTTTAATTAAAAAAAGTAAATATATTTTACATTGTATGGTGGATATACTGGTCTTAGCATAGTGTTACATAGTTGAAAAGGCTTCCTGCAATATTGGCACAGGAAACTTGCTGATTTTGCAAGGAGGGATATCTAGTGAAACAGCTCTTAAAGGGATGATGCTCACATTTAAAGCAGAACTGCACTGAAGAGGAGCATATCAAAAATGGGCTTTTGTCAGACAAGAGGAGCAAGATTGTCCAATTTGAAGATGTTACACTTGGAGATACAGCAAAAGAAGGTTGTCTTCTTAGAAGCTGAGTGGCATCTTTCTTAGAAGCTGAGTGGCATCTTTCTACCAGACAGTGTCTGAAATTCCTGGAGAGAAGTGGCTGAGTAAGTCAATTCAGTCTTCCATGTTCCTAGCAAATGAGAAAAAAGTATCTTGGGCCTCTAAAAGATTGGCAAGGTAAAGCTACACAGTGTACCAACTCAAAGTATATGGCCGTAGGATACATGTCACAAATTATTCACCCTCACCTTGGCGCAGCCTCACTCCAGCAGCATGCAAAGCACTCTTGCAACCGTTCAGCTTTTTCACACATTCATGCCCATATTGTTGATGGGCAGGTGTGGTTGAAATATTCTTCCAATATCATACATAAATCTTGCATATTGTGCCTCCATAAAGCATTCTGAAATCACAAGCAGCATTTTTATAGATTCACACAAGGTGACATGTACGGTAGATACTTCCAATATCTGTACATTTTGTATGCTTTAAAAAAAAAAGGCCACACAAAGCAGACTAGAGCAAAGGCATACCAGATTGTGGGGTCTCTCAACTACCAGCTTTTGACTCAATGAAAGAAGACTTCCCTCAAAATTATAGGACCCAAGGCCAAAGAAAGAGTGGAATCTTTCTGATTTTACTGAGGTTTGGAGCGAATATTATCCTTGTTCATCTAATCTTTACTTAGTTACAGCATATACTGCATAACAACAGCATAGCATGGAACAAATTAGCACATCACCACTGTTTGAAGGGATTCTAATGCATAGTCCTCTTCTGTATTTCTTGGGGTCTGCCACAATGGTGGCTTAGCTAGTAACAGCAAACAAGGCATCATCTCACTCCACCTGGCGCAGGCACCAAATGCATCCACTATGGAGGATTTAGCAAGTACGGAAGAGGAGGAAATGCTAGATGAAGGACAAAGCAAAAAGTGAGTAGGATCAAGTGCATGTGGCGTCAAAGGAACAGTGACCAGCTAGCTGGAGGCACAACTGGAGTCCTTCCTCAGTTGTTGAGCCCAGGTTTGACACCTCACAATGCTTGTATATAGAAGAAAGCTGCTATCTGAGCAATGCTTTATGCAGGCCTTTGAGAATGTGCAATCCATTCTGCAAGATCTGAAGTTGGAGAAGTCACGTCATTTGCCACTTAGCAAAGCTCGGCATTGCAAACATCACGCACTCCTGTCTTGCTGCATTATTATGGCATGGGATGCGGGTATATAAATTTTAAAGACCTCAAAGAAATGCAAATGATTGCAGGGTAATCAACTTCAGACCGTCAGGCTTGTGACTTTTATATTTTTACTAAAATTAGAAGTACCTCTTCAGCTACTCCAGTAATGCTGCAGTCCCCAAGGCCTACTAAAGCAATTTCCTTCCCTTCATCCCACCCCCATCCCGCCCCACTCCAAGACGAGCCATCCAGCAGATGTGGGAATCCTGCCAGAAGCCCACCTAAAATATTTAAATGAAAGCAAAGTATTGTGGATGCTGGAATCTGGAATAAAAACAGAAAATGCTGGAAATCTCAGCAGGTCGGGCAGCATCTGTGGAGAGGAAGCAGAGTTAACGTTTCGGGTCGATGACCCATCGTTAGAAATAAGGGCCCCAAGTTTCGACATGATTTGCTCCTGATTTTTAGGAGTAACTGGTATAGAACGGAGTATCTTAGAAATTGGAATTAGGAGGAGAAATAGGAGGAGATGGGGGGGGAGGGGAAAGGAGATGGGGAGGGAAAGGAGATGGGGGGGAGGGGAAAGGAGATGGGGGGGAGAGGAAAGGAGATGGGGGGGAGGGGAAAGGAGATGGGGGGGGAGGGGAAAGGAGATGGGGAGGGTAAGGAGATGGGGGGGGGGAAAGGAGATGGGGGGGGGGGCGGGAAGGAGAAGGAAGGGAGGCTGAACGGGCAGGGCCCGTCCCCAGCACCAGATTTACAGGTAGGTGGCGTTGGGTCGGGTCGGGGGGAGTGAGGTCAGGTCGGGGGGAGGGAGGTCAGGTCGGATCCAGTCCGGGGGGGGGGGGGGGGAGCGGGTGCCGGTGTCGGGTCTGGTCCGGATGCGGGGGCCGGGGGGGGGAAAGCGCGGGTCCGGTCCGGGGGGTGGGGAGTCGGGTCGGGTCCAGTCCGGGGGCGGGGGGGGGGGGGGGTAGCGGGAGTCGGGTCGGTGTCGGGTCCGGTCCGGAGGCGGGGTGAGTGGGGGGGGGGGAGCGGGAGTCGGTGTCGGGGTCAGAGTCGGTCCGGAGGGGGGAAGCGGGAGTTGAGTCAGGTCGGGAGGAAGCAGAAGCTGGCCGTGGGAGGAGCCTTATTCACGCAGCCCCAGTGAGGCCATTCGGCCAGGGCTAGGGGCTGCGTGCTTCGGCTCCTCCCACACAGTTTTGGGCACCTGGAGCTACTGCACTTGCGCGCCCACTGTAGCGTGCATGTGCAGAGGTCCCGGCACTGTTTTCAGCGCAGGGACCTGGCTCCGCCCCCTACAGCTCGTGCTGCGCTGCGCCGAGCTGCAAACGACCTGCAGGGAGCTGGAGAATCTGGAAGGTTTTTTTAGGCGCACTTTGTGGCGCGAAAAACGTGCATCCAGGTCGGGACTGCGCCATTCTAGGCACGGCTCGAAACTTGGGCCCAATATATTTAAATATCCTTCTCCCTGAAAATTAGCCAGGATTGGGGACAGGCTATTGGAGCAAATGGGAATCTCACACAACCAAACCTATGTTGATTTTCCAAGAAAATTTGCTGTTATTTATAGCTATAGATAGTGGGATTTGTGTGTAACCAAGATTACTGCTGAAAACCCTTGTAAAAATTGTTTGAATGAAATTTGCACATTTTCTCTACCTGTTTAATGAAGCCTGTTTAATGAAGAGTTCACTAAACAAATAGTGCTTTATGATTTTTTTAAAATCAGTATGATATTTAAGCCAATCATAATTTATTGCCCTTCAGAAACCTTTGAGGTCTGACAGGGATTTGTGGTAATGAACACTTGAGGTATGATGTCCTATCAATGCACGATAAAGAATCTTTAATTCTATGAAGAGATGTATGGCATTAACAATGTGAGATTATGGAGATGAATTTCTGCCTGCTGTAATATCGAAATATGCACAGTATAAGTTTAGGTTCCCCTTCCCTTCAGAAAATTATAACTGAATTCTGTATCTAGTGTAAATTGTGAAAATATATAATAATCAAAGATATCATAGCAGCATAGTTGTTATTTTGGCCAAAGTTACCATCACAGGTCAGCATATGAACAGCTTGTTTGATTTGGACATTGAGCACAGTATAGACTGGCTGCTTTAATACCATGAAAGTCTGATAGCTTGAATATTTAATCCTTTGAAGCCTATAACTTCTCATAGAACACCTCAGAGCTCCTTCTTGGCAGTAAATTGTTGTCTATTCCTTCAATGTACTGACAAGCTGACTCAAATGTCCATGGGCTGACACAAACATGGATGGCATACGTTTGGGCACTGATCGATCAGAAAGGTTCATGGGCACTTTGACTTAAGTTGTTGTTTCTCAGCCCTTTTAGATGTCTGGCATTATTAAAAAGCAAGGGATCATTCTTGTATAATTTTACCAGCAGCCTGAAGATGATTATCTTATGTTTGGAATATACCTTATACTTTCAGATCAGCATTGAAAAGTTAGTCAACTGATGTTAGGAATAAGACCACCAAATGTTGAAATATTATGAAAAAAAATAATTCAACCCCAGTAGGTGCTGCATTTAAGTTTTCAATACCAAATCCAGTGAGTTATGTACTGGAATCTCAACCTAGATTGACATTTAGAATTTGTCTGTTCCTTATAACAACAACAACTTGCATTTTTATAGCACCTTTAACATAGTAAAACGCCCAAGGTGCTTCACAGGAGTGTTATCAAACAAAATTTGGCATCGAGCCACATAAGGAGATATTAGATGATCAAACGCTTGGTCAAAGAGATAGGTTTTAAGGAGCGTCTTGAAGAAGGAGAGAGAGATGGAGAGGTATAGGGAGGGAATTAGAGTTTAGGGCCTCGGCAGCTGGAAGCACAGTTGTCAATGGTGGAGCGATTAAAATAGGGGTTGCACAAGAGGCCAGAATTGGAGGGGCACAGAAATCTTGGAGGGTTGTAGGGCTGGAGGAGGTTACAGACATAGGGAGAGGCGAGGCCATGGAGGGATTTGAAACCAGGATGAGAATTTTAAAATTGAGGTGTTGCCAGAATGGGAGCCAGTGTAAGTCAGCAAACGCAGAGGTGATGGATGAGCGGGACTTGGTGAGAGTAAGGATATGGGCAACAGATTTTTTGGATAAATTCAAGTTATGGAGGGTGGAAGATAGGAGGCCAGCCAGGAGAGTGTTGGAATAGACAAGTCTAGAGGTAACAAAAGCATGGATGAGAGTTTCAGCAGCAGATGAGCTGAGGTGGAGTCGAGCGATGTTTCGGAGGTGAACGTTGGCAGTCCCTGTTATAAATTAACAGAAACATTTGCAAGCATAATGTCAACCAACTCCACTTTAGAGATGATCCTTTCTTTTAAATAAATAAGAATATATAATTTTTGGTATTACAAAATATTTAAGTACAATTTGTTGCACCAGCTGCCTTACATAGTTGGCCATAAGAAGGGCTCAGTGACATCTTAGCATAGCTGTGGAATTGCCAAATTTGATTACTGGCAAACTGGTATACATTTTCTGCCTTGATTTAAGTAAGCTTACAGGCAGGTATCACAGCTGAAATTGTAGCTCACCTATTTGATAGGTATCACCAAAATAGTAGTATAAAACCTTGCATAAACATAATTGGCTTAGTTTGCCTACAGATTTTATGGTTGATGGTTCCCTATTAAAACTTTTTTTTAACATATTGTGCTATTGTTTATTTCAATAAGAAAATGCTTGAAAAGGCGACTCGTTCTCTCATCCATTTAATCTGTTGTTTGGGCTAGTTAAATTTCACTAAAAACTTTCCAAGAAATGTGTTTTTTTTGTGTAAGTGTAATGAGCAAAAGCAAATGCCATCTCAAAGTGGTTAAAGGATTATCGCAGGTCATCTAGTCTCATAAGATAAGGGTGACTTTCGACTGAGCATTCATGAATTTCTTTTCAAAGCCAGCGAAAGGGTAGAGATTTTAACAGAGCCAGTCTTTTCAAAAACTGTATTTTTCAGCCACTTCATTAGCCTCTGCATTCAGTGCCTCATTCAAAGCCAAGGTTCTGAATATCGTTGCAATGTCCTTTTAGCTGACAAAGATTATTTTATTGCTTCAAATGCAACTTTCCACAGTTTGTGTCAACAAAGGGCTCTGCAAATAGAACAGGCCGACTAATACAGTGAAACAGTGTGCTATTGCACTAATCTCTTTCACACAAAGAATAGCCAGAGGGTGAGAGGAGAGGACATCTGGCGGATAAGGGTTCAGCATGATGGGGCTGATAATGCACCATCACTTTCCATTTAAAGGGAGCAGCAATAAGTTATCTAATTGTACTGGAATGTGTTTAACAGTGAAGCTGGAAGATGGTGATGATGTAATGTTCGGAGTCAAACTGAGCTATTACATTTCGAGAGCAAAAAAAAAAATTAAAATTGTTCACTTGGGGTAAGACAAATGGCATTAAATGAGGAAACACACCATGAATTGCAAATGGGCCTGAGTTAATTTGTTGCTACAATAGTGTTGCCCTACTGCTAAATGAAGGTGGTCTAATTATCTAGCTGGCAGAGATAATGTCAGCACCTCATTCCTCCTTACACGCCTGGTTTTTACATGAGTGCTAATTGAGCTCAAGGTGACAACTTGTTATATATTCTGATGGTAGGACTTTTATCCTTTGGCAAATAATGTTCACTTTTTTGAATAATCAGACTTTATCACTTGTAGAGCATGAAAAGTAAAAATACAAGAACATGATGGTTGAGTGTGCAAATTAACTTGCAGAGCCAATATTCTCCTCCCTTCAGGCACCATGATTAGCCTGAGTCTAATGATAATGCTTCAGGGATAACAGACTCCTGGTTATATCAACAGTTTGTAGAGAAAGGTCTATAATAACAGTGTTTAAAAAAAAGACACACAAAGAAAAAACTTTCATATCAATGCAAAATCCATTTCAGTTTTAATATGTTCATGATTACAAACAGTTGAATCTAAACATGTGGTTTCTGTATCAACCTTACAAAATACATTGCCGAACATGGATATTATATCAATTTAGTTATCAACATAGAAACAAGTTCAAGCATATATTTGTAAAAATAATTTGAGATATTGAAAATCTTAATCTAGTTTTAACCTAAAATGGTTAAAAAATCAACCAGATATAAAGATACGGTATAATGTGTGCCCACTTCTTTAGAGAAATGGCATTCTTGAAAGGAATACTCAGGGGTACTAATGGAGAAATCTCAGCGCAGTTTTCTGATCAGGCGTGAGACAAGTTAAATATTGGTGAATGAGTTGGAAATCTACAGCACCAAAAAGAAGAAAATGTTATATAAGAAAAAACCCAAAAGATAATTGGTAGGATAATGTTCAATAAAGAGAGAACAGAAAAGGCTAACAATAGAGTCTTCAGCAAAAAAAAACAAATCGGTGAATTGCTGCTGGTACAATGAGGAGCAAATAGTGTCTGATTTTCTATGTCTAACAAGGTTGTGTGCCCAGGTACTAGTAGAAGAGAAACTAAACAGTTTTGCATAGTATATAATCTTATATTTTTTCTCATTTTTGTGCGTTATGCAATTCACTTCTCTTTTTTCCAAGGAGAGATATCAGGAGACTTGATTACCTGATCAGGAAATAGATATAAAATTTAGAGATGGGTATAAGAGACACATATTGTGGCCCCAAGTTTCCCCAGGGGTTGCTCTCTTTTTTTTTGGAGCAACTAGATTTTTTTGGAATATCTTAAAAATCGCAATTCTCCCCATTTAATTTGCTCCAGTTTAAGTGAGTTAGTTCAGTTTTTTTTTCAAAAGGGGGCGTTACCAGCCACTTACACCTGTTTTGGCCATTTTAGCAAGTTTAGCCAGCGAAAAGTTACTCCAAACTAACTTAGGCCAGCGTATGTGGCCACTTTTGTATGCTCAGAAAAACCTTGCGGAGACTTAAGAAATCAGCGCAGGTAGCCAGAGATGGGGGTGGGGGGTGGTGGGGGGGAAGGGAAGTGAGAGGATTTTGCAAAGCACTAAACACCTTCACAACAACATTAAAGAAGAATAAAAACCATCATCAATAATAAATGAAAAATAAATCAATTAATAAAAAATAAAAAGTCCTACCTCGCCGACTGCAGCACGCAGCAGCAAGCCGTTCGGCCAGGGCTAGGGGCGGGGTCCACACAAGAAGCACCGGGAGAGCCCTCCGGGGCATGACGCGCAGCAGCGGCAAAAAACTCGCAAAAAACATTCACAAAACCCTTAGCTAGCAAATTGCTGAAAAAGAATTTAAAAAATAAAAGCTTTAACTTGCCTTTTTTGCAGATTTCCATACTTACCGCTGCTGGCAGGGCTGTTCCGACAGGTATTCTGGGCATGGTGTATGGGCCGGGAGAGTGCCGAAAGCACGATGCAAACGCAGTCTGCGTCGTTGCATGTCGGCGCACCTCTCCGTGACGAGAAAGCGCCGCTGCAAACTGGTACCCTAGGATCCCGCCCGAGCTTTGCGACCATGTTTTCGTTGCGGAGAGTCAGATCGCGGCGAAAACCCGGGTGCAAACCTGCCGAAAATCCAGCCCATCGGGTTTCAACAGGTTACTTATTTATGCCATATGCAACTTATAGATGATAATTGAAATAATAAAGTTGAAAACTGTCATGTCATTAGCGACTTAGTTTATATCAATGGCCTTGACTCAGACACTCAATGCAGGTGGTATCAAATCAGGCAAGGGGAAACAACTACAGAATGAGGATAGAGTGGAAATAGGCAACATACATAACAACATGCATTTATATAACTAATGTAAGAAACATCCCAGGATGTTTCATACTGGAAAATAGTTGGCACGTGATGGAGGGAAAAATTATGATAGGTGATCAAAAGCTTGGTTTAAAAGATGGGTCTTGCGTGGGTTTTAAAGGTGGAAAAAGGAGAGGAAGGAAGTTCCAGAGAGTAGGGCGGAGGTACATAGGAACAGGAGAAGGCCATTTAACCCCTCGAGCCTGTTCCACCATTCAATGAGATCATGGCTAATCTGTGACCTAATTGCATATACTGCCTTTGGCCCATATCCCTTAATACTTTTGGTTGACAAAAATCTATCAATCTCAGGTTTAAAATTAACAATTGATCTAGAGTCAATTGCAGTTTGCGGAAGAGAGTTCCAAACTTCTACCACCCTTTGTGTGTAGAGGTGTTTTCTAATTTCACTCCTGAAAGGTCTGACTCTAACTTTTAGTCTAATCCGTCGTCTCAGACTCCCAACCAGCGGAAATAGTTTCTCTATCTACCCTATCTGTTCCCTTTTAATATTTTGAAAACTTTGATCAAATAACCCTTAACCTTCTAAATTCTAGGGAATACAACCCTAATTTGTATCAGGAAGCACTGTCACCATTGATGGGGCAAAGGGGTGGAAGATGCACAGAAGGCCGAAGTCAGGGGTTTGAAAGGTGCAAGTGGCGATATATGTTTGGAGGAGATTGCAAAGATAGAATGGAATGAGGCCATGGAGGGATTTGTGGATACAGATTTTAAAGGTTGGCAAGAATGAGCGTAATGGATAAGTTTGTTTCAGTGCAGGACAGGTTACAGTTGCTAATTTTTGGACAAGTTGGAGTTTATGGATAATGGGAAGCCAGCAAGAATGCTTTGAATAACTGGGTCTAGAAGCTCAATTTTGGCTAGGAGTTGCTCCGTTTTTTTTGGAGTAACTTGATTTTTCTGGCGTATCTTAAAAATCCCCATTTTGCACATTCAATTTGCGGCAGTTACGATTTTTTTTTAGTTTAGTTTAGTTTTTCTCAAAAGGAGGCGATACCAGCCACCTACGCCACTTTTGGCCATTTAGGCTACTTTGGCCAGCTAATAGTTACTCCAAATCTACTTAGGCCAGTGTATGTGGCCACTTCAGAAAACCCTTGCAGAGAGTTAAGAAATCAGCGCAGGTAGGTACATCGGAGGCTATTCGGCCTGGGATAAGGGTGGAAAGGGGTGCACCTAAAGCACCAAGACTTACAAAGCACAAAAAGTAATAAGCATTCAATAACAAATAAAAAATAGAAGTAAGTCCTACCTTCCTCTGAAAACTCGGCCTGGGAAAGCAGCGGGCCGGCCGGTGCGGGAGGCCACGCAACTTGGGATAGGTGCGGGACGACAATGCACTGGGAGGCCACTCGGCCACGGCTAGGGCCGGGAGCGATTGAACTGCCGACGTCGGAGCACACACAGTGGCTGCAGGAACTGCCGCTGCGTCCCTTTAATCACATATAAGTGTCCTCGGAAAGGATGGTGGAAACATTTGAATAGGAACACGGCCTTGTGCTCCGCATCTGGATTTACCCTTTCTAACATAAATTGATTTTGTATGCCTACACACGGACGTTCAAAACTCATTTTCCACCACCTTCTCCTCCTGTTCATATTTCGGCGCTACAGCGTATGCGTGGACATCGCGACCCGACTCCAATGTGCATGTGCAGATGTCCCGGCACTGTTTTCAGCGCAGGATGCTGGCTCTGCCCCCGACTCGACTGGCCACGCGGCGCGACGACCAGGGAGAGGCCGGACAGCGGCCAAATTGGGGAGGAATTTTTTCGGTGCACTTAACGGAGAAAAGCGGCGCATCTCCAATAAGTGCGGCGAAAAAAGGGGTGGGCCAAAATTGAGCCCCCGAAGTGGCAAAAGCATGAGCTAGGATTTCAGCAATGGAGCAGTTGACATGAGGCGGATGTGAACAATGCAAAGGTAGAACTAAGCAATCTTCATCTTGGGTAGAATGTGTGGTTTAAAACATGGCTCTGGATTGAATAATATGACAGGGTTTCACCAGGTTTGGTTCAGCCTGAGCAAATCAGCAGTGAACGGGATGGGGTCAGTGGCAAGGAAGCAGAGTTTATGGCAGGCCGATATGGGTAGCTTTAATTATTCAAATGTTCTTTTGGAGGAAGTTGTGACTCATCTCTGACTTAATCTCAGACTGGGAGTCAGACAACACAAAGGTGGAGCGAGACAGTGGGGAGGGTGCCATTGGCACACATAAAGGAGCTGATTCCATGTCTGCGGATGCTGTCACTGAGAAGCAGCATGTAGATAAGGAATGGGGGTGGGGCAAGATTACATCTTTGAAGCACTTTGGAGGCTACAGTGCAGGTGCAGGCAAAGAATCTAATGCTGGAAATGCACTAGCTATATTCAGACAAGCAAGAGTGGAACCACACAATGGAGCTGGACAACAGTGGGGCAATCAAGTAGGATGGCGTAGTTGACTATCAAATGTTACAGGGACATTAATAAGGGATTAATGTCACATGGTCACAGTCATTCATACTAATTAATAACATAACTATCGAAATGAATTATTGTACATTTACTGGTATGAAATGAGCACAAGATGGAGGATGCCCACAACTGGTTAAGAGTTCGCTGTCCAAATAGTTTGCTTTCTTTTCCATCAATTCATTGACTGAGGTCTTGGAACAGGTTTATTTTTCCTAAAAAGAATTTCTCTGATGAAAAATTGGTTTCCATCTTCAGCCGAAGCTGACACAGGTGAAACTAAATTCATTAAACATAGGTAAATCATGAACATTTCCAAAGCAGCTTACAGAGACGAGCTATGGATGTGCATATGTGTATTCGAGCACCTTATTGAATTTATTTGCCCAGAATTGCCATATAAACTTTCTTACATATTTAAAGCCTTTTTTCCTAGTTTGGATTTTTTTTCTACATTATTAAAAATTGTGCAGACTAATACCCCGATGCAGTTTAGTGTTGTGATGTTATTGACTAGTGTTCTTGATTTGACTACCATAGTTTGTGGGGCTACAAAGAATATATACAGCTGTCCTTTAAAACACAACAGTGCTCCTCCTGACCCCACATTAAATGAACACAGACCACTGGGATATCCAAGCTAATAGTCCAGAAATTCAACCTTGCAGAGCAATTACATTTAAATAGCGGTTGGGCTAGGTTTAAGCAAATAAATGTTTTTAGAACACAATCTGTCTAAAATTCTACAGGTGATGTTGAAAGCCATGTGAAACACAATACCCCAGTTTCTAAGCTCTTAAAACTGTCCAAAACAACAAATTCCTGCGAGCTCCCAGCTTTAAAAATAAACTGTGAGCATTTTTTGAAAGCTATTGATTAAAGAATGTGCTGCCTGAAGTTATGGAAACAATTCTTTTCTTAAGTTTCTAGTTAACCCTCAGCTCCATACAGTGCTTTTTTCTTAATTGATGACCTTCAGGCAAGCTTCAACTCCTTCAGAATCTTAATTTTCTTTAGCAAATGACCTGATTCAAATCTCTGAGCCAATCATTCTTTTTTTATTACCTTCCTCTGGTACTATAGGCAGGATTTCGCTAGAATGGCTCTTTTGTAATGTACAGGTTAAAGATTTTTATCTTGCAAGACAATTCATACACTATAATTACAGTGGTAGCAAATGAAGGATTCCTGCTTTTGTGTCATAATATGATTTTGTTAACTTTAATAATTGAAAATCTTGCTTTTGCAATCCAAGTAGCAAAATATGATACAAACCAAAATTTTGCATAAAAACTGGATTGTATTATGACTCAATTTCTACCCTCTAAAAATAGTAGTATGGTGCAATTAAACTTCATTCTATAAAACAGCAGTTAGGCATACTGAATATGATTTTTTTTAAATAATTTGATCTATACATTGTTGCACGTTCATTGTTTATATTTTGTCCAAATGTTGTAATTATGAAGTTTATATCAAAGAGGAAAAATTACAGATTTCAAATTCAATTGAGCAGATTCTTTCTGTTTGTCATAAATTGGAACATTAACCAAGTGCTGTTTTCACGAATCACAGTTTGAAAACTTTGAAAAATAGGAGAAGAACTTTTAAAAATTAGGGAGTAAGGATAATGTGGATGCAAATTACCAAATATCCTTAGTCATTGGGGTTTCTAGTTAAATATTTAATTGATCTGGATTTCTAAAATTCAGATAAATTATCTGTATTTCACCAGTTGTAATACTGTTAAATATTTACTGGTAACACTGCTGCTACAACTTTCAGTAAATGGAATGGGGGGAGAAGATTGCCTACGTCGGGTAGGGGGGGAAGGTCGAGAGAAGATCGCTGACATTGAGGGACGGGGAGGGGGTCGAGAGAAGATCGGCGATATCGAGGGCTCCAGGGGCGTGGAGAAGAACGCTGAAATCGTGCGACTGGGGGGGGGTGGGGGGAGATGATCGGCAACATTGAGGGACCCAGGGGTGTGGAGGACGGGGAGAAGATCGCTGACAGCGGGGTGGGGGGGGGGGGGGAGCGGTGTCGAGAGAAGTTTGGCGACATCGGGGAGGGGGTAGAAGATTGCTTACATCGGGTGGGGGGCTGGGTAGGTCGAGAGAAGATCGCTGACATCGTGAGACCAGGTGGCGGGGAGAAGATTGGAAATATCATGGAGCCGGGGAAGAGCTTGAGAGAAGATCATCAGCATCGTGGGACGGGCAGGGTTGGGGGTAGCGAGGGGGGGGCGGTGACAAGGCGATCATTTCGAGACCGGCCTGATGGAGGGGGAGGGGGGGGGCGGGGGTGGGTGAGCGAGGAAGATTCCAGAAGGCCACCAGAGGATCAGGGCTGGCTTTAGGATAATCGGCGGGGGCTGAGGGGCGGGTTGTCCGGGAAAGCGATGGGAGGCCTGGTGAGGGGGTCTCTGATTGTGGGAGTTGGGCTAGGCAGAGACCCGAGATCCAGGTGATCGATGTAAAGGCACTTATTTCCTGGATGCAGCAGTTTCCACCTTGCATTAACTGCCGGGTTTTACGAAATGTGTGTAAAAATAAGTGTGCAAAAACAGTTGAAAACCATATGGCGATTAAAAAAGAGGCTTCCAGTCTCATTGTAGTATATAAATTGACGTTCGCCATCAGAACTGGGCCGGTTGGAGGCGGGTTCAGGTTGGGAATCTGATTTTTAAACAATTTAACTACTCCCACGCTCCAAACCCTTCCATTTTATGTTAAAATTCCCGCCCCCTCCTATTTTGATCTTGGCTCTTTGTCAGCCCATATATGCCGAAAGAGAATATTTGGGGTGAGAAATGGGAAAAGTGACAAGATTGAAAAAGAAAGGCATGTAAAACAGCTGGACGGAGAGTGGACAAAATTAATGAGATGGAAAGAGGAATAGTTTGGAAAATTTGTAAAAAGTAGGAAAATTGGTTAGCAAATTAACTTTTAAAAGGTTAAAAATATTGCTATGTAGAAAATTCTTGCAAATTGTGATTAATGTATACAATAGTCATTCAGAAATTAAATTTACAATATTTTCAAAAATAATGAAATCTTTGGGCTCAATTTTCCCCAGTTACCTGCGCCGCAAGTTTTGGCATAAATTAAAATATCCAAGTTTCCCCAAAGTTTCTATGCCAGCGTAACTCAGTTACGATTTTTTTAGGCTAGTATTTTGTTGGGTCACCTGATGTCTGTGCCAGTTTTTCAGATTTATGCAAGTTTGGCCAACTTACATTTTTCCTAGGACGGCGTATGTGTCCACTTCCAAAAAACCAGCGCACATTAAAAAATCGGCGCAGAAAGACGCCATTGTTTTTCGGCGAAGTTTTGGAGGGAGTCAAGAAGATAAAGAATATGCATCATGAAGCTTAATTTTTTCAAACTCAAAACGGAGAAAATGGAAGTCTAATGCAATTCTTTCATTTTGGATTTTTTTCAAAGTGCCACGCCACCACTGAACCTCTCTCACCGGGCTCGACGGTCAGAGCGTCGGCCGTCAGAATCGCTCCCTCGCCCGGAAACATGGGCTCGGGGCTCGGCTTCAAAAGAAGCCCGGGGAGGGTGTGAGGGGGTGAAAGCCGAACTGAAGGGATGAGAAGCCTTACACTATACAGCAGCTTGAAAAGAAGCCTGGATGGGGCGGAAGGGGTGGGGAGGGGCGGGGGGTTTATTTGCCGAGCACCTGTATCTGGACAAGGGAGTGATTCTGCCAGCCGACCCTCGAGCCTAGTGAGGAGATGTTCGATCGGTGGTGGGTCTAAAATTAAAGAATTGCATTAGACTTGGTTGCCCCAAATGTCCTCATTGAATGCCTTTCTAAGCAAACCTATTGCGCATGTGCAGACCAGAGTGTGGTCCATACTAGGGCGTCGACCTTGGGGGGGAGAGAGAAGAGAAGCTTTGACTCGTTCTCCTGCTGTTTTGAGCTTCTTGCACAGGTACAATTTAATTATAGGGGCAATATTGACCATGCCATACCTTGTTCAAGCCTTCTGAATGACGGTGCTTCGATTGATTCAACGTCATCACATGAGGAACCTCAGAGCACGTAGGATGAATGGCAGGAGGCCTTACCCACGTCGGGTATATCAAGACAGGCATTCATACTTGCATCTGAGTGATGCAGACTGTATCAGAAGGCTGTGATTCCGCAAAGAAGTTGTAACCGAGATCTGTGAGTTAGTAAAAGCAGACCTACAACCAGGAAGACTGCTTTTTCAGTTGAAGTGAAGGTTACAGCTGCACTTTCATTTTATGCAATTGGCCACAACTGAGGATGTGTGTGCCATTTCTCAACACATATCTGCATTCGGCAAGTGACTGCTGCACTATATGCCCGGAGGAATGAATACATAAAGTTCCCCATGACCGACCAGGCAATGTGTGAAAGGGCTGTGGGCTTCTCCAGGATTGCTGGCTTCACAAAGGTACAGGGTTGCAATGATTGTACCCACATCGCTTTGCGAACATCTTTAGAGGATTCCGAGATGTACAGGAACAGAAAATGCTTCCACACCGTGAATGTGCAGCTCATGTATGACAACATGCATCGCATCAGGTCAGTTGATGCGAGATACCCTGGGAGCACCCATGATGCATTCATCCTACGCGAGAGCACTATATCTGCCATGTTTCAACAGCAGCCAGAAGGGCAGAGATGGCTGCTGGGAGACAAAGGGTATGGCCTCGCCACCTGGCTCATGACACCCCTACGCGTAACCCGGACGGAAGCTGACCGGGAATACAACATGTCGCACATTGTGACACGCAGCATAACTGAGAGGACCAGTGGGATCTTGAAACAGTGTTTCCGCTGCCTGGACCATTCCGGAGGCTACTTGTGATACTCCCCTGAGATTGTCAGTCAGTTCACTGTTGTGTGCTGCATGCTGCACAACTTAGCCAACATGAGGCAGCAGCAGCTGGTGGTAGAAGACCACCTGAGGTAAGAGTGGCTGATGAGGAGGAGGCAGATGCAGATGACGAGGAGGACGAGAAGCCGTGCAACTATCTGAACCTGGAGCACGACGGCGGAGGAGGGCGGGCCGTCGTGCCCCTTTAAAGATTACTCGAGCCTTGCGCCAGCAGCTCATCCGTGAACGCTTTGCTGCCTGAAGGATCAGCAGCAACTATTCCAAATGGATCATGTTTACTGTTCGGACCTGTTCCATAATGTTGTGTTGAGATAATGGAACAAATAATGGAAATGATTCTTCTTTAGTTCAAAAAGTTGCGTTAATAATGGAAGAAATAATGGAAATGATTCAGTTATAATTTTATATATATTTGAATCAAAAGTTTAACACTTGTTTGTACTTAACTTTGATGAAAATATTCTTGTATCAAACTTTAAAGTTTTCAGTTATGACCACTTACAAACTTTTAAACTTGTAAATTTACATAACTTACAAAACACTTTTAATTTGAGAACAGTTACAACAGTAACAACAATAATAATAACAACAGCAGCAGCAAAGAAAGGCTGCACCCATCTTTCCTCCACCACCTTCTAAGACCGCCCGCGGTGCTTGGTCTTGGTGACTCCACCCCTGCCCGCAGGCGGCGGTGCAGCATTTTGCGGGTTGGTGCCAAGCTTATTCTTTCGAGCATCTTGGGTAATGCGCATTTCTTGTTGGGGGGCGTGGGCAGGCAGTAATGTGCAAGGCCCGGCTTGAGCTTCTTCAGAGGCTGGTCTGGGGATTGGAGTGGGAGTGGCAGCTGATTCTGTCAATGGGGTGGGATCTGGGTGTGTTCCCTTATTGCAGCAGCTAACTCCGACATTCCCTCCCTCATGTGCGCCCTGACAGTGTCTCAACTACCAGCAACATTCCCTCCCTCACGTGCCCAGACAGTGTTCCCATTTCTCATGAGTGCGGTTACTTCTCCCGACGTTCCCAATACCTCATCACCTACACCACTGATGGTGTCCAGGAGTGATCGCGTAAGGTCAATGATCTCCGCATTCATTGCCATCATCTGAACCACATCTGTTAGATCCTGCACCTCAGGAGAGTGCTGTTGAGCTCTCCTTCCCCTCCTCAATCTAGGTGTGTCCCACTGGGACCCACAGCCTTGGATGATGGGGCCCTGGGTGTGCCTCGCTGCATCCCCGGAATCCCCAGCCTCGGACTGAGAAACCATGGAATGTCCCAACACTCGCGCCACTCAGGAAAGGACCTGGCATCTCAATGGATGGCACCTGCACCTCCTCCAGAGTGAGAACAATAGTGGGGGCTTCATTCATCCTCTCCCCATGCCCCTCCTCCTCACCCCCATTCTCTTGGTCTGGAAGATGGGATTGGAAGATGTTCCCCTCTTCGCTCTCGTCAACGTCTGAATCTTCTGCATCGGCTTCAGCCTCGTCAGGGCTGGCCTCAGGTTCTGCAAAATATAACTGAACAGCCAAATGGTTAGCAGCAGAGGAGGGGACAGGGTGGCATGAGTAGGCACACACCGCGCAGGCAGCAGGCTCATTTGAAGGACCACGATGAATGATAGCATATTGTATCAACCAAAGTGTAGCTGACGGAGATGTCCCCATGAACCGAAGCAAAGCTAGCCCGCACAGTACTAACATTTAGGAAAGCCAGACTGTGGAATTTGCAGGACTTACCCTCTCCCTCGAATGTGGGCCCAGTTTGTGCAGTGGTGTTTGCTTTTCTCCAGGCAGGACCCATCAAAGCAGCGACCCTCTCTTCCAAGGGTGTCAGTGGGTGCAGATTTGCCGGGCCTCCTCCTGTTCGAGTTCTTTCCCTTTTGTTGTGTGCCACCTTCCTCTGTAAAGATGAAAATACAACTTTTTAGAGAGGGTGTCTTTCTGCCGGGTGGGACATATACAGATGGTCACATTTACAATTGCAATTCCATTGAATAAATGAAAATATTACTTACACTAACTACTTAACCAAGGTGCTGCCACTTCTTTTTGCATTGGCCTCCAGATCTCAGGGTGGTCACCATTGCACAGTAATTTTCTGCAAGTTGGTTCCAACATTTCTTCATTTCTTTTGCTGAAACTTTTATGTGAGCTCTGGTGGTGTCCAGCTTGTGCCATCTGGCCTCGATTACAGTAACTAGTGCTTCCACTTCATCCTGTGAGAAATTCTTGGCCCTTGAGTCGTGTTGCATATTGTATTGCAACTCCAATTTTTCCAATGAGAATTAAAGTTCTCGCACACAACTGGCTCTTTAAAAATGGCCGAATGCAGTCTGGGAGCTGTACTGGGCATACGCGCCCATGGCAATCACGTAAAAAACATCCTCTTTTTTCCCGCGCATGCTCAGAAAGGGGGGGCATCGTTTTTTCGGCACAGGCATTAGGCTCCACCCCCCGAAGCTAAAGGACAGGCTGCGTGGCGCCAATTTCAAAAATTAGAACCGGGAAACTTGCTAGTTATTTTTTTGGAGTAGTCGGGGCCAAAAAAAAACGGGCGTAGCTCTTGCAATACGCCAAAAAACGGCATTGGGGAAAATTGAGCCCATTATGTTGTGACTGATAGTCCAGCACAAAAAGGTTACTAAATTTATACAAATGCTTAAGGTATTTTATTTGTGAAAATATAGTGTGGTTGATTAATTTATCGTGAAGTGTGTAAAAGTAATACTTAAACTAACCAACAGGTGACTCTAATTGTTCCAGCCTATAGTATTATTGCTCCACATCATCCACTCCCTCTGTTGATGGAGATGGGGCAGAAAAGGTCGTCAGGATTTGATATTAGGCATCTATCAAAATGTTTTGTGTTTTGTCCAAAATATTCTCTCTGGTTCAACATCACTTAATTTAATTAACCAATAGTATGACCAGTGATTGGAACTTTAATGCTCTATGAAGTGCCATCGGACATTTTTGAATGTTAAAGGCGCTTTATAAATGCAAATTGTTGTTCTTGTTGTCCTATATATTGGCTACTGAAATGTTGCACGACCTGCAACGTGCATTCTTTTCTCTCTATTCAAAGCGAACTAAAAATCACTGCATCAAGCCAGGCATAGCTTCAAACTAAGCAGAATAAACCAAAGCCAAATAATAAAGATAAACAGAAGGTTTATTTTATATAAAATACATAAATGAACAGTGTACAGCTTTTACAATGAGAATAGTCAATTTCATATACTCCTTGGTTATGGAAAAATAATAACGAGGTCATCTAACTATCTCTGAGCATCGGCTCACCTTTATGCCAAAGCTGTTCAGAGCTGTCTGACGCAGCTGGTTTTTAAAATGCAGGCAGCTCTCTAGTTTTGTGAGGGCAGAGCTCATTCTGTGGCTAAGAGAGAGCCTTCCCTCTTAAGTCTGAGCGATGAGAACTAGGCCTACTGAGCTGTCAATCGAAGTCCTCATCCTGATTGATGCACATGATCAGGGAAAGCTCATGCTGATTACCACCTACTGCCTTTCTTCAGCTGATAAATCAGTACTCTATGTTGAATATCACCCACAGCTAATAAGTCAGTACTCCTCCATGTTGAATATCACTTGCAGGAAGTACTAAAGATAACTAGGGCATAGAAGGTGCTCTGGCAGGGGAATATCAATGTCATTCACCACGAGTGGCACAGTACTGCCGCCACTGATCGAGTTGATCAGCAGAGGAGGACAAAGGGTTTAATTAGGAGGGGGGAAATAGAGTATGAGAGGAAGCTTGCTGGGAACATAAAAACTGACTGCAAAAGCTTCTATAGATATGTGAAGAGAAAAAGATTAGTGAAGACAAACATAGGTCCCTTGCAGTCAGAATCAGGTGAATTTATAATGGGGAACAAAGAAATGGCAGACCAATTGAACAAATACTTTGGTTCTGTATTCACTAAGAAATACACAAATAACGTTCCAGAAATATTAGGGGAGAGGGTCTAGCGAGGAGGAGGAACTGAAGGAAATCCTTATTAGTCAGAAAATTGTGTTAGCGAAATTGATGGGATTGAAGACTGATAAATCCCCAGGGCCTGATAGTCTGCATCCCAGAGTACTTCAGGAAGTGGCCCTAGAAACAGTGAATGCATTGGTGATCATTTTCCAACAGTCGATATCGATTCTGGGTCAGTTCCTATGGACTGGAGGGTAGGTAATTTTTTAAAAAAAGGAAGGAGCGAGAAAATGGGGAATTATAGACCGGTTAGCCTGACATCACTAGTGGGAAAAATGTTGGAATCAATTATTAAAGATGAAATAGCAGCGCATTTGGAAAGCAGTGACATGATCGGTCCAAGTCAGCATGGATTTATGAAAGGGAGATTATGCTTGACAAATCTTCTAGAATTTTTTGAGGATGTAACTAGTAGAGTGGACAAGGGAGAACCAGTGGATGTGTTGTGTTTGGACTTTCAAAAGGCTTTTGACAAGGTCCCACACAAGAGATTAGTGTGCAAAATTAAAGCACATGGTATTGAGGGTAATGTATTGATATGAATAGAGAACTGGTTGGCAGAGTCGGAATAAACGGGTCCTTTTCAGAATGGCAGGCAGTGACTAGTGGGATGCCGCAGGGCTCAGTGCTGGGACCCCAGCTGTTTACAATATATATCAATGATTTAAATGAAGGAATTGAGAGAAATATCTCCAAGTTTGCAGATGACACTAAGCTGGTGGCGGTGTGAGCTGTGAGGAGGATGCTAAGAGGCTGCAGGGTGACTTGGACAGGTTAGGTGAGTGGGCAAATGCATGGCAGATGCACTATAATGTGGATAAATGTGAGGTTATCCACTTTGGGGGTAAAAACATGAAGGCAGAATATAATCTGAATGGCGGCAGATTAGGAAAAGGGGAGGTGCAACGAGACCTGGGTGTCATGGTACATCAGTCATTGAAGGTTGGCATGTAGGTGCGGCAGGCGGTGAAGAAGGCAAATGGCATGTTGGCCTTCATAGCGAGGGGATTTGAGTATAGGAGCAGGGAGGTCTTGTTGCAGCTATACAAGGCCTTGGTGAGACCTCACCTGGAATATTGTGTTCAGTTTTGGTCTCCTAATCTGAGGAAGGACGTTCTTGCTATTGAGGGAATGTAGCGACCAGACTGATTCCCGGGATGGCAGGACTGACATATGAGGAGAGACTGGATCGTCTGGGCCTGTATTCACTGGAGTTTAGAAGGATGACAGGGGATCTCATAGAAACATATAAAATTCTGACGGGACTGGACAGGTTAGATGCAGGAAGAATGTTCCCGATGTTGGGGAAGTCCAGAACCAGGGGACATAGTCTAAGGATAAGGGGTAAGCCATTTAGGACTGAGATGAGGAGAAACTTCTTCACTCAGAGAATTTTTAACCTTGGAATTCTCTTCCGCAGAGAGTTGTTGATGTCAGTTCGTTAGATATATTCAAGAGGGAGTTGGATATGACCCTTACGGCTAAAGGGATCAAGGGGTATGGAGAGAAAGCAGGAAAGGGGTAGTGAGGTGAATGATCAGCCATGATCTTGAATGGTGGTGCAAGCTCAAAGGGCCGAATGAACTACTCCTGCACCTATTTTCTATGTTTCTATGTTCGAAAGGACATAGCTGTCAGACTGGGTTTGCGGCAGGTGGTGAGAGAACCAACACGAGGGAATAACCTACTTGACCTCATCCTCGCCAATCTACCTATAGCAGGTGCATCTGTCCATGACAACGTTGATAGGAGTGACCACCACTTAGTCCTTATGGAGACTAAGTCCCATCTTCATGCTGAGAACACCTGCCGTCATGTCATGTGGTTTTTATGCTTCATTAGTTTAAGGCTGCGTTATGTGAGGGGGTTGGAGAGAGGTTTGGTGGTCATTCAATTCTTTCTAAATCCGTTTATCTTGCCTGTTAATGTGTATTATGCGGAGTCTGAAATGGCAACAGTTGTCCTCAACAGTGATTGTTCCTTTGAGGCCCCAATGCTGACTCCCGAGTTCCCAATCACTCATTCCTGGACTCCATCCCCATCACTGCGCTCCCCCCCCCCCCCCCCGGATCCCGATCGCCTGATCACTTCTCTTCCCCCCCCCCCGCCCCCGATCCCGACTCACCCACCCCTCATTCCAAAGTTTAAGCCCTTAATCCTGGCAAACCCCCCCCCCCCCCCCGATCCCAAGTTTAAGGACATACCTAGAGCAGGGACCCAAACTTAGCAGAACGACCTTCTTCCACAATGCTATCTTCATGATGGTGAGGTCCAACGACCAATATCCAAGCTGGCTCGGATCTCACCATTTGTTGCGGGGGGGGCGGGTTGGGTGGGTGGGGGGGCGGAGAGAGATACTGTTGTATTGGGTTGTCGCCTAAAAGTGGGTGCTTCCGAATATAATGGGGCTGAAATTCAGGTCCGCCTGAAACGGGCCACACCGACCGCTTTGAAGTGTTTTCACAGCCGTGTCGGATGAGGTGACCTCTTTTGCGAAATTCAGCTCTTTGTCGTTTTTTTTCAGGCGGACTGGAAGTCGGTCATAATGGGGGTGGAAGTGGGGCGGCGAGCAGTAGATCGAACACAAGAGGGGTGGAAGTGGAGACGGGACAGAGTCTCCGCCGCTGTCAATCTTCAGTGGAGCGATGATGACGTCATGACGTGTGTGCATCACCAGGTCTCTCCCCTTCACTTAAAGAAGAGAGCGGCTGCGAGCTCTGCGAAAATTCTAGCTAGGTCCACCGGGCCACCAGGGAGGGTTTCAGCTGGGCCAGCGGCCTGGCACCCAAAAGGGGTGCATAATTGTCCGGCAGCTCTGGAAGTCGGCCGACAAAAAAAATTAAATGGCGGCAGAGGCAGTATGCCTTCCCCTTGAGGGGCCACTGCGCAGCCATGTCCCACACACTGAAAGCAAGATGCACTGCCAGAAAAAGCTGTCGGAGGCACCGCTCGGCGGCAATTGTGGATTTTTTGACGTGAATTTAGATAGAGGTGCGGGGTTCGGCGATGTGCCCTTTGATGACGCACTTAGGAGGGGTCGGCAGCTGTGGGGCGGAAGTGGGGACTGCCAGAAAAACTACCGTGGTGAATTTCGCTAGCGGTGGCCGTTGGACTCCGCCGTGTGGCCGCTGCTTTCTGGCGGTAAGAGACCTTTTCGGGAGGCTGAATTTCGGCCCCAACCCCTGCTGGCTTTCCAATGAGATGATAAACCGAGATGCCGCCTGCCCTTTCAGAAAGATCCCATGGCACTTTTTGAAGAGCAGTGACATCTCCCAATGTCCTGGCCAAGAATTATACCTCAATCCACAGCACCAACTGTAGATTATCTGGTCAATTTCTCATTGCTGTTGTGCGATCTTGCTGTGCACAAAGTGGCTGCTACATTCTCTACATTACAATAGCAACTGCACTTCAAAGGTATTTCATTAGCTGTAAAGCGCTTTGGTACCTAAGGTCGTGAAAGAACAATGCAAGTACTTTCTATCGTAGTATAGAGAAAAACATGAATCATTTTTGTAATAAATACCTATTAATGTAAACCACTAACTGTAGGACTCTTCTCGGAGGTAAATTATTATCATTATCCCTGCGAAGTCATATAGCGACAGTGTGGGAATCAGTTTGAGTCCTGGTGACGATCCTACATTGATGGAGTTCTGTATCAATTTTGTGTGCATGGCTCGAACGGAGCCATACTGGAGCGCACTAACCCTCAATTGAGCAACACAAGGCAATTGATCATTTCGTGAAAATTTAAACATGTTTGACAGCAAGACTGGCCATTGATAGGATACCAGAAGCAAGCCACATAATTCATTTTAATAGCTTTCTTCAAATAAAGTTTCAGATTTAAGCTATTGGAAAATGCATATTTTTTATTGTTTGAACAGCTCTGAGCTCAGCGAGACAAAAAGTAAGGGAGTAGTGGAGTCATTGTGTCACCTGTACTTTCTGTCATTTTTACTTGGATTGTTCACAAAGTGTATTTATGTTTGAGTACAAATACTGCATTTTGTCTACTGGTGCTGAACTATTACAGTTTGTTTTTTCCAAATTATATGAAAATAAGATGAATTTAAGAAGCTTTTTTGGAACTTAAGTTTCACAGGAAAACTTATCTTTTTACTTTAGGAAGAAATCTAGCTCTCGACAGCTATCAGATCCCCAGACTCTTCTCCATTCTTATAGATCCCCACTTTCCGCTGCTGAGCATTGCCAAATGTCAGGTTCCCCTTCAGTGTGCTGTCAAATCACGGGAGCCACCTCACTATTGAAACCCAAAGCCAAAGACTCCCTCCCCACTTTAGGCATCATACTCCTGCCACATGTAATCATAAGGATATTTAAGCAAACATTTCTGTCAAACTTAGATTTGATTGTCTGAAATTACATATTCATAAAGCTGCAAGAAATCTGGCTGAAAAGCAGATTTCTTAATTGTGATTCTATCATATGGAAATTTCTTTAAAACAAGAGTGTAAATTATTCGAATTGCTCAAAACACTTATGTAAAAATATTAGCCACTTTTTTCTTCAGCTTGACAACTATACCAAGAAAAAATACAATTTATAACATAACTAACATATAAAAACATTTAAAAATTGCAAAAAATAATTTATACATATAATTGTTCAACACCTGTCAGAAATGCATCTAACCTGACATATCCCAACCTGTTCCAAATGTAGTTCATGGTTCTTTTCCTTCTGAGTAAAATAAGTATTCACAGTGCAGAATTTGCTGTTTGTAAACACCTTTCCCTTACAGTTCAGAGGGAAACCAGGGACTGAGGTAATTACATTTATTTGGATTAAAAACTGCAAACAGTAGAATCCCTGAACTGAGCAACTTTTATCTACAGTAACTAATCTTTTCTGAAGCAAATCCAGATTTTTTTTTCCACAGCACTTGCTGTTTGTAAACCCAGCTTCCCCACTTTGCAAGTGATGCAAAAATAATAAAGTAAATCATTTTTTGGGTTGTAAAGACCATGACCAGGTACATCCACCTCTATATAATGAAGTTCTCATTCACATATAGGCTCTCTGTCCCTTCCTCTTTCTCACATACTGCTTTTTCTATCCTCTTTTTCGTCTTTCTCTTTTATTCTTCTTCTGTTTGTCTCGCTATCTCTGATTCTCAGTTTAAATGTATATCTGTGCGTGTCTCTGTTTCTATATTTGTCTTTTTTTCCCCCTCTGTTCCTCCCTTTCCCTCTGCCCCTCTGTGTGTCTCTTCATCTCTCTCCTGACTCCTGTCTTTGTCTCTGTCACATTGTTTTCTTCTTCCTTTTTCAGTCTGTCTGTGATTGTGACTGGTGCATTATTCCTCCTGGTCTTATACCACAGAACCATAGAGCTTCACAGCAAAGAAAGAGGCCAATCAACCCATCGAATCTGTGCTGGCTCTTTGCTGGAGTAATTCAAAACTAATCCCACTTTCCTGCTCTCTCTCTCTCTCTCTTCATAGCTTTAAGACATAATCTTAAAATGAGAGCTAGGGCATTTAGGAGGGAAATCAGAAAGCAGTTTTTCACACAAAGGATAGTTAGTATAAATCTGGAATTCTCTCCCCAAAAGGCTATGGATGGTGGGACAATTGGAGCTTTCAAGATGAAGATTGATATATTTTTGTTAGGTCAAGGGACATGGCGTGAAGGCAGGTAAATAGAGTTAAGGTACAGATCAACCATGATCTAATTGAATGGCAGAGCAGGCCCAAGGGGCTGAATGGCCTACTCCTGTTCCTTCGTCAGCACGGAAGGATTCAATTCTTCTCAATGTGCAGCTTGTTTGCAACCAACAGCACCACATCATACAAGTGAACGTTTGTTTTCCTGGAAGATGTTGCGATGCCTTCATTTTAAGGCAATCCACCATCCCAGCACTCAAAGGAAATCTCAGGGTCGATCTTGGGAAATCAAGTTTTTTCTCTTCAGTTAGGGCTCATGTGCAATAGTTCAGGGCTAAGCTCCATTCATGCACTCGAGTGATATTCAAGAACACTATTGTCACACTGAAGCCATGTTTCAGATTCCTGATTCAATCTAGGAATGTTCTGCAATATAGGTTAGGATCTCGAGGATTGTGGTTGTGTGCTGCATGCTGCATAACTTTTCTGTACAAAGGAACTTGATCATGTAGGCCCTCGTGGACAGCAAAGGGATTAGCAAGAGAGGCATTCGCAGAATCAAGAAGATGTGGAGGATAATATGTTGTCAGCTACAAAAGACACTCTGTCACTTATACAGGAGGCATTTTCTTGACTTCATTTATACCCACTGCAATAAACAGTATTGTTTGCATTATCCTTCTTCCCTCCACAAAGCTGCCATCATCGAGACCCATGCCTGTGCACAACAGCTCACCAAGCTCTCATTCATGTCACCTGATGAAAACTAACTTCAAACCTCTGCAAAAAATGTCTCTGCACACAAACAAACTTTACTGCTACCATTACTTTAATGAAAAACGCAAACTGCGTTTATGCCTGATGGTGCCGTCATGCTTTTCTTTGTGCCATTGTGAAGTATGAGCTTGTTACGGCA
Organism: Pristiophorus japonicus; assembly: GCF_044704955.1. Classification (NCBI taxonomy): domain Eukaryota; kingdom Metazoa; phylum Chordata; class Chondrichthyes; family Pristiophoridae; genus Pristiophorus; species Pristiophorus japonicus. Next base: position 70,389,661 of record NC_091985.1, read on the forward strand.
ATTTAAAAAAATCCTGTCACAGTATATAAGAGGTTAAAAACAAACTTCATCTAGAGAAGAATGTTCTGGCTCATTCTGTTATATTTTGTTGTAATTATCGTTCACTTTGCCTGAAAAAGAAGTGTTCAAGAACTCAAGGTAATCATTTCAAATTGTACTGTTGTATTGGATTAACAGTTCCTTTTGAAATTAACAGACAGTTACTTAACAAAGCCATGATCACCGTTTTGAACGTATGTTGCAACCAGTGTTTTTCAAATCAAGAGTCTACCTGGAGCCTTTGAAGAGAATCATTTCTTTGGAGTAGGGTGACAAAATGCGACTGGTACATCTTGGGAAGATGTTCAAAATGCAGCCTCTGCCTTCAGCTAATCCTAAGCCTGTTAGCCCTTGTTCTAGCCTTGGTCAAAAATATCAAGTCCAAGGCCAGGCTTTTGAAAGTGTAAAACATTCATAAAACATTGCTGTTAAAACAATTACTCCCTCTCACCCTGGCAGGCCTTGATACAGCCCTGACCTTCACTCCCTTAAGTCCATGGGACGCAGACTTGATCGGATTTGGCAGACAATTGTTTAGCCATTCACCGCCAGATGTGACTGGACCACATAAAGCACTATCGGGTCCTGCTCTCGTCTGCCAAAATTGCTTACTATTCCAGAATCATTCTGGAATGTAAAATTAAAGCCCAGCTTCTATTCTCCACTGTTAGCATTCTTTTTAAACCCCTCTCCCCAGTCTCCACCCTCACCTCCGACAATCAGTGCGAAGAGCTCATGGACTTTTTTGTCTCTAAGATTGAGACCATCCGTTCGACCACCTCTGCCTCTTCCCTTCCTTCCCGTAGTCTACCGGGCCAAACTTCCTCTAAGGATCCCCCCTGCCCTAACCCAGTTTCTCTCCGATCTCGCCTCATGACCCTTTCCAAGCTCATCCTGACCCATTTCCTACTGCCTTGACCCTATTCCCACCAAAGTGCTGACTACCCAACTTCCTTTTCTGGCTCCCATGTTAGCTGACATTGTTAATGGTGCTCTCTCCTCAGGTACTATCCCCCTCTCCCTGAAATCTGCCATCATTCCTCCTCTCCTCAAAACAACAACCCTCAGTACCTCCCTCCTTGCAAACTACCGCCCCATCTCCAACTTCTCTCCCCTCTCCAAAATCCTTGAACATGTTGTAGTCTCCCAATTTTGGGCCCATCTTTTCCACAATTCCATGTTTGAATCCCTCCAATCCAGTGTCTGCGCCTGCCACGGTACCGAAACAACTCTCATCGAAGTCACAAATGACATCCTTTGTGACTGTGACAAAGGCAAACTATCCCTCCTCGTCCTGTTTGACTTGTCTGCAGCCTCTGTCACAGTTGACCACTCTATCTTTCTCCAACGCCTCTCCACCGTCGTCCATCTGGGTGGGACTGCACTCGCCTAGTCCCATTCTTATCTATCTAATCTAAGCCAGAGAATCATCTGCAATGCCTTCTCTTCCCGCACCCGTATCATTACCTCTGGTGTCCCCCAAGGATCTATCCTTAGCCCCCCTATTTCTCATCTACATGTTGCCCCTTGGTGACATCATCCGAAAACATGGCATCAGTTTCCACATGTACAGTGATGACACCCAGCTCTATCTCACTACCACTTCTCTCGACATCTCCACGGTCTCTAAATTATCAGACTGCTTGTCCAACATCCAGTTCTGGATGAGCAAAACTTTTCTCCAGTTCTCTAACCACTGACTCCATCCCTCTCCCCAACTTCTGTCTGAGGCTGAAGCGCACAAATCCTACAAATCCCCTGGGAGGACAGACGCACCAATATTAGCGCCCTCGACCAGGCCAACATCCCCAGCATTGAAGCACTGACAACACTTGATCAGCTCCACTGGGCAGGCCACTTAGTTCGCATGCCAGACACGAGACTCCCAAAGCAAGCGCTCCACTCGGAACTCCTTCACGGCAAACGAGCCAAAGGTGGACAGCGGAAACGTTACAAGGGCAACCTCAAAACCTCCCTGATAAAGTGCAACATCCCCACTGACCCCTGGGAGTCCCTGGCCAAAGACCGTCCTAAGTGGACGAAGTGCATCGGGGAAGGTGCTGAGCACCTCAAGTCTCATAGAAACATGGAAAATAGGTGCAACAGACCCCTTCGAGCCTGCACCACCATTCAATATGATCATGGTTGATCATGCACTTCAGTACCCCATTCCTGCTTTCTCTCCATACCCCTTGATCCCTTTAGCCGTAAGGGCCACATCTAACTCCCTTTTGAATATATCTAACAAACTGGCCTCAACAACTTTCTGTGGTAGAGAATTCCATATGGTCACAACTCTCTGAGTGAAGAAGTTTCTCCTCATCTCGGTCCTAAATGGCTTACCTCTTATCTTTAGACTGTGACCCCTGCTTCTGGACTTCCCCAACATCGAGAACATTCTTCCTGCATCTAACCTGTCCAATCCTGTCAGAATTTTATATGTTTCTATGAGATCCCCTCTCATTCTTCTAAATTCCATTTGAATATAAGCCTTGTCGATCCAGTCTTTCTTCATATGTCAGTTCTGCCATTCCGGGAATCAGTCTGGTGAACCTTCGCTGCACTCCCTCAATAGCAAGAATGTCCTTCCTCAGATTAGGAGACCAAAACTGTACACAATATTCAAGGTGTGGCCTCACCAAGGCCCTGTACAACTGTAGTAAGACCTCCCTGCTCCAATACTCAAATCCTCTCGCTATGAAGGCCAACGTGCCATTTGCCTTCTTCACTGCCTGCTGAACCTGTATGTCAACCTTCAATGACTGATGTACCATGACACCCAGGTCTCGTTGCACCTCCCCTTTTACTAATCTTTCACCATTCAGATAATAATCTGCCTTCCTGTTTTTACCACCAAAGTGGATAACCTCACATTTATCTACATTATACTACATCTGCCATGTATTTGCCCACTCACCTAAACTGTCCAAGTCACCCTGCAGCCTCTTAGTATCCTCCTCACAGCTCACACTTCCACCCAGCTTAGTGTCATCTGAAAACTTGGAGATATTACATTCAATTCCTTTGTCTAAATCATTAATGTATATTGTAAATAGCTGGGGTCCCAGCACTGAGGCTTGCGGTACCCCACTAGTCACTGCCTGCCGTTCTGAAAAGGACCCGTTTATTCCTACTCTTTGCTTCCTATCTGCCAACTAGTTCTCTATCTACGTCAGTACATTACCCCCAATACCATGTGCTTTAATTTTGCACACCAATCTCTTGTGTGGGACCTTGTCAAAATCCTTTTGAAAGTCTAAATACACCACATCCACAGGCTCCCCCTTGTCCACTCTACTAGTTACATCCTCAAAAAATTCTAGAAGATTTGTCTAGCATGATTTCCCTTTCATAAATCCATGCTGACTTGGACCGATCCTGTCACTGCTTTCCAAATGCGCTGCTATTACATCTTTAATAATTGATTCCAACATTTTTCCCACCACCGATGTCAGGTTGACCGGTCTATAATTCCCTGTTTTCTCTCTCCCTCCGTTTTTAAAAAGTGTGGTTACATTAGCTACCCTCCAATCCATAGGAACTGATCCAGAGTCCATAGAATGTTGGAAAATGACTACCAATGCATCCACTATTTAGAGGGCCACTTCCTTAAGTACTCTGGGATGTAGACTATCGGGCCCTGGGGATTTATCAGCCTTCAATCCCATCAATTTTCCTAACATAATTTGCTGACTAATAAGGATTTCCTTTAGTTCCTCCTTCTCGCTGGACCCTTGGTCCGCTAGTATTTCCAGAAGGTTATTTGTGTCTTCCTTAGTGAAGACAGAACCAAAGTATTTGTTCAGTTGGTCTGTCATTTCTTTGTTCCCCATTATAAATTCACCTGATTCTGACTGTAAGGGACCCACATTTGTCTTGACTAATCTTTTTCTCTTCATGTATCTGTAGAAGCTTTTGCAGTCAGTTTTTATGTTCCCTGCAAGCTTACTCTCATATTCTATTTTCCCTCTCCTAATTAAACCCTTTGTCCTCCTCTGTTGAATTCCAAATTTCTCCCAGTCCTCAGGTTTCCTCTTTTTTTTGGCCACCTTATATGCCTCTTCCTTAGATTTAACACTATCCCTAATTTCCCTTGTAAGCCACGGTTGAGCCACCTTCTTCGTTTTATTTTTACGCCAGTTCATCCATGTGATCTTTAAATGTCTGCTATTGCCTATCCGCCATCAATCCTTTAAGTATCATTCGCCAGTCTATCCTAGCCAATTCACATCTTATACCGTCAAAGTCACCTTTCTTTAAGTTCAGGACTCTTGTCTCTGAATTAACTGTATCACTCTCCATCTTAATGAAGAATTCTACCATATTATGGTCACTCTTCCCCTTCGCCGAGAGCATGCAGAAATCAAGCGCAGGCAGCGGAAAGAGCGTGCAGCATACCAATCCCATCCTCAACGACTATCTGTCCCACCTGTGACAGAGACTGTGGTTCTCGTATTGGACTGTACAGCCACCTAAGAACTCATGTTAAGAGTGGATTCTGAGGGACTGCCTATGATGATGATATGACACATATTTTGCAACCTTTGTGTCATATTTGACCCTGAAATGAGTTTTCGACCACATATCCGCAGCATAACCAAGACCGCCTATTTTCACCTCCATAACATTGCCCATCTCCACCCTTGCCTCAGCTCATCTACTGCTGAAGCCCTCATCCATGCCTTTGTTACCTCTACACTTGATTATTCCAATGTACTCCTGGCTGTAAATATCTGAGACCCAAGCACTGATCCTTGTGGCACCCCACTAGTTACAGCCTGCCAACCTACTCTCTGTTTTATGTTCGTTAACCAATCTTTTATCCATGCTAATGTATTACCCCTAATCCCATGAGCCTTTATTTTGTGGAACAACTTTTATGTGGCACTTTATCAAATGCCTTTTGGAAATCCAAATATACTACATCCGCTGGTTCCCCTTTACCTACCCTGCTAGTTACATCCTCAAAAAACTCTAATAAATTTGACAAGTCGATTTCCCTTTCATAATACCATGTTGACTCTGCCTAATCATATAATGATTTTCTAAGTGCCCTGTACCACTTCTTTAATAATGGATTCCAGCATTTTCCCATCGGAAGGATTATCAGGCACACGAACAGTCAGAAAGCCAGCACTATAAACTTTCCTTCCCTTGTCTGTTACCATCTCGATACCAGCCAATAGGGTGGCTAGTCCTATATGACAGGAGGGTTTCATGGGTTCTCTTCCCCCCCCTTCTCCACCCCCCCTTCTCCTCCCCCCCACTTCTCCTCCCCCACTTCTCCACCCTCCCTTCTCCACCCTCCCTTCTCCACCCCCCCTCTCCTCCCCCCACTTCTCCTCCCCCCACTTCTCCTTAAGATGAGAAGGAGCCACCCACCAGATGCAAGTATCCTGCTGGATGGCAACCCAGAATTCAGAAATGCAGCTCTAATCTCCACTCGCTGGGACTATCTGGAAGGGGGTTTGAACCCTGCACTTTCTGACTCAGAAGCAGGAATGCTGCAACCAAATCAAAGTATCGCCCCATTAATGAAGGTATTCAGATGTAAAAGTCAAATTTATAGTAAGTTATAATTATGTTATTGTAGTTTATTTTATATTTCTTATGTTAACCTTATTTTGGAGTTTACAAATTTCAGTTTCAGAGGACTAAATAGCCGACAATTATTTTTTAATTGTTTGTAATTTGATTCATCTCATTCTTTTTGTGGCAGGATCTCCTTATTGATTATTGAGGTTTTTCTAAGTCCTTAGTAGTTTCTCACTGATTGTTTTCTAGACTATTTTGTCGCTTTTCATTCATGTTTCCTACCGCTTCAATTCTGAATTGCTGCTGTTCTACTTTGAGCCAATGAACAAAGTGTGACAGGAAGTAAGTATTACATTTACAAGAAGTGGATGTTATTTGTTTTTAAGAAGAACATGCATTTATATAGTGCCTTTCATGTCCTCAGGATATCCCAAAGCACTTCACAGCCTTTAAGTGTAATCACTGTTGTAAAGTAGATAACTAATATGTATAGTTTCTATCAGCCCAAGTTTCGGGCTGCACCGTTTTTCACGCCACAAAGTGCGCCTAAACAAAACTCACCTATTCGCCGGCTCCCTGCAGGTCCTCTGGAGCTGGGTGCGGCGCAGCACGAGCTGTGGGGGGCGGAGCCAGGTCCCTGCGCTGAAAACAGTGCCGGGATCTGCACATGCGCGCTACAGTGGGCGCGCATGTGCAGTAGCTCCAGGCGCCCAAAACTGTGGGAGGAGCCCGAAGCACGCAGCCCCTAGCCCTGGCCGAATGGCATCACTGGGGCTGCGTGGATAAGGCTCACCTCCCACCCGACCTGACTTGACTCCCGCTCCCCGGACCCGACCCGACCCGACCCCCACTCTCCCCGCCCTGGTGACCCGACCTCCGCAACCCCCGCCCCCGGTGACCCAACCTCCGCTCCCCCTGCCCCGGCGACCCGACCTCCGCTCCCCCCCCTCCCCCTGGCGACCCAACCTCCGCGACTCTCTCTCTATCCCTCCCCCCCCCCCCCCCGGACCTCCGCGACTCTTACCCCCCCGCCCCCCCCCCTGCGACTCTTACCCCCCGCCCCCCCCCCCCGACCTCTGCGACTCCCCCCCCCCCCCCCCCCCCCGATCTCCGGGGCCCAAGACCCGACGCCACCTACCTGTAAATCCAGCCCGAAGTCTTGGGCCCGGCCGTTCAGCCTCCTTCTCTCCTTCCCTCCCCTCTCCTCTCTTCCCTCCCCTCTCCTCTCCTCTCCTTCCCCCCCTCCCCTCTCCTTCCCTCCCCTCTCCTTCCCTCCCCTCTCCTTCCCTCCCCTCTCCCTCCCTCCTCTCTCCTTCCCTCCCTCTCTCCTTCCCTCCCCCTCTTCTCCAACCCCCTTCTCCTCTTCTCCACCCCCCCTTCTCCACCCCCCCTTCTCCAACCCCCCTTCTCCACCCCCCCTTCTCCATCCCCCTTTCTCCACCCCCCCTTCTCCACCCCCCCTTCTCCACCCCCCCTTCTCCACCCCCCCTTCTCCTCCCCCACTTCTCCTCCCCCACTTCTCCTCCCCCACTTCTCCTCCCCCCTTCTCTTCCCCCCTTCTCTTCCCCCCTTCTCTTCCCCCCTTCTCTTCCCCCCCTTCTCCTCCCCCCTTCTCCTCCCCCTTCTCCTCCCCCCTTCTCCTCCCCCCTTCTCCTCCCCCCTTCTCCTTCCCCCTTCTCCTCCCCCCCCTTCTCTTCCCCCTTCTCCTCCCCCCCTTTTCCTCCCCCCCCTTTTCCTCCCCCCCTTCTCCACCCCCCCTTCTCCCCCCCTCATCCTCCCCCCTCCTCCTTCCCCCCTTCTCCTCCCCCCACTTCTCCTCCCCCCAATTCTCCCCCCCCCCTTTCTCCTCCCCTCCTTCTCCTTCCCCCCCCTTTCTCCTCCTCCTCCCCCTCCCCTCTCCTCTTCCCCTCCTCCCACCTCCCCCCACCCCCCATATACCTCCCTTATCCTTTCTCCCCCTCTCCCCCTCCTGTCAGAAACACAGACACTGACAGAGACACACTGGGGAGGCCATCCCAGCACACTGTTGGAGGACTCCCGGTGCTGCAGTCGGTAAGTGGAAAATGTTTTATTTATTGGTTTTTTAATTTTTTTAAATTTTTTTTTAATTGATTTACTGATGTATTTATCATTTATTATTGATGATGGCTCTTTATTTGTAAAACTGAAGTGTTTAATGTTTGTAAACTTCCCTTTAAACCCCCCCCCCCACCCATTCCCTACGCCTGATTTGTAACCTACACCTGATTTTCTAAGTGTCGACAAGGTTTTTCTGAGCATACAAAAATCTACACTTACTCCATTCTAAGTTAGTTTGGAGTATGTTTTCACTGCCTAAACTTTCAAAACGGGCGTAAGTGGCCGGACACGCCCCCTTTGAAAAAAAAAATCTGTTCCAAACTGAAACTGTTCTAACTGACAAGAACTGGAGCAAACTAAATGCCGAGAATTGCAATTTCTAAGATACTCCATTCTAAACCAGTTGCTCCAAAAAAACAGGAGCAACTCAGGCCGAAACTTGGCCCCCTTGATTCTATTGCTCTTCGAAAGAGCCAATGCAGACTCAATGGGCCAAATGTCTTCCTTCTGTGCTGTACTAGTCTATGATTCTCTCTCTCTCTTTCTTTCTTTCTTTCTTTCTTTCTCTCTCTCTCTCTCTCTCTCTCTCTCTCTCTCTCTCTCTCTCTCTCTCTCTCTCTCTCTCTCTCTCTCTCTCATTCATATTATATATATATATAATATATATTGTACACATATACACATAGCTGATTTCACAACAGTAATTCGGATTCTATATAAAATGTATAACTGAAATAAATTCTGCCTGCCCACTGTCCATTTCCAGTCATCTGATTGGTCTGTCGACCTCTAGTCCCCCACACCCTGCTCTGTAATCTGCTTATTACAGAAACTCCAGGCTGAGCCAAGAGTAATCAGAGTTTAGGTTGTGTATCCATCTAGCCCGGATTAGAGTTGCATCATGGACTTGATGCTCACTTCCTCGCAGCCCATTCACCTCTTTTCATATCATCTGCATGCTGCTATTGCTTTTCTTGCTAATCCCTTTGCTGCCGTGAGGGCCTCCATGCTCAAGTCCCTTTGTACAGCAAAGTTGTGCAGCATGCAGGAGAGGACACACTGGGAAGGAGATATCGAAAAAGAGTGAGAATATAGGTTAGGGTTTCAAGGATCGTGGTTGTGTTCTGTATGCATGCCACCCTCTATGGTGCACACACACATTCCTTAGCTGAGTTACTCAATTTGTATCTTTTAACAGCACAAACCAGTAGCCAAATTCTCGCTGAATGGTTGCATCTATTTAAAAAATGGCATAAGTTGGAACTAAATAAAGTAAACACAACAGGTTGAAATTTCCCCAGTGGTGGCAAAACTCATCTGCTCATGTTAGAAGAATTTCCAGGTGACCTTTCGCTGCATGACCCCCACCTCGGCCCTTTATCTCTTCCCCACCTCAACCCCATTATCCACCTTGGATCTGATGCATGTTGGCTGCCATTTTCCTGTGTAATCAACAGCTATTAATGACTACAGGTGTATTCTAGTACATTTAACCTGCATTTAATTTATTTTTAATTTTTTAATTCATCTTATGTTTATTTACAAACTGCTTTTTGAAGTTAGAATAGTTTTGTCACCGCCGAGAAAATTTCAATCTGTTATGTTTGCTTTATTTCATTCCAACTGTTTTTGTCACTTTTTAATAGAAGCAACTATTCAGCGTGAATTTGACTCTTGATTTATGCTGTTAAAAGATACAAATTGAGTTGATCTGTAAAACAATATGTGTGAGCGCTATAGAGAGTAGGAGGCATACAAAAGAGAGAGGAGGAACAAGGAAAGAGACATGGAGAAAGATTGAGAAAAACAATCAGCCAAGGAGAAAACAAGAGAAATAGAAACAGAAAATGCTGGAAATCTCAGCGGGTCACACAGCATCTGTGGAGAGAAACAGAGTTAATGTTTCAGGTCGATGACCCTTTGTCAGAACTGGCAAATATTCGAAAGAACAGATTCTTAAGGAGCACTAAAAGGGCAAGGGGATGAAAGAACAAAAGGGAAGGTCTGTGATAGGGTGGAAGACAGGAGAGATTTGATAGACAAAAGGGATGATGGGCCGACTTGAGATGGTAATGGCAGAAGTTAGAAAAAGATTAGTTTAGATAGGGTGCGAATGGCAGGATAATTACCAGCTGCCATGGGAAACATAGAGAGAGAAAAAATACATGAGCAAAATATGGGCAGAGGTTAAGGTCTGAAATTGTTGAACTCGATGTTGAGTCCAGAAGGCTGTAAAGTGCCTAAACGAAAGATGAGGTGCTGTTCCTCGAGCTTTTGTTGAGCTTCATTGGAATGGTGCAGGAGTCCGAGGACGGAGAGGTCAGAGTGGGAGTGGAGCGGAGAATTAAAGTGAGAGGCGACCGGAAGCTCAGGATCACGCTTACGGACTGAACGGAGATGTTCCGCAAAGCGGTCACCCAATCTGCGTTTGGTCTCCCCAATATAGAGGAGACACAATATACTAAATTGAAAGAAGTATAAGTAAATCGCTGTTTCATCTGGAAGGAGTATTCATCTGGAAAGAGTATTTGGGGCCCTGGACAGTGGGAAGGGAGGAGGTAAAAGGGCAGGTGTTGCATCTCCTGAGCTTGCATGGGATGGTGCCATGGGAAGAGGAGGGGGTGCTGGGGGTGACCATGGAATGGACCAGGGTGTCATAGAGGGAGCAGTCCCTTCGGAAGGCTGAGGGGATTGAGGGGAAGATGTGATTGGTGATGGGATCGCATTGGAGGTGGCGGAAATGGAGGAGGATGAGCCCGTTGAACGTGGAGGCTGGTGGGGTAAAAGGTGAGGGCAAGGGGAACCCTGTCGTGGTTCAGAGAAGGAGGGGAAGGGGTGAGAACAGAGTTGCGGGAAATAGAACGGACGCAGTCGAGGTCCATGTTAACCACGGCGGAGGGGAATCCTCGGTTGAGGAAAAGGGGAAGACATATCAGAGGCACTAGTGTGGAAGGTGGTGTCGTCAGAGCAGATGCGACGGAGACGGAGAAACTGGGAGAATGGAATGGAGTCCTTACAGGATGCAGGGTGGGTCTCAGTGGGCTTATAGTGAATGTTTGTTCATAGTCTATCTCCAGAAATGGAGACAGAGAAGTTGAAGAAGGGAATGGAGGGGTCCAATTAGAGCGACAATTCTGAAACTCCTGGCCAAATGGGACAGAGGGAAGATGGTGGAAAAAGAGCTCAGCATCGTGCCGAGCTCAAAATTCATTGAGGTGGGATCGTAAAGGGATGAAGCTCAGGCCTTTGCTGAGGGCCGATCATTTGGGGTCAGAGAGGGGAAGGTCGGAGGGGATGGTGAAATCACGGCAGGGTGTGAGATTGGAAGAAGGGATGTGATCAGAGGGAAGTGTAGGGAAAGAAGGTTCAGAAGGGGTGTTGGTGTCCAAGAGTTGTTGAAGCTCACGATCCTTGACATCTGAAAGGAAGGAAAAAAATGTTTTGTTAAATTGCTGGATGAGGCGAAGGATGAAATGGAACTGCGGACCAGGACAGCTTAGAGATAGCAGGACTTAACATCTCAACAATTTCAGACCTTAACCTCTGCCCATATTCTGCTCTTATGTATTTTTTCTCTCTGTGTGTTTTTCCTGGCAGCTGGTAATTATCCTGCCATTCACACGCTCTCTAAACTAATCTTTTTCTAACTTCTGCCATTACCATCTCAAGTTGGCCCATCATCCCCTTTGTCTCTCAAATCTCTCCTTCCACCCTATCACAGACCTTCCCTTTTGTTCTTTCCTCCCCTCCTCCTTTCAGTGTTCCTTAAGAATCTGTTCTTTCGAACATTCGCCAGTTCTGACGAAGGGTCAGTGACCTGAAACGTTAACTCTGTTTCTCTCCACAGATGCTGCTTGACCCGCTGAGATTTCCAGCAGTTTCTGTTTTTATTTCAGATTTCAGCATCCACGATATTTTGCTTTTGTATTGGAAAACATGAGGAAGTGTGTGAGGCAGTGGGAAGGAGGAACATGGTGTAAGACAAGATGAAAAACAGAAGGAGGCAACCAGAGTGAAAGAGAAGCAGTGTTACAGGAGAAGAAAGACACTTTACAAAAAATGTTCACAAGCAACATCACAGTGGATCAACTTGTTAACTATTATTGGGTAATTATGTCTTGGACTTTTAGAAGCTTTGTTCTCTAAGCTATAATCTTAATAACGTGTGTGCAAAGTGTTAAAAGATTATAAAAATGAATTGTTCTGCAATCCACAAGTAAACCAAACCTGACGTGTTAAAGCTGCTTTTTTATATGCATATAAAAAAATGACCTCTGGGAATAAGATCACTGATACAGTTTAATTTTATTACAGTGCTATAAAGATAACTGTACCACAAATGAAATTATTTCTGTAATACATGATGTTGCATAAGATCCTACAACTTTAAGTGGAGGCATGGTTCTATAGTTTGTGGATTCCATGCGATGATAACTGAACCACAGAGAACAGGAAAGCATATATATTTACAGCTAGAATGAATGATCCAACAGTTTTAAGCTGCAATAGGGGATGGAGAAAGGATTAATTGACTCTCAATATCTTCCTTTGTAACATAAAGCATGCTAGTATATTTATTATGACAACTGGTGGATAAAATTTAATTGTGAAACAACTAATTAACTGTGGCAATTAGTAATTCCAATTGATGTCCCATGGCATTGCTCATAAAGCAAAATTAAAAGTAAATTTGTGTCTCTCCTTTCTGTGTCTCTGCTTGTTTGCCACTTACTAATTCTTGTTTGCCTCCCATCTCTGTCTTTCTGTTTGTCTTCCACTCTTTCTTGTGTCCTTTTTCTTTGATATTTTCTTTCCCCCTCTGCCTCCTCTCTTCTACTGCTGCTCCTGGGGAAAGGTTCTTCTTGCAGAGTCCCGAAATAGCCCAGACACAGACAGTCTGATCCAAACTTGCCGAGACAACTAGATCTTCAGACGGATGGAACTGTGCGCACATCACGTAGTGATTGTGTCCAGTCAGTACACACACTCAGGTCCTTGACTGCCAGTTCCAAATGCATATGGTTTGGTCGTCTGAGGCACTGAGAATCCAGGGGTATTTGTGGTGGAAGAAAGTGGTACTTCCTCTGTATGCCTCTTATCCCTATTACTCTGTTTCTTTACTCTCTCAGTCACTTTCTCTTCTACAATATTTTTGTTCACTCATTGCATGCTGAGCCATTGCCTCCCAGCTCCTTCACCACAAGCCTGTTTTCTCCTATATTTTCATAATATTTGGCTCTTCTATTGTATTTGATGAATATAATTGTATAGATTATCAATTTGTTTATGCTGTTTAGTTTTTAATACTGACTGGTACAAAGCTTCAAATTCCATATCCAGTACAAAATCATTCTTTCTCGTGTGAGCTGCGAGGAGGATGCTATGAGGCTGCAGAGTGACTTGGATAGGTTAGGTGAGTGGGCAAATGCATGGCAGATGAAGTATAATGTGGATGAATGTGAGGTTATTCACTTTGGTGGTAAAAACAGAGAGACAGACTATTATCTGAATGGTGACAGATTAGGAGAAGGGGAGGTTCAACGAGACCTGGGTGTCATGGTACATCAGTCATTGAAGGTTGGCATGCAGGTACAGCAGGCGGTTAAGAAAGCAAATGGCATGTTGGGCTTCATAGCGAAGGGCTTTGAGTATAGGGGCAGGGAGGTGTTACTACAGTTGTACAGGGCCTTGGTGAGGCCACACCTGGAGTATTGTGTACAGTTTTGGTCTCCTAACTTGAGGAAGGACATTCTTGCTATTGAGGGAGTGCCGCGAAGGTTCACCAGACTGATTCCCGGGATGGCGGGACTGACATATCAAGAAAGACCGGATCAACTGGGCTTTTATTCACTGGAGTTCAGAAGAATGAGGGGGGATCTCATAGAAACGTTTAAAATTCTGACGGGTTTAGACAGGTTAGATGCAGGAAGAATGTTCCCAATGTTGGGGAAGTCCAGAACCAGGGGTCACAGTCTAAGGATAAGGGGTAAGCCATTTAGGACCGAGATGAGGAGAAACTTCTTTACCCAGAGAGTGGTGAACCTGTGGAATTCTCTACCACAGAAAGTTGTTGAGGCCAATTCACTAAATATATTCAAAAAGGAGTTCGATGTAGTCCTTACTACTAGGGGGATCAAGGGGTATGGCGAGAAAGCAGGAATGGGGTACTGAAGTTGCATGTTCAGCCATGAACTCATTGAATGGCGGTGCAGGCTAGAAGGGCCAAATGGCCTACTCCTGCACCTATTTTCTATGTTTCTATGTTTCTATAACAACTTTAGTCTTTTGTATCTAATACTTCAGGATTAAATACATATTGTGTGAGTTTCTGTCATAATTTCCAATTAAGGATAAGGAGAGAGATAATTCATTTTCTTAGGGTTGAAATCCTGTGGCTCATCCTCATCCACTTGACTGTACTCTTAAAAATGCAATGGTGCTCCTTGGTCTTCATTTCATTTCTTCCCCTGAGCACTCTAAAACCTTCTTGGTAGCAGGGGACTGAGCCTAAAACCTGTAATGTCCTTGTTATCAAAGATGGGAAGAAACATTGACGTTAAACGCTAGCACGTCTAGCTCAGGTCCCAGTTCAGTTGAACCCTGTCTGTGTTCAAGGCTGTTGAAGTGTTGACCAGAAAGAAGGTGAGATTTATAGTATCAGTATTCAAGAGAACAAGTTTCTTTTTGTTGTTTATGTACCTCATTACAGTAGGTGGTTGCTGGTCAATTTATTGTGAACTAACACTTTCAAAATAGCAGAGCTAAATGCACCATTCAAAGTTGAAGTCTATTTGTGTGAAGAGACATGTGTTTGGTTCCATATCCTTTGTACATGCCATCTTGTGGATGGAGGGTATTACTTGATTTATGTTCATTTCTTTTTTTGACTTTCAATTCCAAATGAAATACCTGAAACCTAAACCGAATGAGAGGGAAAATCAGTGAGAGGTTGATGAATACTTGTAACCCTTGCCATGTACAAAGGTTGTCGATGTAAGTTACCCTCCATATATGATTTTTACCAGTATGTTCTTTTTCCCAAAGTATGAATTCTCTTCATTGTGTACTCCCTGCTTTTTTGTCAACCTCCTCTGCTTCCCTTCCCTCAACTAGTGGGAGATCTATTGATTTATTTTTAATGGAAAGAACTATTAATAAGCAGGCACATACGTCCAATACTGGCCTATCTGCCTACTTAACCGGTTCTGCAATCCATGATATAATTTCTAAACTGCATTATTTATTCATAATGTGTACATTTTTATTACTGATTGGAGTTAGTGATGCTTTCATAATTGTACATAGATATCCAACGGGGGAGAAATTTGCATTGTTTGAGCCTCCCATTCGCAAAATTTTGCAGGATGTTAACAAAGGCGCAAACCGGTAGTGCCCCACTCCTGCTGGTATGGCGAAGGGAAGGTCACGGGCCACTGCGCCACGATGATAACATCATCACCGTGCACAGCGATCTGTTTTCGCCCCGCAGCGAAAATTCGGTAGCGCCCCGTGAGACTGCCGCAGGGAATGCCCACACCAGCTTCAGGGGCTGCGAACTGGCCAAAAATTAAAGGGGAGGTGCGGCACGCAGTTTTTGTAAAATGGCCGACTTACCAGTCACGGCCTTGCCTTGGCCAATTCGCAGGGTCCGTGCCGCGATGTTGCAGCCTGGCCCTCCGTTTCTGTGCCTTGCTTCTATGCCAGGCTGCTGCCATTCCACCCCACTCCCCGATGGTGAAGTCGTGGCCCCTTCTCCCCATTGTCGAGTTCGCAGCGTGCTCTCCCCTTTAACGGAAGGGGAGGACCCAGTGCATCCACTAGCGCTACGCAGCTCTTCGCTTCTGATCATTTTTGGTTATATGAGAATAGTAGCTGGCTCAAAGGATGTGGTTGATGGAGGCCAATCATTGCAGCCTCAGGACATTGTTGCAGGAATTCGTTGGGGAAGTGTCCTCAGTCAAACCATCCTCAGCTGCTTCATTAATGACCTTCCCTTCACCATAAGATCAGGAGTGGGGCTGTTCGCTGACTATTCTAAAGTATTCTATTTCATTTCACAGCTGCTCTAATAATGATGCAGCACATGCGAATGGACTGGTAACATTCACACCACATAATTGCCAGGTAATGACCATTTCCATCACCGAGTCCCCACCATCCACACCTTGGGTTTCACCGTTGAGCAGAAACATAGAAAATGGGTGCAGGAATAGGCCATTCGAGCCTGCACCACCATTCAATATGATCATGGCTGATCATTTTTGCAACTTTAGTATTCCGTTCCTGCTTTCCCTCCATACCCCTTGATCCCTTTAGCTGTAAGGGCCACATCTAACTCCCTTTTGAATATATCTAACGAACTGGCCTCAACAACTTTCTGTGGTAGAGAATTCCACAGGTTCACAATTCTATGAGTGAACAAGTTTCTCCTCATCTCGGTCCTAAATGGCTTACCCCTTACCCTTAGACTGTGACCCCTGGTTCTGGACTTCCCCAACATCGGGAATATTCTTCCTGCATCTAAACTGTTCAATCCCGTCAGAATTTTATATGTTTCTACGAGATCCCCTCTCATTCTTCTAAATTCCAGTGAATATAAGCCTAGTCGATCCAGTCTTTCTTCATATGTCAGCCCTGCCATCCTGGGAATCAGTCTGGTGAACCTTCGCTGCACTCCCTTAATAGCAAGAATGTCCTTCCTCAGATTAGGAGACCAAAACTGTACACAATATTCCAGGTGTGGCCTCACCAAGGCCCTGTACAACTGCAGTAAGACCTCCCTGCTCCTATACTCAAATCCCCTCGCTATGAAGGCCAGCCAATATGCTATTTGCCTTCTTCACTGCCTGCTGTACCTGCATGCCAACTTTCAATGACTGCTGTACCATGACACCCAGGTCTCGTTGCACCTCCCCTTTTTCTAATCTGTAACCATTCAGATAATATTCAGCCTTCCTGTTTTTGCCACCAAAGTGGATAACTTCACATTTATCTACATTATACTACATCTGCCATGCATTTGCCCACTCACCTAACCTGTCCACGTCATTCTGCAGCCTCTTAGCATCCTCCTCACAGCTCACACTGCCACCTAGCTTAGTGTCATCTGCAAACTTGGAGATATTATATTCAATTCCTTTGTCTAAATTATTAATGTATATTGTAAATAGCTGGAGTCCCAGCACTGAACCTTGCGGTGCCCCACTAGTCACTGCCTGCCATTCTGAAAAGGACCCGTTTATTCCTACTCTTTGCTTCCTGTCTGCCAACCAGTTCTCTATCTACATCAGTACATTACCCCCAATACCATGTGCTTTAATTTTGCACACTAATCTCTTGTGTGGGACCTTGTCAAAAGCCTTTTGAAAGTCCAAATACACCACATCCACTGGTTCTCCCTTGTCCACTCTAACAGTTACATCCTCAAAAAATTCTAGAAGATTTGTCTTGCATGATTTCCCTTTCATAAATCCATGCTGACTTGGATCGATCCTGTCACTGCTTTCCAAATGCGCTGCATCTTTAATAATTGATTCCAACATTTTCCCCACTACTGATGTCAGGCTAACTGGTCTATAATTCCCTGTTTTCTCTCCCTCCTTTTTAGCTACCTTCCAATCCATAGGAACTGATCCAGAGTCTATAGAATGTTGGAAAATGACCAATGCATCTACTATTTTTAGGGTCACTTCCTTAAGTATTCTGGGATGCAGATTATCAGGCCCTGGGGATTTATTGGCCTTCAGTCCAATTAATTTCCCCAACACAATTTCCTGAAGAAGCTTAACTGAACCAACTATGTCAGCAATTCAGGGCAGAGGCTGGGTGTTGAGTTCCTAACTTCCTGTCCCTGCAAAGCCTCTCTACCATCAACAATTGCCTTCAAAAGCTGATTGGAGTCAGTGATACTGACGTAATTGTACATAGAAACCCAAGGTTTCTTTATTTTTAAAATATTGGAGAAAAACACAGATAGTATATTATCAAAATGACCTGTATCTAGACATTCACACGTATGACAATATCACAAAAACTGTCCTGACAGTTCCTGCTATACCTTGCACTACTCCTGAACAAATCTTGAACATGAATTTTGTAAGGTAGTGACATTGTTATGCCACCAGCACACTGCAACTTTCAAAGCTTTTTTTCCTAATGATTTTACGGAGAAAAAGCATGATAAGATTGTAAATGTAATAATTTCATTTTGGTTTTGCTGCATAAAATTTCCTGACTATATAGCCCACGCAAATAAAAGCCAGATAACGTTATACCATAATATTTTTGATGCGCTTTCTCCTCATGTAATCAGTGGAAAAGAAAATGGAATCTTGTCAGTTATACTATAATGATGGAAGTGATTACGGATAACTAGTTTATCGATTATAAATGTTAGTCAACAGAAACGTAACTCAGAAAAGGGCAGCTGATCCTAGTCAGAAGATTATAGATTCTTCTCTGCACTTTTTATTTCAGAGTGACTATTTGCACTAGGTTTTTTGTGTCCTTCTACGCATGCATGCATTGAACTCCGCTCCCTTTTTGAGCTTGGGCCCTCGAATCAGTCGCTATGCGCAGTGCAATGTCCGAGGAAGTTGGAAGCGAGAGAGAGACAGCCACATGGAGTTGCTTCTAGCTGTTGGATTTTTTGGAACATTTTTGTGGCCTTCTGTGGGAGAGAAAACATCGGAGGTGTTAGGGAGAGAAAGAGAGAGACTGGGGGTGGGGGGAGCTGAGAGAGACTGCCGGGGGGGGGGCGCGGGAAAGAGAGCGAGAGAGAGGGGGTGGGGGTCGGGGGTGGAGGGAGCAAGAGAGAGAGGGTTGGGGTGGGGGAAGAGAGAGAGAGGGTTGGGTGGCGGAAGAGCGAGAAAGGGTGGATTGTGGGGAAGAGAGAGCGAGTGACGGAGGCGGGGGGAGAGAGACTAGGGGTGGAGGAAAGAGAGAGAGAGAGACTGGGGTGGGTAGAGAGGGAGAACCAGGTGGGGGGGAGAGGGAGAGAATCGGGGCGGGGGGAAAGAGAGAGATACTGGGGAGGGGGCTTAGAGAGAGAGAGACTGGGGAGGGAGACCGAGACTGGGGGTCAGAGAGGGGAAATAGGAACGTGGATTGGAAGGGAGAGCGGGTACTCGGGTAAGACGGATCACGTTCTTCAAACCCCCTTTACACCCACACCTGATTTCTCGGAAAGCTCGATGCATGTGTGACAAGGGACATCATTGGAATGGATGAAATCCGGAAGTGACGACACTGTCACTATTCACCTCATACCCAATAAACCTGTTAACACCCCGTGATCCACACACAATGCCCCAACAATGGCGGAGGTCAGGAACTTGGGCTGGGCCGAGTAAGGAACTTCGGCTGGGGGAGACATGACCTTGGGTTTGGTGGGCAAGAACTTGGGCTGGGGGAAGTCAGGAACTTGGGCTGGGGTTGTCTGGAACTTGTGCTGGGATGGAGGAGCTCTATCCTGTCTCGGGTCTGAAGTCAGAATGGCTCGAATTACACTTTGCAAAGTCACTCAGAACTTGGGTTGGGCGGTTCCAATTACACATTCCAGAGAAACTTCTGGGTGTGGCTTATCCTCCAAGGAGACCAATCAGCAATCAGGTCATGTGATCATGATCATCATCATCATAGGCAGTCCCTTGGGATCGAGGAAGACTTGCTTCCACTCTTAGCATGAGTTCTTAGGTAGCTGTACAGTCCAATATGAGAACCACAGTTTCTGTCACAGGTGGGACAGATAGTCGTTGAAGGAAAGGGTGGGCAGGGAACCTGGTTTGCCGCACACTCCTTCCGCTGCCTGCGCTTGATTTCTGCATGCTCTCGACGACGATACTCGAGGAGCTCAGCGCCCTCCCGAATGCACTTCCTCCACTTAGGGCGGTCTATGACCAAGGACTCCCAGGTGTCAGTGGGGCTGTCGCACTTTATCAGGGAGGCTTTGAGGGTGTCCTTGTAACGTTTCCTCTGCCTGCCTTTGGCTCGTTTGCTGTAGACGAGTTCCGAGTAGAGCGCTTGCTTTGGGAGTCTCGTGCCTGGCATGCGAACTACATGGCCTGCCCAGCGGAGCTGATCGAGTGTGGTCAGTGCTTCAATGCTGGGGATGTTGGCCTGGACGAGGACACTAATGTTTGTGTGTCTGTCCTCCCGGGGGATTTGCAGGATCTTGCGGAGACATCGCTGGTGGTATTTCTCCAGTGACTTGAGGTGTCCGCTGTACATGGTCCACTCTCTGAGCCATACAGGAGGGCGGGTATTACTACAGCCCTATAGACCATGAGCTTGGTGACAGTTTTATCCTTATCAGAGCATTTTCTAGTGCAAATAGCTATGCCCATTTTATTTCCCTGTGTATCATATGCTACTTATCCCCACCCCCTTCAGAGCTACAGTATTCTACCTATCATTATCTATAAGGTCCAATCACAGATAATGGGTACCGCTTTCATTCCTTTTCTTTTCACACCTTTCATTATTTAATTTTACTTTTCTTTATGGTGATGATTTTATCCATGATTCTTAGCATTATGACATACTCAATCAGGAATGTCCAATCTGTGGCTCTAGGGGCACACATGAACTGTAAGTCTGTCAATTTGGCCCTCAAAACCCAGGTATCAATCCTCTTTATGCTTATATTTTTTATTTATGGGGTTGTCCTACTTGAATTTTGTGGGCCTGGAGGTTCTTACTAGTGTTGGTTATTGGTGGATAAATCCTAATTGGAACATCAAGGTTCTTTGGTGGCATCAATGTAATGGGAACATGAAATAACATTTTATATGTGGCCGCTGAGGCTCCATGAAACTCACCTATATGTCCCATGAAGACACAACCTTGTCTCCCCTGTCTATAGAGCCTGTGCAAGTTACTTCAACTGTACTAAAAGTAATGAATAGGAATTACTACCATATTTATTTGTGCAGCATATGTTCTTTGGTGTAGGCAAAACCGCTGCATAGGCACTTATAGTGGTTTGACCTACATGGATAACAACAACCGCCATTAAGGCTTATTGTACCACAGTCCACAACAGGCATGTTAGATTAGGGCTGGTGGCAAAAATGTCAGAAATCATCAACTACTCCTGTCGAGTAGCTGATGGTTTTTGACATGCATACACATAAAATAGTGAGTCTACATAATGCTTTTTATATCTGTCATTATTTTAGTACTGAATCGTTGTCATGGACAAATGAGTGCCTCATCTGAACTATAATTTTGGTTGCTTATGTTTGAGTCAGCATAAGCATCAGAAGGTGATAAATGTTGACTTATCAGGCCTGTTTCTAACAGTTGTTGCAGACTTGTTGCACAGTTTCATAGTCTAATTCATTTTCTCTTGCAGAACACTCTATTTCTCTCAGTTTTTCCTTCCTCCGATAATCATAGAGCTGATTCCACACTGAACTAAAATTATTTGAATTTATGGACATAATTTCCTTGTTCAATTGTTTACACAAGGGGACTTTGAGAATTTAATGCCACACATAATTCAAATTGTTTAATATGTCTATTTTTGCATCCAGTTTCCAGAAAGATTAAATAAACTAATTTTAGATACTTGCTACAGAATCTGTTTGTGCTAGATGCAGTCAGTTCGATTTCTATAGCATAGATCATGCACTATAACCTCCATATCAGTAGCCCCAACTATCATCAAGATCAAGATTATAGAAATGAGCTTGAACTTAAAATTAAATTGCACAGTAATGTAGTTACATTCATTTATCTCCACACCAATTATATATGTATATTTATAATACTGGGGATATTTCATCACATTTATTTCTGTATCTGTCTCTTATGACTAATTTCATAGTTTTTTGTTAATGTAACGTGTAAGGATGACACTTGCAACTGTGTGGCTTGTAATAGTATTCCCATTCTTTAGGTAACAAAAAAGTTAGAACCTCAGTTCAATGGGGAGTTGTTTTAGTTTGGGAGAACTAAAGACTGGAATAATTGTGGAGTACATCCTGTTGGGGATTTTTCATGTACTAAATATATTCTTGTGTGAAATTTATATATGCCTGTTGTATAGATATAGGACATTCAGTTTAAATGTATATTTATATATATATATATAATATATATTGTGTGTTGCTCCTCTCCTAACAAACTGAGAGAAATGCAATACCCCAGTACCAATGATGTGATGACCTGTGCCTGCTGTCACATTCCACAGGTACATACATAGTACTTCCAATGGTCAGTTCAATACTCAAAGCTTAATTTTGCATATAATTTCAGTATACATTTTGATTGTCCCCTGAAGGAGGGGTATACAATCTGCAATCCGAGGGCTACATGCAGTCCCGGCACCTTGACAATCTGACTCCAGGCAATGGAATCCTATTCCCTTTTATATTTCTTATTTGCTGGTTTTGAGGGACTAGAGGTTAAGAAAGGCTGGCTTTTAGCATTTTTGCCTCATTGGTGGGTAAACCTTAAATCTGAACACCATAATTTGTTCGCATCACCAACTTAGGACATATGCAATTAATAGGAACATGGATTTAAATTTGTATGTGGATCAAGTTCTCTGTGGTATGCACCTATGTGACCCACAAATGCAAAAGATAGGGCATGCCTGCCCTATGTCATGCAAAAATTGTATCTAATAAATGTTGTGTAAAAGGGAAATATCAATAGCTAGAATTTTCTAAAGTGACTTTACCACAGATTTGTCACTCAGAGTTGCGTTCAACCATTCAAAATTATCGGTACAGGGTACTGCACATTTCAACCAAGTAATATTTATATTACTTGTTACACATCTAGTAAGCTTCACAATGAAAATAAGTTCATGGGATAAATATTTGCAGAGTTGCAGACATTCAAATTCTATTGAGCCCCAAGCACTCCTTCCAAGTGAGACAGCGATTTTCTTGTACTACATGCAATTTAGTATACTGTATTCGCTGCTCTACATTGGGGAGACCAAACGCAGATTGGGTGACTGCTTTGCAGAACACCTCTGTTCAGTCCATAAATGTGATCCCGCGCTTCTGGTCACCTGTGACTTTAATTCGCCGCTCCACTCCCACTTTGACCTCTTGGTCCTCAACCTCTTGCACTGTTCCAACAAAACTCAAAATATACTTGAGGAACAGCACCTCATCTTTTGATGAGGCACTTTACATCCTTCTGGACTTGACATCAAGTTCAACAATTTCAGATCATAAACTCTGTCCCTATTTTTTCACATGGCAGCTATTGATGATTCTGCCATTCTCACTTACACCTCTCCTAAACTCATCTTTTGTTTCTTTACTTGTCCAATTGCCATATCCATTTGCTTTCTACTATCATACCTTTTGTCATTTAATCAGTCCTGCCATCCATCCTATAACAGACCTTCCCTTTTGTTCTTTCCTGCCCTGCCCATGCACTTGCTTAAAATCTGTTACATCTCCAAGGGGTCAAAATTCCCTTTATAACGCCACCCATTAGATAGATAGAAACATAGAAAATAGATGCAGGAGTAGGCCATTCGGCCCTTCAAGCCTGCACCACCATTCAGTATGATCATGGTGACAATGCAACTTCAGTACCCAATTCCTGCTTTCTCTCCATACTCCTTGATCCCTTTAGCCGTAAGGGCCACATCTAACTCCCTTTTGAATATATCTAACGAACTGGCCTCAACAACTTTCTGTGGCAGAGAATTCCACAGGATCACAATTCTCCTGAAGAAGTTTCTCCTCATCGCGGTCCTAAATGGCTTACCTCTTATCATTAGACTGTTACCGCTGGTTCTGGACTTCCCCAACATTGGGAACATTCTTCTTGCATCTAACCTGTCCAATCCCGTCAGAATTTTATGTTTCTATGAGATCCCCTAAATTCCAGTGAATATAAGTCGAGTCAATCCAATCTTTCTTCATATGTCAGTCCTGCCATCCCGGGAATCAGTCTGGTGAACCTTCGCTGCACTCCCTCAATAGCAAGAATGTCATTCCTTAGATTAGGAGACCAAAACTGTACACAATATTCAAGGTGTGGCCTCACCAAGGCCCTGTACAACTGCAGTAAGACCTCCCTGCTCCTATAATCAAATCCTCTTGCTATGAAGGCCAGCATGCCATTTGCCTTCATCACCACCTGCTGTACCTCCATGCCAACTTTCAATGACTGATGTACCATGACACCCAGATTTCGTTGCACCTCCCCTTTTCCTAATCTGTCACCATTCAGATAATCTGCCTTCCTGTTTTTGCCACCAAAGTGGATAACCTCACATTTATCTACATTATATTGCATCTGCCATGTATTTGCCCACTCACTCTGCCCACCTGTCCAAGTCACTCTGCGGCCTCTTAGCATCCTTCTCACAACTCACACTGCCACGCAGCTTAGTGTCATCTGCAAACTTGGAGATATTACATTCAATTCCTTCGTCTAAATCATTAATGTATATTGTAAATAGCCGGTGTCCCAGCACTGACCCTTGCGCTACCCCACTAGTCACTGCCTGCCATTCTGAAAAGGACCCGTTTATTCCTACTCTTTGCTTCCTGTCTGCCAACCAGTTCTCTATCCACGTCAATACATTACCCCCAATACCATGTGCTTTAATTTTGCACACTAATCTCTTGTATGATACCTTGTTAAAAGCCTTTTGAAAGTCCAAATACACCACATCCACTGGTTCTCCCTTGTGCACTCTACTAGTTACATCCTCCAAAAATTCTAGAAGATTTGTCAAGCATGATTTCCCTTTCATAAATCCATGCTGACTTGGACCGATCCTGTCGCTGCTTTCCAAATGCACTGCTATTACATCTTTAATAATTGATCCCAACATTTTCCGCACTACCGATGTCAGGCTAACCGGTCTATAATTCCCTATTTTCTCTCTCCCTCCTTTTTTAAAAAGTGTTGTTACATTCGCTACCCTCCAATCCATAGGAACTGATCCAGAGTCTATAGAATGTTGGAAAATTACTACCAATGCATCCACTATTTCTAGGGCCACTTCCTTAAGTACTCTGGGATGTAGACTATCAGGCCCTGGGGATTTATTGGCCTTCAATCCCATCAATTTCCCTAACACAATTTCCTGACTAATAAGGATTTCCTTCAGTTCCTCCTTCTCGCTAGACCTTCTCCCCTAGTATTTTCGGAAGGTTATTTGTGTCTTCCTAAGTGAAGGCAGAACCAAAGTATTTGTTCAGTTGGTCTGCTATTTCTTTGTTCCCCATTATAAATTCACCTGATTCTTATTGCAAGGGACCTACGTTTGTCTTCACTAATCTTTTTCTCTTCACATATCTATAGAAGCTTTTGCAGTCAGTTTTTCTGTTCCCTGCAAGCTTACTCTCATACTCTATTTCTCCCCTCCTTTGTCCTCCTCTGCTGAATTCTAACTTTCTCCCAGTCCTCAGGGTTTGCTGCTTTTTCTGGCCAATTTATATGCCTCGTCCTTGGACTTAACACTATCCCTAATTTCCCTTGTTAGCCACGGTTGAGCCACCTTCCCATTTTATTTTTACGCCAGACAGGAATATACAATTGTTGAAGTTCATCCATGTGATCTTTAAATGTCTGCCATTGCCTATCCACCGTCAACTCTTCAAGTATCATTTGACAGTCTATCCTAGCCAACTCGCGTCTCATACCATTGAAGTTACCTTTCTTTAAGTTCAGGAACCTAATCTCTGAATTAACTGTCACTCTCCATCTTAATGAAGAATTCTCCCATATTATGATCACTCTTCCCCAAAGGGCCTCGCGCAACAAGATTGCTAATTAATCCTCTCTAGTTACACAACACCCAGTTTAGGATGGCCAGCTCTTTAGTTGGTTCCTCAACATATTGGTCTGCAAAACCATCGCTTATACACTCCAGGAAATCCTCCTCCACCGTATTGCTACCAGTTTGGTTAGCCCAATCTATATGTAGATTAATGTCACCCATGATAACTGCTGTACCTTTATTGTATACATCCCGAATTTCCTGTTTGATGCCACCCCCAACCTCACTACTACTGTTTGGTAGTCTGTACACAACTCCCACTAGCGTTTTTTGCCCTTTGGTGTTCCGCAACCCTACCCATACAGATTCCACATCATCCAAGCTAATGTCCTTCCTTACTATGCGTTAATCTCCTCTTTAACCAGCAACACTACCCCACCTCCTTTTCCTTTCTGTCTATCCTTCATGAATATTGAATACTCCTGGAGGTTGAGTTCCCAGCCTTGATCACCCTGGAGCCATGTCTCCGTAATCCCAATAACACCATATCTGTTAACAGCTATCTGTGCAGTTAATTCATCCACCTTATTACGAATGCTCCTCGCATTGAGACAGAGCCTTCAGGCTTGTTTTTTTTAACACTCTTTGTCCTTTTAGAATTATGTTGTAATGTGACCCTTTTTGATTTTTGCCTTTGATTTTTCTGCTCTCCACTTTTCCTTATCTCCTTTCTACCTTTTGCTTCTGCCCCCATTTTATTTCCCTCTGTCTCCCTGCATAGATTCCCATCCCCCTGCCATATTAGTTTAAACCCTACCCAACAGCACTAGCAAACACTCCCCCTAGGATATTGGCTCCGGTCCTGCCCAGGTACAGACCGTCCGGTTTGTACTGGTCCCACCTCCCCCAGAACCGGTTCCAATGTCCCAGGAATTTGAATCCCTCCCTCTTGCACCATTCCTCAAGCCACGTATTCATCTTAACTGTCCTGCTATTTCTGCTCTGACTAGCACGTGGCACTGGTAGAAATCCTGAGATTACTACCTTTTGAGGTCCTTTTTTAATTTAACTCCTAGCTCCCCAAATTCAGATTGTAGGACCTCATCCCATTTTTTTACCTATATCGTTGGTACCACGACAACTGGCTGTTCACCCTCCCCCCTCCAGAATGCCCTGTAGCTGCTCCGAGACATCCTTGACCCTTGCACCAGCGAGGCAACATACCATCCTGGAGTTTCGATTGCGGCCACAGAAACGCCTATCTATTCCCCTTACAATAGAATCCCCTACCACTATAGCTCTCCCACTCTTTTTCCTGCCCTCCTGTGCAGCAGAGCCACCCATGGTGCCATGAACTTGGCTGCTGCTGCCTTCCCCTGATGAGTCATCTCCCCAACAGTACCCAAAACGGTCTGTCAGTTTTGGAGGGAGATTACTGCACTACCTTCCTTCCACTGCTCTGTCTGATGGTCACCCATTCCCTATCTGCCTGTGTAACCTTTACCTGTGGTCTGACCAACTCACTAAACATGCTATTCACGATATCCTCAGCATCACAGATGCTCTGGAGTGAACCCATGCGCAGCTCCAGTGCCGCAATGCGGTCTGTCGGGAGCTGCAGCTGGACAAACTTTCTGCATATATAGTATTCAGGGACACTGGAAGCGTCCCTGATTTCACACATAGCACAGGAGGAACATGACACGGGTCGGGGCTCTCCTGCCATGACTTAACCCTTAAATTAACTTAATTTGACAACAATGCCAAAGGTTACCTACTGATGAGAAAAGAAAAAGATTAAATACTCACCAATCGACCAGCCAGTCACTTACCCGCTTGGCTGTGACGTCACACTTCGATTTCTTTTTACTTCTTTGTTTACCTTCTGCCCCTGCACCAACTAACCGCTCCCGACTGCTCGGCCCCTATATAGGTCTCGTTGCTCCCGACCTGCTCTGCTCCGACCTCCACCGCTCCCGACTACTGGGCCCCTTTTATGGGCCTCACTGCTCCCAACGTGTTCCGCTCCGACCTCCGCTGCTAGGCGGCTAACAGGAAGCTAAGGCCTACCGTCAGTGTTAAGCGGCCTCCACGGCTCAGGAGAAATTTGGTAGGCTCTTTGGTTGAGGCGCCAAGAGGTAACGCTGCGCCATCTAACACCACCCACGTGGTGATGTCATCCAGCGTGCAATACCCCCTTGGTGCCGCTCCCGCAATATTTGGTTTGTACGGACGCCAAATGGCAAGGCATCCGTACTGTCTGGGAAAGGTGGAGGGAACATCGTGGTGCTCAGGCGTATTCGCCCAGAGATTAAGGTAAGTTTTTTTTTTTCTATTTAGTTCATCTTTTCATTAGTTGTAACAGTGGGAAAGTTTGTGTGTTGGTCGGAGAAGTTTGAGGTTTTTTTTCTTTTTTCCTTTTTTTCCTGTTTTTGAGTTAGCATGGTGGTAGCCTCCCGTTGCGAAATTCAGTCGGCCTCCTGAGCTGCTGCCCAAGGATGAGTGCGCAATCCCACTTTTTAGCGCTGCTCTCACCTTTGAATGTAAAAACTGAATTTGGCAGTTTGAGCCTGCACCTAACGCTTGGCGGTAAAATCAGCATTGTGGCTGTGACACCGCCTCAAAAACGGCGGTACTGAATTTCAACCCCAAACTTTTTTCAGTTCTGACGAAAGGTCATCGACCTGAAACGTTAACTCTGTTTCTCACTCCACAGATGCTGCCTGACCTGCTGAGTATTTCCAGCATTTTCTGTTTTCATTTCAGATTTCCAGCATCTGCAGTATTTTGGTTTTGTGTTCAAATTCTACTGTTGGGTCTCCCCATCAGGCATTTTTAATGGAACAAGGTATCGTTAATGGGTGGCAGGGGCGGAGGAGAAGGCACAGCAGAAACATATTAATTTTGAGATGCTTAAATTGTGGCACACAGTTTCAAAAGTTGGACTTTTTTATTTTTCAATGTCATTGTGTATATTTTCTCATGATATTTTAACTCTCTTACCGTGATATTTTTCCACGTACTGCTCGCCAGTTTATCTTTATTAGCTTTGCAGCTTACATTCTGAAGGGTGAAATCTGAATAATCTGTTTGCTCAGGATGATAATGCATTACCGTACTGTAAAAGAGATTGAGTGCAAATGTAACCAGAATGCTTCCTCATTTCTGTGATGCTTTGACTTATCTGAGCAGAAGATACATTCAGCTCAGATATGCTCAGCAATCAACAGACTATTTGGTTTCCATCTTAATTGGTTGGCAATAGATTTAACCTCATGCAGTTGCCAAGACATTGCATTTATATTATAGAGCATGTTTATTTGATAATATATGACAAAAAAGCAACAAGAGCAAAGCCATCCCTTTATCTGAGCTATGGCATGGAGAGTATTGATTTAATACAGGAAATGGCAATTGTGACGAGGAGAATGGGAAAAGCAGTGGTGGAGAGCAGGTTTGCCCTGGTTGGCGACCCTCATAATTTCCAGTAGCAGGTGTAGGTGGCAATTATAGCTGCAGCCGTTATCCTGAACCTTCCATAGTAGGTGATGAATTGCAAATAGCTGGCACACAGTGCACAACAATAAACTCAAATAAATCTTCACCTGTAATAATGACAGCACAGGAAGACTGGCAGCTATAACAAGGCTGCTGTTGTCACCCACTTCACTGTAGCCTTGATATTCATCATTATCAGCCAGGCCTTGCTCAATAGCCGGACAAGTAAGCCCAAAGAAGAATGAGATGTTTGCTCTGAACCGTCCAGCAGGTCCCATCTGGCAGCTAGTAAATGGGATATTTGCCTGTTCACCGGGCCATAGCTGTCCATCATTTTCGGCAGGTATCTGATCACACCTCACTGTGGGACAATATGGCATCACGCTGTACATTACAACCTTGGCATCCAACATAATGCCAGCAGTAGTACTGTACAAGCTGTGATCATATTTGAAGAAGAAAAAATCCATTGTCATACATCAGCAATGTATCTATGGTACCTTTAAAGTAAAATGATTTATGGAATCTCTATGGCAGTTTAAAAAATGACAGGTGCTTCAACCTTGTGCATTTATAAAATGGAGCTCAAATATTTGCTCTTTTAGTGCCTTCGGTATTTACTGAAAATACTTTATTTTTGTTAGATTATTCGATAGGGAATAGAAACATCATTTTAAAATACCAGTACTTTTCTGCTCCATTACAAGTACTTGTTCAAATGTTTTCCTTATGTTTGCTTAAATAAGTTTTCATCAGGATTGCTTTATACTACAATGAAATGTGAAATTACATGTAAGAAATGTATTTAGTGACTTTGTAAATGTTTTAAATGACAGTAAACATAATATTTTATTTTGTATGACTTTTAGTCAATCAGTTTTGCCTTTCATTACTAAACAATCTCTTTTAAAGAGCGTGTTAGCTTTCAATGTGTAGGTAGTTTTATACTGAGAACTGTAATAAAAATGCCTCAAGTCCTTTCATTTGGCAATCAGTTGAGAAACATTCACCTGCTAAATTGAAAACCCAGTTTTATTTTTCCCACATAAATAGACAGTTTCTTAAACGATAAGGGAATAGGCGTTATGGGGAGTGGGCAGGGAAGTGGAACTGAGTCCATGATCAGATCAGCCATGATCTTATTGAATGGCGGAGCGGGCTCGAGGGGCCGTATGGCTTACTCCTGTTCCTATTTCTTATGTTCTTATGTACAGATGTGCAGGACAATCAACTTTGTTCACTTTAGCTGTAATATATAAGATAGCTTGGCTATAGCTTTTTAGACAAATCATTGAGATAGGAGGCAGCAATAGAATGAGAGCTTTTATTAATATAAAATGAAGGTGAAATATCAACAGTTGATGGCTAAAATTCAAAATGGATTTTTTCATCAGGAAAATGTATGAATTATGAGTTTTTAAAATGGAAAGTAGCAAAAATATAACTTGTTTACATGAGTTTTAGGGTTTAAAGGTTTGTAATACAGTAGTCAAAATAAAATACTATATTATCTGTCATTTTAAACATCTATAAAATCACTAAGTACATTTCTCACGTACAATTTCAAATATACTGCTACACTGTAGTCCATTGTATTGCCCTTGTGAAGCCTTTTGTGAATGCAAAGCTTCATGCAGAAGCTTTTATATTAAGTTGTTCCCTTATTTTCCTTTCACTGTCTTTCACACTCGTGTTTCTCCCTTTCTCTGTTGCTGTTTCACTCCCTCTCATCATTTACTATAATTGTTCATATCTACGCCCTCTGCAGAGTGATTCTCAGTCTTTAAATTAGTCCGTCCTAAGTGCGTCAAGTTGGTAACTTAAATTTTTCTTAACTTTCAGAATTAAGCATCTAATTTCAGTTATGAATTTGATTCAAGCCAAACCATAGCTTGTAAATGAGAGTAGCATTATACGTTTGTAAATGAAACTAAGCCAAGTGGCCGTGAGGTTAAAATAAATTAATGGGATCTGGACCAAATAAGTAGATTGGCTAAGAAATGGAAGCTCATTTTTAATATGGATAAATGTGAGATAATGGAACTTGGTGCAGGAAACATGTAGGAGCCGAAATTGCCCCTTCCCTTAAGGCCTTTTACCGCCGGAAATCAGCGGCCGCATGGCGGAGTGGAATGGCCACCGATTTTTCATCGAATTGCTGCCATTTTGAAAATTCTGCTCCTGCAGTATCCCGGCTCCGCTGTTGCCGATCCATCCTAAGTGCACACCGCCGATGTCCCCTCCCCACCCCCAAGGCGAAATTCTGTGCTGAAAATCTTGCTCCTGACGCTTGGTGCAACCAACAGCTTTTTCTGTCAGTGCACTGTGCTTCTAATGCTTGTAAAATGGCAGTGCGGCTGTCATTAAAGGGGAGCACCGACTGCCGCGGCCGCCATCTTATTTTTTTTATCGTCCGACTGCCATGTCGGGCCGACAATTATGTCCCCGGGTTTGGACATGCCGCCAAGAAACAGCATGGCACCCCATTTTGGATGCCAGGCTGCTGGCCCAGCCGAAACCCTCCCTGGTGGCCCAGTTGACCTAACTTAAAGATTCGCGAAGCTCGCAGCGGCTTTCCCCTTTGTGAAGGAGAGAGACATGGTGATGCGCCAGCGTGATGACATCATCAGCGCTACGCCCCTCTACTTCCGCTCACCGCCGCACTTCCGTCCCCAACATGGCAGACTTCCGGGCCGCTCGAAAAAAAAAGCCAAAGAGTAGAATTCCGCATAAGATCCTCTGCGGTAAAAACAGTAGAAACATGGTAGGTACGCAGCGTTTTCGGAGGGGGGAGATTTTGGTCCCGTAATATGTTCAAAATGAAGGGATGGATTTCAGCATATATGAATAAGATAGGGATTTATTTGTGTGCAATAAGTATCAAGGGGATGAATTTCCTCAGGGCTTCTCCCACTCCACCACCATAACATCAGCGGAGGTTTGGCAGAAAACCAAGTTTGCACATGTAGATGAGAATTCCGCTGT
The DNA here is from genome assembly GCF_044704955.1 of Pristiophorus japonicus. Taxonomy (NCBI): domain Eukaryota; kingdom Metazoa; phylum Chordata; class Chondrichthyes; family Pristiophoridae; genus Pristiophorus; species Pristiophorus japonicus. The sequence continues at coordinate 70,421,504 of NC_091985.1, forward strand.
AGTTCTGGCAGTGTGATGGAAGCCTCAACGGGTACTTTTCAGAATGGCAGGCAGTGACTAGTGGAGTGCCGCAAGGTTCTGTGCTGGGGCCCCAGCTGTTTACATTGTACATTAATGATTTAGACGAGGGGATTAAATGCAGTATCTCCAAATTTGCGGATGATACTAAGTTGGGTGGCAGTGTGAGCTGCGAGGAGGATGCTATTAGGCTGCAGAGTGACTTGGATAGGTTAGGTGAGTGGGCAAATGCATGGCAGATGAAGTATAATGTGGATAAATGTGAGGTTATCCACTTTGGTGGTAAAAACAGAGAGACAGACTATTATCTGAATGGTGACAGATTAGGAAAAGGGAAGGTGCAACGAGACCTGGGTGTCATGGTACATCAGTCATTGAAGGTTGGCATGCAGGTACAGCAGGCGGTTAAGAAAGCAAATGGCATGTTGGCCTTCATAGCGAGGGGATTTGAATACAGGGGCAGGGAGGTGTTGCTACAGTTGTACAGGGCCTTGGTGAGGCCACACCTGGAGTATTGTGTACAGTTTTGGTCTCCTAACTTGAGGAAGGACATTCTTGCTATTGAGGGAGTGCAGCGAAGGTTCACCAGACTGATTCCCGGGATGGCGGGACTGACCTATCAAGAAAGATTGGATCAATTGGGCTTGTATTCACTGGAGTTCAGAAGAATGAGAGGGGACCTCATAGAAACGTTTAAAATTCTGACGGGTTTAGACAGGTTAGATGCAGAAAGAATGTTCCCAATGTTGGGGAGGTCCAGAACCAGGGGTCACAGTCTGAGGATAAGGGGTAAGCCATTTAGGACCGAGATGAGGAGAAACTTCTTCACCCAGAGAGTGGTGAACCTGTGGAATTCTCTACCACAGAAAGTAGTTGAGGCCAATTCACTAAATATATTCAAAAGGGAGTTAGATGAAGTCCTTACTACTCGGGGGATCAAGGGTTATGGCGAGAAAGCAGGAAGGGGGTACTGAAGTTTCATGTTCAGCCATGAACTCATTGAATGGCGGTGCAGGCTAGAAGGGCTGAATGGCCTGCTCCTGCACCTATTTTCTATGTTTCTATGTTTCTATGTTTCTATGTCTATGTTTCTATGTTTCTATGTTTCTATGTTTCTATGTTTCTATGTTTCTATGTTTCTATGTTTCAATTCACCCAGTAAGAGTTTCCAGTCAGTGTGATGCTGTGTTATCAATGAGCTTAATAGGGTTAAAGCATCCACTTGATTGAATTCAAAACAGGTTATTCGAATCTTGTACAGATCATTACTGAGACCACATTTAGAATACTGTGGGCAGTTTAGGCATCATGGGTCCGAAATTCAGTGCAGCCAGAAAGCTGGCAGTGTTGAGGCCTTTTTTCCCCGATTGTCGCTGCTATGCGGCGACCATTGTATCCAAGTTCAGCTTTTTGACAACAAAAAAGTGTTCCAGTCTTATTAGCCCTTCAAACCTGAAAGTTTGCCGTCTTAATTGGGGCGTTATTCCCACGGGAAATTCACCCTTAGGGTACTGTGGCAGCTGCTATTGCAGTACAGGCGCGAGGGAACGAACGTATCGGTGCTGCTTTGGAGAGGATAGTCGCGGTTCTGCAAGAGTCGACGGAGCGTCTAAATGCTGTCATATCTGGTGGCTTTCACACTGTGGCTGCTCGCATGCAGTCTCAGCTGGATGCCCCCGAGATCTCATTGTTGCTTTCGCGGCTGTGTCCACCACGGGCCACGGGGGACCTTCCAGTGTGGCTCCACAGCACCGACCTGAGCTCCCTCACATTGGTGGTGGTGGTATTGTGCCGCCCCTGGTGAGTTATTCAGGCTCCTCGAGTCAGGATATGGATGATGCGCTCCCTCCGACTCGCAGCATTCCTGGCCCCAGACTGGTCACTCTGCCAGTGCCTCCACGCATAGCCTTGCCCGAGCCGAGTCAGACTGAACTCTCCCAGGATTTCGTTGACCAGTCTCCAGCCGGCCCTTCCAGGCCCAAAGCTGCTTTAGGGCGTCCTAGAAGGACATCTGCAGCTTCCACACAGGGAACACAGCAGCCTTCCCAGACCCATGAGGCAGCCACAGGGGAGACACTCGGGCGAAGTCGCAGGTTAGGCACGCGAAGTCGAGGATGACTTGCTTCCACTCTAAAAGTGAGTTCTCAGGTGGCTGAACAGTCCAATGCGGGACCTACAGTCTGTCACAGGTAGGGTAGACAGTGGTTGAAGGAAAGGGTGGGTGGGGAGCCTGGGTTGCCGCACGCTCCATCCGCTGTCTGTGCTTGGTTTTGCATGCTCTCAGCAATGAGACTCGAGGTGCTCAGCGCCCTCCCGGATACTCTTCCTCCACTTTGGGCGGTCTTGGGCCAGGGATTCCCAGGTGTCAGTGGGGATATTGCACTTTATCAAGGAGGCTTTGAGGGTGTCCTTGAAGTGTTTCGTCTGTCCACCTAGGGCTTGCTTGCCGTGTCGAGGCTCCGAGAAGAGTGCTTGCTTTGGGAGTCGCGTGTCAAGCATGCGGACGATGTGGCCCGCCCAGTGGAACTGATTGAGCGTGGTCAGTGCTTCGATGCTGGGGATGTTGGTCTGAGCGGGAACACTGACGTCGGTGCGTCTGACCTCAATGGATTTGCAGGATCTTGCGGAGGCATTTCTCCAGTGCATTGAGGTGTCTTCTGGAAATAGTCCACGTCTTTGAGCCATATAGGAGGGCGCATATTACTACTGCCCTGTAGACCAAAAGCTTAGTGCCAGATTTGAAGTCCTGGTCTTCAAAAACTCTCTTCCTCAGTTGACTGAAGGTTGCACTGGCACACTGAAGGTGGTGTTGGACCTCGTCATCATCGATGTCTGCCCTTGCTGACAGTAGGCTCCCGAGGTATGGAAAATGATCCTCGTTGTCCAAGGCCTCACCCGTGGCTTTTGATAACCGGGGGGGCGGTGCTGTGTGATGGGGTCAGGTTTGTGGAGGACCTTTGTCTTACGGATGTTTAGTGTAAGGCCCATGCTTTCCTACGCTTCGGTGAAGGTGTTGACGATGGCTTGAAGTTTGGCCTCCGAGTGTGCACAGACGCAAGCATCATCTGCATACTGTTATTTGATGACAAAGGATGGGACGACCTTGGATCTAGCCTGGAGGTGGCGGAGGTGGAACAGATTCCCATTTGTTACCGCGTGGAATGCTGAGCTGGGGCAACGTTTCCAGTCTGAGCCCCTGAATTAAGATTTCAGTTTTCTCTCTGTGAATCTCAGGATCTTTATTTCTCTCTCTCTCTGGTTTTTCCCCCTTTTCTCTTTCTCCAGTCCTATTTCTTTATTTCTCTCTCTCCCAATCATATGTACTCATTCTGTTTCTCATTCCCGTTCCTCACTCATAGAAACATAGAAACATAGAAAATAGGTGCAGGAGTAGGCCATTCAGCCCTTCTAGCCTGCACCGCCATTCAATTAGTTCATGGCTGAACATGCAACTTCAGTACCCCTTTCCTGCTTTCTCACCATACCCCTTGATCCCCCAAGTAGTAAGGACTTCATCTAACTCCCTTTTGAATATATTTAGTGAATTGGCCTCAACTACTTTCTGTGGTAGAGAATTCCACAGGTTCACCACTCTCTGGGTGAAGAAGTTTCTCCTCATCTCAGTCCTAAATGGCTTACACCTTATCCTTAGACTGTGACCCCTGGTTCTGGACTTCCCCAACATTGGGAACATTCTTCCTGCATCTAACCTGTCTAAACCCGTCAGAATTTTAAACGTTTCTATGAGGTCCCCTCTCATTCTTCTGAACTCCAGTGAATACAAGCCCAGTTGATCCAGTCTTTCTTGATAGGTCAGTCCCACCATCCCGGGAATCAGTCTGGTGAATCTTCGCTGCACTCCCTCAATAGCAAGAATGTCCTTCCTCATGTTAGGTGACCAAAACTGTACACAATACTCCAGGTGTGGCCTCACCAAGGCCCTGTACAACTGTTTTGCTCCCTTCCCTCTCTCCGTCCCTCTCCCCCTCCCTCTCTCTCTCTCTCTCTCGCTCTCTCTCTCACCCTCTCTCTTTCTCTCTCTCTCTCTCTCTCTCTCTCTCTCTCTCTCTCTCTCTCTCTCTCTCTCTCTCTCTCTCCATCCCTCCCTCACTCTCTTTCCCTCCCTCTCTCTCCATCCCTCCTCTCTCTCCATCCCTCTCTTTCCTACCCTCTCTCTTTCTCGCCCTCTCTACCCCCTCCCTCTCTCCCTATCTCTCTCTCCCCTTGAGTGCGGATTCTGTGCTGAATATCTTCAGGTTTGGATCTTACCACCTTGTCTCTCTCTGCTCCCACGGCACTGAGATCTCTGCAACTCTGCACCAGCCCTAAAAGCTGGTGGGGGCACCAGCTGAAAATGGGTCCGGGGCGGAGCGGCAGCGGTGCGCACTTTCAGCGTGTCACTACTGCTGCAAGTCCCACACCGCCATGAGAGTTGGCGGTGGCCCACACCGCTGTAAGACCTCCCGGACCAAATCTATGTCGGGGTGGCCATTTGAGCCCAAAGCTGCGGCCATTTGATTTTGATGAATGGCGGCCGCAAACAGGCAGTAACGGTCCTTCCCGGGACCGTGACTTTCGGGGTCCATCTTCAAAAAGCCAAGAATGCATTATAGAGGTTTCACCAAAGAGTGACGAGGAAACTTTGAACTCTTGAGTCCTGAGGTTTGGCTCACAGCATTGAACTTATATTCACTGGAAAAAAAATAGGATTGAAGTAGGCGACATAATCCAGATTAGTAAAGAAGCGAAAGATGTGAGGTGATTAACTTGAACTGTGAGTGTAGGACTCAGGAATAGGAGTACAAAATTAATGAAACTAGGGATGAAAAGCTTTTTTTTTCTCAGTAGTTGTTACATGAAACAGACTACCAACAACCAGTGCTAATTCTATACTGAGTAACAAAAAAATGGATAAATACCTGGTTAAGGAAGTAATTGAAGGTCATAAACATATAGACTGAGATGTCAAATTCTACAAAGAAAAAAATGGTTCCTCTGCTACTGGCACCATGAAAATGTCATCAATGGAAAATAGCTAACTAGGGTTGAATAGTGAAGCTGGAGGCAGAGTGGACAAATATTCAGGAGGCTCGCTTTGACCACCTTTGGGGATGCAGAAAATAATTTGTACATTTTACCTCGGTAGATTAAATAATTGCACAGGAGTCTATGACATGGTAGCTTATACATGGTCTAAGGAAAGACCACAAAATGAATTTCTCATTCCATGCTTTCTTATATTTTTTTAAATATCTGAGGCTTTAAGAATACACCAAAGATGACTTTTTGCTAATGACTAGTGGAACAAATACCCAAGCCATACAGATGCAGGTTCTGTAGTGTTGAACGTGCAACAAGGGCCAAGAACGGGTACATGCCTACCTCGGAATCAGAAGGTTGTGGATTAAAGTCCCAGTTCCAGACTTGAACATTTAAGCTGGGCTGACATTTCATGGCAATACTGAGGGAATGCTGCAGTATTGTAAGAGATGCCATCTTTGAGATGCAGTATTAAAGTAAGGCTCTGTGTGTCTGTTGCGGTGGTTTAGGTTATTGTTGATGACACTGCCACTTTTTAAAAGTTTCTTTAAAAAATTTTAATTTTTATCATAATGGAGAAATTTGACAGTTCACAAAATGAAAATTAGTTTTTCAGGGTCATAACTTGAGCACAGTACGGAGGAAGTGCTGCACTGTTGGAGGTACTGTCTTTTGGATAAGATGTTAAACCGAGGTCCTGCCTGCCCTCTCAGGTGGACGTAAAAGATCCTGTGTCACTATTCGAGAAGAACAGGGAAGTTATCCCAATGTCCTGACCAATATTTAGTCCTCAGCCAGAAATGAGAGGTTATACCTATCAGGAAACATTGAACAGGCTGGGTCTCTTTTCTCTAGAAAACTGAGAGGTGACCTGATGAAGGTCTTTAAGATTATGAAAGGGTTTGATGGGGTTGATGTAGAGAAGATGTTCCAAATTGCGGGAAGCCCAAAACTACGGGCCATAAATATGATAGTAATAAATCCAATCGGAAATTCAGGAGAAAATTCTTTACCCAGAAAATGGTTAGAATGTGGTATTTGCCTCAACTACAAGGAGTAGTTGAGGCAAATAACATAGATGCATTTGAGAGAAAGCTAGATAAGCATATGAGGGAGAAAGGAATAGAAGGATGTATTGATGGGGTTAAATGAAGAAGGATGGTAGGAGGCTCATGTGGAACATAAACACTGGCATGGACCTGTTGGGCCAAATGGCCTGTTTCTGTGCTATAAAAAACAGATTACCTGTTTATTTATCCCATTGCTGTTTGTGGGACCTTGCTGTATGCAAATTAGCTGCTGTGTGTCCCTACATCACAACAGTGATTGTACTTCAAAAGTATTCATTGACTGCAAAGCACTTTAGAACATCCTGAGTTCACAAAAGGTGTTATATAAATGCAAGTTCTTTCTTTCTAAAGCATCAAATTATTGGCTTTGGAATTTTGACTAAGTAACAAACATTATGAGAAATCCATGCTTTAAAATACCAGGAATTTGAACATCTGAGTTCCCCAAGGTAAGTATTCATGATTGAGCCTGCCAAATTACCTTCGTGTATGGCTTCTCCCTGGCCACTGGCCAGAACTGGTGGCACACCATTTTTCAAATGAGTTTTTTATTCCTTCTCCTTATTTTATTATAAATCTTACAATCCCTTAGCACCACCCTTATAAGCAGATGCTGGTACACTTTGGCAAAGTACTCTTGATGGAATAACATCTGACAAATTAAAAGTTATGGATATCGTTGATCATCTGTGTAGCTTCAGCTCAAGACTGCTACAGCCACTGGAAAATGTATGTCAAGAACACTGTTTTCTCATGCTGAAATTTGGGCAATTTGTTTTCAGACAGCCAGAGCAGTTTCCAGACTATTTTTGGAGCCCCTCTGTGGCCCAACCATACGTTCTAACATAATTTATGGTCGCACTGTAACATATGGACTTTTCATCATTGTCCAGCTTGAAATCCTCTGTTGAAGTAGCTGTTTTTTTGCAGGGGGAGAGAAGGGGCTTTAGACTACATCTTAAGTGTGAATGAATTATATTTGTTTAAATGATACCCATCTTATTTTGTTTTGAAAGGTAGCTTTTAGCAAAAAATGTGTACATTGTCTAGTATTAATTGTAATTCAGGTCAGGTTAGGCTCTGTAAAAGGGGTATGCATGTTTACTGGTTACGTGGTCCAATGTTAAATCTGTTGTCGTCATTCCTGTACATCATAGCCCTCACTGTAGCTATTACTATAAAACGCTCCCTAAGTACATAAAGGTTCTAATCGTTAAGATTTTTATTACCAGCCACACATACAGAGCAGCACAATTGCCTTGTTTCAGATTTATTATGTATTACTCTAGAAATTCTATAAAGATCAAAAGAACTGATTACAATGTTGACCTTTGCATTAACTCATCTAAATTTAAATTCGAGTGTTTGATTTGGGAAAATAAGTCCATTTATCATAGGGCTGCTACAGAGGGGATTTTGCAGACCTGATTGGGATTGCAGAGACCAAATTTATTTATTGAGCGTGAGCCTGAAAATTGTTTGCAGGACAAGGAAAACTGAAAGTTCAAACAGTAACTGTATAGTGCCATATTCGCAGTTCTTACAAAACACTTCTTAGTCAAGCCACTGACTCATGTAATGGAGATCTAAAAAAAAGTGACGTTCTTTTTAAAAAAAAACTCTACAAAATTGATCCTTTGTTTTATCATCGAGAGACTTGTAATGTAATCAAGTGTAATGAAAAATGAACACAAAAGAGCAAGTATTGGTATTGAATTTCAGAGTTCAATCATTTTAAGAATATATGTTTTATGAAGTTACCTTGCAGTGTTCAGGGTCTCTCTTAAAGTATGGATAATTCAAAATGTTCATATTAATTTATCTAGGCTATATAATAATATAAATTGTTGAGGTAACCTTTTTTAGCTATCACATTGGTCAATAATGATCATAAGACCATTCTTTTAGTGTCTCTGTCTAGCATTTTCTGTTAACCTGTTTGTGCCCTGTGGATCTGGACCAATGCCTTAAAAGTAGGGCAGATGGGGTGGGGATTTAGTGTGTTTCTGTTCAGTCCCTGGTAACTAAATGATAGTTTATGTTAACCACTGCTTATTGTCTTTTGAGTGTTGTAATTGTCCCTTAGGAACAGTGTGACTGTAAAATCTAATGTGTTGTTGGTCCCTGAGTCATGTGACCAACAATGAATAACATCGTATGACAAAGTTAAAGCATGGAACAGATTAACTATCATTTTTGCAAAATGTGTTACCAGAGTCATAAGTATGTTTGTAATATATATATCACCTGTAGCATTCCAAGTGGAGTTGGAGGGCGGAATAATTAGATAATGGTTTGCAGACGTAATTCAGTCAACATTTTAAAGTCATACATTCTGTCCTTCCTTTTACTGTAATACTTTGATTTTAAAATAGTATTTGTAGTTAAAAAGCATGAATGTTTTCCCCTCTTTTGCGCCTCAGTATGCACCCCAGAGGGGCGGTAAATGGTGTTTCTGGGCATGACACTGGGCATCCAGGTTTTAGCGCCCGGCCGGTAAATTAGGTGCCTGATTTGCAGCAGTGCAAAAACTTACCACTCCACCCTCCAGTTTGACTGAGATCATGACATCCCGGATTGAAAATTCAGCCCTAATGCCTCATTTAACGTCCGACCCAGGAAACTTCTGGAAAAAAAATGGCATTTCCAGGGTGCAGCAGGTGGAATTGGAGGCATATTTAAATGGGGGGAGGAGGAGCCTATATTGCAGGTCACATTGACTGCAACGGTTGCACACAGCACGCTGCATCAAGCTCCGACTTGCAAACGGCAGTTTTATCTGCAATTGCAGTGTCAGTGAGACAATTTAATGGGGCATTACTAGTTTGCCAGCGTATCATGCTGGTTGCTATTGCCAGGCGGTTTCAAGCTAGAAGAAGGGCTGCTGGCCATCTTGGACCACAGTTAAGGAGAGGCCAAAGACGTCTGGGAAGGAGGCCTTACCCCCGACTGGTTTACACAGAACGATGCTCATACCTCCAGCTCTCTGAGGAGCAGTGCATCACAAGGCTGCGCTTCCGAAAGGAAGTGCTGACAGATATGCCATCTCCTACAGACAGACCTACAGCATTCCACGCCAACACGACAGCGTTGCCCGTCGCAATGAAGGTGACTCTGGCGCTGGCCTTCTATGCTTTCGGCTCCTTCCAGGCAGCAGTGGGGACATATGCAGCATCTCTCAGTACACTACACGTTGCCTCATTCGCCAAGTCACAAAGACTCTGTAGGCCTGCAGAATGGACTTCATAAAGTTCTCAATGAGCAGGGACAGCCAGAATGAGTGGGCATGTGGGTTTGGCAGAATTGCAGGCTTCCCGAGGGTTCAAGGAGTCATTGACTGCACACACGTGGCCTTGCGAGCACTGGACTACACAGAGGTATTCTGAAACTGAAAGGGATACCACTCCCTAAACGTCCAGCTGGTGTGGGACCACATGCAGCTCATACTTGCAGTGAATGCTCGATATACAGGGGGCGCACATGATGCTTTCATCTTATGTAAGAGCAGTGTCTCACAAATGTTTCAGCGACAAAGGGAAGGGCTGGGCTGGCTGATCGGGGACAAAGGATGTGGCCCCCTCCGCAACCCACCACAGAAGCTGAGCAGCGCTACAATGAAAGCCATGCAGCCACCCGCAACATCATTGAGCAGACAATTGGGGTGCTCAAGCAGCGCTTCCGATGCCTGGACCACTCTGGAGCCAGCCTTTAACATTCCCCTCAACAGGTCTCCAAATTCATTGTGGTATGCTGCATGCTACACTACATGGCCATCATGAGGAGCCAGGCATTGCCATGGGGGCTGCAGGCCCACCTCAGGAGGAGGAGGATAAAGAGGATTCTGCCGAGGTCCCGATTGCACAGCCACCCCATCCACAGGGAAGGCAGCATCCAGATGATGTGGGAGCAAGAGTCGCACACCGCCAGCTCATAATGGACTGGTTTGATTGAATGGAGGAAGCTGAGGGATGCATCTCATGCCATGTGCCACCATACAGACACATCTACACTGAGCTTTGGAATGATACACACGACACCAACGGCAAAGGGAAAAATTGACATTTTTATCAATGCACCCCCAACAAAACCAAACTACACAATAAACCATCGTAACCAAACAATAAAATAAACCATCAGAATCAAACAGTACAATAGACAGCATTCTGCTGTAAGTAACTTAACACCAAGTGCATTATTAAAAAAATACTATATACATCGTTGTGTATGGAGAAAGAGTCCAACTGAACACTGTGAGCTCAAAGTAAAATGTGACCTTAGTCTTTTATTGCGGGTCTCCAGATGCCTCTCCAACCTGTGAAGCCTCCTTAAATACCTGTGCTCCCAAGGGATTATGGGATCCCTTGGGCCTCCAGGGGATGAGCCCTCTGGTGTACAGAGTAAATACAAGTTTACATATATAACACAGACATTCTCATAATAGAGCTGGGCATCTGCAGAAGGCTGTCCCACCCCTTAATGGAACTTGGCCTGAGATTTCCCCCCCGCGCCGCTTCACTTCATTCCCCTTCCATGCTTGTAGTGCCTACAGCAAGGCTGTTTGAGGACTGCTGTGTTAGGGGGCAGACAATGCAGACGGCATATGAGGACGCCCTGGACCAGCTCTGGAAGGCCTGGTTGCAGACTGCTGCGCCTCATCATCAACGGAAGCATGGTTGGAGAATCAGTGGTGGGAGCTGGAATGCTGTCATCCTGAGGAAGGACGGCACCTTCCATTTCCTGGGAGCCACTGAGACACTGACTGGGCTGGGCCTCAACATCCGGAGCACGATGTGTCTCCACAATTTGCTGGCATGCTTCGGCACCGTCCCTTCCCCGTTGGACAGTGGGGAAGACAGAGAGGATGGCAACAGTCATCGACCGCATCACATCACCAAGCTTGTGCCTGTGATGCTACAACGTGATCAATGGCATGCACTCTGGAACGCTGCTGGAGGTCACCAGCCTCTGTGAGTGGGCAATGATGGCCTTGCTGGAATCCTGAGTTGCACCAACAATTCGTGATGGTGCCTCCGCAACAGTCGCAGAAAGTTTGTCGATGCTCTCTGGAATCCGACCCAATGCAGCCATGAGCTCACGATACATGTCTGTGTTTTCCCTGGACATTTCCACCGAGTCCCGTTCCATGTCTGCCTGTTGTTGAGCAGGCCTACACACCCTCTGGAGAGCTGGCCTCCAAGATTACCCTCTCGCTGCGCGTTGCCGTCGGCGACTGGGGCCAAGAGCCATCGATGACGCAAAGCCAGGGAAATTGGGCTCGTCCCTAGATGTGCTTTGTTGCGAAGGGCCAACTGGTGAGCTTTGCAGGCATTGCAGTCTCGTTGCACATATCGTCATCTTCCCCCATGACCAGATGTTGATGGCTCCATGGACGCCTGTGGCAATTGTGGCTGTTCATCTGCAAGCAGAAAACAACAGACCTGTGGTTAGCAGCAGGGTAGGGGGCACGGTGATAGCAGGAAGGTAGCATTGCACATGTACATGTGAAGGCGCCACGCCACTTCATAAAATGTCTCAATGAAGTCACATTAGCCGCTAAATCCTTTGACATACCCTCACTACCCGAAAGGGGGCTGAGCATCGCCCCTGGCAACTGTCCGAGCTGGTGCTCCAATGAGGATAGACAACAGTTCCTCGACATCTGTCAAATCCAGAATCTGAGGCGGGCCCCCGCCTGTCCAGCACTGCTCACGCGTGTTGTGTGAGATCTTCGCCTGCAATGAGAGAAATAGGAAGAGTTCAGAAAGGGTCAACCTCCTGTTGTGGCACATATGCCGACCATAGTTCAATAGCTGATACTGTGTGGATGTGCAAATGTCTTCAATTAATCTGTGTGGCTGTTGCATGAGCTTTGTGAGCGATTGGGAGGAGGTGAGACAGACGTAGCTTCGACGCTGTGGGTGATCTTTATGGAACCCATATCAGCAGTGGGAGTGTATTGCGAGGAAGGTTCTCAATGATTAGAGAACAAGAGGGTATGTGCATCCTTAATTAAGAGGCAATGGCTGGAGAAGTCAGCCTTCAGCTTTCTGATGCATTGTGAAACCCACACCACAGGCTGCAAGACTTTGAGAATAGGCAGATACATGAAAGATGTCACTTAGTGTCTGACATTTATGTTGGAAGGATAGCAGGCATACATAACTGTGAAGGGTACTCACCCTGATGACCCTGGTAAGGTCGTTTAACCTTTTGCGGCATTGGGTGCCAGTTCTGTCAAGCATGTCTGTCGCAGCCACCTCCTGGCCAATTTCACGCCATAATACTTGAAAATAGTTGGGAGCAGTCTCCCAGATAGAGAGATTCCACCTCCTCCACTACGTGGACTGAGGCCTCAGCAGTCTCTGTTGAGAAACGTCTGGCATGCTGCCTGGCCTCCTACTGCTCTGTCTCTGCAGAAGTACCAGAAATCAGGTGAGTCATCCGTAAGCTGCCACGTCCTAAAATAATGTCTGCACCCGGGAAAGCAAAAACGCGACTGCGCATGCACGAAAAGGCCGTCACTTTTAATGCTGCGATTTTCGGCTCGGGCGCACAAAGTCCGTTGTGTAATGCCTGATTTAACGCCGCTGATCATGGATTCTCATTTTTTTAACGAAATTTCCAGTCGAAGGTGCAAACTTTTTTCAGGAGGTATCGGGACCGCCCAGTCGAGATTAGCGCCCCTCAATCGGGAAAGCTGAAAATCCAGCCCAATATGTATGGCACTTTGGTAAGCTGAGCTGTAGAGCTAGTTGTAGGTACGGGTTGAGGAGCTGGTAGATGCAAAACTGTTAGCACTGGAGGGAGTGTATAATTACAATGTGACAAGTTTACAGGCAGTTTCAATTATGCATGTAGACATAGGAATTTATAATGGAAAAAGTTGATAAAAAAGTGTGACAGAAACCTTTTGCCTTTCAGGTTGGGAGACAGTGGGTAGTGTGGTAGGGAAATGGCTACAGACTGCATTTGTGATGGGAATTGCAGTAATACTGTGGCCTTCAAAGTTCTTTCCCCAATCACTCGTGTTTCCCCAAACCCCAAGTTCTAATTGTGCCCTCTACCCATTCACCTGCCGACTATCTCTACACTCCCATTACTAACCCAACCTATTTTTCTTTGATAATTAAGACTGCCTATTTCCACCTCCATAACATTGCCCATCTCCATCCTTGCCTCAGCTCATCCGTTGCTGAGGCCTTCATCCATGCCTTTGTTACCTCTAGACTTGACTATTCCAACGCACTCCTGGCTGGCCTCCCACATTCTACCCTACGTAAACTAGAGCTGATCCAAAACTCGGCTGCCCGTGTCCTAACTCACACCAAGTCCCACTCGCCTATCACCCCTATGCTCGCTGACCTACATTGACTCCCGGTTAAGCAACACCTCGATTTCAAAATTCTCATTCTTATTTTCAAATCCCTCCAAGGCTTCGCCCCTCCCTATCTCTGTAATTTCCTCCAGCCCCACAACCCCCGAAATGTCTGCGCTCCTCTAATTCTGCCCTTTTGCGTATCCCTAATTATAATCGCTCAACCATTGTTGGCCATGCCTTCTGTTGCCTAGGCCCTAAGTTCTGGAATTGCCTACCTAAACCTCTCTAATTCTCTTTCCTCCTTCAAGATGCAGCTTAAAACCTACCTCTGACCAAGCTTTTGGTCACCTGCCCTAATTTCTCCCTATGTGGCTCGGTGTCAAATTTCTTGTCTTGTAATACTCCTGTGAAATGCCCTGGGATGTTTCATTACTTTAATGGTGCTATATAAATACAAGTTGTTGTTGTTGTTGATCTACCTACTCAACAACTGCATCCTCCCTTCCCCTTTACTGTGCTGTCGCTCAGCCTGAACCTTCCGTCCACTCTCTCTCTCTCACCCCTCTGTCTCATCCTGCTCTCTCTCTCTCACCCCTCTCTCTTTCACACATCCCTCTCACATCTCTCTTATCCTTCTTTCTCATCCCTCTTTCACACTTCTCTTTCATCCATCTTATTTCTTAGACACTTCTCTCACCACACACTCTTTCTCTCACACTCCTCTCTGTCTCTTCCATGTCTGATTAACACATACCGTATTCTTAGGTTTTGTATTGCATGATAAGAATTTATCATTTAGTAATTATTGTACTGGCATTCTTTTCCCATTCTCTTGGAAACAGGAGTAGGCCATTCAGTCCCTCGAGCATATTCCACCATTTGATTAGATCATAGCTGACCTGTAGCTCAACTCCATTTACCTGCCATTGATGCATATCCCTTGACACACTTATCTAAAAAAAAATCTGTTGATCTTAGTCCTGAAAATTTCAATTGACCCAGCATCGACAACTTTTTGAAGGAATGAGTTCCACATTTCCAGTATCTTTGAGTGCTTCCTGATTTCACTCCTGAATAAAACTGGTTGGATTAGGTGCTCTTTATCTTACCGCCATTGTTCATTGTTCATAGGTTTATATGTAACCTTCAGGGCTGCTGACCGAGAGCCATGCAGCTGTTTGTCGGCCTGCGTGGACACGATGGGCCGAAATGGCCTCCTTTGTGCTGTAAATTTCTATGTTCTATGTTTCTATTACCATTTTTGATTATTCTTTGTACCTGTGGACTGACACGGTCTCTAAAGACTTTCAATGTCAGTTTTACCTCAATTAAGCTTTTCACATTTGTCTTGTTTTTTGAAACTGAGCAGAAAATTAAAGAAACTGTAGAAAAATGTTCCATCAATAAAGTGTACTGGTGAATCCAGAAAAAATAGATGCACTGCACATGTTCAGACCGCATAATCCAAAACCATGCTCTGGGCAAAATATTAATCCCCAGCCCACGCTTTTGGGAGTGGCAGAGGCCTTCAAATCAAAATTTTATTGAAAGCATTAAAATAAAATTCAGTTGATTAATATTAATTTTGCTATAGTGAAATGTGGATTTTTGAATGTTTAAAATTTTGTTTAAACCTTTAGAAATTTTAGTTATTGTGGAAAAAAATGAAAAATGGTGGTTGGAAAAAAATTTCAGGAAGCATTTTGAGAGAATTATAGGAGTCCAGTGGATAGATAGCACATAGAAACATAGAAAATAGGTGCAGGAGTAGGCCTTTCGAGCCTGCACCACCATTCAATAAGATCATGGCTGATCATTCACCTCAGTACCCGTTTCCTGCTTTCTCTCCATACCCCTTGATCCCTTTAGCCGTAAGGGCCGTATCTAGCTCCCTCTTGAATATATCCAACGAACTGGATCAACCACTCTCCGCGGTAGAAAATTCCACAGGTTAACAACTCTCTCATCTCAGTCCTAAATGGCTTACCCCTTATCCTTAGACTGTGTCCCCTGGTTCTGGACTTCCCCAACATCGGGAACATTCTTCCTGCATCTAACCTGTCCAGTCCCGTCCCATCAGAATTTTTTATGTTTCTATAAGATCCCCTCTCATCCTTCTAAACTCCAGTGAATACAGGCCTAGTTGATCCAGTCTCTCCTCATATGTCAGTCCTGCCATCCTGGGAATCAGTCTGGTGAACCTTCGCTGCACTCCCTCAATAGAAACATAGAAACATAGAAAATAGGTGCAGGAGTAGGCCATTCGGCCCTTCTAGCCTGCACCGCCATTCAATGAGTTTATGGCTGAACATGCAACTTCAGTACCCCATTCCTGCTTTCTCGCCATACCCCTTGATCCCCCTAGTAGTAAGGACTACATCTAACTCCTTTTTGAATATATTTAGTGAATTGGCCTTAACAACTTTCTGTGGTAGAGAATTCCACAGGTTCACCACTCTCTGGGTGAAGAAGTTTCTCCTCATCTCGGTCCTAAATGGCTTACCCCTTATCCTTAGACTGTGACCCCTGGTTCTGGACTTCCCCAACATTGGGAACATTCTTCCTGCATCTAACTGTCCAAACCCATCAGAATTTTAAACGTTTCTATGAGGTCCCCTCTCACTGTTCTGAATTTCAGTGAATACAAGCCCAGTTGATCCAGTCTTTCTTGATAGGTCAGTCCCGCCATCCCGGGAATCAGTCTGAATAGCAAGAACGTCATTCCTCAGATTAGGAAACCAAATATGAACACAATATTCCAGGTGAGGCCTCACCAAGGCCCTGTACAACTGCAGACCTCCCTGCTTCAAAACTCAAATCCCCTAGCTATGAAGGCCAACATATCATTTGCCGCCTTCACCGCCTGCTGTACCTGCATGCCAACTTTCAATGACTGATGTACCATGACACTCAGGTCTCGTTGTACCTCCCCTTTTCCTAATCTGCTGCCATTCAGATAATATTCTGCCTTTGTGTTTTTGCCACCAAAGTGGATAACCTCACATTTATCCACATTATACTGCATCTGCCATGCATTTGCCCACTCGCCTAACCTGTCCAAGTTGCCCTGCAGCCTCTTAGCGTCCTCCTCACAGCTCACACTGCCACCCAGTTTAGTGTCATCTGCAAACTTGTCGCGATATTACACTCAATTCCTTCATCTAAATCATTCATGTATATTGTAAATAGCTGGGATCCCAGCACTGAGCCCGGCGGCACCCCACTAGTCACTGCCTGCCATTCTGAAAAGGACTCGTTTATCCTGACTCTCTGCTTCCTGTCTGCCAACCAGTTCTCTATCCACATCCGTACATTACCCCCAATACCATGTGCTTTAATTTTGCACACCAATCTCTTGTGTGGGACCTTGTCAAAAGCCTTTTGAAAGTCCAAATACACCACATCCACTGGTTCTCCCTTGTCCACTCTACCAGTTACATCCTCAAAAAATTCTAGAAGATTTGTCTAGCATGATTTCCCTTTCATAAATCCATGCTGACTTGGACCGATCCTGTCACTGCTTTCCAAATGTGCTGGTATTTCATCTTTAATAATTGAGTCCAACATTTTCTCCACCACTGATGTCAGGCTAACCGGTCTATAATTACCTGTTTTCTCTCCCTCCTTTTTAAAAAGTGGTGTTACATTAGCTACCCTCCAGTCTATAGGAACTGATCCAGAGTCGCTAGACTGTTGGAAAATGATCACCAATGTATCCACTATTTCTAGGGCCACTTCGGATGTAGACTATCAGGCTCTGGGGATTTATCGGCCTTCAATCCCATCAATTTCCCTAACACATAGGGATTTACATATTTATAATGGAAAAATTAGCACAAAAATGTGACAAGAAGTGGCAGACGTAAGATTTTTATAATTTTATGTATATATATATATATATATATTACATATATAATATAAATATACTTTTTAACGCTTTGTCCCTGAACAACACTATCGAAGATCCACTAGCCAAGTCAAGATATGTCACTGATGATTAAACAAAAGGACGATTCTTTGTCAGATTAATGGGGGCTACCTGATGTTCTGTGATAAAATGGTAAACAAGCCATTGTAACAAAGGTGCAGGTTCATAATAGTGAATTTTATGCTCCATTAATAATGGACTCTTATAGTAGCATTTGCTCAGATATCATATGAATGAAGAAAAATCACCTAAGCAGTGCTTGGTGAAATTATCTAGATCTTGCCATTGAGTAAGTTTTACCTCTGGTAAATATTTATAGAATTTTTTTTTGCATATTAAAAGCATAACTTGAGTGTGCTCATACCATAGAGATATTACAAAATGATTAGACGTGCATCTGGATTAGACACCTAGCTATGTACTAGGGAACTTCAGAAAGCCATGTGGCTGCCATAATCTTAATGAAGAGTATACTTGCTAATAGTGTTGTCAGTATACTTGGAGTCACAGGGAATATATCTATCAGTTTATATATGTCTTGCATCTAATGCATGTCTATCACACTCCAGCACCTCATACATCACAGTTCAAAGTACATGATATAACACTCCTGCACTCATAAAACAGCATGACATCCAACTTACTATTAACTAAGCCACAAGAGAGCCACTGGTCAAATAAATTTGTTTTCCTATCTATTCTGTCTATCCATTTGAAGTCTTACGTGCAAGATTTAATGTAGAGCCCGGGCTTTTCAAACTTTTCTGTATGGGGGACAATATTGATACATCTGAAGACACTATTTACATATTGGCACAGTTTCAGGGTATATCCTTCAAATATTGGCACACTCTTGGGGACCTCTTGCAAATAGGACACACTCTGGGACCAAAAGACAATGTTAGCTACGTAAAAGGAAGCTGCTATCAATACAGAAAAAACTTGTTATTTAGTATACACAACAGGAGTAATGTGCTTTTAAGTCAACAAATGAAGAAAATTATAAAACTCTTATGAGAGATGGACAGAAATCATGGACCTTGGAGATGGCTTCACAGACCACATCAGTTCCAAGAACCCTCATTTGAAAACACATAATATAGGCTCATGTCTGAGTTTTCTAATCCGGTCATTTATTACAGCAGAAACATTGAATCACTATTACAAAGAAGAAATGAACTCCCCTGTCTGATTGTGATGAGCTGCAGCCTGATGGGAGTGGCAGTGGCTCAACAGGAGAATATCAGCATGTGTGCTCCCTCATCACCCCCTAAACCAATACCAACCACTGTGTCAGAAAGCCAACTATACCCATGTCCTCAAAGGCTCGAGCACCCAGGGCGCACTGACCACATGCAATTCAAGAGTTCTCACATAAGCAACAGCAGCCATCCATCAGCTCTGCTGAAGCCACTGGTGGAAGCACCATGTAGGAGTGGCAAAGTTGGTAAACCTTTTTTTTTAAAAAAAAAGCATTATGGGTTGATCACTTGGGTGACAAAATAATTTATTACATTACTGTGTTTGGAATTAAAATCATCACCTTTATCGCTTTTGCGGCTTTGGTCCCTAGTTTCTTTTCATTGCAGCTTGTTACTCTGTTGTCAGAATGTTATTGATATAGAGGTTGGATGAATGGTGTCAATTTTCTTTAATGCAGAATCAAGGGAGTGGTGAGAGTTGGGAGCGGTGGGTGGGGAGAAGGACTGTTAATTCAGTGTGCTTTTTGTCACTTAAAATGGGATTGAGCAGGTCACCAAAAACACTGCTCTATCATCTGCTCTCCGGCCTCTCGAGCTGAAATGCATTCTGCTGTCCATCCTTCATATGGTTTTCCCTCGCCTCCATCCAATTTTTCCTTATGCTTTAGTTAAACTTATTCAAAAATCCATCATGTTTAAATATGTAATAAAAATCCTTATGGGACTTTTTTTCTATATTATCATTTAATCTGCTATCTCTAATCACCATTTTTCTATTGGTGCAACACTTTTACATTGCTACTTTTGTAAAGTCATTAACAAATTGTTAATTTATAGTATAGATTCATCACAGGCCTACCAACAATAATGCCTAAGTGCATTTGAGAAAGATTAGGTGCAGTTACCAAAAGTTTGGTTGAAGACACTAGTTTTGAATAGATTTCTAATGGTGGAGAGGCAGAGGTTTAGGGAGGGAGATCCAGAGTATAGGACCAAGGCAGCTAAAGACTGTGCCACTAATATTTAGTTGAAACGAGTAAGGTGAGCAGGAGGCTAGAATCATAGGAATGAGTCATCAAACAGGGGTTGACGAGCTGAAGTAGCTGCTTAGAGTCTGGAGAAGCCAAATGACTTATAATCGAGGTCAAGATTCTTAATTTAATGCATCAGCTTGAGCCAGAAAGTGAAGTTCAGTAAGGATGAATGTCATGGGCAAGAGGTACTTGGAACAGGACAAGAAACAGAGCTTTGGACAAGTTTATGAAGAGAGGAGAATGGAAGTTCAGTAATAAGGATATTGGAGTCTTTGTCAGGTTGCAACAAATCATAGAATCATAGAATGGTTACAGCACAGAAGAAGGTAATTCGGCCCGTCGAGCCCGTGCCGGCTATCTGCAAGAGCACTTCAGCTATTCCGACTACCCCACGCTTTTTCTGTAGCCCTGCAAATGTTTTTCTTTCCGGTGCTTATCCAACTCCCTTTGAAAGCAGTGATTGAGTCTGCCTCTATCATCCTTTCAGGCAGTGCATTCCAGATCCTAATCACTCGCTGTGTAATGAAGGCATGTATAGGGTTTCAGTGGTGGAGGGACTGAGAAAAAGGCGGTTCTGGGTTACGGTAGGAGTAGAGGCAGGTAATATTGTGGAGGTGGAAGTAAATGGATGGGATGAGGGATTTAAAGCTCAGCTCGGGGTCAAACAGGAAGCCTAAACTGCAGGACGGAAATGGAGCCCGGCTTTCAGTGGGGCTGAAGGCAATGGCTTCTATCTTACTGATGTTGAGCTGGAGCAAGTTATAACTCATTGAAGACTTAATGTAGGGTAAGTAGTCTGACAGCACATAAGCTATCAAGAATCAAACAAGTAGTGGAGAGAGAGAACTGGGTGTCAGCAGTATATATATTATAGAAGCTGACCCTGAGTTTGCAGATGATATTACCAAGTAGATTCGTATAGATCAAAAAGAGCAGGAGCCTGAGAATAGATCCTTCGGGTGCTTTAGAGGTGACAGTGTAGATAAGGGAAGAGAAACAATGGTTGGAGATGCACTAGTCGAGTTCAGAAAGATGGGAATGAAATCATGCAAGGGCAGTCTCACAGAGCTGAACAACAGCGGAGAGATGTTGAAGCCAGATGGTCTGATCAACAATGTCAAGTGCTGTCTTCTTCCCTTCTTCTTAGGCGGTCCCTCGGAGTCTAGGATGATTTGCTTCCACACTCAAAATGAGTTCTCGTGACTGATGAGTTCTATGCAGGACCTAAAGTCTCTGTCACAGGTGGGGCAGACGGTGGTTGAAGGAACGGATGGGTGGAGTGCTTGGGTTGCCGTGCTTTTCTCCCGCTGTTTACGCTTGACTTCAGCCTGTTCTCTGCATAGAGACTCGAGGTGTTCGGCGCCTTCCCGGATGCTTTTCCTCCACTTTATGCAACCTTGGGTGAAGGATTCCCAGATATCGGTGGGGATGTTGCACTTTTTCAAGGAGGTTTTGAGGGTGTCCTTGAAGCTTCGATGCTGGGAATGTTGGCCTGAGCGAGAACACTGACATTGGTGTGCCTATCCTGCCAATGGTTTTGCAGGATCTTGCAGAGGCAGTGTTGGTGGTATTTCTCCAGTGCTTTGAGGTGCCTGCTGTACATAGTCCATGTCTCTGAGGCATATAGGAGGGTGGGTATCACTACTGCTCTGTAGACCATGAGCTTGGTGCCAGGTTTAAGGTTCTGGTCTTCAAACACTCTCTTCCTCAGGCGACTGAAGGCTGCGCTGACACACTGTTGGACTTTGTCATCGACATCTGCCTTTATTGACAGTAGGCTCCTGAGGAATGGAAAATGGTCCACATTGTCCAAGGCCTCATTGTGGATTTTGATAATTTGGGAGCAGTGCTGCGTGGCAGGGGCAGGTTTGTAGAGGAGCTTTGTCTTACGGATGTTTAGTGTAAGGCCCATGCTTTCGTATGCCTCGGTGAAGGTGTTGACGATGGCTTGGAGTTCGGCCTCCGAGTGTGCACAAACGCAGGCAACATCTGCGTACTGTAATTCAATGACAGAGGATGGGATGACCTTTGATCTGGCCTGGAGGCAGCGGAGGTTGAACAGTTTTCCGTTTGTTCTGTAGATTAACTCCACTCCAGCGGGGAGCTTACTGAGGGTGAGATGAAGCATTGCAGCAAGGAAGATCGAGATGCAATGACACAGCTTTGCTTGACCATGGTCCAAATGTGAATTGGGTCAGTGGTAGATCCGTTGGTCAGGATCATGGCTTGCAAGTCGTCGTGAAGCAGGCGAAGGATGGTGACAAACTTTTGGAGGCAGCCAAATTTGAGGAGGACGCTCCATAATCCCTCACAGTTGACAGTGGCGAAGGCCTTTGTGAGGTCGAAGAAGGTCACGTACAGGAATTGCCGCAGTTCCCTGCATTTCTCGTGGATTTGCCGCACGGTGAAGATCATGTCCATTGTGTCCCTTAGTGGGCGGAATGCGCATTGCGACTCTGGGAGGAGTTCTTCAGCCACAGGGAGATGGCGATTGAGGAAGATTCTTGCTATGACTTTACTTGTGGCAGACAGCAGGGAAATTCCTCTGTAGTTACTGCAATTGGACTTGTTGCCTTTCTTGAAGATGGTCATGATTATAGCGTCTGAGGTCCCTTGGCTTGCTCTCCTCCTTCCAGATGAGAGAAATGAGATTGTGTATTCACGCCAAAAGTGCTTCTCTGCCATGTTTTAGTGCTTCGGCGGGGATTCCATCTGCTCTTGAGGCCATGTTGTTTTTCAGTTGTCGAATGACCTTTTCTACCTCGTGCCAGGCTGAGATGGTGGCGGGTAACATGCTGCGGGATGGAGTCGAGGCACGCGCGTCGAAGACAGAGTCTTGGTTGAGGAGATCTTCAAGCGCTGGAGATAGGTCAAGAAGGGGCAGTGCACCACTGCTGCAGTCATAAAGATGTCAATCATAACTTTGGTAAGGGCCCTTTTTTAAACAGATTCCCCGCCTGGAAGCCAGCCAGATTGATAGGCTTGGCTTCCTCAAACGAAGCAGCAGGTTCCTGACCTGCTTTTGCAACTGTGACTCCTCCAGTGTTCCCCACCCGACAGGGAGCCAAGCCATTTAATAAAATCATGGCTGATCTGATCACGGACTCAGTTCCACTTCCCTGTCCGCTCCCCATAACCCCTTATCCCCTTATTGTTTAAGAAATGTTTATTTATGTCTTAAATTTATTTAATGTCCCAGCCTCCACAGCTCTCTGAGGCAGCGAATTCCACAGATTCACACCCCTCAGAGAAAAAAATTCTCCTCATGTCAGTTCTAAATGGGCGGCCCCTTATCCTAAGATCATGTCCTCTAGTTCTAGTCTCCCCCGCCAGTGGAAACATCCTCTCTGCATCCACCTTGCCCAGCCCCCTCATAATCTTTTACGTTTCTATAAGATCACCTCTCATTCTTCTGAATTCCAATGATTAGAGGCTCAACCTACTCAACCTTTCCTCATAAGTCAACCTACTCATCCCCGGAATCAACCTAGTGAACCTTCTCTGAATTGCCGCCACAGCAAGTATATCCTTTCATAAATATGAAAACCTGCACACAGTATTCCAGGTGTGGCCTCACCAATACCTTGTACAGCTGTAACAAGACTTCCCTGCTTTTATACTCCATCCCCTTTGCAATAAAGGCCAAGATTCCATTGGCCTTCCTGATCACTTGCTGTACCTACATACTATCCTTTTGTGTTTCATGCACAAGTACCCCCAGGTCCCGCTGTACTGCGGCACTTTGCAATCTTTCTCCATTTAAATAATAACTTGCTCTTTGATTTTTTTCTGCCAAAGTGCATGACATCACATTTTCCAACATCATACTCCATCTGTCAAATTCTTGCCCATTCACTTAGCCCGTCTATGTCCTCCTCACACATTACTCTTCCTCCCATCTTTGTATCGTCAGCAAACTTGGCTACGTTACACTCAGTCCCCTCTTCCAAGTCGTTAATATAGATTGTAAATAGTTGGGGTCCCAGCACTGATCCCTGCGGCACCCCACTCGTTACTGATTGCCAACCAGAGAATGAACCATTTATCCCGACTCTCTGTTCTCTGTTAGTTAGCCAATCCTCTATCCATGCTAATATATTACCCCCAACCCCGTGAACTTTTATCTTCTGCAATAACCTTTTGTGTGACACCTGGTTAAATGCCTTCTGGAAGTCCAAATACACCACATCCACTGGTTCCCCTTTATCCACCCTGTTCGTAACATCCTCAAAAAACTCCAGCAAATTTGTCAAACATGACTTCCCCTTCATTAATCCATGCTGACTTTGCCTGACCAAATTTTACTTCTCCAAATGTCCTGTTACTGCTTCTTTGAAAATGGACTCCAACATTTTCCCACCACTGATGTTAGGCTAACTGGTCTATAGTTTCCTGCTTTTTGTCTGCCTAATTTTTTTGAATAGGGGCGTTACATTTGTAGTTTTCCAATCTGCTGGTACCTCCCCAGAATCCAGGGAATTTTGGTAAATTACAACCAGTGCATCCACAGTCCCTGCCACTACTTCTCTCAAGACCCAAGGATGCAAGCCATCAGGTCCAGGGGTTTTATCTGCCTTTAGTCCTATTATCTTACTGAGCACCGCCTCCTTAGTGATTGTGATTGTGTTAAGCTCACCCCCCATAGCCCCTTGACTATCCACTATTGGAATATTGTTAGTATCCTCTACCGTAAAAACTGATACAAAATACTTGTTTAGAGTTTCTGCCATTTTCTGCCATCTCCATGTTCTCCTTTACTAATTCCCTGGTCTCATCCTCTAATGGACCAACATTTACTTTAGGCACTCTTTTTCTTTTTATATACCTATAGAAACTCTTGCTATCTGTTTTTATATTTCGTGCTAGTTTACTTTCATAGTCTATCTTCCCTTTCTTAATCATTTTTTAGTCATTCTTTGCTGGCTTTTAAAAGCTTCCCAATCTTCTGTCCTCCCACTAGTTTTGGACACCTTGCATGCCCTTGTTTTTAATCGGGTACCGTCCTTTATTTCTTTAGTTAGCCACGGATGGCTATCTTTTCTCTTGCACCCTTTCCTCCTTACTGGAGTATATTTTTCTTGAGAGTTGTGAAATATCTCATTAAATGTACATCAACCGTTCCACACTTCAATCTGTTTTCCCAGTCCACTTTAGCCAACTCTGCCCTCATGCCTTCATAGTCTCCTTTATTTAAGCTTTGTACGCTGGTTAGAGATCCAACTTTCTCACCCTCCATCTGAATTTGAAACTCAATCATGCTATGATCACTCATTCCAAGAGGATCCTTTACTAAGAGATTGTTTATTAATCCTGTCTCTTTACACAGGACCAGATCTAGGATAGCCTGCCCCCTGATTGGTTCTGTTACATACTGCTCAAGGAACCTGTCCCTTATGCACTCTATGAACTCTTCCTCAAGGCTACCCTGACCAATTTGATTTGTCCAATCAATATGGAGGTTAAAATCACCCATGATTATTGCTGTTCCCTTTTTACAAGCCCCCACTATTTCTTGGTTTATACTCCGACCAACAGAGTTGCTACTGTTAGGGGGCCTATGTACTACACCCACCAGTGACTTTTTCCCCTTATTATTCCTTATCTCCACCCAAACTACTTCAACATCCTGATGCTTTGAACATACATCGTTTCTCACTATTGCAGTGATTCCATCTTTTATCAGTAGAGCTACCCCACCTCCTTTTCCTTTCTGTCTGTCCTTCCGGATTGTCAAATACCCCTGAATATTTAATTCCCATCCTGGTCACCTTGCAACCACGTCTCTGTAGTGGCTATCAGATCATACCCATTTCTCTCAGTTTGTGCCGTCAACTCATCTCTTTTGTTACAAATGCTACATGCATTTAGACAAAGTGCCTTTAAATTTGTTATTTTACCCTTTTTTCCTGCTTGTTTCCTCTCGCCTTTAAACTCACTTTCTTTATTTTGGTTTTCCAATTGTCTGATTTTTCTCCCCTCCTTACTGAATCAACTCTCAGGTTCCCATCCCCCTGCCAAGCTAGTTTAAACCCTCCCCAACAGCACTAGCAATTCCGCCCCCCCCCCCCCGCGAGGATATTAGTCCCTGCTCCGTTGAGGTGCAACCTGTCCGGCTTGTACAGGTCCCACCCCTCCCAGAAGCGGCCCCAATGTCTCAGGAAATCTAAAGCCCTCCCGCCTGCACCACCTCTCCAGCCACGTATTCATCTGCTCTATCTTCCTATTTCTGTACTCATGGCACTGGGAATAATCCGGAGATTACTATCTTTTGAGGTCTTGCTTTTTAATCTCTCTCCTAGCTCCCTAAACTCTGCCTGCAGGACCTCATTCCTCTTCCTACCTATGTCATTGGTACCGATGTGGACGACGACCTCTGGCTGTTCGCCTTCTCCCTCCAGAATGCCCTGCAACTGCTCAGTGACATCCTTGACCAGGGAAGCAACATACTATCCTGGAGTCACGTCTGTGTGCTCCCCTGACTATGGAATCCCCTACCACTACAGCTCATCCGTTCTTTTTCCTCCCCCGCCACCCCCCCACTGTGCAGCTGCGCCACCCGTGGTGCCATGGACTTGGTTCTGGCTGCACTCCCCAGAACCACCATCACCCCCACCGGCACTCAGAACAGATGGACTCGGGGGACTCCTGCACTACCTGGGAGGAGATAAAGAAAGAAAGAGGTGGGGTTCATGGAAGAGATTTGCTTGTTGAGGCGAAGGTAGGGGAAAGACTG
Source organism: Pristiophorus japonicus (assembly GCF_044704955.1). Taxonomy (NCBI): domain Eukaryota; kingdom Metazoa; phylum Chordata; class Chondrichthyes; family Pristiophoridae; genus Pristiophorus; species Pristiophorus japonicus. The sequence continues at coordinate 70,447,847 of NC_091985.1, forward strand.
CAAAAAGGCAAGTGCAGGGTTAAAATAGATAGGATATGGGAGAGGTTGGGGCTCAGGGCAAGGCTGAGGAAGCAGAAAAGGCATTTCAGGATGCTCTCGATCTTGGAGACAAATAAATTAATAAACTCCTTGCACTTGGTGTTTGAGGTGAGGGAGAGGTCTTCTGTCTGAGGCTGACCCAGACTGTTCGAAACCTTGGTGTCATATTTGACCCTGAAATGAGCTTTTGACCACATATCTGCAGCATAGCTAAGACCGCCTCTGTAACATTGCTCGTCTCCACCCTTGCCTCAGCTCATCCGCTGCTGAAGCTCTCATCCATGCGTTTGTTACCGCTAGACTTGACTATTCCAACGCACTCCTGGCTGGCCTTCCACATTCTACCCTACGTAAACTAGAGGTGATCCAAAACTCGGCTGCCCGTGTCCTAACTCGCATCAAGTCCTGCTCACCCATCACCCCTGTGCTCGCTGACCTACATTGGCTTCCGGTTAAGCAACTCCTCAATTTCAAAATTCTCATCCTTATTTTCAAATCCCTTCATGGCATCGCCCCTCCCGATCTCTGTAATCTTCTCTAATTCTGCCGTCTTGAGCATCCCTAATTATAACCGCTCAACCATTGGTGGCTGCGCCTTTTGTAGCCTAGGCCCCAAACTCTGGAACTCCCTGCCGACACCTCTCCGCCTCTCTACGACTCTCCTCCTTCAAGACACTTCTTAAAACCTACCTCTTTGACCAAGCTTTTGGTCACCTGCGCTAATTTCTACTTATGCGGCTCGGTGTCAATTTAAAAAAAAATCTCAGTACTCCTGTGAAGCACCTTGGGACATTTCACTACATTAAAGGGGCTATATAAATACAAATTGTTGTTGTCTTCAGGAAGTTTAACTTTTGTAAGCCATCTCTCAATGGTATAATAATGTTTTTATTTATATGGGCATTAATATTTTCATTCACTATGAAGGTGCTGAAAATAAATGTAACAAATGTTAGTTGTTAACAGCCTGCAGCATGTGATCTATTCCAATATGGATTTCAGGAGAGATGTTATGTCATGAACACTCTTTTGTCAATGTCACAATAATCAGCCTTGTGCATCAAGGGCATGGAGGATGCTGACAACTGGCAGCGGTGTAAAGAACACCCTAAAACTCTAAATGGTCCACATACTAAACTATATATATATATACACCAAGGAATAAGTTTGCAGCTGTAATCTAATCTCAGGTCCAACTGATGCTCAGAAATGGTTTGTGCAGTACAGGTACTCTCAATTTGATATCACCTAAACCTCTTACTTAGGTTAGAGCCTTATATCTCACTTCCAGATATCTGTTACTCTCTGTGTAAATAGTAAATCTGCTCCCCAGAGGTATTTTGAAAATGTCAGCGGAACTCTTTTTTTTTTAAAAAAAAAATTGAAGGGAAAACTTTCGCCGGGTGGTTTTCCGCCAAAAAAGAGCTGTACTGCCGAGAAAACCGTCGAAAATGAAGAGGAAAGTCTAGCCGAATGGGCTCGAATTTGATGATGGCCTCCGCCCGCCCAAGTGCTGCCCAAAAGACCGCTGATGGGCCCCCAAGGTACCTGACGGTACTTTGCACGGGGTTTTCATCAACAAGGTCCCTCGAAGGTCGGTGGGCGGCAAATGAGGGACTTATGCTGTCAATCTGGGCAGCAGCCGGCGGGTTCTCCCAATCTCGGTGGCAAAGGCGCTTGCCGCCCAAGTGCCGCCGAGGATCGTGTCGGGCCCACGGAGGGTCGAAGACCTGCAAAGAAAAATCATTGGAGAAAAAAATCTATCGGAACACCTTCAGGGTACCTCAATTAGGTAAGTCGCTGTAAAAAAAATATTTTAAAAATGTTTACCAACCTTTTTTTTTAAGATCTTCATACTCACCATCAGGGACAGACCAGCCTCCAGCCAGCGGTCCACCCCCGTTCTGGCGCCGACTCCCACCCACATGAATATGGCATCTCGGCGGGCAGGAGTCCACTTACGCCACTCGGCCATCCGCTGACATCAGCGAGCAGTTCCCGGCGGTTCTCCCCTCCCGCCCGCTCCAGCCCAAATAGAAAGTGGCACTGGGTGGAACCCGAAGAAGAATTTCGGCAGCAGTGAGTCCATCAATTTCGGGCCCTATCCTTCTTCAGAGATCAGCCTCGCCTGCTCACCTTTTTACCAAATCCCTCAATTCCTTTCTTCCCCAAAAATGCTATGAGCTTCAATGGCCTTCTATGTTAATTTATTCAGTAACTCTATGATTAAACCTGACATCTTTTTTTTTTATTCCTAGTCCCTAATTCTATGATTTCTTGAAATGGATTCTATGGGCTAAAAATTTGGGAGTTTAGCGCCACCCTTTATTGCCAGATTCGGGGGAAACCTTGGCAGCAGGCGCACTTCCGGGTGGCCGGCAGCGCTGCCGATGTCAGCGCTTGCGAGAATTATGTAGATGATACGGATCATGATGTCAGTGAGTGTGGAAGTTTCTGCGAGTTTCAACTTCGCCGCTCCACTGACCAGCATGCCTTAAGTGCGACTAGCTGAGCAAGCGATGATGAGCAGGAAGAAGGCTCCAGCAATGGTATTTAAAAAGATCACAAGCAACAACTTGCATCTGACATGTTTCTGCAGTTTGGCTCTGTGCAATCTTCTGCAACTCCAGCAGCTTTATAAACTTCTTTAAGGTTCTAGGGTAATGGGGAGTATTGTTGCAAGTAGAGAACACCTTCATTCTTATTTAAAGGCTTCTGCTCACAACACTTGCTCACAGTCATGGGGGCTCTACTGGCAGACCCCTTGCGCTTGAGTATCTTAAGGAGAGGGAGCGGAGGCAGCAAAGAAGAGGAGGAGGAGATAAGGGAGGAAGAGGGCTCTCAACAGGAGACCTTATCCACTTAGGGTATTCCGAGAGTGCTTCGCTTATATCCACTTAAGCGAGGAGCAATGTCTTGGGAGGCTCCGCTTCACCAAGGAGGTGGCCACAGAAATCTGTAACCAGACCTGCAGCCCGAGAGCAGGGTGACCACGGCTCACAGAGTGACATTCAAGGACACCGTGGCACTCGATTTCTTCATCAGCGGATCCTTCCAGTCTGCAGCAGGCGACAAAGCTAACATCTCACAGTTTGCCATCCGTCGCTGCACCCATGAGGTCACAGGAGCTCCCTACAGAGAGAAGTAGGGCAAGCGTGCATGTGACTTTGCCAGGATAGCGGGCTTCCCCATGATGCAGGGCGCCATCAACTGCACACATGTGGCTTTGCAGGCGCCGTATAACAATCCGTAACCGCAAAGGCTACCACTCACGTAATATGCAGTTGTTGAGCGACTACGCCCAGCAATTCCTGATGGTCAATGCCCGCTATCCTGACAGCAGTCATGTTGCCTTTATCCTGTGTCAGTCCGGTGTGCCAGCAATCTTACAGCCACCAGGATGGCGGCTTGGAGACAAGGACTGTCCACTCTGCACCTGGCTGATGACTCCCCTCTGCAACCCCATCACTCGTGCCCAGCACTCATATATTGAGAGCCGTACTTCCACCAGGAACATCATCGAGCAGACCTTCAGGCTAATGAAGCAACGGTTCCGCTGCCTTGACTGCTCGGGAGGTGCCCTCCAGTACTTGGCGGATTGGGTGTCACATTTCATGGTGACCTGCTGCATGCTTCACAACCTGGCCATCATGAAGGCACAGCCCTTGCCACCAGGGATTGTGGGATCACCTCAGGAGCAGGACAAAGGAGAGGAAAAAGAGGTGGAGGAAGGGAAGAAGATGAGCAAGAGGACAAGGAAGAAGGGAGGAGGCAAGAAGCCAATCCCCCTTCCAATGGACTGCCCGTTAATGCCTCAGCAAACTCCGATTCCAATGAATGAAACCCCAGATCCCTGTTGCTCATCATATCATCCGTCAGTCACGGAATATCCTGGGTGCAAAGCTGAAATGCGAACCAACAAAAAAGATTCCAAACAAAGTTATTAAATTCGTCATCAATCAATTTACACAAACGATATCAACTAATCATCCTTGTGCAATCCCTTAGTGCCTGTTGCTCAGGTGCCCTTTCCTGATCTAGTGTTCCTACGAAGAGCTCCCCCAGTGGCTGCAGCATGGCTGGTGGAAGGCTGCTGAGTTTCCATGGAGGACACTTCAGATAGCCTTGCAGGATCACCTTAGAAGGCCCGGATGTAGACTGCACTACCTCGTCATGGGTGTCTGTAGTCTGGGCTGGCTGGCTGACAGGCAGCGGCAAAGGCTGTGGCAGTGGTGGGAACAGGAATACTGTCATCTTGAGAGAGGCCCAGTCATCAAAATCCACGGCTCGGTCTTGGACAACATGGACCATTTTCCATACCTCGGGAGCATACTATCAGCAAGGGCAGATGTCGATGACTAGGTCCAACGCCGCCTCCAGTGTGCCAGCGCAGCCTTCGCTCGCCTGAGGAAGAGAGTATTTTAAGACCCAAGACCTCAAATCTTTCACCAAGCTTATGCTCTACAGGGCAGCAGTGATACCTGCCCTCCTATATAGCTCAGAGACATGGACTATATACAGCGGACACCGCAAAGCGCTGGAGAAGTACCACCATCGCTGCCTCCGCAAGATCCTGCAAATCCACCGGGAGGATAGACGCACCTACGTCCATGTCCTCGCCCAGGCCAACATCCCCAGCAATGAAGCACTGACCACACTCGACCAGCTCCGTTGAGCGGGCCACATCGTCCGCATACCCGACACGAGACTCCCTAAGCAAGTGCTAAGGAATTCCTACACGGCAAGCGAGCCCCATGTGGGCAGAGGAAACGCTTCAAGGACACCCTCAAAGTCTCCTTAATAAAGTGTAACATCCCCACCGGCACCTGGGAATCTCTAGCCCAAGACTGCCTAAAATGGAGGAAGAGCATCCAGGAGTGCGCTGAGCACCTCGGGTCTCGTCGCCGAGAGCATGCAGAAACCAAGCGGCGGGAACGTGTGGCAAACCAGGTTCCCCACCCACCCTTTCCTTCAACCACTGCCTATCCCACCTGTGACAAAGATTGCCTATGATGATGATGGACAGCAAGGTCCTGCTCCACTGACCCATTGCCACTCCCCCGGGGCGGTGCCTTAGCATTCCTAGCAATCTATTGGAGCACAGATTGCTGGGTGGCTGTGACACCCTGCAAGCCCCGGTTGACTGGGGTAAGCCTAGCCACGATGGCAGGAGTGTGCGCTTGGGTGGCAGCAAGCTGAAGCTGAGGTTGCATGAGAGCAGTCTGAGCTTGAATGACAACAAGCTGAGACTGCATGAGAGTGGTCTGCACTTCTGCTGCCACACTAAGACATTGGGTCTCTTCTGCCTGTGCTGCAATGGCAGCCGCGACATCGCCCATCACACGCAGCATCATGTCTGAATCGACACAATCTCCATAGCCATTACAGAGACTTGGTTGCGAGGTGATCAAGGTTGTGAACTAAATATTCCAGGGTACTTGATGTTTCAAAAAGACAGGTAGAATGGAAAGGGAGCGGGAGATCATAAAGGATAACAAAAGGACAGTAGTGAGAAAGGATCTTGGCTCGGAAGATGTTGAAGTAGAATCAGTATGGGTGGAGATAAGAAATAATAAGAGGCAGCAAACACTGGTGAGAGTAGTTTATAGGCCCCCCAAATAGTAGCTATACCATTGGGCAGAGTATTAATTTACAAATAATAGGAGCTTGTAACAAAGATAATGCAATAATTGTCGTAGACTTTAATCTTCATATAGACTAGGAAATAAAATTGGCAAAGCTAGTTTGGAGGACGACTTCATGGAATGCATTTGACACTGTTTCCTTGAATAATAAGTCATGGAACCAACCAGGGAACAGGCTATTTTAGATCTTGTATTGTGTACTGACACAGGGTTAATTAGTATTCTCATAGTAAAGGATCCTCTGGGAAGAGTGATCATAATATGATAGAATTTCACGTTGGTTTGAGAGTGTAATGCATAGGGCTGGATCGATAAAGAGGAATCAGTGGATGTAGTATATTTGGATTTACAAAAGGCATTTGATAAAGTGCCAATAAAAGGTTGTTACGCAAGATAAGGGCTCACGAGGTTGGGGGTAATATTAGCATGGATGAAAGATTGGTTAACGGACAGAAAAGAGAGACTAGGGATAAACGGGTCATTTTCAGATTGGCAGGCTGTAACAAGTGGGGTGCCACAAGGATCAGTACTTGGGCCTCAGCTATTTACAATCTATATGATTTCAGATGAACAAACCAATTGTAATGTATCCAAGTTTGCTGATGATACAAAGCAAGGTGGGAAAGTAAGCTGTGAGGAGGGCACAAAGAGCCTGCAAAGGGATATAGACAGGTTAAGTGAGTGGGTAATAAGGTAGCAGATGGAGTATAAAGTGGGGAAATGTGAGGTTATTCACTTTGGTAGGAGGAATAGAAAGACTGAATATTTTTAAATGGTGAGAAACTGAAATGCTAGTGTTCAGGGAGATTTAGGTATCCTCGTACAAGAAAAACAGAGTTAGCATACAGGTACAGCAAGCAATTAGGAAGGCAAATGGCATGTTGGCCTTTATTGCAAGGGGTTTGGAGTGCAAGAGTAAGGGGCCAAAATTGCCCACCGCCCCAAACGAGTCGCACCTATCATTTTTGAACGGTTCCATCTGCCCCAATGCATGGAGCGGAGAATCCGAAGAAATTCAGGTGTGGGTACTTTTTTTTTAAGCAGTGCCTTGTAGAAAGGGGAAATTTCGGCTCCAGGAAGTCTTGCTACAATTGTACAGGGCCTTGGTGAGACCACACCTGGAGTACTATGCACAGTTTTGGTCTCCTTTATCTGAGGTGATGCAACGAAGGTTCACTAGATAAATTCCTGAGATGAGAGGGTTGTCCTATGAGGAGAGATTGAGTAGATCGGGTCTATACTCTGGAGTTTAGAAGAATGAGAGATGATCTCATTGAAACATACAAGATTCTGAGGGGGTTTGACAGAGTAGATGCTGAGAGGTTGTTTTCCCTGGCTGGAGAGTCTAGAATTAGAGGGCATAGTCTCTGGATAAGGGGTTGTCCATTTAAGACTAAGATGAGGGGGAATTTCTTCACTCGGAGTGTTTTGAATCTTTGGAATTCTCTACCTGAAAGGGCTGTGGATGCTGAGTTGTTGAGTTTATTCAAGGCTGAAACAGATAGATTTTTGGACTCTAGGGGAATTAAGGAATATTTGGATCGGGTGGGAAAGTGGAGTTGAGGTCGAAGAACAGCCATGATCTTATTGAATGCCGGAGCAGGCTTGCAGGGCCGTATAGCCTAATCCTGCTCCTAATTCTTATGTTCTTATGTTTACATTTTGATGAATAATAATCATGGGGCAAGTCAGTGGAGTATTTCTGGACCACTTTTTCACATATTTTCAGGGGATTCCTATACAACAATACCAATCAGATCTGCTAACAGTGCAACAGTAATCAGTTACTATGCACCAAAAGCAGCTTTGATAGGTCTAATGTCTGCTTCTAGAAATCAGCGGCAATTCAAACATTCAGTCATCTGTGCTGAGTTCGCCCGGTACTTTTCCTTCTTTGGCTATGCAAGGTTGTCAGTTAAAGTAAAAGACATTTCTGTGGCAACTCCTGATTGCTGTATGAAAGTTGTGATCCTTGAAGGAGTTAGCTATTTCAGGCGCACAATACTTGCATGACTTAAGGCAGGGTGAACATTTTGAATTTCTGTCAGTTTTTTTTTCGAAACCAATACAGTTGAACTCTACCATCTTCTCAGAGCCTACTACATGCTATTTCTTAGAAAGTGGGGGGCGGCGGGGGATGTTACTGAGACCTGAATCTCCAAAGGTGGGCTCCGCAAAAAAAAAAGTTTGGGTATCTCTGCTCCATTCTGTACATCCCACTCCACAGTAGTCCCTGATTCATTTTCTGGTACTATTAACAGTCATTAACTGAATATTAATATTAACTGAAAACAGTTGATAAATAATTATATTTTAACACAAATAATAATTGCAAAAGATCAGGAAATTTCTATTACAAATGCATAATGGGGAGAAAATTGTGGTCGGAGGCTTCCTTCGGTCGAACGCCTCCGACCCGAAAAAAGTTACGAAAATACCTGGTGGTCCCGGAGGAACATTCCGGTTGGAGCTCAGTGCAGCGCATGGAAACATATCCTCCAGGATAGTATTTGTATCCTGGAATCACGTGGGTCTGGACTACCAATCACTATGTAGTATTCTCATTGATAATGGGAGCTCTGTTTTTACGAGCTCCCGTTACTATCATTGAGAAAACCCCCCCAAAATGAGAAACAACACAAATTTTAAAAAAAACACCTCACATATTTAAAATTAATTGGAATTGAATGTAATTAAATGTTTTAGAAAAAAAAACTTTTGAATTTTTTTAATAAGTTTTATTAGGGTTAAAAATGAACTTACCTTAATGGACAGAGTTTTTTTTATATAAAAGTGAGTGATTAAATTTAATTTTTCTATGTTTTAAAAGTCTTACGCTGGTAAAAGTAGGCTACACGCCTGCTTTTACCAGGCGTAAGAGTTTGAAGGACATTCGCTGAGCAAAGGTATCACTACCCCCGCGGATTTCCTCCCTGTGGGGATGCATTGGATCTGTCAAAGAAATTTTGACAGATCGAAAAAGCTGGTTCTTGGTGCATGCGCATCGCGCGGCGAGCACCGGCATTTGCGAGGCCTCGCCGGGTGCGTGCACCCAGCATACGTACCCAGCGAGGCCGCAATTTTCGACCCGACGGTTCCATTTGCATCAGTTGGCTGCAAACTATCTTAAAAGTGTCTAGCATAGCCAATAGAAATAGAGATGTACCTTCAACTCATGGTCCAACATATTCTAACTGTTGGACTCTATTACAACTCAGGCTTTTAAAATACTAATTTCTTTCTCAACAGTGGTACAGCATTTCCCAAGAGCCAAATTTGTTCCTTACGAGAACAGCAAGTGTATTTCTAGTATGCTCTTCAGGTCACGTTGCTAAGGATTAACAATTGTAGCTAACTGTACACTGAACTTAAAGTAGCAACTTCTTAGGTCTCCAACCTCTCATTGAACAGAGGTTTTATAAGCTAAAGTAACAACCGTACTTATTTACAAATTAAAGAACTCTGAAGCATTCATATTAAAACTGAGCAGGTACTACAAAATTCGGATTTGACAACTACATGGCGCACATGGTAATATTCCTATGCCATATAGAAAGTCTATTAAAGTATCAATATGCTGCACCACTTTCCCTAAACAACATGAATTTATATAACACCTTTAACAAAATGTCCCAAGGCACTTTACAGAGGGTTGTGGAAACAAAGAAGCAGCTATTTTTATGCATTTTTCTCCACACTCCTTCTGGACTATCTTTAGTGATGTCTTTTTTCCAGGCTTCTGTGGAGTCTCTGAGCTAATTTCTCCTCTGAACAAAACCTCAATTTTTAAGCACACATTTTCTTCTATACGGTATTCCAAGCAAATATAAGTAATTGGTCCACAGCCAGCAAAATAGGCACACCCAAAACTCCATTGACCAATTTTATTTTTCCAGATGAAGTTTGCAGGATGTTGCTCAGCAAATTACATCAGCAAAATGATAGAATTACCAAAAATATAGCAATACAGGTACAATCATATGACAGGACATGAACTATTTAAAAATTAAATTGACATGAAGAATTTAATATTTTAAAATACAGTGGTACAACCTTAACATGGGTGACATGCCATCCAGAGTTTCACGCTGCTTATAAAGCCTTCCTTGCTTTGAAAAGCGGACACTGGTATTAATTAGATTTGAGGTAACAAACCTCTTTAACAATGGTTCAAAGGATAAGCCTGCTGTCTTCACAGACATTTGGGAGCCTGCCACCATTTGGGGTCTAATAATAGAACAGAACCCATGGCAATTTAAATTTTGTCACCATTCCCTTTTGATAAAATGTAATTGAGTAATGAAATCCATATTAAAGGTAACCAGAATTTTTTGAAGGTTAGGTAGGCAATTTTTACTGCAAAGCATTTTGAATGCACATTTTTCATGTTTGAAGCAAGGGAATTTTTTTGCATTACTATTTTAGATGTATTTATGTAATCAAGTCAAATTTGTTTTCAGTAATTCTTTTCATGTGTATAATAAAAATTCTGCATAAGCATGACGGGGCGTTTTGTTAACTAACAAATAAAGCTAATGATTATGGAAAAAAATTATAACTTATAACAGAGAAATGAATAATACGATTGCTAACTACTTACTTGCCTTATTGATTTCTTCCAAACTATACTGAAAAAGATCAATTTTTAAAAAAGACTTTCCTACACTTTACTTGTTTTGTCATGCCATCTGTGTCTTTGCAATAAAGCTCTATGCTAGTCGTGGTAAGATATTTGTTGGGTATTTTATTCCATTGGTATATCCATGAACAATTTAATGGAAAGAAGAGGTAAGCTAAATCTGAATTTGATTTCTGATGTGAAATGAAGCTTCCCTTGTCACATGGTCACAAAATGCTTTGGATTGATTGATGGATGTTTTTGTGACTGGAAGGATGTTTCCAGTGGCGTTCCGCAGGGCTCAGTACTGGGTCCCTTGCTTTTTGTGGTATATATCAACGATTTAGATTTGAATTTAGGAAATATGATTAAGAAGTTTGCAGACGACACTAAAATTAGCTGTGTGGTTGATAATGAAGAGGAAAGTCATGGGCTGCAGGAGGATATCAATCTATTGGTCAGGTGGGCAGAGCAGTGGCAAACGGAATTGAATTCAGAGAAGTGTGAGGTGATGCACTTTGGGAGGGCTAATAAGGAAAGGGTATATACATTAAGCGGTAGGCCACTTAATAGTGTAGATGAACAAAGGGATCTTGGAGTGCTTATCCACAGATCCCTGAAAGTAGCAGGCCAGGTGGATAAGGTGGTTAAGAAGGCATACGGAATGCTTGCCTTTATTGGCCGAGGCATAGAATATAAGAGCAGGAAGGTTATGTTTAAATTGTATGTTACTTTGGTTAGGCCACAGCTGGAGTACTACATGCAGTTCTGGTCGCCGTATTATAGGAAGGACGTGATTGCACTAGAGAGGGTGCAGAGGAGATTTACAAGGATGCTGCCTGGAATGGAGAATCTTGGTTATGAGGACAGATTGGATAGGCTGGGTTTGTTCTCATTGGAACAGAGGAGGTTGAGAGTAGACCTCATCGAGGTGCACAAAATATTGAGGGGCCTGGACATAAGGGATAGTAAAGGTCTATTTCCATTGTTAGAGGGGGCATAGTTTTAAGGTGGTTGGTGGAAGGTTTAGCGGGGATTTGAGGGGTGGCTTCTTTATGCAGAGGGTTTGGGGGGATCTGAAACTCGCTGCCTGGAAGAGTGGTAGATGCAGAAACCCTCACCACTTTTAAGAGATGGTTGGATGGGCAGTTAAAGTGCAGTAACCTGTAGAGTTACAGACCTAGAGCTGGTAATTGGGATTAGACTGGATGACCTTTTGTTGGCCGGTGCAGATATAATGGTAAGTACTGCAGGGAATAAAATACGGCCAGATGATCTCCTGGACTAGTTCGAGCACCTGGATGGGTCGGAGAGGAATTTTCCCAGATTTTTTTCTTCCTAAATTGGCCTGGGTTTTTTATCTGGTTTTTGCCTCTCCCAGGAGATCAGATGGCTCCGGTTGGGGTGGAGTGTAGAATGTTTCAGTATAAGGGGTGTCGCAGTTGTGTGAGGCGGACTGGTTGGGCTGGTTGCTCCTTGCCGTTCATAAGTTTGTCGGCCGGCATGGACACAATGGGCCGAAATGGCCTCCTTTTGTGCTATAAATTTCTATGTTTCTAACTCTCAGGTCAGTTTTGAAACCAGCACAGAATAGACTGTTTTCCTTTAGCTTTCACTAACGCAGCTAATGCTCCCTCTTTGCTTAGTGTCGTGACGTACATTTCAGATTGTTAACCCAGTTAAACTGCTAGGTTTACGAATCAAATGAATATCCCTTATTAGTTATTACAATTTTTCTTATTTTCTCATTTCCTTCATTTATTTTTTCTTCTATCTAGCCAATTATGCCCTTCCCACCATCTGTTTTTTTTTATAGACCCAGTGTGTGATGTGACACCTTTTCACTGTGCACAGGCCCTTGCCTTATTTTGCCTGACTTGTCTTCCAGCTTCAAGCCTTTATCAGCTAATGTCACAATAACATTTTACTTACTGTAAGAATCCTTGCAGACCAAGGGCAGTTTTCTAATGAATTGAGAACAGTTCTATGTTATTTGATTTGTATCAGCCATGTGTCAGCTGTAGTTCAGTTCTTGGAGCTTGCTGTGTGCATGTTAAAGGGCTGGATTTTCCGGCCCAGTTTGCCCTGTTTTTCGCCCCGCAGCGGCGTGAAAGGCAGCGGTGAGGTCTCCAGCACCCCGCCGCGATCCTCTGGTCGGGTTTTGCGGCAGCGCTGAGCAGCACTGCCGGGAAGAGCTAGGCCGGGTATGCAACATTCCCGGTTGTGACACCGGCGCGAGTTTTCAAGGTTGCCCGACCCATCCGCCTGGAAGTGCGTCCGCAATGACCGCCTGGGAAATCAGAGCTGTCCAGCCATGCTGGCGGCAGAGAGGAAGGTAAAGTGCCTGTACTACAAAGGTAAGTGCGAGTGTTCTTTTAATTTTATTTTGCAATTTGTGTTGTACTGGCATGGCCAATGTTTGGGAATGTTTTTGTGTTTTTTTTTAAGTGGATTGCTGCATCCAGGAGGTTAATGGCTTTATACCTAGCTCCTGGATCCAGGGTCCCTACCTAACCCACCCCGCGCGATTGGAGACCTCCACACAAGGCTCCGATCGGCTCCCCAAGCCTTCGACCCCCACCATGAGGCCTCCACCGCCCCCACTGATGATGTTGAGGCCGGCCACAATCCTCCAGTGGCCCCCCCACGCCCCTCCCCCCCAGCCAATCCCTGGCCGACCCCAATCCCAGCACCCCCGTCGATCCCCAACCCCCCCCCCATCCCCAATCCCCTTTCTTCCTCCCCCCCCCGCCCCCCCCGCTATTCCACGATCCTCCTTTGCTATTCCCCTACACCCAGCCCCCCACTCCCCACTCCCCACCCCCCCAATCCTCCTCTGCCATTCCCGACACCATCACCACCCCCGACCGGAGCGATCCCTCACTTCCTCTCCGCAACTGAAGCCTACCCACCCGCAGCCAGCCAGCCCCTCAATCTCGGGCAGGAATCCAAGGTCACACATGCAAATCAGGCCCTGCCGTTAATGTTGGTAGGGTCTGTGTGAAACCTGGCTTCCCGGGTTTCTCGCCTGCCTCGGAGGCCCCCTGCCCCCAACCCACCTATCTTGAGAAAATTATGGCCTTACTCTCAATGTATGGTCCATTAGACTGCTGTGGAATATTTTCCACTAATCAAATCCTAAAATATAGCTTTTGAACCATTACACTTTTTGACTTGTGATTTTGAAAATTAAATGTTGTTTGTCCATATACATTATGCAGAGCAATACTTTATTATTCCAGTGTCTTAATTTGTATATACTGTTACACAAGATATGAAATATATACATAGGTGAAGAAGGGAACCTGGGAGGTTTTAGAAACATGTTGAACAACTTGCCACATGAAATAGCATGCTGGAACTATACCTGCCTGAGACCTTGGCTCAGTGAAGATTGGTTCCTTCATAACCTACATAATTTGTTCTGCTCTCAAATGCTAGCTCCTCTGCAATAGCAGGCAGACAACATACCCTCGTTTACAGAATAGGTGCAGAATCATTGATACTGAGCCGCACAGTATATGGATGAACATTTTAATACATATCTTGATGCAATCTCCTTCATTAAAGGGGAGGGCCAAGCTGCCGACTCTGTGTTCCACGATTCAATGGGCCACAACTGGAAAGTCAGCCGTTTTCTTTGTGCGTGCACCACCTCCCCCTTAAGGAGAGCCCCGCAAGCGGCCTATGTTATGTATGCAACCCTATGTAACCAGCATTCTACTGCCAGCAGAGGGCGTATCTGTTGGGGTCCCAAGGGATCCCAGCATCCCTTGGGAGCACTGTATATAAGCAGGACTCCCATGCTGTACCAGCACTCTGGAGTTAGAATAAAGAGACTAAGGTCACACTTATGTCTACAGTACTCTGTTACATTGTTTTATTCGAGACATAACAACTGGCGACGAGATAATGAACCATGCAGAGAACTGTTGGTATCCTGGAGAAATTCTCAGAAGGGGACGATTGGGAGGTCTTCGTGGAGCGACTCGACCAATACTTCGTGGCCAACGAGCTGGAAGGGAGCGTGAACGCTGCCAAACGAAGGGTGATCCTCCTCACCGTCTGTGGGGCAACAACCTATGGTCGCACGAAGAATCTTCTTGCTCCGGTGACACCAACAACCAAATCGTATGAAGAACTGCATACGCTGGTCCGGGAGCACCTAAAGCCGAAGGAGAGTGTTCTGATGGCAAGGTATCGATTTTACACATGTCAACGGTCTGAAGGCCAGGAAGTGGCGAGCTACATCATCGAACGAAGGCGCCTTGCAGGACATTGCGAATTCGATGGATTCCTGGAGCAAATGCTCAGAGACTTTTTTGTGCTTGGCATTGGCCATGAGGTTATCCTTCGCAAACTATTGACTGTTGAAACACCGAACCTGGGCAAAACCATAACGATAGCCCGGGCATTTATGCCCACCAGCGATAACTCCAAACAAATTTCGCCGCATAAAGATGTTTTAGCAAGTACTGTATGCAAAGTAACATCGTTTTCAGGCAGCAATGCATATGGCAGAACGTACACACCTGTAGCTGCATGACCTCAGATGACTGAGTCCGCCATCAAGCGTTAATGCGAGGCAATTGACCCTTGTTGACGCTGCAGAGATGATCATCGAGCCCATCAATGCCGCTTCAAACACTATGAGTGCAAAGGCTGTGGAACAATGGGACACCTCCAGCGAATGTGCAGACGAGCTGCAAACCCTGCAAACCACCACGTTGCAGAGGAAGACCCATCCATGGTGGATCAAACTGAACTAGAGACTCAAACCAAGGAGACAGAAGTGTACGGGGTAAACACCTTCACCACAAAATGTCCACCGATCATGTTAAAAGTTGAACTGAACGGAATTCCAGTATCCATGGAATTGGACACTGGTGCGAGTCAGTCCATCACGAGCAAAAAGGCCTTTGACAGTCTGTGGAGCAACAAGGCACACAGCCCTATTCATACCAAGCTGAGAACTTACACTAAAGAGCTGATCCCTGTAATTGGCAGCGCAGCAGTAAAAGTCTCCTATGATGGAGCAGTACACGAACTACCACTATGGATTGTACCAGGAGATGGCCCCAAGCTGTTCGGCAGAAGCTGGCTGGGAAAAGTCAGCTGGAACTGGGATGACATCCGAGTGCTTTCGTCCATCAACGACGCCACATGTGCCCAGGTTCTGAGCAAGTTTCCGTCATTGTTTGAGCCAGGCATCAGAAGATTCTTGGGGGCGAAGATCAGATCCATTTGATTCCCAGTGCACGACCCATCCACCACAAAGCACGGGCGGTGTCATATGTGATGCAAGAGAAAGTGGAGATCGAGCTAAACAGGCTGCAACACGAGGGCATTATCGCGCCGGTGGAGTTCAACGAGTGGACCAGTCTGATTGTTCCGGTTCTCAAGGGCGATGGCACGGTCAGAATTTGTGGGAACTATAAAGTAACGTTTCACCGTTTTTCGCTGCAGGACCAGTATCCGCTACCCAAGGCAGACAACCTATTTGCAACGCTGGCAGGAGGAAAGACGTTCACCAAGTTGGACCTGACCTCAGCCTACATGGCACAGGAGCTGGCAGAATCTTCGAAAGGCCTCACCTGCATCAACACGCACAAAGGTCTGTTCATCTACAATAGATGCCCGTTTGGGATTCGATCGGCCGCGGCTATTTTTCAAAGGAACATGGAGAGTCTGCTAAAGTTGGTTCTGCGCACTGTGGTTTTCCAGGACGGCTATTGATCACAGGTTGGGACACCATCGAACACTTGCAGAACCTGGAAGAGGTTCTAAGTCAACTAGATCGTGTGGGACTCAGGTTGAAACGCTCGAAGTGTGTTTTCCTGGCACCAGAGGTCGAGTTCTTAGGAAGAAGAATCACGGCCATCGGCATCAGACCCACCGACGCCAAGATGGAGGCCATCAAGAACGCGCTGAGACCACAGAACGTGATGGAGCTGCAGTCATTCCTGGGACTCCTCAATTATTTTGGTAATTTCCTACCCGGGTTAAGCACCTTGCTAGAACCGCTACATGTGCTGCTACGTAAGGGAGATGACTGGGTATGGGGGAAATCACAGGAGGCAGCTTTTGAGAAAGCCCGAAATCTGTTATGTTCAAACAAATTGCTTGTCCTGTATGATCCTTGTAAACGTTTAGTGCTAGCTTGCGATGCGTCTTCATACGGGGTCGGGTGTGTGTTATAACACGCAAACGAATCGGGAACATTGCAACCGGTCGCTTATGCGTCCAGGAGCTTGTCCAAGGCCGAAAGGGCCTACAGCATGATTGAAAAAGAAGCTCTGGCATGCGTTTACGAGGTTAAAAAAAAAAGCATCAGTGTCTGTTTGGGCTTAAGTTCGAGTTAGAAACTGACCATTAGCCGCTCATATCGCTATTCTCAGAGAGCTAAGGTATCAATACCAATGCCTTTGCTCGCATCCAAAGATGGGTGCTCACGCTGTCTGCATATAACTATGTAATTCGCCATAGGCCAGGCACAGAGAACTGCGCTGATTCTCTCAGTCAGCTACCATTGCCCACCACCGGGGTGGAAATGGCACAGCCTGCAGACTTGATGATGGATGCACTTGGAAATGAAAAGTCACCCGTTACGGCCCACTAGATCAGGACCTGGACCAGCCAGGATCCTTTACTGTCCCTTGTAAAAAAAAAAAACTGTTTCCTCCATGAGAGCTGGTCCAGCATCCCAGCGGCATAAAGACGAAATGTCCATACAAGCGGACTATCTTTTGTGGGGTAATCGCGTGGTTTTGCCCAAGAAAGGCAGGGAAACATTCATACGTGACCGAGATAGTACCCATCCAGGCATAGTAATGATGAAAGCTATAACCAGATCCCATGTGTGGTGGCCTGGCATCGACTCAGATTTGGAGTCTTGCGTGCGCCAATGCAACACTTGCTCTCAACTGAGCAATGCACCCAGGGAGGCACGGCTAGTTTGTGGTCATGGCCCTCCAAACCGTGGTCTAGGATCCACGTTGACTTTGCTTGCCCGTTTCTAGGCAAAATGTTCTTGGTTGTTGTGGATGCTTATTCAAAATGGATTGAATGTGTAATAATGTCTGTGAGCACGTCCACTGCCACCATCGAAAACCTACAAGCCATGTTTGCCACGCACGGCCTGCCTGATGTCCTTGTCAGTGACAACGGGCCGTGCTTCACCAGCGCTGAATTAAAGGAATTCATGACCCGCAATAGGATCAAGCACGTCACATCTGCCCCGTTCAAGCCCGCATCCAACAGCCAGGCAGAAGGGGCAGTCCAAACAATCAAGCAAAGCTTGAAACACGTGTCGGAAGGCTCCCTGCAGACCCGCCTGTTCCGAGTCTTGCTCAGCGACCACACCACACCCCACTTGCTCACCAGAGTTTCCCCAGCCAAGCTGCTTATGAAAAGGGCATTCAAAACAACGCTCTCTCTAGTCCATCCTGATCTCCATGATCACGTCGAGGGCAAGCGGCATCAACAAAGCATGTACCATGATCGTGCAAACTTGTCACACGCTATTGAAGTCAATGACCCTGTATTTGTACTCAACTATGGACATGGTCCCAAATGGCTTGCTGGCACTGTCATAGCCAAAGAAGGGAGTAGGGTGTTTCACATCAAACTTGCAAATGGACTAACTTGCAGAAAGCATTTGGACCAAACCAAACTGCGATTCACAGACAGCCATGAGCAACCTGAAGAGGACACCACCAACTTTGACCCTCCGACACACACACAAGTGGCAACCAACATCACAGGTGACCATGAAGCTGAACTCATGATCCCCAGCAGCCCAGCAAGGCCAGCTACGCAGCAGACCAGCGAAGAACCAACCAACTCACCTGCACCTGCATTTGTACCGAGACGATCGACTAGGGAGCGGAAAGCCCCAAATCATCTCACCCTGTAAATAAGTGTACTATTGACTTTGGGATGCAACCCTATGTAACCAGCATTCTACCGCCACCAGAGGGCGTATCTGTTGGAGTCCCACGGGATTCCAGCATCCCCTGGGAGCACTGTATATAAACAGGCCTCCCATGCTGTACCAGCACTCTGAAGTTAGAATAAAGAGACCGACGTCACACTTACTCACGTCTACAGTACTCAGTTACATTGCTTTATTCGAGACATAACAGCCTACAGCCATGTACTCGTGCCCTGAAGCTGTCGCTGGCATTGCCCGGCGCAGCTTCTGGGGGCGTTCCCAAATTTTTGCTCCGGGGCGAAAACCGGTCGCTGCGCATGGTGATGACATCATCGCCAGGGGAGCAGGGCGCTACCTATTGCCGCTGCCACTAAACTCCCGCAGAATTTAGCGGGAGTCGTTAGCAGTGCAGCGCCCAGGAAAAAGTTGTTTGCTGACGAGAGGTGCAAACGACCCGAATTTCTTCCCCCTATGTATTTCTCTAAATCTGATAACCTTACGTTTTGATTCCTCGAATAAAAGGCATTGCGATGGATGTCACTTACAACACATGGGGCCCGTAATTGGTGAAAGCTAAGTTCCACCCAAGTACCGTCCAAAGGACCGCAGAGATCCTGACGGTACTTTGGACAGAAGTTTCATGGAAAAATCTGGGAAAGATGGGACATGCGCGCCGCTTCTGGGTGGCAGCAGGCGGTAGCTCTCATTTTCGGCAGAAAATGCAATCCTCGGCAAAGTACCGCTGAGGATTGAGTCTGGCCCAGGGAGGGGAGAACTGATGAAATAAAAAATTTTCAAAACATAAAAAAAACATTAGAAATCCTTCAGGGGACCCCATCCACCTGAATCCCTGCATACTTACCGTTGAGGTTAGACCTGCCTCCATGAGGTGGTCTTTTCCCCTGCTGGAGCAGATGACCGCCTGGACCAAACTGGCAGCTCAGCGGGCAGGAGGACTCTTCTGGGCGGCGGACGTCAGTGGACGGTACCCAGCATCTTCTCTCCCTGTTGGTGGGAGGCCTCCACCAAACTCGCTCGGAGGGGAGACCTCCGAGTCGGCGGTAGCGGACAGTAAGTCCACCAATATTGGGCCCATAGACTAAGTTACAAGACTTTCAAAATATTTTGACAGGGAAGTGAGATACCTTGCATAAATCGATAAACCGGCTGTACTACTACTAAAGCAAGCATTCATTTACCACAACAAATGACAGTAATTTCTCAAATAAATAAATGTATGCTTTGGTCAGTGGTGTTTCTCGTATTGCTATATGCAGCATTTATTTTAAAGTTGCCAAACAATTCTAAACTAAAACAATGGCCCTGTAGTTTCGGATGGTGGCATAGCTAAGGAGTACGCTGCCGACATCCGAACGAAATCCACACTTACCTTGTCCAAAGCCCCAAGCGAAACTTGCTTCCAAATAGTGCAGAGTTCAGGTTCGCATAGGCACAACGGTGGATCCATGAGCCACTGCTCCTTTCACTTCCTGACTCTAAGCGAATGAGGAAACAAAAGAGATTGCTAATTTGCCCAAAACTCGTTTTAAATGATTCAGGAGCCAGAAATGCTGTTTTATTAATAGATTATGATCATTGCAATTTTATATTTAATACACAAACCAAGATTTCAACTCTGAAAAGTTTTGAGATACATTCTACTGAAGGTGTCCCTAAAACCTTAAAACTCGATTAGGATGCTTTTTATGGGCTGTAGCATAAACCAGCTCAAAATTAATTCAATTTTCTCATGCTCCCTCCCCTTGCACTGTGCAACAGGCTCCTGTGCCTGTTTGCACCAGCCGTAAACATTTTCAGGGTTATTAATGCACAGTGGTGGGCAATTAGCCCAACATTTCTGCAACTCATTGATTTAAATGGGTAGGTGAAATGTGCAGTGAAGGAGATGCAGAGTTGGAACTTGGTAGATCGCATGTTTGGGATTTAGCGCAAGTGCATGCGGAAATTACGAACTTGTGGACTTTCAGTTTCAAAGGCGGTATGATGGCATACCAACCGCGAATTCAGGGCCAATATTTTTTTTTGTCTCTCTACTTTTGAATAATCTGATGTAAGTACTTACAATACCAAGTTAAAGAGATTGAACCGAAAAATGTGAGCAAATTAAATTAACATACACATTATCATTAACAGCTGAAATATTGCAGTTGCTGTTTGACTACATCTGCTGAAGTTAATTTAGCTTCTTCACATTTAATGATTTGTAGTTTTAAAGGGACAGGCACTTTTTCAGTCAGTTCACTGTCTTTGTAATGTAATTTGCTAAATTATAAGCTGATCCACATTTGGTGTCATCTGGAATGAACAACAGCGCTGTGAATTAAATGGCTTCTTATATCAAGTACTGAGCTAAAATACTGAGCACCATTCATACAAAAATACCATTTAAGATGTTATGGAGATTCAAAATTATATGATCCCACTTCAGTATTCTCCATAAGTATTTTAATTAATTTGAAATATAAATTTCTATCCATAGGAAATTATAGTTTTAGTAAAGCTATAGTTGTTGTCCTTTGTGTTCTTACCTAGTTTTTCTTAACTGGGTTAGATGGTACCATAGTGCCTGTATATAATGCAAAGGACCTATTATTTTCAACAGTGTATTTGTCTATGTGGTACAATTTATTCTTTAAAAAATAAGCCCATTGCTTTATTGAACCATTTTAAATGTTGTTTATAGACTAATACAATAATTTATAAGAGCTTATGCAAGACATGGTTGTTTTAGTGGAAGAATAGAAATTTATAGAGATGGTGTATGAACAGGATTTCTCTTAACATCCATAGCAAATAGAAATGTAATAATAAAATCCTTTATCTCTAATGTTCTGGTAAAACAAAATTAAACAGGAAGAATGCAGATATCTTCACTATTATTGTTTCATGGCTGATATCTAAGTTAGCTGGTGCAATTTTTTTAGGCTAATAACATGAGCTTATTTTGGATCAGGAATGTCATATCCAAATGGTGTAGCGTGAGATGAGAGGTTATCTCACATGTCAGCCAGAGAACTCTGTGACTAGGTTTGAACCTGCCTGATATGGACTATATTCTGAGCTGAAATATACTTTGTTAAATTTGTGTGAGTCTAAAGCAAATTGTGCAATGCGGTTTTAAAGTAAGTACAGGGTAATTAACTATATCTTCTAGGATATGGTACTGAAGTTCACTAGCAACAATTCTAATAATAAATAATTTCTAATAGAATCCATTTCACACATTGTGCACTGTATTTGTGACCTCTTTCAATTTTAAAGTACATAATTTTGAAAATACCTTATGACTTTTTTCTTTTAGGTTATCATTTAATTTGATTGAGTCATAAATGTAGTCAAGTATTTTTATTGATAGCGATACTTTACTGTTTTGAGTTGGAAAAATCATCCATTGTAATGTTTAATTATTAGTCGGTTGAACATTTTAGGGAGAATCTAAACACCTTCAAGTCAGTTAGGTGATTCATTTGGAAAGGTAAACAGAAATTGAAAAATTGATATGACTTAAACTCACAAAATATATTATTTGAAACCCAGTATCTGTTTAGTGTTCATTTAAAAATGTAGAACCATTATAAATATTGCATGGTCAGTTTATGTACTACAAACAAATGTTCTGTTTACCCTATTCCTTTTGTGTGACTTGTAAAAAGCCAAATCATATCACAGTACCTGTACTTGCATTTTGGAAGAATTTGGCCACAATGTTCAAAACGATTCTATCTATTTTGACACTGATTACCAAAAATATTATGTGTATTTGTAACTATTATATAGCTCAACTCTTGGGTTTGTTCTTTTTTGTATTAATAGCATTGTTTTGTTTTAGGACCAAACTGCCACGGGATGTTTTCTTTTCAACTAGCAAAACCAATTTGAAAATAAGTGAGACTGATGACTACTTTGTAAAATAAAGACTGAATCCTAGGATATCAATATATAGGGCTATGAATCTCACTAGCAACTGCTAGAGGATGGAATGCTGACCAGTGAAACAAAAATCCACTCACAATTTGCTAGTCAGCTAGCATTAAATTCAAGCCCTGTATTTAATAGTCCTAAAAATCTTTTGACCTGGGGTTTCTGTCATAATAAATAACACAGTATCCTCATGCATTTTTAAAATGATAATGACGCTGGTGGATTTTTTTCGAGTTGATTCTGGTATAGTGTTGTAATGTTGGTCCAGTGGATTGTTCTATTTCACTACATTTTCCATCTATAGTTTTACTGAAGCTAATTTTGAAGTAAATGATTTGTGATGAATAGCATGTCTCCTGCCAGCTGGAAAAAAAAGGCTTAAATCCTATTGATTTCCTCACCTTTTTCACCTTTACTTCTCTTTTTCAATATCAAATGTTATTGCACATTGCTAATTTTATTTAAGAAATTGACATGGATCTTTTTAAACAGCATGGCAAAATGAAAAGCCAGATTTACACTTATTTAAAAAATGGTGAAGGTTTTTGCACAAGCGGAAAAATTTCTGCACTTGCATTTTATTTTGAATCACATAGTGATAATCACTACAACTAATGAATGCTGTTGCTAGCAAAGTAAATAATTTTGATTCGTAAAGCTGACTGATGTTTGTCACAGAATTTGTAGTTTCTTTCCAGACAACAGCACTTCCCTTCACTCGAGTCAGTTTTAGCTCCATTCACAGTACAGATTGGGAACTTTAATTGTCACAGGGCCGCAGTAATTACAATATATCTGTTCAAACCTTTATACCTCATGATGTGCTTCACCAAACAGAAAGATTTGCTAAACAGGTAGATGGCAGAATGCTAATACTAAAATACTATTTATATATTTGGCCTCCAGATTTCAAATAAAATGGCCACAAATGCAACAGAACTTTTTGTAAATTGATTTTAAATAAAACTCCTTTTGACAAACTATGCTTACTGTTGCATTTCTTTCTGAGTCCATTTGTAAATGTATTGTGATACGGCAAGTACCGTTTTATAATGCATTTCTCATTTTGGTTTGCACTTGGGAGACATAATATATGCAGAGAAATACGAAGAAACCTAGTGGAATGAGGAGCATTTGCACAATGTGGTGATATTTCAGTGCATTGTATAGTGAAGCAATCCACATCCATAATTGCCCATTTGGTAAATTCTTGAACTTTGAACTGCCAAGCAGAGGGGAAAACCTCTCCAGAGGATGGTGGGAAAATCTTGGTCACTCTTAGGTACCCCTCTTGTGGGTAGTTACAATTTAGTTGGTAGAGGCCTATGAGCAGGTCGCTTGCAATCACTCCTTGCCTCTTCTGCCAGTGAACAGTGTATTGCGTTCGGGATGATGGGCCAGTTCAGAGAGGGTGTGACCAAAAAAAGTCAACAGTGTAAAAGGAAGACAAATCTAAGACATATGAGGAGAGACTGGATCAACTGGGCCTGTATTCACTGGAGTTTAGAAGGATGAGAGGGGATCTCATAGAAACATATAAAATTCTGATGGGACTGGACAGGTTAGATGCAGGAAGAATGTTCCTGATATTGGGGAAGTCCACAACTAGGGGACATAGTCTTAGGATAAGGGGTAAGCCATTTAGGACTGAAATGAGGAGGAACTTTTTCACTCAGAGAGTTGTTAACCTATGGAATTCCCTACCGCAGAGAGTTGTTGATGCCAGTTCATTAGATATATTCAAGAGGGAGTTAGATATGGCCCTTGCAGCTAAAGGGATCAAGGGGTATGGAGAAAAAGCAGGAACGGGGTACTGAAGGAATGACCAGCCATGATCTTATTGAATGGTGGTGCAGGCTCGAAGGGCCGGATGGCCTACTCCTGCACCTATTTTCTATGTTTCTATGTTTCTAAGAACAATAACAAGGAAGTAAGCACATGAAAAAAGAAAAATATGGAGTTAAATAGGCAGACAAAACAGGTTGACTAAATACCATGAGATGAGAAAAGATTGAAGGAAATGGGAGAAAGAAAAAGTGTAAAGCTAAGAGAAATTTGCATAACAGTTAGTACTTATGTCATTTAGTCCTGCAAGTAAGACAAGATTTTCAGGATTTATTTGTCTTTTTTTTTAAATCACTGTAGTCAGCATCCAGTGCTCGTGCATCATCTTGTATTATCTCTGGTTGCGACAGTCCTTCAGAAATTAGTGAATGAATTGTGTTATTCCTGGTTTGTTGTACAGCTGTTAGAACATTAAACAATCAAATGCCTGTTAGCTTTGGCTCGGAATTAGCTGCAAACTTGATATTGGTGACAAACGCCATAAGTTAGACCATTGTTTTCCCCGATCTCCCATTGCTGAATTTACACCAAAATCTGCTGGAGAACTGATTAGAATACATTGCAACAGGAATAAATATTGAATTATCTAAGCTGACAAAACTGCACTGACAACATTTGAGATGTTTATATCTTTATAGCAAATATTTAGAGTGAAAGTATAATTTCCCTTTGGTTTTAGATTTGTAATTAACAACTGAATAAAAGGTTGAAGCTTGAGCAACAGAATGTATTCTTTCCCTCTTTTTTTTACTTTCCTTCTCTTTCTGTCTCTCATTGTTTAAATCTCTATCTCTCGTGTGCTAAAATCAATCTGCTGCCGCTTCGTCCTGGTTTGCTACCTCAGTTTATGTAAATCTTGGATGGGAAAATTCCTTTTATTCAACTGTTTCAACCGTTGCTCAGAGGTCCCTTCTGCCCTCTCAGATGGACTTGGAAGACCCCATGGCACTATTTGAAGAAGAGCAGGGGAGTTCTCCCTGGTGTCCTGGCCAACATTTATCCCTTAACCAACACCACTAAAACAGATTAATTTGCCATTTATCTCATTGCTGTTTGTGGGACCTTGCTAGCCTGTTTATCTACAACAGTGACTGCACTTCAAAAAGTACTTAATTGGCTATGATGCGCTTTGAGACATCCTGAGGTCATGGAATGCACTATATAAATGCAAGTTCTTTCTTTATTTCTTCCTACTATAGTGTGAGTAATCCTACTATCAAAATAACAGATCAGAATAGTCGTAATGTCCCTGGCATCCTCTTTAAATCCATAATGTTAATGTATTGTTGTAACGAATTTGCTTCATGGGTTCTTCACTTAAGAATTCATAGCAACACATTGCTATTAAGAACGAGTTGGTTTTTTAACAAAGGTTTAACATTACTACACGTTATCAGTTCATCCACTAGGCTCACAACTGCATATCTCATCGTGGATGATCTTGACCCAACTGACTAGGGTTTTATTGAGTCTTGTGAATGTCACATGACTGGCTTAGCCACTCATAATGCAACAACTCTACAAACCTGTGAGCATACTCAAAGGTGCATACATTACAATTGTTTACCCCATCAAACATCAAATTAAAATATAGTGAAATGAAATTATTCAGAATGAATGAACAGGTCTGGGGGTGGGGGTAGCAGTGGGGGGTTAAGGCTTGTTGGTGCATTGTCTTGATCAAACACAATTGTGCCTTCTGCAATGTTTCCATATTTAAATAATTTATGTTCTTGTATTACGTAAATAACTGATCAATAAAAATTATAACTGATCTTAAAAAGGGTCATTGTGAACAGAGTACTGATTTTTTTTTAAATAGAAAAAGTAATTGATTCATTCAGTTGGTTTTAGGAAGTGTTATACATAATTAAAGGTTAAGCTCACAATGGACAAAAATAATGGAAATGAAATAGCAATGGATGTTTGCATTCGAAAGCCCACCAGCACCATTCTTGGTCTAAGTGGCGGCAGCAATTGCAGTGGCGTTAGTTCAGCAAACTTCTGATCACTATTGGTTTTAAAGGGGTCAAAGCTAAGAAAATTAGCTGGTCAGCTTTGTTGGTGAAGGAAACGGTGCAAGGCACAAAATTCAAGGAAAGTATGGCGTAGTATAAGTAATGGCGTGAGTCACTCACACCATAAAGCAAGCGCTCTGCTTGGAACTCCTTCACAGCAAACGAGCCAAAGGGGTGGCAAAAGGGAACGTTACAAGGACACCCTCAAAGCCTCCCTGAAAAAGTGCAACATCCCCACTAACACCTGGGAGTCCCTGGGCAAAGACCGCCCTAAGTGGAGGAAGTGCAACCGGAACGGCGCCGAGCACCTTGAGTCTCATCGCCGAGAGCATGCAGAAGTCAAGCGCAGGCAGCGGAAAGAGCGTGCGGCAAATCTGTCCCACCCACCCTTTCCCTCAACGACTATCTGTCCCACCTATCACAGGGACTGTGGTTCTCGTATTGGACTGTTCAGCCACCTAAGGACTCATTTTTAAGTGTGGAAGCAAGTCTTCCTCGATTTCGAGGGACTGCCTATGATTGATGATGAATTTCCTGGGACTTTTGCGTCATAACACAGGTCCTACGACCTAAATGTGCCATTGAGTTTCCAGTAGATCATGTGCCATGAAGCTTATCTTCTGCTTTTACTTTAGGAAGGCTAATAACAAAGATGTGTTTGAGCTTTGGGAGTATTCCTTTAAGTCAAAATGGTGGTGATCAAAATTGACAAGAGTAACTGCTACAGAAATTTGGAACTTTTACTGCAATATGCCTATAAAAGTTATTAACGAAAATAGAATGGTAATTGGGAAGCCATCAGTAAAAGGGTTAAGGATTGACTGAAAATGTAAGTAAAAGTTTAATGACTATCATTGCTTTCTTTGACTATCTTTGTAAATATTGAATAGATTTTTCCAACATTTTCAAAATTCAACTCTAATTTCCATCTTCAAAATGGATATTTTGCCGTTTTCTGCACCTGAATGATTAAAGGGTAGAGAAGTGCAAGACATTCCTGCTTCAAATTTTCTTGCAATAAAGTATTTGCACATGTGTCAGTGAAAATTAGACAAATACATTTGAAGTTCAACGGTTCTGGATAGGAATTGTCACATCCTAGTTATTAAGGTCTGTAGATGTCTCTAAAGTCACCAGGTGTTCCACAAGTGCTAATCATTTTTTTCTCACATTGTTTTTGTACAGTAAGGTAAAATTGCCAGCAGTGCCATTGGGGTGATTAGAGGGATCATAATATCTGCAGGAATTATTTTCTGAACCTTGCATAGCTAAATGTAATTTGCTTTCCATAACCCTTTAATACTGGATAGTATGTACAGCCTTCATAATATATGCATTTATTCTGGGTTTTGTCTTACACCCCAAATCTTTTCTTTCTATTTAACTAAATTTCAGAATTATAAATCAACAACAAACTCAAACTCATTATAGACAAGGATATATGTTCCGCACATCTTATCAAATAATCTTTTATACATTCTTTTACTTCTTCATAAATTTCAAATAATGACATTGTGAACATAATTGTAAAGGAGTATATAGAACCATGCAGCTATTTTTAATTTGCTGGTTTGTAAATTATTTAAAACCTTGCAATTTAGTTGTTTTATATCAGCATAGAAATAATGTTAAAGGCCTTCAAAGGTTATACCTAATGAATTTGTTTTTACATTTTATTTTACATTTTTATTTTATTGTAGTGTAGAAGGGTTACCATGAACTTTTAATATTGCTTAGTACAATTGCAATTTAGTTGGTACTGAGGATCAAAATCACTTGAAACTGTGAGAACAATTATATTTTAGTTTATGTGCAAATTTTGCAAGTATATCATAAACCCATCACAGAACAAGCCGCTTATAATAAAACTTCCTGTAATGTAAAACCCTTTATAATAAAGTTATTCCCATGTATTAATTTGTTTTGCTATTTTATCAGGGAAAACCCCTTAGAATGAAACATATCGAGGTGAAATATCAGCTATTTAAGACTAATTGATTCAACACTTCCCTGTCAAAGATAACAAATTTTGCCATGCTTTTGAAGATGCTGGGACTGCCCAATAGACGATGTCGGTGGCATTTACCGACCCCACTGCTGTCTCCATCCCGGCCTCGGAAATGAATTTCCCCAGATTGAGCCCATCCAGCGTGTTTGCTGGCCAATTAGAGGAAGCGAGTCTGGTGACATCATTTGATGAAGTGTCATCAGCCGATTTCCTTAAAGGGATCATGGCCAAATTTATTTTGACAGTTGTGTTGTCAGTGTTCTGCAGCATTGAGGTACTGAGCCTCTCGCATGACTCCCTCCAAATGCTTATGGTGAGAGCCACAGTACACAGGGAGACTCTTCCCTACCCATGGGTGGAAAAGACCACCCCAGGAGATCAATGCAGCCTGGTTGCACATTGCAGAGGAGAGCACAAGCAGGGATGTGGTCAGGAGGACCTGCGTGCAGTGCCGCAAACGTTTCAATGATATCAGTAGATCACGAAAGTTAGTACAAAGCCACACTCAACCTCATCCGTCTGTGCCTCTCATCACATCCCCATCATTTTGTCTTCCTACCCTACTCCTGCATATCCTTACTCACACCAACTTTCCTTGCACCTCTATCCATCCCTCTCTATCTACATTATCACTTCCTCATTTCAATAGCCACCCCTCACACTCACGCTCATAAGAACATAAGAGCATAAGAAATAGGAGCAGGAGTAGGCCATACGGCCCCTCGAGCCTGCTCCACCATTTAATACGATCATGGCTGCTCCGATCATGGGCTCGGGTCCACTTTCCTGCCTGCTCCCCATAACCCCTTATTCCCTTATCGGGTAAGAAACTGTCTATATTTGTCTTAAATTTATTCAATGTCCCAGCTTTCACAGCTCTCTGAGGCAGCGAATTCCACAGATTTACAACCCTCTGAGAAGAAATTCCTCCTCATCTCAGTTTTAAATGGGAGGCCCCTTATTCCTAGATTATGCCCCCTAGTTCTAGTCTCCCCCATCAGTGGAAACGTCCTCTTTGCATCCACCTTGTCAAGCCCCCGAGTGCAATCATACCAACTAACAACACATAAGGGTAGGTACTTGGGTGTTTTATGCAATGTTCATGTAAAGTTTCTGTTAATGTGGTGTCAAACATTGAAACCTTTATTTTCAACACTTTGCGTTCCTGAACAGATTTGTGTGCACCTTTGGAAGTGGCTTAGTGAGTTGCAGTGAATAGTGAGACATAACAGCATCCCCCCACCCCAGTTATGAGTGTGAAAGGAATTGCTTGGGCATGGTAGGGATGCTTTAGGGTGTTGGTGTGGGATGCTGCCAACCTGGCATATCATGTGGCAGCCAGGGTGGACAGCGTCAAGTGAAGTAAATCTGGCCTCCTGGGCAGCAATGTGCTCGCGTGCTGATGCTCTGTGTCCTGTGCAGCATCAGTTGATTGTGGAGAAGGTTGGTGATGCTGGTGTTGATGCTGATCGTGATGGGATTCTGAGGATCAAGGTGAAAGAGTTTCAAGGGCACCCATGCTGATGGATTAGATGGCAGGTGAAGTAGAGATGACAGAAGCAATCTGTCAATGGTGGGAGAAGTAATGAGGTCAGATTGGATGGAGCCTTGTGAAAAGACTTGCAGCATCCTGAAATACAGTTTAGAGAATCTAGTGGTTAAGGGAATATGTCTCGATCAGCTGGGAGCTCTGAGTTGACATTTGAAGCTGTCAATTTATCATCTGATTCAATGGCCACTGACCTCCCGCCTCAGCTTCACAGACGAAGTCTAGGCACAGCGGGAAACCGGTGGGTGCAAGATTCAGTGAAAACATCAGCGTAAACTTTTGGACTTAGAAGTTTTGAACTTTGCTGGGACACATTCACTGTACAGCAGAAGAGCTAACCTGGGTAAGTCCAAACATGTTTTAACTTGAATACACATCAGCTGGGCGGGAATGAGAATGGCTGAAAGCAGGTTAATTGGGCACCTTTTGTCATGGAATGGGAACCCATCAGTGAGACATTAAGTAAGGTGGCCGGTGTTTCAGGCCATCAAAAGACAAAGGAAAGCTATTTTGACCACAG
This sequence comes from Pristiophorus japonicus, assembly GCF_044704955.1. Taxonomy (NCBI): domain Eukaryota; kingdom Metazoa; phylum Chordata; class Chondrichthyes; family Pristiophoridae; genus Pristiophorus; species Pristiophorus japonicus. Next base: position 70,477,964 of record NC_091985.1, read on the forward strand.
ACTCATCGGAGCCACCCATCAAGGGACAGCCCAGTTTGACAAAGGGGCAGGCAAAGACTTGGTTTTTGCTTTTCAGTTGGACAGCCTCAGGCGGGAAGGACAGTTGGACTTTAAGCAGTCTTGCAGTTATAAGAGAAGGCAGTTGGAAGCCATCTCTCTCTCCCCTCTTCTACGCCTGATTGCAACGCTCAAGGACTGAGCACTCCATCTGGAACGGAGAGAAGAAACCACCATCTACGAGCCAAGAGAGCCTTGCTACTTCGACTGGGAGGCTGATCTTGAGACTGGACTTGAATACCACAGTTTGGTACAAACCCAGAAGATACGCCTCATCGAGAGGAGCAGCGAGTAAGCCAGAGGGGTAATTGGTGAGCAGTGATCCTAGCTCACGGATCTTTAAGACCACCGCATAGTGTGAAAGGATGTTGTGTGTCCCAACCAATCTTTAGGGGTTTTCAGGGGAGGTGTTTTAGACATGGGTACTTCGCGTTAGGTGCCTGTTTAGACAGGACAAACTGTGTATTGTACTGCATTTGTTTGTTTTACACACCAGGGTGTGTGTGGTTTTACTGGGTGCAGGTGTGTGCTTTAACTTTAATAAAAGCATTGCTGGTACTCAGACCAAGGTATCTGTCCCTGACTCATTCATCTGTTCAGTACAGTAATTCCAGGTTAGAACTATTGTAAAGTGGGGCTGCTTCAAAACACCTAAGAGAAACCACTTACAGAATTTGGTAACCTGTCAAATTCTAAAAGCTAGGAAAAAAAAACATTGATAAGTGGCTGTAAACAAGCCACTAATGATTTTAATTGCATCCCCCGCTACGACATGTCGGGTCTGCTCAGTGCTGACAGACCCGACATTTGGTAAAGGCGCATGACAGCGGAGTCCCGCCCCACTGAGGGAGAAAAAATACTTTCCCACCTAACCCGACACCGATTGTGCCCGTAAGATGCAGCCCCATATGTCTGTATCACCAGAAAAATTGAATACTATGTTCCCTATGCCTAAATCATCCATTCTTATATAGAGAGAACAAAAATGGACATTTCCTCTTATACCATTCAACAAAAGTTATGTAACAAGCTTTTCTGTGAGACACTTTATTGAATACTTTCTGAAAATGCAAATACACTACATCTACTGCATAACCTTTACCTGTACAGTACATCACTTATTTTTTTTAAATCTTAAATTTATCAAATACAGCCAGCCTTTGGCAAATCTGCACCAACTGACCTTGGTTATCCCAGTCGCCTTTAAATGCTCACTAATTTGATCTCAATTTCTGAATTCTAAGAGTTTTCCCACAATTGTTTTAACTCATCTATAATTACCTGGTTTATCTTTCTCTCCTGTTGTAAACAAAAGTTTTTAATTGTTACCCTCCAGTTGCCTGGCACAATTTGCATATCCAAGGAGGATGGAAAAGTTGTGGTCAGGGCTGCTGATATCTCTTCTCTGACTTCTATCAAAAGCCTAGGGTGCATGCCATCAGGCCTGTTGATTTATCCATCTTGAGTTCTGCTAACGATTTCAGAACACAGTCCTTTTCTACAGTTATCTCTTGAAATTGATCCACATCCTCCGAGAGTACCTGCATTCTTACTTCAGTTATAATTTTAAAAACTGATGCAAAGTATTTATTTATTGTATATATAATCTCTGCAATACTTTGATCTTTCATAGCCATACTTTCCCCTTCTCTAAGTATTCTGTGCTTTTAATATGCTAATAAAAGCTCTGACTATTTCACTTTTATATTATCTGCTAGTCTTTTATCCTTTTAAACCATTCTAATCTGTTTTCACCTTCCATTTCACTTTCTGTATTCCCTTGATTTTTTAAATATTGGCTCAGATTTTGTTGCAGCAGCGCATCTAACAGCATCTGCCGTTAGGTAGACCTGCCCTTGCTTGTTTAGGTTTTTTAATTTATTGCGTGGCCAGTAGCTGAAAGTGCAAGCTGTAACGTCACAGTGAGGGAAAATGGGCATCTAGGACCTGAGTGAACAGGCAAGCAACTGTGTATCTCCTTAACCAATCTGATTGAAGAATTGTGAAATAAACAACGCAGAGACTGAGGAGGAAATGTAAATTAGAGTAGGTGAATTCAATGTCAAATCAGGTACAGAAGCTGAACTAAGGAGAGGGAAAGATTAGATTAAGAGATAGAAAGGAAAAGTGAAATACATTTTTAATTTGACATTTTTTAAATCTTCAACAACAAAAAATACCAAAAGGAATGAGACTCCACACTTGTAATAGTTAATTTTTAGTGCCAGAGCGGTTGATTGGCAGTAATTAACACATATCACATTGTTAAAATGGTGCTTAGATTTGAAATGACAAGACTTAACTTTCTGTGCTGAGTTCAGTTCGTATCTACTGGGTAAATCCAGCTACTTCATGCCATTCAATGTATTTCAATCGCGAGTCAGGCAGCGAGATGCTGTTTTTGCAACTCGGGCAGCAACTTTTGGATATTCGTGTATGCCGCACATCTGCCAGTCACCTGAAGTTGCTGGACCATTTGCACATAAATAATGGCCAACACCATTAGTCTTACTATTTTTTTGAGAGCAACATCTAGCCCGTTACTCCTGGTTTTGTCAATCTGACATTTCCCCAAGCAGAGGAGCCAAGCAGCTGTTAATCTGGAGAAACTTGCAACAACAAATAGCTCTGTTAAACGTATTTATATTACTTCCCCATCTAAACAGTCACATTAAGAGGGATGGCCAGGTAAGTAACTAAATATCAGAACCATGCTTCACACCCCAGATTATCCTCGAGCAGTGCCAGGTGAGATCAAGCTTTTAATAAATGTAAAATATATACATGTCAGCTTGGCTCAGTGGTAGCATCTTGCCTCTAAGTCAGAAGGTTGTGGGTTCAACTGCAGAATTTGAGCTATGCTCCAAGTGTCGTTCTCGGCTGACACTCAGTGCAGCTCCCCCTCAGAACTGCACTATCACAGGTGCTCTCTTTCAGGTGAGATTCAATTTGTTGTAAGTGATCCAATGGCACTATTTCAAGAAGAACATTCATCCCTCAACCAACAACAGCCAGAACAGATTGGTCATTTATCTCATTGCTGTTTGTGGGACCTTGCTGTGTGGAAATTGTCCGACATGTTTGCCAATATAACAACAGTTATGACAACTGTATATACACTAAAATACATTAAAGAGGCTATCTCACTGAGCTGAATTATCAATAGCTAGTGAATTACCACATTACTTAGGTGATTTTTGTCATTTCAACTAAAGTAAATGGTGGTCCTTTAGAGGACGAGACCGGGGAATTAATGATGGGGAACATGGAGATGGCAGAAACTCTGAACAAATATTTTGTATCAGTCTTTATGGTAGAGGACCCTAAAAATATCCAACAATGGATAGTCAAGGGGCTATAGCAGGGTGGGGGAGAGGGGGGAGGAATCACTAAGGAGGTGGTAATCAGTAAGATAATGAGACTAAAGGCGGATAAATCCCCTGGACCTGATGGCTTGCATCCTCGGGTCTTAAGAGAAGTAGCGGCAGGGATTGTAATTTACCAAAATTCCCTGGAATCTGGGGAGGTCCCAGCAGATTGGAAAACTGCAAATGTAACACCCCTATTTAAAAAAGGAGGCAGACAAAAAACAGGAAACTATAGACCAGTTAGCCTAATATCTGTGGTTGGGAAAATGTTGGAGTCCATTATTAAAGAAGCAGTAGCAGAACATTTGGAAAAACATAATTCAGTCAGGCAGTCAACATGGATTTATAAAGGGGAAGGCATGTTTGACAAACTTGCTGGAATTCTTTGATGATGTGACGAACAGGGTGGATAAAGGGAAACCAGTGAATGTGGTGTATTTGGACTTCTAGTAGGCATTTGACAAGGTGCCACATAAAAGGTTACTGCACAAAAAAAAAGTTCACGGGGTTGGGGGTATTTTATTAGCATAGATAGAGGATTGGCTAACTAACAGAGAACAGTGAGTCAGGATAAATGGTACATTCTCGGGTTGGCAATCAGTAACTAGTGGGGTGCCGTAGGGATCAGTGCTGGGACCCCAACTATTTACAATCTATATTAATGACTTGGAAGAAGTGACTGAGTGTAACGTAGCCAAGTTTGCTGATGATATAAAGATGGGAGGTAAAGCAATGTGTGAGGAGGATGCAAAAAACACGCAAAAGAACATAGACAGGCTAAGTGAGTGGGCAAAAATTTGGCAGATGGAGTATAATGTTGGAAAGTGTGAGGTTATGCACTTTGGCAGAAAAAAAATCAAAGAGCAAGTTATTATTTAAATGGAGAAAAATTGCAAAGTGCTGCAGTACAGCGGGACCTGGGGGTTCTGGTGCATGAAACACAAAAGGATAGTATGCAGGTACAGCAAGTGATCAGGAAGGTCAATGGAATCTTGGCCTTTATTGCAAAGGGGATGAGTGTAAAAGCAGGGAAGACTTGCTACAGTTACACATGGTATTGGTGAGGCCACATCTGGAATACTGCGTACAGTTTTGGTTTCCATATTTACGAAAGGAGGCAGTTCAGAGAAGGTTCACTAGGTTGATTCTGGAGATGAGGGGGTTGACTTATGAGGAAAGGTTGAGGAGGTTGAGCCTCTACTCATTCGAATTCAGAAGAATGAGAGGTCATCTTATCGAAATGTATAAAATTATGAGGGAGCTTGACAAGGTGGATGCAGAGAAGATGTTTCCACTGATGTGGGAGACTAGAACTAGAGGGCATAATCTTAGAATAAGGGGCCGCCCATTTAAAACTGAGATGAGGAATTTCTTCTCTGAGGGTTGTAAATCTGTGGAATTCGTTGCCTCAGAGAGCTGTGGAAGCTCGGTTATTGAATAAACTTAAGACAGAGATAGACAGATAAGAGGTTATGGGGATCGGGCAGGGAAGTGGACCTGAGTCCATGATCGGATCAGCCATGATTGTATTAAATGGTGGAGCAGGCTCAAGGGGCCATGTGGCCTACTCCTGTTCCTATTTCTTATATTCTTATGTTCTAACTGTGCTATGTTGATCTGTTGATTCAGTTTCCAAAAGGATAAGCTGAGTGACGCCTGCAAGCCAGTTCCCCAAGAACATTCAGCAAAATAGATAAATAGAAAGATGTTAAAGTTAGCGATAATGTAATAGCTGTTGGTACTAAAATTAACAGTTTAATGTTACTTAATAATGGCCCGAAAATTCCGTTCGGAGGCTTCCCACGGGGCAATTGCCTCCTGACCGGAGAACTTTTACGAAAGTACCTGCTGGTCTAGGAGGTGCCCTGGATTCCGGTGGGGAGGCCTTCTCTTCCCGCGCTGCGAAGCGTGCTCCCATCCTGAGGGTTCCCACGCAGAATATGTAGTCACGTGTGACTGCTCAGTCAATCAGGTGCGTATTTCACAGGTTCCCAATTAATAGCACTGAGAACTCCGTATCTACGAGATACTGGGAAAAAAAACAAACACACAATAATAAAAAATAAAAAACAGACCACATATATTTAAAATTAATTGAAATTAAAGTTATTAATGTCTTATAAAAATATATATGTATATTTTCCTGATTTCTTAAAGTTTTTTTAATTATGGTTAAAAATAAACTTACCATAGTGGGAAGAGTTTTTAACAATAAAATATGTTTTTAACATTTTATTTTATCATGTTTTAGTGTGTTTTAAAACACTTGCACCTGTAAAAGTAGGCTATGCGTCTACTTTTATCAGGCGCAAGATTTTTGAGGACATTTGCTGGGCAAGATATGCGTAAATACCAGCTTGACAGATCAGAAAAGCCGGTTTTCAACGCATGCGCATTGCACGCTGAAAACCGGCTTTTCCAATGCCTTCCCGGGTCTGTAGAAACTTTATATGGACCCGGGGCATCGGAATTTCAGGGCCAATATTATAAAAGTACTTAATCTATAAAACAAATACAAGTATGTATAAAGACTATGTGAACGTGTGTACATGTTTGTTAAATGGAAAGTGGTCACAAAAACTGGTGATCTCCAGCTCGTGTTTTAGCAGTGGTATATATCCAACCCTGTTGCTAGATTCCATTGGGTATTGCTTTGTCACCATGGATGTATGTGCCCACACTTAATCCTATTCATAAAAATAGACAATGAAAAAGATACTGACACTTCTCAGCATTTACATTACATGAATAACCTATTGTATGTATGTCAGAGTGACTGTATTTATGCAATTCACAGCCCTGATTCATTCAGTCATTTATAATTCCTTTGTTATAAGGTTAGGTCAGCTCATTGTGTGCACCAAGGACACATATTGTATTCACTTAACAATTATTTTTATGCACAGTATTAGGACAATTAAGTCGCAAATGACATACAGCAAACTCATTAAAAACGAGTGCCATTTTAGCAGAATTTCTTCTCTAACCTCATCAGTATCTAGATAATGTTAAATGACATCAGTGGTCTGCAGGACATTCTGGCTTGGTAAACACTAACCTCTGGCATAAGACACAAAATAGGCTTTGATATCTGACAGTAGGACAGCTACAGATAATTGTTTAAGACAACGATGCAGTCACACACCAGTTAAAACACTTGCCTCACAACCCTGTGACCCAAGTTTGAATCCATTGTCAACTGATGCCTCAAACCACGGTTTCCTCCTTGTGAGGTGCTTTTTTTATGATCTTGATAAGGTTTCTATATGGGACAGTTTCTTACACCAGAATTTCTCACTGGGAGATAATGTATATGACAGATTATAATTTGTTCCCCTTGGAAACTGCCTTATTAATGCAAAATAGCCTTCCATCTAGCACCATTCCCCAGCCAAGATGGCTCCTGCTCTCTGCCAGTATCATTTTTGAACTGATAACGAGCAGCCATGCTAGGGTTATGTTGCCAAATAAGTTGAAGTCCGATCCTCAGAAGCTATTGCTGAAGCTGTACAATGCCCTGGTCAGTCTGGAGCACTCCAGATACTTCTGGCCACTAACAATGAAGTTGATATCCATTGTCAGAGGGAAGAGGTATGAGGAAAAATGTAAAATAAGCTTGGAATCTTTAGCCTTGAAAAGAGACATCACAAAAGGTAGCTTGTGGTTGTATATAAATAGATATAGTCAACCAAAAGTATTACTTTCAGATATACCAAGACATGGTTGGGGCCAAGGCAAAGAACTCCATTAAGAAATAGCTAAATGATGTAATGGCAAATGCTATACCATTTGGTATTCCAGAAGGATAAGATTAAAAAAAGCTAAAGATCCTCCTTTATCTGAATTCATCTTGTTGAAGGGAGTGAACTCCCCCATTCATTTTTCTTTTTTCCCAATCTGAAAGTGCTTAGCGCTTAGTGACTGCATTCAAAAACTTGACATGTGGGCAACCAGGAGTTTAAATAGGAAGTGATAAATACATATTTTTAAATACATTTAAAATTGATTGTTTGGAACCACTGTACCAGGAGCAAGCCATTCAGTTGTGCCAAACTGTTACTGCAGCGATTTAAGAAGTCCCATTGCCACTTTCTCAGGGCAGCTAGAGATGGGCAGCATATGCTGGCCTAGGCAGTGACATCCACATCCTAAGAATGTATTTTAAAAAGTCTAACCTAGTTTCTAGTTGAGACAATTCTGCTAAACAAAACTGCAATCATTCTGCACTGAATTGGCAATCTCAGAATTCTGGACCACAAAAATGGCATTGCAAGTGGAAATGTTTTACTGATGCAGAAGAAAGTACTTTTCTGAGGTTGGGAGATTATGGCATATGCAGTGAAAATTCCTCTGTCTACTATGTGTAATGAAACCAGAAAAAAAATTAAGCAAGAATGCATTTCTAACTTCAGTACACATAGTACACAGAGAAATCTTCCTCAATTTTGTCTCAAACTAAAAGTAACTTTGGGCTCAATTTTGGCCAGGAGTTGCTCCGTTTTTTTTGGAGTAACTTGGTTTTTCTGGCATTACTTAAAAATCCCCACTTTCCCCAATCAATTTGCACTAACGTAACTGAGTTCGTTACGATTTTTTTAGGTTATTTTTTTTTCTCAAAAGAGGGCGTTACCAGCCACCTACACAAGTTCTGGCCATTTAGGCAACTTTGGCCAACTAATAGTTACTCCATTTATACTTAGGCCAGCATATGTGGCCACTTGAGAAAACCATTGCAGAGAGATAAAGAAATCGGCGCAGGTAGGTACATCGGAGGCCATTCAGCCTGGGATAGTGGTCGGAAGGGAAGTGGAGAGGACCTGCACCTAAACCACCAAACCTTACAAACCACCAAACCTTGCAAACAAAAAGTTCTAAGAATTCAGTAAGAACTAAAAAATTGAAGTAAGTCCCACTTTCATCTTCAAACTGGGCCCGGGAAGGCAGCGGGCCGGCCGGTGCGGGAGGCCACTAGGCCAGGGCTAGGGGTGGGCGGGCAGCAGAACAGATAGTGCTCCTGCCTGCCGATGATTTCTATCAGTTCTCTTGCCCGCCCACCCCTAGCCCTGGCCGAGTGGCCTCCCGGTGCGATTTCTAAGAGATCGATCGCACCGGGAGGTCACTTGGCCAGGGCTAGGGGCTGGAGCAATTCAACTGGCCGGCATCGGGGCCCACAGAGCGGCTGCAGCAAGCAAATTAACAGAGAGGCTGCAGCAAACAAACCGAGAAGCTGGGGGTGAGGAGCGACTGCACATGCACGGACATCACCAGTGGACTCCACTGCGCATGTGCAGACGTCCCGGCAGTTTTCGGCGCAGAACGCTGGCTCCACCCCCGACTCAACTGGCCACGCTGCGCGACTACAGGGAAGAGGCCGGACAGCGGCCAAAGTGGCAACAATATTTTTCACCGCACTTCAGAACGGAGAAAAGCGGCACAACTCCGGTAAATGTGCCGAAAAACAGGCTGAGCCAAAATTGAGGCCTTTATTCTGGACCTGGCCTGGAAATGGTTGATACTGACACAGCCAAATGTAAAAAAATGGTCCACTCCTAAGTACTGATATTCCTCACATTAACCACAGTAAATATACCTGACAGAGGTGGGATACAGTGCTGAGGAATCTGATGAATACTAGCATACAGGTACCATGTAAAACACTGCATCACAATTGTCACGAGGATTTTGGTAAACTGCAACAGTAGTGGTTGCTGCCTGGTTCGAGTCATCACCTGGCATGTGAAAATACGTTTTGTTTCCCTTCTACTTTTTTGCCTCTTCATTTAATTTATTTTTTTTATTTTATTTTGCTTATCTGTATCTTACCTACTTCCTCTACAAATTGAGAATGGTCAGTTTCATACTATTGAAAGGAAAATTTATTACTCATTGTTAGCAAGAATGAAACCAGTTCATAACCACGATAAAGGTATGGAAGTTTCATTCTTATTAAGCAATATGGATAAGCTCTGTCTCCATTAGTATGAAAATGGCTCTTTCTCCATCGGCAGTAGGAATGCTGCACCAGTGTTCAGATTTCATGAACAATGTGTGAAGTTCACCATAATAATTTGGACCTGATGCGTTTAATAAGCCAGGTAGCCATAGGCGCTGACTTGTACACTGACTGTACACATGATTCAAGCTGTGTCCAATCAACATAATGTAGAGTAAATGGATGAAACTCACTTTCCCAGCTCAAGATTAATACCAAAAAAGGTTGCAAAAAAAGTGATGTTTTGTTTGTGTAATGTTTCCCACATTACAACAGTGACTACACTCCAAAAGTACTTCATTGCCTGTAAAGCGCTTTGAGACGTCCGGTGATCGTGAAAGGCGCTATGTAAATCCCATTCAGTCTGTGTTATTCCAATTGCTTTTTTGATTAAAAATTCCAAGCACTTAATTTGCTATATTCTGCAGAAATGAGAGACAAGATCTCATGTTTACAGTGCCTTCAAACATTTGTTCATCCTTTGGTTGAGGGCTCAATATGTAAGTAGAGTCTAATGACACTGGCATTGCATTGAGAAGCCTGCCAATAGAAGGAACTCCAAGCTGGGAAGCATAGCAGTTACTGTCTGGTCCCCTCCATGTTGGCACATCTACATAGCCACAACATGAAAAGAGAGAGCAGTGGATCCCTCTGCCACACCTTGTAAATCATAGAGGATATACAGCACAGAAACAGGCCATTCAGCCCAACCAGTCCATGCTGGCGTTTATGCTCCACTGGAGCCTTCTGTCTTTCCTTATCTAAATATATCGGCATAACCCTCTATTCCCTTCTCCCTCACATGCTTGTCTAGCCTCCCCTTAAATGCATCTATACGATTCGCTTCAACCACTCCGTGTGGTAGCGAGTTCCACATTATCACCACTCTTTTTGTAAAGAATTTTCTTCTGAATTCCCTGTTAGATTTCTTGATGACGATCTTATATTGATGGCCTCTAGTTATGCTCTTCCCCACAAGTGGAAACGCAGTACTCTAAATGTAATCTAACCAAGGTTCAATACAGGTTTAGCATAACTTCCCTACTTTTCAATCCTCCCCAGCCGCGAATCACTTCAGGTAGTCCACATCAGGTCCAAGCAAGCCAATTCTCAAATGACTGTTCGGGTTCTGTGGGAAAAAAAGCACTAGGAATTCATTATGGGACAAATTAAACTTCATCTGCATTAAATTCGGGGATAGAAGGTCTACAAACCTCCAAAGAAACAATAATTTTAACCGCAGAATCAGGAACACAGTGATTTAAGTGCTGGGGCCAACCTCCACAAATCTACAACACACACACAGAATTCATGGGTGTGCTTGAGTGCATCATCAAAGAATTGGCCCTCTTATGTTTCATTTCTTTCTGTACTAAAATGTTCTGACACATACACTACAATAGAAAACATTTTCAGAATTACAACTACAAGTATGGTATACAATAGACAGTAATCTCTTGAAGATGAATGTTTTTTTGTGGGAGAAGATAATTTTGAGACAGTTGTGAATCATGAGGTTATTTATTTCAAGTCATGCCATTAGAACTGCTTCTTCTGTGGTATTCCCATGTGGACTTTTAATTCAAATATAACTTAAATGTACTTTGGGGGAATATTTCATGCTCAATAATGCCATCCATGTTCAGTACAATGTTGGAAACTCATGAGATTTCAACACATCCAGTGTATCAAATTCAAATTTCAGTAAGAGAATTCAGAGTCCTGAAAGAAATTCATGATTAGATAAACTAGTTTGCATCTCACCAGTTTAAAATGAAGTTTTGCAGTAGTAACATTTAAAGAAAAAAGTTTGCTGCTTGTAAGACTTCTCATAAGAATCAGAGAATGATCTGTCTGGTCTAGATTCAAATCCGGTTGGAGGTGAATTGATTTCCTTAATTTAATATGCCAAAATTGGAGAAAAATGTTTACTTGTGCTAGTGGGATAAAGGAAAAAAAACTTATATGGTGTGTTGCATTCAAGTGAGTTTATTTGGAAAGTCTTTTCACAGTACAGTATTCAGTATAGAGAAAACATGAAATGAACACTGAATTGCACTATGGTACGAGTATATTCCAAGAAAGGACATAAATGGGAAATATTGTAATTTACAAACGGAACCCTGTTTAGTATAAAAAAGTAAAATCTATATCAAAAAAGTAATTGCTCTCATCACCTGCATTATGAAACTCTGCTCAATCAGGGGTAGTTACTAGCTTGCACTTTAATTCTACAGTATTGTAACTGATAGCAACAGTGCTGCTGCCAAAATGCTATTACACACGGACAATAAAAAGGACAGCTCACTAAAATATACTTCAAAGTTTTTCTACATGCCGTGTATCAAAAATTGGGCCTCAGTTCTTTCTTGCAAATGCAATGTTTTTGTACCTGGAAATAATTTATGTAGAAATTAATTTATGAGACAAATCTTGATTTACAGGTACAATGATAAATTGATCATGGAGATTGATGAGAAAATCATCTCGCACCGTAATGAAAGCAGATAAATGATTTCAGCATGAAAAACATTTACTGGAGCCTGGACAATTGATCTCCTTTGATAAATGTGAAGTTGTGGAAAATCAGTTTCAATTGGAATATAGACAGTAGTTTACTCAATCAAATGCATTGATCAATTTCAGATATTTAACTGAACTGTGTTTCTACACTAATTAACCATGAGGACTGGCTGTTGCAAATAAGTTTTTCTTTTGCTAACTTTTTGCAGACTACAAACATCAAGGAATTTTGTGATTAGGTCAAGAAATAAATGTTAACAATTTTTTTTAATTTCAAATATTTTACACAGTGAAACATATGGCCTGCACTGACATTATGTCATTAAATATCACTTTTTCTCATGCATGTATTCTGCCCTTTTAGAAACTGTATATGTAAAAAAAAATGTTGGAAGTATATTATAAAATCTTTGTAATGTAAATCTTGTATTGCTTCTATGATGCAACATAGTAGCCCTCTCCCACAAGTGATTTTGAATTTTTAAATGTGACTTTCCTTATTCGCAGAATACAATGAGTTCATCAGTGCAACCCCACATCATCGCCATAAAGAAATATGACATACAGATTGTCACATTATCCATCAACATAGTTATCCTTTACAGTCATGCCACATTGAAATCACATCAGAATTATAAATAAGAAGCAAAGTAAAATTATATTAAAGAGAAATACATGAGACCATAACTTGCATGAACTGCATATCCTCCAGTATGATGGCTGCTGATTTTCCCAAAACTGCTGTCAATACCATGTTCTGATCTACCAACTGAATAAACATTTCAGGCTGGATTTCTACTCAGTATTTTTCTTCTGCCCAATAGCTTACCTGTCTCCCCTCTTCACCCCCCGCCCCCCGCAAAAAAAGCTGATCTGGCACTTTATTTGAAAATTGACAAAACCCATCCAACTGAGGCAAGCAAGTCTAAATAATAGTCAACCCCAAGTGTCAAACCCACGATTGGGAGACTGACTTTTAGTATTTCATATCATAATATTCTGGGTGTAAGTAAATTTGTCAAAATGAAATGCATCTAACTTATTTTGCTGTTTTAAAATATTTGCAGCGTACAGAAATCACTTAGAAACTTGATTCTGAAATCAGCTCATAAACTCCTGGTGAAACTCAATTATGATTTCCTCTCTACTATATGATAAAAGAAGCAGTCAAGCTTCCCTTTTCATTCTGTTGAAATTTATTGTTCCTCACAATGCTGGGATGGTTAACTCACAATGGAGGTCTGCTGATTCCCACCCCTTTATTTCTACCATTGAATATCTTCAGCTTGACTTATTGCATAATAATTCTGGGGGTAAAATCATTGTTGTTATGTTTGAAAAATATGGAAACCATTTTTAGTTAATAAGATTTTTGTGGCATTGGCAAGCTCATCCCATAATGTTAATTCATTTTCTATACTTTGTGTAATTGTATTTAATTGCAAATACAGCATTATGAAATTACTCATTTTGTTTCTTTACACATTCTCTAATGTTACCTATCTCCCCACCGCGCCGACCCCCCCCCCCCCCCACCGCACACACACACACACAGATACACAATAATAGCATTGAAATGCTTTAAAGATAACTTTATAGCTTGTCTGCCTTTTACTAATGCAGTAAACTTATCTCTTTCCCTCGTGCCCCCCCCCTAGTTTTGAATGTGGACTGAATATTGCTAAATATAAAAAGTCAATTTGTCGTTCACATGCCACACTCATGGCTAGCCAGCAAAAGGAGGTCCTCTTTAATATTTAGTGCTGAATTATTATATCTATCTTTATATTCATACTGATAATCTTATAGGTCACAAAACATTTGTATACAGTTATTCAATGGAGAAATGTAATGCATAGCTGTCGCCTGCAAATGAAATGAGCCATGAATGATGGATTAAGAAAATAATTTCTATATTTATGAATTTAGATTAGAAATAATTTAGACAAGGGAAATAGTACACCCACTTCGGTTGGACAGTAGTTAGAGACAAGATGATGGCTTTTATTAGACTAATATACGTATATAGTACAAACTAGCTTATAAAGCTTTACATGGCTGAGACAAATAAAACTATTTTACATCCTCAAAAGGCAATTGATCACACTTTATAGTCATTTATGTAATTGCAGCAGTACTTGCAATTATATTAATGGTATGATGTGTTGCTGTTTGTATGCACAACAGTAAATGTATTTCATGTATTGTTAGGAATTTAATTTAATGATTGTATTTATGAACGTGAATTAAAAGATAGAATAAAATGTAGACAATGGACAGTACATTAAACAGTTTCTAGAAATTGTTTTGATTTGAGGAAACAAGTAAGTCTGTCTTTTCCTTTTAATGGTGAATATTTTTAATTTGCTTGAACATTGCATTTCCCTAATTTGTGCACAGGTCAAACTGTTCAATTACCCAGCTTGCTTTTCTGACCTGGAATGTCAGAGTGCAAAAGGAAGTAGTGGTTTCATGCCTAGTTGCCTTGATTCGTTCATCGGAACCTTTGACTTGATTTGACTATATAGTTCTGTTGCTGGTAATCCAATATAGTTGGGGAATAAAATGATCCATGTTAAAGTTTGCATTCACTGGCATGTCTGTTTTTGGCAAGGTACTACTGCAGGCCTAAATTCTTATTGTAAAATTTACCTCAGGAGCACCACAGAAAATAGAAAGTACATTATACCTGTATTATGTATAGGTTCTGCAGTAGTGGCTAAAGTTCTCAATGGTCATCAGAGAAAATGATCAGGATACAACTCTTAAATAATTGGCCAGTAAGATTTGTATTTCACATTGTAGCCAATGAAATCATTGTAATTTATTATCTGTATAACATTGGTTAACTTTGATATGTAATCAACAAGTCAAATTGAAACATACATTCTCAAAGGTAAAAGCAAAGTTTATGGTAGAATTGTCACTGTAAGGGGAATACCAAGCAGCTTTGTTTACATCTACAAAAGTGACATTCACATTAAGTTGTTTAATTGCTCCTCATCTTTTTTAAAAAAAACGGCTGCATAGCACTGGTTTGACTAATTGATGTTTTTTGTCTCACTGATGGTAGAAAATCACAAAATTGTCGTGCAAGGAAAAATATTTTCGAGAACTTACATAATTTTTTAATGATGGCATATCAGTAAATATGATTAATATTGTGTGGAAAAAGCAGCAACAGTGTGAGCAGAGGGAATCACTCTCCCTCCATATGTAATATACGATGTCCACCATGAGATAATGCGATCATGAACCCTTAACTCGGCGTGAAACATGCATGGACTGCTCGTCTTGCTATCATGGTGTAAAAAATGGATTAATATGTTCCAGAAATACTAGCCAGTGATACAGAATGAAAATCTCTTCTGCAGATTTTTTTTTAAACTAAAAGATTCTGCACTTAGATCACAAGTTTGTTTATTTGCTTGGCTGAAAAAAATATTGTTTGCAGCTAAAATAGAAATCAGTTTGCAGGCATTCTATGGTATATTTCATCAACATGAGACATTCATTTATCACATCATTTTTCTTTCTCCCCCCACCCCCCACCCCCCGCCTCATAAAACAAATCTCAGCTGCACCACTTGATGTACTGAGTTACATTTAAAAAAAATGGTATTTAACAAATACCTTGCAGTTTTAATCCCCTTTAAGAAGTCACCTGTTTTTCTCCGCTCCAAACTACTATTTTGTGTAAGAAAAAGGGGTCAGATTTGGATTAAGCATTACCTGTAGTTCATTTTGAGATCAGCTATTCGTTATTTTATGAACTGCGTAAGATTTAATTTAATTCAGTTGTGTTTTTAGAAGTAGTAGGTTCAGAAAACTAACTTAAAAGGATACTGTGCCTTGACTAGGCAGTGACAAGTTATAATTTCCCAAGGATTTAATGAAATAGAAATAATTATTTTTCAGGAATGGAAACTCTTATCCAAGAGCTAAGTTCCATTATTCCTTACACTGGGGTTTAATTAGTACTTTGTTGAGGAAACAGGACATTCAGATGTTCTGATGCATACCAAAGAAAGGATAATCACATTAAATAAATACGATTTGAAATAAACACGTGAAACCTAATAGACAAATAGCTCTTAAGTAAGCTCATTGGGATTTTTGTCGGTGGCTGTTTCTTTAAAAAATATATATTTGTTAAATTGGAATTTCATATATTGTTTCCAAACATGCAAATTAAGGAATTAAGAAAATTGTCCTTAACACAAAAGAGGCAACAGGAATAAAAGACAGGTTCACTCTAGTCAAATCCATCGGCTCTACTAGTGTACTGTATCTTGGTTGACTGCTAGCCTTTTCATTTCTGGGAATAAATATTCACCTCCGTAGGTGGGATGTAGTCTCTCTACAGAAGATCACTGTATCTTTGGCTCTGACAGCTCTGCATACATCATGGACTCTTCTAAGCGATTTGTTTCTCTTTTCCAGATTAACACTCCTGGGCCTGGCAGTAATGAGAGACTAGTCCACTTTTCCCAGGACCCCCATCACCAAGAGTGAGTATAATTTACATCAATGATTCCTCATCATTATCAATGCCCAGACTTATTTATTATCTTTCCTGCTTTGTGACCAATATTCCAGAGCAGCATGGTACTGTGTGACTGTTTTTATTTTAAGCCAAACATTACTTGTATGTAAGGGAAACACCTGCCATCGTATCTATATGTGAATGTTTGGTTTCACGTTGTGAGCTTAAGCGATTATTAAAACAAGTGAATGCCGAATCAATCAACAAAGGAAACAGAGATTTCTTTACAAAAGGATGTAATCAGCACCATCTATATAATCAGTTAGCCATAGCACTTCTAAAACATGTGGTTAAATTCACTGATCCCAAGGTCCCAATGCTCGAAGGAAACGCAAGTTGGTGATCTTGATATGCAACACTCTCACCAGGCACAAATCCACATTGGGATCATATGATTGGTAAATATATCCTGTAGTTTTCATTGAATCGGGGGCGGATTAATGCACGGACCTATGGGTCTCCAGTAAAACTCACCTCAACACAGGACAACTGCATAGGCCCAGAAATTGCAGTCAGAGGCATCCAGCGGATGGATGCCTCTGGGTGGTCCCGGAGAATGAACACGTCTGCTCCGAGGCCAAGTTGCGCAGCCCAGCGCAGGAGCCCACACATCCCAGGAGCGTAAACACATCCAAGGATCACGTGTGCTTGGACCACCAATGAAAATGTAATATTCCTATTCATAGTAATGGCAGCTCCATTTGTACAGAGCTGCTATTACTATGAATGAGAACCCCCCCCCCCCAAAGAAAACACTTTACATAAATAAATAAAAAACCTCACTTGTTTAAAATTAATAGAAATTGAATTAAATGTTTTAGAAAAAAAAAGCTTTTGAAATTTTTTTAAAATATGTTTTAATCATGTTAAAAATAAATATACCTGAATGAACAGGGTTTTAAATATAAAAATTTGTCATCCTTTTTTTTTCTATTTTTTAAAACTCTCACGCTGGCAAAAGCAGGCCTTATACCAGGTGTAAAAGTTTTAAGGACATTCGTTGGACAAATAGCCCGACTCTCCATCCGCGGAGGCCCATGACAGATCGCAAGCGCCGGGTTTCGACACATGCGCAGTGCCTAAATCCAGAACTTGCGAAGGCACGTGCGTACATCATACGCACCCGGAGAGGCCGCAATTTACGGCCCATTATATTAGTTTCATTTAAGTATAGTGCATTGTGATATGATTTACTTTGTTACAGTGTGTAAACTTTGGTACAGTGTGTAAACATTCTACAGGTCCATTTTTTCATGAATTTTATTACACGTTTGTGATCTAATGGATTGGGGGGGTGGTTGTACAGGGTTTACGGAGGACCCCCAAGAATTCTTAATTTAGCTCTGCATGTATATTATATCATGATTACCATTATTGAGCCTTTCAAACTAATGAAGTAGAAGTGTGACATGACAACTGAACATAGGTGGAACCAGGAGTAAAACGAGACTGAAATGTAAATGCTAAGTTAAATAAACTGTTTTAGCTGTTTGGGTTTTAGGCATTGAAACTGATTCCATCATATATGCATAACGAATCAAAATCTATCCACTGGCATCATTATACACAAGTTCCATAATTAGGCAAGGTCATTTTTCATATCCTTAATTTTCCAGTTGAAACAGAAAATTTCTATGTAATTTTCACATTCAGTTGTATTAGACTTTAAAAACTTAAATCTAACTGGCCTTTTTGGCAGAGATAGTTATTCATTTATCAGGATTTCGTTATCAACATTTTATCTTCTTTACTTGTGATTTTGTTCCCTATGACTCCTGTTTAGGCTTAATCCTAGCTCCAGCCCAGTTAAATTCTGATCCCAGCTCTAGGTTTCATCATTGTTTTGGTGATTTTAAAGTAAGTCACATTAACAGTGAAGTACAGGGCTGCATGCCAATTACGTATAGATGCTACAGGAGGAGGCCATAGGATCCCAGATACTGTTTAAATTTGGACTATTTGTCTAATTTTCTTCCTCTAAGTCAAATGATACATATTTTATTAATTTTACAGTTTGATTCCTTTTATAATAGCAATGTTCCATTGTTTTCCCTTTTAGTAGATAAATACTAGATATGTAACATTTTTAACTAGTGTAGATGTGAAACACACACCCAACTATCAATTTAATTAATCAAAAAAGAACTTGAAACATATCAGGATAGTAATAGGATTGGAAGTTGTTGTATACACGTAAATAACTGACAATCTAAGCCAACCCAAAACGGTGTCCCAAACCGGCATGTACCAGAATGAATACAGCAACTGTGAATAGCTCCCTTGTCTAGTGAGCTGTAACAAATAGAGTATGAACAAGACATATTTTCCCCCTTTTTAAAACCACTGTCTATATACAGACAAAGTCCTTGAGATAGTCAGGTCGTGTTCTGAAATGCTGAGACCGATGTGGTTTTGGTTGGGAAACAGAATGGTGCCTCTGTTCCATTCTGCTGGTCTCTTCGGGCAAGGTTTGGCTGGGGGTTTGAGAATGTCCAGTTGCCAGTGAAGATTCCGCCCAATCATGAGCTCAGCGGGTGTCTTCCCCGTTTGCGAGTGCTTTGTCGAACGGGATGTGTGGAGAATGGTCTGAACTGCTTCGTCGAATGTTTGGCCTACTGCGAGGTTGGCTTTCAAACCCTCTTTGATGACACGGTTAGATCGCTCAACACCTCCGTTGCTTTGAGGATTGTACCGAGCAGTAAGGCGATGCCCAATAGCATGACGAATGAGGAAATCCGCAAACTGGTCAGACAGAAACTGTGGTCCATTGTCAGTGATTAAGACCTCTAGGAGGTCTCACTTTGTGAACATACACTGCAGAATAGTGACGACCACCAAACAGCAGTAGTGAGGTTGGGGACAGCATCATACAAGAAATAAGGGATGCATGCAATAAAGGTACAGCAGTTATCATGGGCGACTTTAATCGACATATTGATTGGGCTAACCAAACTGGGAGCAATGCAGTGGAGGAGGATTTCCTGGAGTGTATTAGGGATGGTTTTCGAGACCAATATGTCGAGGAACGAACCAGGGAGCTGGCCATCCTAGACTGGGTGATGTGTAATGAGAAAGGACTAATTAGCAATCTTGTTATGCGAGGCCCCTTGGGGAAGAGTGACCATAATATGGTGGAATTCTTTATTAAGATGGAGAGTGACACAGTTAATTCGGAAACTAGGGTCCTGAACTTAAGGAAAGGTAACTTCGACGGTATGAGGCATGAATTGGCTAGAATAGACTGGCAAAGGATACTTAAAGGGTTGACGGTGGATAGACAATGCCAAACATTTAAAGATCAC
This sequence comes from Pristiophorus japonicus, assembly GCF_044704955.1. Lineage (NCBI taxonomy): Eukaryota > Metazoa > Chordata > Chondrichthyes > Pristiophoridae > Pristiophorus > Pristiophorus japonicus. The sequence goes on from NC_091985.1 coordinate 70,497,752, forward strand.
ATGGATGAACTTCAGCAATTGTACATCCCTGTCTGGAGTAAAAATAAAACGGGGAAGGTGGCTCAACCGTGGCTAACAAGGGAAATTAAGGATAGTGTTAACTCCAAGGAAGAGGCATATCAATTGGCTAGATAAAGCAACAAACCTGAGGACTGGAAGAAATTTAGAATTCAACAGAGGAGGACTAAGGGTTTAATTAAGAGGGGGAAAATAGAGTATGCGAGGAAGCTTGCAGGGAACATAAAAACTGACTGCAAAAGCTTCTATAAATATGTGAAGAGAAAAAGATTAGTGAAGACAAACGTAGGTCCCTTGCAATTGGATTCAGGTGAATTTATAATGGGGAACAAAGAAATGGCAGACCAATTGAACAAATACTTCGGTTCTATCTTCACGAAGGAAGACACAAATAACCTTCCGAATGTACTAGGGGACAGTGGATCTCGTGAGTAGGAGGAACTGAAGGATATCCTTATTAGGTGGGAAATTGTGTTAGGGAAATTGACGGGATTGAAGGCCGATAAATCCCCGGGCCTGATAGTCTGCATCCCAGAGTACTTAAGGAAGTGGCCCGAGAAATAGTGGATGCATTGGTGATAAATTTTCCAACAGTCTATTGACTCGGGATCAGTTCCAATGGACTGGAGGGTAGCTAATGTAACACCACTTTTTAAAAATGGAGGGAGAGAGAAAACAGGGAATTATAGACCAGTTAGCCTGACATCAGTAGTGGGGAAAATATTGGAATCAATCATTAAGGATGAAATAGCAGCGCATTTGGAAAGCAGTGACAGGATCGGTCCAAGTCAGCATGGATTTATAAAAGGGAAATCATGCTTGACGAATGTTATGGAATTTTTTGAGGATGTAACTAGTAGAGTGGACAAGGGAGAACCAGTGGATGTGGTGTATTTGGACTTTCAAAAGGTATTTGACAAGGTCCCGCACAAGAGATTGGTGTGCAAAATCAAAGCACATGGTATTGGGGGTAATGTACTGACGTGGATAGAGAACTGGTTGGCAGACAGGAAGCAGAAAGTCAGGATAAACGGGTCCTTTTCAGAATGGCAGACAGTGACTAGTGGGGTGCCGCAGGGCTCAGTGCTGGGACCCCAGCTCTTTCCAATATACATTAACGATTTAGATGAAGGAATTGAGTGTAATATCTCCAAGTTTGCAGACGACACTAAACTGGGTGGCGGTGTGAGCTGTGAGGAGGACGCTAAGAGGCTGCAGGGTGACTTGGACAGGTTAGGTGAGTGGGCAAATGCATGGCAGATGCAGTATAATGTGGATAAATGTGAGGTTATCCATTTTGGGGGCAAAAACACGAAGGCAGAATATTATCTGAATGGCGGCAGATTAGGAAAAGGGGAGGTGCAACGAGACCTGGGTGTCATGGTTCATCAGTCATTGAAAGTTGGCATGCAGGTACGGCAGGCGGTGAAGAAGGCAAATGGTATGTTGGCCTTCATAGCTAGGGGATTTGAGTATAGGAGCAGGGAGGTCTTACTGCAGTTGTACAGGGCCTTGGTGAGGCCTCACCTAGAATATTGTGTTCAGTTTTGGTCTCCTAATCTGAGGAAGGACGTTCTTGCTATTGAGGGAGTGCAGCGAAGGTTCACCAGACTGATTCCTGGGATGGCTGGACTGTCATATGAGGAGAGACTGGATGAACTAGGCCTTTATTCACTGGAGTTTAGAAGGATGAGAGGGGATCTCATCGAACCATATAAAATTCTGACGGGACTGGACAGGTTAGATGCAGGAAGAATGTTCCCGATGTTGGGGAAGTCCAGAACCAGGGGACACAGTCTAAGGATAAAGGGTAAGCCATTTAGGACTGAGATGAGGAGAAACTTCTTCACTCAGAGAGTTGTTAACCTGTGGAATTCTCTATCGTAGAGAGTTGTTGATGCCAGTTCATTGCATATATTCAAGAGGGAATTAGATATGGCCCTTACGACTAAGGGGATCAAGGGGTATGGAGAGAAAGCAGGAAAGGGGTACTGAGGGAATGATCGGCCATGATATTGAATGGCGGTGCAGGCTCGAAGGGCCAAATGGCCTACTCCTGTACCTATTTTTTATGTGAATGCCATGAGTGGTTTGCTGTCCTCTGCTAGGGGTATTTGGAGGTAACTGCGGTGCATGTCAAGTTTCGTAAAGACTGTTGAGCCGTGGAATTCTGAAGACAGTTCGTCGATGGTAGGAAGACGGTACTTGTCGGGGATGATAGCCTTGTTGACCTCTTTCAGGTCGATGCATAGGCAGATCTCCCCATTTTTACGGCAAGCAATGACTAAGTTCCAGGGTGAGGTTTCGATGCTCTCAATGATTCCCTGAGATTCGATTTGCGTTAATTCTGCTCGGATACTTGTTCGCAAACCGTGAATGAGAGGCGGCGAAGTCGCTGCGTAACCGGTTTGTCAGAAGGTAGAATTTTGTTGTCACTCCAAACCCTGTGACGATTAAGGGATACTGCTTGTCAAAGTCCACCTTGTACACAGGTGTACCCGTTGGATCGTAAACTCTGAACCCAAGCTTGTCAAAAAGGTCAACACCCATGAGGCTTCGTCCCTTCACGACATAAAAGGAAAAGTTCTCCTCAATTTTGGAGTTGGAGTATGCATGTAGAATTGAAGTTGTGGGCTGCAATTGACAGTGCATGAAGTGGGTTTTGTATATAGCCTCACTCAATATGGAAACTTTGGCTCCAAGGTCAATGAGGAGGCAGAAGGGCATTCTGTCAATGTTTATCTCAGTCCTTAAATTTGCCCGAACCGATGTGCGAAATGTCACTAACGGTGTAAACCATACCGGGTTTATCGCTATCGGGGTTGTCCACATGTGGTGCACAATGGCTGTGGTTACTCTGATCTATTTGACCTCTCCTCCTTCCACAATGTGGACCTCAGACCTTACCCATGCTTGCCCTCAGCCAGGCCTTGGTTTTCTCACCACCTCACCGAAGGGTGCTGCTCAGCGCCAAGCTTACGGCTCGCATCACGCCGTAGGCAACTAAGCTCATACAGCAGTGCCTGGTCTCCAGTCATCTTGGACCCCCTTACCACTGGACCAAGACCTTCACTGCTAAGCCCGTGTGATAGCCGGTGTGCAACGGCCACCCCACATTAAAAGAACTTACATACAGGCATCTTCCACCCTTCAAAATGAAGTTCGGGGCCTGGAACGTCAGGACCCTAATGGACAACTCCAACAGCAACAGACCGGAACGCCACACCGCCATCATTGCCTGGGAACTTAGACGCTTCGATGTCGACATCACCGCCCTAAGCGAGACCCAGCGGGCAGGGGCAGACCAGCTCAAAGAACAAGGTGGAGGTTATACCTTCTTCTGGAAAGACAAATCAGAGGAAGAATGCCGCCTCCACGGAGTCGGTTTCGCTCTACTCAGAACTTCTACACGGCAAGCTAGCCCCAGGTGGGCAGAGGAAGTGTTTCAAGAACACCCTCAAAGCCTCTTTGATAAAATGCAACTTCCCCACCAACACCTGGGAGTCCCTGGCCAAAGAACACCCGAAGTGAACGAAGAGCATCCGGGAGGGCGCTGAGCACCTGGAGTCTCGTCGCCGAGAGCATGCAGAAAGCAAGTGCAGGCAGCGGAAGGAGTGTGCGGCAAACCAGACTCCCCACCCACCCTTTCCTTCAATGACTGTCTGTCCCACCTGTGACAGAGTACGGTAATTCCCATATTGGACTGTTCAGTCAGCTAAGAACTCACTCTTAGAGTGGAAGCAAGTCTTCCTCGATTTTGAGGGACTGCCTATGATGATGATGATGTCCACATGTCGAATGTGCTGCGATGAGCGACACACACTTGCAAAATTGTTCATTTTACCACATACAGAGCATTTCTTCCCACGTGCAGGACAGTTAGGACTCTTTGCTGAGTGTAATTTGTCCCCACAGTTAAAGCAATGGAAGTTAAGCCCGCGATCCTTAGTGGGTGGCTTATTACTAGCCCTGGGTCACTTTGGACAAATGCCTTGCACATGGGCTGTAGCTGAAGTCTGCTGTACAGGGGGAGCAGGGGATCGGATCGCTTTTGAATCGGAAAGCGCTGATTTGATTTGATGGCCAAATTAGTTGCTTTGTCCAATGTCATTTTGTCATCTTCCATTAGCAAGCGTTCCTGAATGCGGGGGATCGTTGTTTTCTCAATAATTTGATCCCTGATCATTTCCTCTGTGAGTGCTCCAAAATTAGACGAATCGGCCAGTTCAGTTAATGAAATGATGTACTATTTGATTGGTTCACCATTCCCTTGCCCCCTTTTATGAAATTGGTATCTCTCCATCACAATACTTTTCTTTGGCCAAAAATAATTCACGAGGGCGATTACCCTTTTGTCGTAGGACTACGTCTCTACAATTTGGTCAAAGATGAGTTGGCCTCGGTGCCGAGACAGTGGATAAGTATTGCACGGCAGCAAGCTGGTGTTCCTTTGTTGCGTCGAACCCACTCGCCGTGATGTATGTAGAAAATATTTTTATCCATCTTGGCCACGGAATCGAAGGGTCCCCGTGTGTGCAGAGGAAAGGCGGGAGCCGGGGGAGGGATGTTAATTTGAATCATCCTCGTCGCCAAATTATGTTGTGTACGTAAATAACTGACAAACTGAGCCAGGAGTAAAGTAACTTCAACAAAATGCTTTCTACAACAACCCAAAATGGTGTCCCAAACCGAAATGAACCAGAATGAATACAGCAACTGTGAATAGCTCCCGCAGGGTTCTAATGCCTGTCTAGTGAGCTATAACAAATAAATAGAGTATGAACACAACAGAAGTTATACAGCTAAAAGAAAGACTTGGTTTTATAAGTCTTGGAGCTCAATTTTCCCAAATGCCATTTTTTGGCGTACTGCAAGAGTTACGCCCATTTTCTTTCGCCCCGCCTACTCCAAAAAAATAACTAGCAAGGTTTCCCGTTCTATTTTTTGAATTTGGCGCCGCTCGGCCTGTCCTTAACTTCGGGGGGGTGGAGCCTAATGTCTGCGCCGAAAAAACGATGTCCCACTTTCTGCGCATGCGGGGGGGAAAAAAGAACGTTTTTGATGTGATTGCTGTGGGCGTGCATGACCACTACAGCTCCCGGTCTGCATTCGCTTATTTTTAAAGAGCCGGTTGTGTGCGAGAACTTTAACTCTCAGTGGAAAAATCAGAGCAATGCGGCTCAAGGACCAAGAATTTCTTACAGATTGAAGTGGAGGCACTGGTTACTATAATTGAGGCCAAATGGCATGAGCTGGACACCAGCAGAGGTCACATAAAAGTTACACCAAAAGAAATGAAGAAACACTGGAACCAACTTGCAGAAGATCATTGTGCAATGATGACCACCCCAAGGTCTGGAGGCCAGTGCAAAAAGAAGTGGCAGGACCTTGGTCAAGTAGTTAGTGTGAGTTATATTTTCATTTCGTCAATGGAATTGCAATTGTAAATGTGACCATCTGTATATGTCCCACCCAGCAGAAAGACACCCTCTCTAAAAAGTTATATTTTCATCTTTGCAGAGAAAGGTGGCACATAATAAAAGGGAAAGAACTCAAACAGGAGGAGATCCGGAAAATCTGCACCCACTGACACCCTTGGAACACAGGGTCGCTGCTTTGATGGGTCCTGCCTGGAGAAAAGCAACCACCACTGCACAAACTGGGCCCACATTCGAGGGAGAGGGCAAGTCCTGCAAATTCCACATTCTGGCTTTGCTAAATGTTAAGTACTGAGCGGGCTAGTCATGCTTCGGTTCATGGGGATGTCTCCATCAGCTACGCTTCAGTTGATGCAATGTGCTATCATTCATCATGGTCCGTCAAATGAGCCTGCTGCCTGTGCTGTGTGAGCCTACTCATGCCACCCTGCCCCCTCCTCTGCTGCTCACCATTTGTCTGTTCTGTTATATTTTGCAGAACTTGAGGCCAACCCTGACTAGGCTCAAGCCGATGCTGAAGAAGATTCAGATGCAGACGAGCCTGAAGAGGAGAACATCTTCCAATCCCACCTTCCAGACCAAGAACATGGGGGTGAGGGGGAGGGGCAGGGAGAGATGATGGATGAAGCCTACACTGTTGTACTCACTCTGGAGGAGGTGCAGGTGCTGCCCATTGAAGTGCCAGGCCCTTTCCTGAGTGGCACAAGTGTTGGTGAAACATTCCATGGTTTCTCACAGTCTGAGATTGTGGGTTCCAGTGGGGTGTGGCAAGGCACACCCAGGGTGAGATGGGGAAGGTGAGCTCGATAGTGCTCTCCTGAGGTGCAGGATCTAACAGATGTGGCTCAGATGATGGCAATGAGTGCGGACATCATTGACCTTACATGATCACTCCTGGACACCATCAGTGGGGTGGGTGATGAGGTATCGGGACTGTCAGGAGAAGTAATGGTAACACTGTCCGGGAACATGAGTGAGGGAATGTCACAGGCAGCGGATACAATGTTGGTGCACATGAGAGAGGGAATGTCGCAGGTAGCTGATGCACTGTCAGTGAACATGAGGGAGGTAATGTTAAAAACATAGACGTCTACAGCGCAGAAGGAGGCCATTTCAACCCATCCTGTCTGCGCCGGCCGACAAGAGCCGCACGGCCCTCGTCAGCAGTCCTAAAGGTTACATACAAACCCATGAACAATAACGGAAAGGCAAAGAGAACCCATCCCAACAAGTCCGCCCCATACCACTGCAACACCTATTATAATAAAAACATCCACACTCCACCCTAACTCGAGCCATGTGATCTCCTGGGAGAGGCAAAAGCCAGGTTAAAAACCCAGGCCAATTTAGGGAGAAAAAATCTGGGAAAATTCCTCTCCGACCCATCCAGGCAATCGAAACTAGTCCAGGAGATCACATTGGCCATATTCTATTCCCTGCAGTACTTACCATTATATCTGCGCCGACCAACGAAAGGTCATCCAGTCTAATCCCAATTACCAGCTCTAGATCCGTAACCCTGCAGGTTATGGCACTTTAACTGCCCATCCAACCACCTCTTAAAAGTGGTGAGGGTTTCTGCATCCACCACTCTTCCAGGCAGCGAGTTCCAGATCCCCACAATCCTCTGCGTAAAGAAGCCCCTCCCCCCCCCCCCCCGCCCTCAAATCCCCTCTAAACCTTTCACCAACCACCTTAAAACTATGCCCCCTCTTAATAGCCCCCTCCACCAATGGAAATAGACCCTGACTATCCACTATGTCCAGGCCCCTCAATATTTTGTACACCTCGATGGGGTCTCCTCTCAACCTCCTCTGTTCCAATGAGAACAAACCCAGCCTATCCAATCTGTCCTCATGGCTAAGATTCTCCATTCCAGGCAGCATCCTAGTAAATCTCCTCTGCACCCTCTCTAGTGCAATCACGTCCTTCCTATAATACGGCGACCAGAACTGCATGCAGTACTCCAGCTGTGGCCTAACCAAAGTATCATACAATTTAAGCATAACCTTCCTGCTCTTATATTCTATGCCTCGGCCAATAAAGACAAGCATTCCGTATGCCTTCTTAACCACCTTATCCACCTGGCCTGCTACTTTCAGGGATCTGTGGATAAGCACTCCAAGGTCCCTTTGTTCATCTACACTATTAAGTGGCCTACCGCTTAATGTGTATATCCTTTCCTTATTAGCCCTCCCAAAGTGCATCACCTCACACTTCTCTGAATTAAATTCCATTTGCCATTGCTCTGCCCACCTGACCAGTGGATTGATATCCCATGAGCCCATGACATCCCTCTTCATTCTCAACCACACAGCCAATTTTAGTGTCGTCTGCAAACTTCTTAATCATACTTCCTATATTCAAATCTAAATCGTTGATATATACCACAAAAAGCAAGGGACCCAGTACTGAGCCCTGCGGAACTCCACTGGAAACATCCTTCCAGTCACACAAACCTCTATCAATCATTACCCTTTGCTTCCTATCTCCAAGCCAATTTTGGATCCAACTTGCCACTTTGCCCTGGATCCCATGAGCTTTAACCTTCATGACCAGTCTACCATGCGGGACCTTATCAAAAGCCTTGCTAAAGTCCATATATACTACATCGTACATACTACCCTCATCAACCCTCTTGGTTACTTCCTCAAAAAATTCAATCAGGTTAGTCAAACATGATCTTCCCTTAACAAATCCGTGCTGACTGTCCCTAATTAATCCTTGCCTATCCAAATGCAGATTTATCCTGTCTTTCAGGATTTTTTCCAATAATTTTCCCACCACTGACATTAGGCCTGTAATTACTCGGCCTATTCCTTTTTCTCTTCTTAAACAAGGGTATTACATTAGCAGTCCTTCAATCCTCTGGCACCATGCCCATATCCAAAGAGGACTGGAAAATGATGGTCAAGGCCTCTCCTATTTCCTCTTTTACTTCGCTCAACAACCTGGGATGTATTTCATCCGGGCCTGGGGACTTATTTACTTTCAAAGCTGCTAAACCCCTTAATACTTCCTCTCTCACTATATTTATTTCATCCAGAATATCACACTCCTCCTCTATAGCAGTATCTGCATTACCTCTTTCCTTTTGAAAACAGACGCAAAGTATTCGTTAAGAACCCTACCAACATCTTCCGCCTCCTCACAAAGATTACCCTCATGGTCTATAATAGGCCCTACCCTTTCCTTAGTTACCCTCTTACTCTTAATGTATTTATAGAACATCTTAGGGTTTTCCTTAATTTTACTGGCTAAGAATTTCTCATGCTCTCTCTTAGCATTCCTAATATCCTTTTTAATTTTATCTCTTACCTTTCTATATTCCTCTAAAGATTCTAAACTATTTAGCCATTGATATGTGACATAAGTGACCCTTTTTTTCTTAATCCTCCCCTGTAAGTCTCTAGACATCCAGGGGGGCTCTGGAATTATTTTTCGCAGCTTTTTTTTTTTAAGGGCACATGTTTGGCCTGAACATTTCGGATCTCCTCTTTGAATGCCTCTCACTGTTCCGACACCGATTTACCCACAAGTAGCTGTTTCCAGTCTACTATGGCCAAATCACTCCTTAACTTAGCAAAATTAGCTTTTCCTCAATTCGGAACTTTTATTCCAGGCCTATTCTTGTCCTTATCCATAACCAACTTGAATCTGACTGAATTATGGTCACTAGCACCCAAATGCTCCCCCACTAATACCCCTTCAACTTGTCCAGCTTCATGCCCCAAAACTAAATCTCAGACCGCCCCCTCTCGTGTTGGGCTTGCTACATACTGACTAAAAAAGGTCTCTTGAGTGCATTTCAAGAATTCCGCACCCGCTATACCATTCATGCTAAATTTGTCCCAATCAGTATTTGGATAGTTAAAATCCCCTACTATTATTACCTTAATGTGAAGTTTTTAGACTTCACATTAATTTGCCTACCTATTTGCTCCTCTATCTCCTTCCCACTGCTTGGGGGTCTATAATACACTCCCAGCAGTGTGATCGCCCCTTTTTTATTTTTCATTTCGACCTTTATGGCCTCAGTTAATGATCCCTCCAACATATCATCCCTCCTCACCGCTGTAATAGTTTCTTTAATTAGTACCACAACACACACACCCCTTTTTACCCCCCTCTCTATCTTGTCTAAAAATCCTGTAGCCAGGAATATTAATCTGCCAAACCTGCCCCTCTTTCAGCCATGTTTTTGTAATGGCTATAATGTCATACTCCAAGTGTCTACCTGTGCTCTTAGCTTATCCGCATTATTCGCTATATTCCTTGCATTAAAATATATACCATTCAGCACAGGAAGACCTCCTTCCTTACTATATACTAAGCCCTGTTTCCTCTGCCTTACAGATTCACTTTCTAGATTATTGCTATCCAACTCCTGCTTTACTTCCTTCCCTTTTGAATTTGTTCTCAGGTTCCCATCCCCCTGCCAAGCTAGCTTAAACTCTACAGCAAGTGATCAGGAAACCAATGGAATTTTGGCCTTTATTGCAAAAGGGGATGGAGTATAAAAGCAAGGAAGTCTTGTTACAGTTAGACAGGGTATTGTTGAGGCCACACCTGGAATACTGTGTGCAGTTTTGGTTTCCATATTTACGAAAGGATATACTTGCTTTGGAGGCAGTTCAGAGAAGGTTCACTGGGTTGATTCCAAAGATGAGGGGGTTGACTCATGAGGAAAGGTTGAGTAGGTTGAGCCTCTACTCATTGGAATTCAGAAGATTGAGAGGTGATCTTATCGAAATGTATAAGATTATGAGGGGGCTTGACAAGGTGGACGCAGAGAGGATGTTTCCACTGATGGGGGACTAGAACTAGAGGGCATGATCTTAGAATAAGGGGCCGCCCATTTAAAACTGAGATGAGGAGGAATTTCTTCTCTGAGGGTTGTAAATCTGTAGAATTCACTGCCTCAGAGAGCTGTGGAAGCTGGGACATTGAATAAATTTAAGACAGAGATAGACAGTTTCTTAACCGATAAGGGAAGATGGGGTTATGGGGAGCGGGCAGGGAAGTGGACTTGAGTCCATGATTGGATCAGCCATGATCGTATTAAATGGCGGAGCAGACTCGAGGGGCCATATAGCCTACTCCTGCTCCTATTTCTTATGTTTTTATGTTCACAGATGAGCTGCTGGAATAAGGCTCAAGCAATCGTTAAAGGGGCACGACGGCCCTCCCTCCTCTGCTGTCGTGCTTCAGGTTTAGGTAGTTGCATGGCTTCCTCATCCTCCTTATCACCATCTGCATCTTCCTCCTCATCATTAGCCATTCTCACCTCAGGTGGGTCTTCTACGACCAGCTGCTGCTGCCTCATGATGGCTAAGTTGTGCAGCATGCAGCACACAACAGTGAACTGACCGATAATCTCAGTGGAGTATTGCAAGTAGCCTCTGGAATGGTCCAGGTATCGGAAACACTGTGTCAAGGTGCCAATGGTCCTCTCTATTATGCTGCGCGTCGCAACGTGCGACATGTTGTATTCCTGGTCAGCTTCCGTCCGGGTTACACGTAGGGGTGTCATGAGCCAGGTGGCGAGGCCGTACCCTTTGTCTCACAGTAGCCAGCTCTGCCCTTCTGACTGCTGCTGAAACATGGCAGATATAGCGCACCCGCTTGGTATGTGCTCCCAGGGTATCTTGCATCAACTGACATGATGCGATGCATGTTGTCACACACGAGCTGCACATTAACGGAGTGAAAGCCTTTTCTGTTCCTGTACATCTCTGAATCCTCCAAAGGTGCTCGCAAGGCGATGTGGGTACAATCAATGCAGCCCTGTACCTTTGGGTCGGCAGCAATCCTGGAGAAGCCCACAGCCCTTTCACGCATTGTCTGGACAGTCATGGGGAACTTTATGTAGTCATTCCTCCGGGCATATCGTGCAGCAGTCACCTGCCGAATGCAGATATGTGTTGTATGTTGAGAAATGGCGCATACATCCCCAGTTGTGGCCTGGAATGACCCAGATGCATAGAATGAAAGTGCAGCTGTAACCTTCACTTCAACTGACAAAGTAGTGCTCCTGACGCTTCTAGGTTGCAGGTCTGCTTTTACTAACTCACAGATCTCATTTACAACTTATTTGCGGAAACACAGCCTTCTCACGCAGTCTACATCACTCAGGTGCAGGTACGAATGCCTGTCTTGATATGCCCAACATGGGTAAGGCCTCCTACCTATCAACCTACGTGCTCTGAGGTTCCTCATGCGATGAGGTCGAATCAATCGTCTCCTCCGCAGCACCATCATACAGAAGGCTTGCATGAGGTATGGCATTGTCAGTATTGCCCCCATAATGAAATTGTACCTTTGCAAGAAGTTCAAAACAGCAGGACAAGCTTCTTTGTTCTCGCTCTCCCCAAGGTCGATGCCCTAGTATGGACCACACCCAGGTCTGCGCATGCGCAATAGGTTTGCTTAGAACGGGAAGTTAGGCATTCAAATGAGGACATTTGGGGCTACCAAGTCTAATGCAATTCTTTAATTTTAGATTTTTTTCGAAGTACCACCCCACCACCGACCAAATATCTCCTCACCGGGCACGAGGGTCGGCCGTCAGAATCGCTCCCTCGCCCGGACATAATGGGACATAACCATAATACATGTAGCAAGGTGCCCTTCTGTCTGCAGACTTTCCCAGATTCGTCTGGTATGGAGAGAAACTATTCTAGAGTTACAATGGGTGTGTATGTGTGGTATACAATAAAAGCTGGACCTCACACATTTTGTTGGTGTTGAGGTTCTTTCTCCCTAACTCTTGCCATTCCTCCTTTAATTAGACAGGACGTTGACACTGTGGGATACATTCCAATCAGATGAATAATATTTGGCCTCCACTAGTAACTGGAGAATTGCCAAGTAATTTGAGTTCCCTTCTTCAAATGTTACTGGTGCAACCCCCATCCTTCAGCACCGATTGTCAGGGAAAGACAGTGACCCCAACAAGTATGACTAAGCTCCCATTCCATGACTAAGCTAAACCCCGGAGACTAAAAACAAACAAGTTGCCTCAACTCTTAAAACCACATTGCCACCAGCACAAATACAGATAATCTTAAAAACATGAATGAGTCAATATATTCTTTATAAATGTAATGAAAATGTATATTAGCTTCATAACAAATACACGTATGTGTGTGTATATCATTAAAAATCTTGCATATGGTATGCACTTTCTATCCACCATCCTTATGTCTGTGTTAGGATTATGATTCACACTGTTTATGCCCATATTCAACACTGCCTATGTCAACAGTTACAATGGTAAAACCTTACATAGAAATGTCGGGGCCGAAATTGCCACCCTCCTTAAGGGGGCGGTAAGGCCTTTCCGACTGGGGGCAGGCAGATAGGTCCACCCATCAAAAAGTGCCCCCGGGCCGGGAGCGGCGGAAACAGGTTTTCGCCCCACACGTGTTGCCACCCTGTCGGGCACACGCCAACCCCTTACCGCCCGGCGGGTGACCCGTTTCCATCACGCGAGGGAAATTGCCCTGCGGGAGCGGAGCAACCGCCAGTCAGTGTCCCCGACAGCTTTTCCCGGCGGGAAGCTACCAGTGGCTGGGCAGCGCGTCTGCCCTTTTTGGGGAGAGCGCGCCACTGTGGCGGCCATTTTATTTTAATTGTTGGCTGACTTTGAAGTCGGCCCAACAATGGCAGCCACAGATTCGGCCGGGCCGCCAACAGACAGCCTGGCACCTTCTGGGTGCCGGACCACTGGCCCGGCCGAAGCCCACCCTGGTGGTCCAGTGGGCACCACTAAAGTGGCTGCAGAGCTCACAGTGGCCCTCCCCTTTAACTGAAGGGGAGGGACGTTGAAACGCGTCAGCGCAACGTGGCACGTCCGCATTGTGCTGACGTACTCAGTGGAGCGCTGATGACACCTTCCACCCCTCAGCCGCCCCAAATACCGCCCCGACCGAAACACAAACAAAAAAAGGGCAAAATCCCTCTATTCACTTATTTCGAAAGGCGCCCCGTTTGTGGCGGAGGGCAATTTTGGCCCCTTTAACTTTTCTTAGTTTGTTCATGCACCATTCTAATCACTCAAAATGCTTTTTGGAAAAAAATAGTCCACCGATTTACATAAGTCCAAAATAACATTTTAAATAGAATACAAATAGCACGATTCAATTTATTAATTGAATTGTATTTTGTATCTTTAACATCTTTATTAAATTTTCTATGGAAGGGAATAGGTAGTAAAGCTTTTTGAACCAGGTGATTTTTGGGACATGGAGAGTGATAAATCATAGAATCATAGAATTGTTACAGCACAGTAGAAGGCCATTCGGCCTGTCGAGCCTGTGCCGTTCTCTGCAAGAGCACTTCAGCTAGTCCCAATCCCTGTACCCCTGCAGTTTTTTCCTCCAGGTACTTTTCTAATTCCCTTTTGCAAACCATAATTGAATCTGCCTCCACCACCCTTTCAGGCAGTGCATTCCAGATCTCGCTGTGTAAAAATGTTTTCCCTCATGTCACCTTAGGATCTTCGGCCAATCACCTTAAATCCGTGCCTTCTGGTTTTCAACCCTTCCGCCAATGGGAACAATTTCTCTCTATCTACTCTGTCTAGACCCCTAGTGATTTTGAACACCTCTTTCAAATCTCCTCTCTGTCGTCTGCTCTAAGGAGAACAACCCCAACCTCTCCAATATATCCACATAACTGAAGTCCCTCATCATTGGAACCATCCTTGTAAATCTTTTGTGTACTCTTTCTAAAGCCTTCACATCCTTCCTAAAGTGCGTGCCCAGAATTGGACACAATACTCCAGTTGCGGCCGAACCAGTGTTTTAGGAAGATTCATCATAACTTCCTTGCTTTTGTACTCTATGCCTCTATTTATAAAGCCCAGGATCCCGTATGCTTTTTTAACCATTTTCTCAACCTCTCCTTCCATCTTCAACGATTTGTGCACTTATACCCCCAGGTCCCTCTCTTCCTGCAGCCCCTTTAGAATTGCACTGTTTAGTTTATATTGCCTCTCCTCGTTCTTCCCACCAAAATGTATCACTTCTCACTTTTCTGCGTTAAACTTCATCTGCCATGTGTGCGCCCATTCCACCAACCTGTCTATGTCCTCTTGAAGTCTATCCCTATGCTCCTCACTGTTCACTATGCTTCCAAGTTTTGTGTCATCTGCAAATTTTAAAATAGTGCCCTGTACACCTAATCCCAAATCATTAATATATATCAAGAACAACAGTGGTCCTAGTACCGACCCCTGGGGAACACCACTGTATACCTTCCTCCAATCCGAAAAACAACTGTGCACCACTACTCTCTATTTGTTGGGCTCGGTAGTGTTTTATGGGCACTACGAGTGCTCTTGGGGGACCAAAATGCTATCTGCAGTACGCGTGCACACTTCTGATGCGTCGTACGTCGGACACCATCTTGGTAAAGGAGGAGGACGTGGAAGGGGGACCTAGACGGCCCCTTTCTGCCCGGGCTGTGCATATCAAACTAATTCAAGTACGATACCAGTAACCTCAACCCCAATTTCCCATTCACCAACAGTACCACAATCCTTACTTTCCCTCTGTCACTGATCATCTTATCCTCCTCTTGGCCGCAATGCAAAAATGAAAGCTAACACAAAATACCATTCCAAACCAGATTTATAAATGAAATCATGCTATATTGCATACAAACTTAAACTAATTGTTCCTTCATCGTCGCTGTGTCAAAATCCTGGAGCTCACTCCCTAATAGCACTATGGGTGTGCCTTCACCACACGAACTGTAGCGGTTCAGGAAGGTGGCTCACCACCACTTTCTTAAGGGCAATTAGGGATGGGCAATAAATGCTGGCCTTGCCAGCAACGCCCGCATCCCATGAAATGATGTTTTAAAAAATCAACCCTTTGCATTCGCTTCTTGCCTGTCTTCCAGGTGCCTTTGCTTGTCCTAGTGCTTCTATGTAGTGCTACCCAAGTAGCTGCAGCGTGGTAGAAGGCTGATAACTTTCATTGGAGGAGACTGCAGATGGTCTTGGAGGACGACCTCAAGCAGCTCTGAGCCTAGAAGGCCCGGCTTCGGACAGCATCATCTCGGCATGGGTGGCAGCAGTCTGGGCTGGCTGGCGGTCAAGCAATAGCAAGGGCACTAACGGATTGGAATGGGTGGGAGCGTGAATGCTGTCATCCTGAGAGAAGACAACTGGCTCGTGGTACATGGAGCCATTGCCACTCCCCCGTGATGGCACCTCAGCAATCCTAGTAATCTGTTGGAGTACAGATTGCTGGCCTGCTGTGATACCCTGCAAAACCCTTTGAACTGCAATCCACAGCCCTGATTGCAGCAGTCTGAGCTTCTATGGCAGCAAGCTGACCTTGCATGACTTCAGTCTGAGTTTCCGCTGCAGCACTCAGACTTTTGGTGGAAACTGCTTGTGCCTCAGCAATCCTAGTAATCTGTTGGAGAACAGATTGCTGGACTGCTGTGATGAAATGGAAGCCCCATTGAATACTGGTATCAAGAGCCATGATGGCAGTAGTCTGAGTTTGCTTGGCAGCAGTCTGAGCTTCCACTGCAGCACACAAACCTCAGATGGAAGCTGTTCATGCGGCAATGGAAGCTGCATCGTGTGTGAATGTAGTTGTCCACCACTTCTAAACTGGAAAGGATAGGCTACCAGCTCTGTGCCAAGATGGTGCCGGACTCTTCCATGCTCCTTGACATTGAGCACAGTCTTTCTGAAAGGCTTCCCAATGCACCAAGCATTTTGTTGTGTATACCCATCAGCCTTCTGTAACCTGGCCTCTCAGTCCTCATCTGAGTCCTCTGCAGCAGAACTCGTGTGTGACCTCGCCCTTCAGCAAGCTGCCCCTATTCTTGCACCCTGCCCTGGCTGTAGCGATCTTGTGCCCGGTGTCTCCCCACAAGCAGATCCTGCTTTTAATCTGTTCTCTAAGATGTGCATAGTGTCATCTGAGTTGATGGCTGCGAGTGTGAAATCAAGTGACATTGTGTCTTCATCATCAGTCTCTTTGTCTTCTTTCACTGCCTGGCCAAATTGCACCTCTTGGGTACCTGAAAGGAAAAAGGCACAAGGGTAAGGTTTGAGGGGAGGGGGCGAAAGTAAGAGATGCAAGCTTATACCATCTGCAGGTTGTAAGTCAGAAGAGGTTGTGCAATGAGGAGGAAGTGGATGTGAGAAGGATGATTAGGATACCGTTATCTTCAATAGTTTCAGCCCCGCCGCTGGCCATGGCCTCAGCAATGGCCCTTCCGATAATGATCTTCTCCATGGGGGTTAGAGCATGCTGGCGCGCCTCTATCCCTCCGGTTAGTTCTGGCTGCCTTCGGTTGTGCGTAACCGTCTCCCACAAGAGAGTATGTGTAAGTATGTGTCGTGCAAAATGTTTGGGTGATGTGCTGTCACAGTTCAATGGCTGGCAGTGTGTGTAAGCTGTGAGATGTGGGTGTGAGGCTTGCAACAGTGGTACATATGTGAGGGTTAGGTGAAGCATATGCATATGATTGATAGAGTCTGCTGGTAGGTGAGTGATGGGGGTGTGATGATTTTTTAAAATTCGTTCCTGGGATGTGGGCGTCCCTAATTGCCCTTGAGAAGATGGTGGTGAGCCGCCTTCTTGAACTGCTACAGTCCTTGTGATGAAGGTACTCCCACAGTGCTGTTAGGAAGGAGGTTCCAGGATTTTGACCCAGCAACGATGAAGGAACGGTGATATACTTGCAAGTTAGGATGGTGTGTAACTTGCAATGGAAGTTGCAGATGATGGTGTTCCCATGCGCCTGGAGCTAGATGGTAGAGGTTGCGGGTTTAGGAGGTGCTGTCAAAGAAGCCTTGGCGAGTGCATCTTGTAGATGGTACATACTGCAGCACGGTGCGCCAGTGGTGCAGCGAGTGAATGTATAAAGTGGTGGATGGGGTGCCAATCATGCAGGCTGTTTTATCCTGGATGGTATCGAGCTTCTTGTGTTGTTGGAGCTGTACTCATCCAGGCAAGTGGAGGTTATTTATTCCATCATACTCCTGACTTGTGCCTTGTAGATTGTGGACAGGTCAGGAGGTGAGACACTTGCCACAGAATACACAGCCTCTAACCTGCTCTTGTAGCCACAGCATTTATGTGGCTGATACAGTTACATTTCTGGTCAATGTTGACCCCCCAGGATGTTGATGGTTGAGGATTCAGCGATGGTAATGCCATTGAATTTCATGGGGTGGTGGTTGGACTCTTGCTTGTTGGAGATAGTCATTGCCTGCCACTTGTGTGGTGCGAATGTTACTTGCCACTTATCATCCCAAGCCTTGGTCTTGCTGCATTCAGGCATGAACTGCTTCATTATCTGAGGAGTTACGAATGGTACTGAACACTGCAATCATCAGTGAACATCCCCACTTCTGACCGTATTGTGGAGGGAAGGTCATTGATGAAGCAGCTGAAGATGGTTGGACCTAGGACACTGCCCTGAGGAACTCCTGCAGCGATGTCCTGGGGCTGAGATGATTGACCTCCAACAACTATAACCATCTTCCTTTGTGCTAGATATAACTCCAGCCAGTGGAGAGTTTTCCCCCTAATTTCCATTGACTTCAATTTTCCGAGGGCTCCTTGATGCCACACCCGGTCAGATGCTGCCTTGCTGTCAAGGGCAATCAGTCTCACCTCACCTCTGGAATTCAGCTCTTTTGTCCATGTTTGGGCCAAGCCTGCAATGAGGTTTGGAGCCGAGTGGTCCTGGTGAAACCCTGACTGAGGCTAGTGTTGCAGTTGTTTGGATATGGCATTTGAAGATGCATTCACTGAGCTTGTCCACTCGTGTGAAGTCATTAAACTTCTTGCGACACTGCATCCAGACTCCTGGCATTACCTTTCCATTGTGACCCTGGAAGACATCCTAGGCCCTCGCGGATACAGGACATCGCTCCTCGTTTCCACCTCCTCCACCAAGACCTCCGGTGCAGCATTGGAAAACCTGGGTGCCTGCGCTCTGCCATGTTCTGCCATTCTTCTGTCTTTCCCAGGTCAGATTCAGCTCACAATGGAGTCCCAGCACCTGCTCCAGCCACAGTGCACCTTCCCTTTAAGAGGTGTAGGCTAGCTTTAAGCAGTGCAGACTAGGTTTACGTAATGCGAGCAAGTATCGATTTTGGGCCCTCTGCTGATGTGTGCCACCAATGAATAGCGCGGTTAACACTGACTGCACATAGATATCATGTTAATGCGTAGGCAGCACAAAGTTTCTGTGCTGCCTGCATTACATCAAATGGGCGTGGGGTAATTGCGCATTGTGATCCCAGCTCCCGTTTACAGGGGTTATCCAGTTTAGCTGCCTGAATTTCCTCCCAGAAACAGTGGTGGAATTGGAATCCATAATTGGTTTTAAAAGAGAACTGGATCAATATTTGAAAAAGAAAAGCTTGCGAAGGTTTGAGCAAACAGTAGGGGAATAGGACAAAGTGGATAGCTCTTTCACAGGGCCAGCACAAGTGCAATGGGCCAAAATAACCTTTTTCTGGACTGCAAAATTGTATGAGGTAGAATATCTGCAGGAGTTATCAATCTACCACCCTAACATGGGCGGAAACTCCGTTTCTCCAGGTTTTCTGCCGATCTACCTTGAAGTTATGGAAAACAATGGGAAGAAACTCCTGCACCTTTTACTGCCATATGATTTTAAGTTGTTGCTTATTGTTGCTGTAAAAAGTATGTTTCATTCTCCTAGTATCTAAAGCAGAAAAATAGTTCTTTTGGTGTTCTAAGAAGCTACTTAACATGCATTTTTTTGTAATGTTAAACAACCACCTTGGCAGTGGAAATTTTCAGGCTGAATGCTTGTTTGCACTCAAATCAAAGCCATAAAAGAGTTAGTGAGGACTCTTAAATGTCCCATAAAATGTACCATTAAATAACAGAATATAACAGTGTAGCCTGGGGTTGCACTATTGTAGTGGTTGTTTAATGGCCAAAATGCACGTACTGGGCTGCCATGTGATAACACATGCTCATAAAGATGTGTGTTATTAAAATCTATCCCTTTTCTCCCACAGCTTTTGGTTTTGCCCTGCGGCCAGGAGCGATCACAGCCAGGTACAAAATACTGTAGCCAAGAACTGTTTGCGTCATGCTCCTGCATATGCAGGCCTCCAGTTCTAGTTTTTTTTTAAACCAACTGTTAAGACATTAATTGGCCAGCACAAAACACCCTGGCTTCTTATCAACCATAAAAACAATCTGTAATCAGCTTTCAGCCACTCCGACAGGATAGAATAGATTTAATGATATCATTTTGGCACTTTGCTTAACATACTTGTGGATATAACGAGGTCTAAGGTCTCTCTGTGCCGTTTTGAAAAAAAATCTGTGCTGGGGAAAATGGCCTAAATGGCCAGAAACAGTGCAGAATCACTTTACAATGTAGACCAGTGCCAAACTATCTGCCGCCAAAAACTCTGCTGCTGATAGCGCCGGCCCCAAAACTTTGGGGGAAATTTAAACTGACTCATTACACCAAAAAAAATCGCCGGCAGCAAAAAAACGGCGCCCAATGATAGCAAAAATAGGGGCCATTGTTTCTTTTTTTTAAAAACTTATTTGTACGCATGGGGATGAAAGAATTTATCCAGTGTCTCTTGGTTTAATTAGCCTTAGATATGAAAATAGTTTCCCTAGCATGTTTCTAGAATGTTTGAACTCTTAAAAGCTAGAATGTAGATAGCCAAAAACTATATTTTTTTTACAGCATGACATTTCTATAATGTGGTTAATGCTTAAATTATTTGAAAGATAAGAATATTTTTAATTTTAAAAATATTATGGTAAAACCTTTCAAGGGTAGCATTTGTACCAAATTATAAATATAACATGGTGAAAGATTATTCCAAGAAAACTGGAAATATTCAGCATGTAAAAATACAGAAATGCTATTTTTAGTTATTCAAAAACTGGCGAGCAGAGATCCCAGTTAAATGAAGAAGAATTATGATCCACAAGATGCCTACCCTACCTCAGGTTTCCTCATTCTGTACCATTTCTCTTCTACCCCATAAAGAATCTTAGTAGTAATGCTGAGCCGCTATTTCTTTTGCCATTAAATAAAATTGTTCCACTTTGACGATGTACTATTTATTGTGAGAAGCGCCCTATACAGAAGTAATTGTATTGTTGGCCTGACAATGAGTGACTGACCATTTTTTGGACAGTTTCAATGAATAAAAATGATAAATGTTTTACACATTAGCACTTCAGTTTGCTCAACTTTATAATATTATTATAGTGTTGCTCTAATTAGATAACTTCAGACAAGAAAATTTGATCTTCTCATGGAATTTAACTTCACAAAATAAAACAACATTAAAATAACAGTAATACAAAAGCAAAATACTGCAGACGCTGGAAATCTGAAATAAAAACAGAAATACTCAGCAGGTCAGACAACATCTGTGGAGAGAGAAACAGAATTAACGTCTCAAGTCGATGACCTTTTGTCAGAACGGTCTGACGAAAGGTCACCGGCTGGAAACATTGGGCCCAAAATTGGCCAGGAGTTGCTCTGTTTTTTTTGGAGCAACTTGATTTTTCTGGAGTATCTTAAAATTCCCCATTTTGCCCATTCAATTTGCGCCAGTGTAAGTGAGTTTGTTAACATTTTTTTAGTTTAGTTTATTTTTTTTCAAAAGGGGGGGCAGTTACCAGCCAACTACGCCAGTTTTGGCCATTTAAGCCACTTTGGACAGCTAATAGTTGCTCCAAACTAACTTAGGCCAGCGTAGTAGCCACACAGAAAACCCTTGCGGAGAGTTAAGAAATCAGCGCAGGTAGCCAGAGATAGGGGTGGGAAGGGAAGCAGAGAGGACCTTACAAAACACTAAACAAAGCACAACAACATTCAAGAAGCATAAAAACCATCAAGAAGAAATAAAAATTAAAACTTAGGTCCTACCTTCCTAACTCGGGCCCGGGAAGTTAGCGGGCCGGCCGGGGATAGATGCAGGCGGGACGACCGGGCGGGAGAGCACAGGGAACTGGCCATAGGCTCGGAGAACACACAGGAAGATGGGCTGGGATCCCAGAAGACACAGGCAGGCTGGGCTGAGCTCCCCGAAGACACAGGCTGCTGGCTGCAGGAATCAACGGACAGCGGGCCAGCCGGCCGATGCGGGAGTCCACGCGGTCGGGGATAGATGCGGGCGGGAGAGCACAGGGAACTGGCCGATTGCCAATGTTATTCGCTACTGCGCATGCGCGAACGCTCCAATGCGCATGCACAGCGCTGCCAGCACTCTTTCATGCGCAGGGCCCCAGCTCTGTCCCCCAATCGGATCGCCACGCCAAGCCCCGGGAGAATCAACAGAGCGGCCAGAATACGGGGACATCTTTTTGGCGTCGTTTTGAGCCTAGGAAGTCGGCACATCTCATGTGAGTGTGCCGAAAAAAAGGGGTGGGCCAAATTTGGGCCCGTTAACTCTGTTTCTCTCTCCACAGATGCTGCCTGATCTGCTGAATATTTCCAGCATTTTCTGTTTTTATATTAAAATAACTGGGATGTTATAGTACAGGAGATGCCTATAACTGAAAGAATTAGATCATAGCATAGTTAATATCAAGTGAAGTCAATTTTCAGGCATCGGCTAAAGCCAGATATTTTCTGGCACGGAAATACAAAAGAGTCTGTTGGCATCCATAATGAATAATTGAAACTAATTTATTTGGCATTTCGAAGTACATTTGTCATTTTTACAGAGTACCATAATTTCTAATCACTTTATAAAACATACATATCCTGTAGTAAAACTAATATCTATTTAAATTTTTTTTAAATCCTTTCTCTTCCAAAAAGCACCACATTTTTTTGACATTTACCTCAAACACCAAATACTTTCAGTCACTAGATTAGTGGCACTTTCTGCTAAATAGGGTATGCTAATAAATTCAGAATGAAATAACAGCAAAATGTACAAAATAGTATGCTTTTTAAAAAATTGACAAAAAATTCACTGCGCAGTCTAACTCAATAAAATGGAGCTCCTTACCAAACTGTATAATGTAAATAGAAGATATATGAAAGTTGCCATGTCCCTGTCTTCTAGAATGCTGTTCCTTGCTACACCTCTCTGGGCTGCATTTTCATTGGGCTTGCGCCTCTATTGACGCCCCGGAGAGACGGTAATGGGTATGCAAATGATTTCCAGCCAGGCGGCCAGCTTCCAGCAGTCCGCGAGAAATTTGGTGCCAGTGTTGTGGGGGCGCTGAGCAGTACCGCCCAGGAGCGTTGAGCCGGTGTGCAATGCCCCCGGTTGCGACAACGTGGTGAAATTTGTTTTGAGCGGGACCCGTAGCATGCCGTAGTGGGACCGTCTGGGAAAGCGGGCGGTCCAAGCTGTTCCGGCGGCGGTGAGGGAAGGAATGACTACATAGAAACATAGAAACATAGAAAATAGGTGCAGGAGCAGGCCATTCAGCCCTTCTAGCCTGCACCGCCATTCAATGAGTTCATGGCTGAACATGAAACTTCAGTACCCCCTTCCTGCTTTCTCGCCATAACCCTTGATCCCCCGAGTAGTAAGGACTTCATCTAACTCCCTTTTGAATATATTTAGTGAATTGGCCTCAACTACTTTCTGTGGTAGAGAATTCCACAGGTTCACCACTCTCTGGGTGAAGAAGTTTCTCCTCATCTCGGTCCTAAATGGCTTACCCCTTATCCTCAGACTGTGACCCCTGGTTCTGGACCTCCCCAACATTGGGAACATTCTTTCTGCATCTAACCTGTCTAAACCCGTCAGAATTTTAAACGTTTCTATGAGGTCCCCTCTCATTCTTCTGAACTCCAGTGAATACAAGCCCAATTGATCCAATCTTTCTTGATAGGTCAGTCCCGCCATCCCGGGAATCAGTCTGGTGAACCTTCGCTGCACTCCCTCAATAGCAAGAATGTCCTTCCTCAAGTTAGGAGACCAAAACTGTACACAATACTCCAGGTGTGGCCTCACCAAGGCCCTGTACAACTGTAGCAACACCTCCCTGCCCCTGTATTCAAATCCCCTCGCTATGAAGGCCAACATGCCATTTGCTTTCTTAACCGCCTGCTGTACCTGCATGCCAACCTTCAATGACTGATGTACCATGACACCCAGGTCTCGTTGCACCTTCCCTTTTCCTAATCTGTCACCATTCAGATAATAGTCTGTCTCTCTGTTTTTACCACCAAAGTGGATAACCTCACATTTATCCACATTATACTTCATCTGCCATGCATTTGCCCACTCACCTAACCTATCCAAGTCACTCTGCAGCCTAATAGCATCCTCCTCGCAGCTCACACTGCCACCCAACTTAGTATCATCCGCAAATTTGGAGATACTGCATTTAATCCCCTCGTCTAAATCATTAATGTACAATGTAAACAGCTGGGGCCCCAGCACAGAACCTTGCGGCACTCCACTAGTCACTGCCTGCCATTCTGAAAAGTACCCGTTTACTCCTACTCTTTGCTTCCTGTCTGACAACCAGTTCTCAATCCACGTCAGCACACTACCCCCAATCCCATGAGGTAAAACATAGAAACATAGAAAATAGGTGCAGGAGTAGGCCATTCGGCCCTTCGAGCCTGCACCGCCATTCAATGAGTTCATGGCTGAACATGCAACTTCAGTACCCCATTCCTGCTTTCTCGCCATACCCCTTGATTCCCCCTAGTAGTAAGGACTACATCTAACTCTTTTTTGAATATATTTAGTGAATTGGCCTCAACAACTTTCTGTGGTAGAGAATTCCACAGGTTCACCACTCTCTGAGTGAAGAAGTTTCTCCTCATCTCGGTCCTAAATGGCTTACCCCTTATCCTTCGACTGTGACCCCTGGTTCTGGACTTCCCCAACATTGGGAACATTATTCCTGCATCTAACCTGTCCAACCCCATCAGTATTTTAAACGTTTCTATGAGGTCACCTCTCATCCAAGCTAATGTCCTTCCTAACTATTGCGTTAATCTCAATCAGGTAGTGCGATTGGGGGTTTTTTTGGTTTTATTTTTACGGTTAATCATTATGTGAGGTGAGCAAGGTATTGGGAATGTGTTTTGTGTTTTATTTACCGATTTATTTTTTTCCAGGGAAGCCTTTTTTAGGACGCTCCGAGGCCGGCTCTTTAGCAACGGATTTTCAATTGCTCAGCCGGCCTAGCATCCTAAGCGAGATGTGGTACGCCTCGCTCCACACTCAGGGCCCAGCTGCTGAATCTTGTGGTTGCAGACGCAAACCATTTTCCGGCGCAAACTTTACTGTCCTGCCGCCATTATCACCCTAATAAAGCCTCAACCGAAAATCCAGCCCCTTGCCTTCAAAGGCCTTCTTAAGGCTTTGACCATGTTTTCATTTCCACTTGTAAAACACTTTGATGTGAAAAGCCATATACATACAAGTTGTGGTGTTGTAACCAACAGCACAGCAGACCTGTGTTTGTGAGTAACATAGTTGTGTGATTTTCTTCAGCTTGGTTACCTGCAAGAAGTCCATGGAGACAGTACACCCAGAAAAATCAGCTCATTACAAACATCGAGTGGGTAAGATAACTGGCTTCATTCAGTAAAAAATGTTCATGGTGCGATACTGAATAGATA
Organism: Pristiophorus japonicus; assembly: GCF_044704955.1. Taxonomy (NCBI): domain Eukaryota; kingdom Metazoa; phylum Chordata; class Chondrichthyes; family Pristiophoridae; genus Pristiophorus; species Pristiophorus japonicus. Next base: position 70,522,816 of record NC_091985.1, read on the forward strand.
TGTTGTTTTCTTTTTAATGTAAGAGTTTAGACGAGGGGGGGAAGTTGTTTAGTGAGCAATTAATATTTTTCTATATGATCTTTAAATACACAATGATAAATTGCTGATACATTAGGAAGTATATTAGCTTAGAAATGTCAAGTTATTTCAATTTAGACAAGAAACAGTTATTCAAATGTAAGAGTTTTTTTGTATTCTTCATAGAATTATACAGCCAGAAGGAGACAATTCAGCATTATCACGCCTGTGCTGGCTCTCTCTAGTTAGTCCCGTGCCCCATTTGATTTTCTATCTCAAATATTTATTCACCTCCGTTTTAAAAATTGTTATGGATTCTGCTTCCACCACTGTCAATCCATTACCAAACAACCTTCTGCGTTTAAAAAAAAATCACCTAACATTTCCTTTCATTGTTTTCGCTCATGAACCCCTCCTCTTCCTCATCCATGTGCTGCCTCTTGGCAACATTTTCTGCAGATATTGAGTCAACTTTCACATGTATGCTGATGATACCCTGCTCTATCTCCCCATCATTTGTCTTGATCCCTCCAATGTCTCTGTGTTGTCAGATTGCTTGTGTGGCATGCAATCTTGGCAGAATCACAGTTTCCTCCAGTAAACATTGTGAAGACCAAAGCCTTCATCTTTAGCCCCCACCACAACTCAGTACCCTCACCACTCACTCCATTCCTTTTAGGCCACTATCTGAGCCTTAAGTAGGCTGGTTCTGACTCCATGGCCGGAATTTTAATTTAGAGGTGGGTAGGGAGCGGTGTGCTGCAGTGCGGTCGAGAAACCCGGGAGAACAAATTTATTGGCAGGGCCTGATTAACATTTTGAATCTCTGTTCCCTCCCCCCACCCTCTGCAGCCAGCCAGATGGAGTAGCTGGCTGACTGTCGGGCAGGTAGGCCTGCAGCACCAGACCGCAGAGAGGAGGGAGGGAGAGATCGAGGGTGGAGGGGAGTGTTTGAAAGGCTGGAGAGGGGATCAGAGGTCGGAATGTGAGGATTGGACACTGAAGGGGGAAGGTCGGAAGGCCAGAACAGATCGGAGACCGGAGGCCTTGTGAGGGGTGGGGTATGGAGGCCTCAGTTGAGGCGATCGCAAGTTGGGGGGTTGGGAAAGCAGGAATGCTGGATCCAACAGGTAAGTGGAAAGGCATATACCTCCTGGATCCAGCAGTCCTTGCCTCCCTTTAGCTGGTGGGTTCCCCGAGGCCTGGGAAACTGCCCACCCAGAATTAATTTTAAAATGGTGGGTCACCATGAGGCATGCATCCTCATTATAATGGTGAGTGTGTTGGCCGCCCGCTTTGATTAAAACCAGAAGTGGGTAGTTACGATTGGGGTCGGGTTCAGATTTAATTCTTTAACTCCCACCCAACCCATCTGTTTTTTGGGGGTTAAAATTTCCCCCTATATGTCTTCATTTCAAGGACTGCCTACTACTACCTTTGTAACATCCCCTCCCCCATCCCTAACTCCAAACCCTCACCATCAGATTTCAATACTTCAAATGCTGTCTTCTCTTTCTCCACCCTCCATAAACATCCAAAATTCTACCACCTTTATTCTATTCCACGTGATACCTTGCTCGTCCATTGTCCCTTGCTCCCCCAACGCCTCAAATTTAAAATTCTCACCCTTGTGCTCAAATTGTTCCTTCACCTTGATCCTCCCTATCTCTATAACCACCGCCAATGATAGAATTCACCCCCCCACCCCACCTTACATCAAACTGTCTGTTCCTCTGTCTCTGGCCCCCTTCTCTTACCCTGATCATTGGTGGGCATTCATGCTCTCAGCTGCTTAAGCCCTTCACTCTGGAATTGTCTCCCTAGAATGTAACCCCACTTTTTAAAAAAGGAGAGAGAGAGAAAACAGGGAATTATAGACCGGTCAGCCTGACCTCGGTAGTGGGTAAAATGATGGAATCAATTATTAAGGATGTCATAGCAGTGCATTTGGAAAGAGGTAATATGATAGGTCCAAGTCAGCATGGATTTGTGAAAGGGAAATCATGCTTGACAAATCTTCTGGAATTTTTTGAGGATGTTTCCAGTAGAGTGGACAAGGGAGAACCAGTTGATGTGGTATATTTGGACTTTCAGAAGGCGTTCGACAAGTCCCACACAAGAGATTGATGTGCAAAGTTAGAGCACATGGGATTGGGGGTAGTGTGCTGACATGGATTGAGAACTGGTTGTCAGACAGGAAGCAAAGAGTAGGAGTAAATGGGTACTTTTCAGAATGGCAGGCAGTGACTAGTGGGGTACCGCAAGGTTCTGTGCTGGGGCCCCAGCTGTTTACACTGTATATTAATGATTTAGATGAGGGGATTAAATGTAGTATCTCCAAATTTGCGGATGACACTAAGTTGGGTGGCAGTGTGAGCTGCGAGGAGGATGCTGTGAGGCTGCAGAGCGACTTGGATAGGTTAGGTGAGTGGGCAAATGCATGGCAGATGAAGTATAATGTGGATAAATGTGAGGTTATCCACTTTGGTGGTAAAAACAGAGCGACAGACTATTATCTGAATGGTGACAGATTAGGAAAAGGGGAGGTGTAAAGAGACCTGGGTGTCATGGTACATCAGTCATTGAAGGTTGGCACGCAGGTGCAGCAGGCGGTTAAGAAAGCAAATGGCATGTTGGCCTTCATAGCAAGGGGATTTGAGTACAGGGGCAGGGAGGTGTTGCTGCAGTTGTACAGGGCATTGGTGAGGCCACACCTGGAGTATTGTGTACAGTTTTGGTCTCCTAACCTGAGGAAGGACATTCTTGCTATTGAGGGAGTGCAGCGAAGGTTCACCAGACTGATTCCCGGGATGGCGGGACTGACCTATCAAGAAAGACTGGATCAACTGGGCTTGTATTCACTGGAGTTCAGAAGAATGAGAGGGGACCTCATAGAAACGTTTAAAATTCTGATGGGTTTAGACAGGTTAGATGCAGGAAGAATGTTCCCAATGTTGGGGAAGTCCAGAACCAGAGGTCACAGTCTAAGGATAAGGGGTAAGCCATTTAGGACCGAGATGCGGAGGAACTTCTTCACCCAGAGAGTGGTGAACCTGTGGAATTCTCTACCACAGAAAGTTGTTGAGGCCAATTCACTAAATATATTCAAAAAGGAGTTAGATGAAGTCCTTACTACTAGGGGGATCAAGGGGTATGGTGAGAAAGCAGGAATGGGGTACTGAAGTTGAATGTTCAGCCATGAACTCATTGAATGGCGGTGCAGGCTAGAAGGGCTGAATGGCCTGCTCCTGCACCTATTTTCTATGTTTCTATGTTTCTAGACCCCTCCGCCTCTTGATATTTCTGTCCTCCTTTACGAACCTCTTTAAAACCCAATTCTTTGGTCACCTATCCTGATAACTCAGCATCCATTTTTCTTATTGCCTTCATGAAAAAGAAGAAAGACTTGCATTTACATTGCTCATTTCATGATCTCAGGATATGCCAAAATGCTTTGCAGCCATTGAAGTACATTTGAAGTGTTGTAATGTAGGAAATACAGAACCAATTTTGCGCACAGCAAGGTCCCACAAACAGCAATATGATAATGAGCAGATAGTCTGTTTTAGTGATTTTGTGTGAGTGGAGAACTCGTCTGCTCTTTTCTAATGGTGCCACAGGATCGTTTACATCCACCTGAAGGGGCATCAGTTTAACATCTCATCCAAAATATGTCACCTCCTGACCGTGCAGCACTCCCTCAGTACGAGACTGGAGTGTCAGCCTCGAAATTTATGCTCATGTCGCTAGAGTGGGACTTAAACCCACATCCTTCTGACTCAGTGGCAAGAATGCTATCACTGAGCCACGGCTGCCTCTGATGCGCATTGTGATGTTTTTCAGTGTTTAAAGTGCGACATCATTTCTGGGTTTTGTTGTTATGTTGATAATCTTAATTTAATGGCAGCTTGTTCTGGCTCACTGACCAGTGGAAACAGTTTGTCCTGCTTTATCTTATCAAAACCTCTCAATTTTGAATACTTCGATCAGATCTTCTCTTAACCTTCTTTGTTCTAATGAAAAGATCTGACTCATAACTAAAGCCTCTTGTCCCTGGTGTCATAATGAGTTTCTTTGACATCTCTCCATGATCTTGACATCATTGTCTACTGTTTTAGGCAGCTTTCTTGAGGAATCAATAACTCAGCGTACGTAGCACCCGATCAAATGCCTTTTGAAAATCTGTAAACACAACATTCACTGCATTTACTTTATCAATACTTTATCTTATTTTCTCAAAGAATTCTATTAAATTAGCCAGACTCGACTTCCATTTTACAAATTCAAGCAGCCTGTCCTTGATTAAGTCATGTTTTTCTAGGTTAGTACTAATTTCATTTATATTATGACCTCTATCCCGTTCTCCCAATCTTAACAGAGGTTACAATGGCAAACCTCCCAGCTCGCTTAGACAATTTACATATCCAAGGATGCTTGAATGATTGTATTTGGAGCCTCTGCTATTTCCTCTCTGACTTCCCACAGCATTCTCGGATGCATGCCATCAGGGCAGGTGCATTTTCCACCAATTATTTTCGGTTCTTCTTCCTTATCATATCTAATTGCTCTACCCCCTCCCGTACCTTTTCGTTCTCACCAGCACTGAGGTAACTATTCGTTTAATATCTCTACCATCCCTTCATCCATCATAAGATTCTCTTTATCAAGCCTAAGGACCCATACTATTTTTACTAATCCTTTATTATTTCCCTTTGTTACCTGCCTTCCTTCATGCCATCTCTTAGCCTTTCTCGGTGTGGAAATTCGGGTGCGCCTCATTTGGGGCGGTAACCCAGGTGGAGAGGTAATTTTAACGCCTTGAAATAGTTTGCGCCCTCCGCCCAGAAATTCATCATATTCAGGCGAAGAACTGACAGGGACGCTAAATCAGCCATTGCACACCAGAGCTGGGGGAGCCATAACGAGCGTTTGGTCGGTAAATTTGGCAAACATTGTGATTGCATGGAACTCCAAGTCAGACCCCGGGAATAGCCGACTCTTAAAGGTGCGCAACTCAACTATAAGCATGTCCACTTCAAGACATTCATTCATCTGAGTCTAAGAGGATGGATGCGGATGCAGCAAGACAACGTGCGCACCGCTTCTTGGCCACGGCCATTGAAGCGCTCCTGGAGGCCGTGGAATGGTGCCAAGATTCCCTGCTGCCTGGAGGGGGACGAAGGCCATCCCCCAGAGTCATCAGGAGGCTGTGGTGGGAGGTAGCACAGCACGTCTCTGCCCGCGACACGGTGCACAGGACCGCGAATGTCAGAAAAAATTCAATGACCTGACTAGATTCGTCAGGGTGAGTACCCGTTACATTATCCTTGCAATGCCTTCATGTGAGCCTCATTGCTTCACACTGCCCACACCTTCTCTATGTGTGCCAGGCCATGCTCCTCGTTGCTGTACACACCCTCAAAGCTCTCTCTAGCCTCCCCAGACATGCCCCGCCCATCCAAGCGTCTCTCACCTTCCAGCTCCCGACTCAGCCTGAGGACACCAACAAGACCTTTTAACACTCCATATGTGGTCACAGGTCTTCAGCATATAACTTACTTGTAACTCCTTGTGCCCAGACCCCATCTTTTACACATCCACTGTGAGCTGCCACACAGTCTGAGATGCAGACATTCACATCTCACGACATCAGTAGCGAGTCATTTACTACAGATAGTAGTTGCACAGCAGAAGGTACAGACGCACTGACAACTTTTTGTTTTGCGCATTGTAGGCCAAGCTCACCTACAACAGGTGAGCGGATCAGCGGACAGGAGATGGGGAGCCAGAGCTGCAGGACCTCACCAACATTGAGGAGCATGTGTCTGCCCATATGGGTCCAGCAGTCAGAGTGGTGGCGGCCAGACAGGCAGAACCCCCGCAGGACACTGACGGTTTGTAAATGAGATGTCCATTTTCTACGACACCCCTCACCCTTCTTCCCACATGCCTTACAACATGTATCTGCAAAATAACGATGCCCCCCCTCCTTCCATCCTGCCCCCTCCCCAACTGCTACACACACTTGTATTGCTTTGTGCTTACAGATGATGAACCAAATGTGTCCCAGCCTGCCCATCAGCCAGTGTCCTCATACGAGGAGGAGGATGTCAGGACATCTGTGGTCACCGACCGGAACCCGACACCATTGCCCGCGAGTGGGGATACCAGGAGGAGGGCACCAGCAACTTCCAGGGCTTCCCAGATCCTGACGCTCCTGGACCCAGTGGCCTGCAGCAATGCGCAGCGTGAGGGGAAGCTCAGGGGCCAGCTCTCCAGAGAGTAAGTTAGCCCAGGAGTCCTGCTAAGAGTCAGGCAGATGAGGACCTCGATTGGGAGGCTCTGAACAGGGAGTCATTGCAGATGCACCATGAGATGATGGGTGCCTTGGGGAATGATCTGCAGAGCGCGGCTGCACTTGGTGTGAGTGTGGCGGAGGCAGTCTCCATACTGGACTGAGCCTGTCAGCTGTCCACTGAGACCATCCTTGCCTGTCTACACCGGCAAACAGCCTCAGCGAGCGACAGAGGGGTCCCAGAGGTGATAGCGCGTGCCATCGTCCCAATAACAGCAGCCATGATATCACAGGCCGAAGCCACGCGAGGTCTTCGTGATGTCATGCAGACACTGGTGGCTGGCATGCACTCTCAGACTGCAGCGGTTGAAGCTCAGACTGCAACGGAGTACTCTCCATGTAAGTGAAGTGCTCCATTATGAGCCGCCATCGAATAGCCCTTTCAGCGACAACATTGGCACGCTGCCTCCTCCGTGGCTGCTGCTGGTCGTCGCCGTCTTGCTGGACATTCGGGACGTCGGCAGGCTCCTGTTCCTCCTCCCCCTTCTCCTCAACCTTTTGAGGTAGCCATGCGATCCCCACTGGCAAGGCCTGGGCCCTCATGATGACCAGGTTGTGCAGCATGCAGCACACTACAATGAATAGTGAGACCTGTTTAGGGGAATATTGAAGGCTGCCTTCAGAGCGGTCCAGGCATCGGGAATCACTGCTTCAGGACCCCTATAGTCTGCTCTATGATGTTGCAGACATGGCTCTCGTTGTAGTGTTCCTCCGTCTTTGTGGTGGGGTTGCGGAGGGGGGTCATTAGCCAGATGGCCAGGCCATGTCCCCGAGCAGCCAGCCTCGGTCTTGCCGTGGCTGAAACAGTCGAGACACAGTGCGCTTCCAGGATAGCGAGCATTGACCGCAAGGATGCGCTGCATGTGGTCGCACATCAGTTGTACATTTAGGGAGTGGTATCCCTTTCTGTTTCTGAATACCTCTGCATTCTAGAATCGTGCTCGCAAGGCCACGTGCGTACAGTCAATCACTCTTTGCACCCTCGGGATGCCTGCTATCCTGGCAAACCCACATGCGCGCTCATCCTGTTTCTCCATGCTCATTGGGAAGGTTATGAAGTCCATTCGACGGGTGTAGAGAGCCTGTGTGACGGTGCGAATGCAGTGATGTGCTGTGAATTGTGAGACACTGCATATGTCCCCTGATGCAGTCTGGAAGGAGCAGGAGACATAGAAAGTGAGTGCAGTGACCTTCACTGCGACGGGCAGCGCAGTCCTGGTGCCTATGTGAGGCTGCAGGTCTTCCTGCAGTAGATGGCATATCTCTATGACGACCTCCTTTTGGAAGCGCAGCCTTCTGACACACTGCTGCTCGGAGAGGTCTAGGTATGAGCGTTGCCGCCGGTAAAGCCGTGGGGGGTAAAGCCTCCTGCTCCGAAATCTCGGGGATCTACTCCTTCGGCCGCTGACGTGGCCAACAGCCCTTCTCTCTTCACGACACTTTGCTAGAGCATATAGAACATGTAGATGCTGGCGAACAAGTAATGCCCCCATTAAAGTTTTAGAAATAACTTTCTCTCAAGCTCAACTTGAATGTCTGTCTGCCGCTGCAAACTTGGAGACTCACCACCTCCGACGGAAGCGCTTCCTCATCCTTTTAAGTAGCCACCAGTTAACGACTCTGTATGCCTGCACTGACTGTTTTTCCAGACGTTGTTCTTGGCAGCTGTTAAATGAGAAGGCCGCACCTAATTTTGAGACCGGGGCACAAGCGTGGGCTTTGCACCAGGAATATGTCATGATCATACTGATCGTCAGCACCAGGCGCTACTGGTTTGCGCCCCCTATGAACCTCTAATTAATTTTCGATCGGGGAGCTAAATGCTGTGCTCCCAGTCGATAACGCCCCATCTGGCCGCTAATTGAGGCGGTAGCCAACCGAAAATCTAGCCCCTAATCTTTCCTTGTTTCCCCTCTATATTGATTTTCTTTTGTTCTATTACCCCTTGATTTATCATATATTTCTCGTCTTAAGTCTTTACTCATCCGAGGAACTCCAGATTTCACTGCACTACCTTTACTTCTTGTCTTGTTTTGTCGGCAGTTTGATCATCTCTTGTTTGAATGTTTCCCATTGTTTGTGCATTGTCTTGTCTCATTTGACGATTTTCTTTCTGGTTAATCTGAACTAGTTCCCTTTTTATCTTATTGAAATTAGATTTTTCTGCTCAAGTGCCTTTGCTATTTCTGCTTCTTTTTCAATTTTTTTGTTGAACCTAAATATGCGAAAGTTGCTTTTAGCTATAGTTACCTACTTGCCCCAGTTAATTTCCTAGAACTAGATCCAGTACTTCCACTTTGCCTGTTGGATTAAACGTATACAGATCTAGAAAGAATTCTTGGACACATTGCAGAAACTCCTCCCCTTCTTTTACCCTAGGCTACCTTTAGATAACTAAAGTTACCCATTATTATGACCATCTTATTCTTGCACTTTTCTCCAATTTGTCTACATATATTTTTCTCTCTATTTCCTTTCCAGTGCTCAGCGATCTATAATATACCCTCAATAAAGTGACAGTTCCTTTCTTATGCCTTAACTCTAACCAAATCGATTCAGACGCTCTAAACTGTGACAGTCCAAGGGTGTTACCGGCTCTGTCCCCCTCCCATGCTTAGATAATGATCTACGTGCCCCAGGTAGGCCCTAAATCTATCAGTTTGCCTATTTCACTGGCCGTTACGGACACCAATCTTGCCCTGATCTGCTCCTAGTCCGGGGACACAGGAACTCCTCGCATAGGGCGTCCCTGCTCCTTCTTATGCCACTGGCTTTGCAAGGGACAGTCAGAGGCGCTACCTCTTTTTAAAATTAAAACATGGAAATCCCAACATTAGGTTAGAACCAGCATATCTTGGATCCAGCCTAATTTCTGTGCCATCTGGTGTATTCTCACCAAAGTTGCAGAAAGATTGTGCCGGAAGGGCCGCATATTTTTGGCTCCATTTTCTAACGTTTCCCTGAAAAACCCTCCTGCATCGACATATCCAGTTGGCAACGTAGGAAAAAGGTTAATTTTACCATTGATGTGCAATATTAAAATGAATGCATGAATTTAGAAGAGACTGCAGAACCTATGTCAAATAGTTTCTGACAAACTTTCTGGTTTCTACCTTTTCACATTTAAGGAGTAGCAACAGGTGCCGAGTAACTCAATACTAACATTTAGAGATTGTGAACCATTGTTTTAACGTGGCTTTAAAAAGCATGTATTGTATTAAATTGTCAACATAATCCTAAATGCTGTAAAAGATGATAGCACCATTATTAATATGTCTTTCATCACATTTTACTGTTTTATGCTTCAAGACTGCATAGTTAGAGATGGCTTGGAAACAGCATTTGTCAACTTGGCTTAACCAATAAGGGAATAAAGGGTTATGAGGGGCGGGCAGGGATGTGGACTCGAATCCATGATCGGATCAGCCATGATTGTATTGAATGACGGAGCAGGGTCGAGCGGCCGTGTGGCCTACTCTTGCTCCTATTTCTTATGTTCTTATGACTCTGAGTCAAAAATAGCACTGGGGTTTGGTTGACAATTGTAATTCTATTTCATTAAAGCAAGAAAGTACGAAAGATAGAAATTGGGATTGATGTGCAATAATAAAAGGGGGAAGCTTAGGCTAACTGTGTGCATCTGTGCTAATACCTGATGAACCACTGACCAACAAATATGATAATTATAATGGTTTAATTTAATTACATCAAATCCAGATATGTGGCCTGTTCCAAAATAAATGCACAAACCTGTCTTGACATCAAGAGAGAAGGATTCTCTGATGAACTATAAACCTCAGAATCAGTTTGTAAATGGATAGCAGGTTTATTCCATCTTTTAAAAAAATAAAACCTTGCACTTACGAAAGAAAATAATGACCCCGATATTTATGGGGAGAGTGCAGGGGAGGCCGGAAACAGCCGAAGAACACTGCAAGGCTGGAGACGCGGTGGTCTTGCCGAGCTTAATGGCAGGACCTCATTATCATCCATTTTTTCTTCAATTTCCTACCTGTCAGCCGGCCAGATTGATAGCCAGACTGACTGCCGAGCAGAAATCCAGAAGGCTGCAACCGGGCACCATTGGGGACGTCTCCGGCAATTAGGAGGGGGGTGGGAGGAATCAGTGTTGGGGACTTGTGGGAGCGAAGAGGTCAGTCGCAATCCTGGCATGGAGAGAGAGGTCGTCTAAGCTTGTGGGGGCTGGAAGGTTTACGATCGTGACTGGGGGGGTAGAGAGGGGGGGCAATCAACAGGAAGGAGGCCAAAGGCTTTCTTGAGAGGGTGGTGGGAGTACTCCTGCTCCCAGCTCCCTTTTACTGCCGAGTTTCCCGACCCCTGGAAACCCGTGCAGCAGCCGTTAATTTTAAATCAGGCTCTAAATTGCACTGTGGAAGCCCAATTTAAGTATGTCAATGAAGTGTCCCGACGCGAACTCCTTGAAATCCACCGCTATAAAAACGTCAACGAGCACGTATGCTCCGGGTTGGTGTCCCCGTTTTTTCACTTTTAAATCCCACCTCCCCCAACCCTCTCCCACCCGTCATGGGGGGTTAATATCGAGGCAAACATCTTTCCTTGCTGTGAGAAAAGAAGAAGACCTATATACCCAGTTAATATGATTATTTTGTTCTTCATTCAAGTAAAGGAACTGACTTGGGCACTTATTTGGCATATTTAATTGTATTTGCTAGTCAGCACATACTCTAAAGTAAACCTGCCCTACTGAAAATACACAACCATGACCCTTTATACCATTCTTGAAAGTGACTGCAGATGATTACATAGGAGATATGGCACAGAAATAGGCCATTCGGCCCAATCAGTCCATGCCAGTGTTTATGCTCCACCCAAGCCTCCTCCCATCTTTCCTCATCTAAATCTATCAGCATAATCCTCTATTCGCTTCTCCCTCATATGCTTGTCTAGCCTCCCCTTAAATGCATCTATACTAGTCGCTTCAACCACTCCCTGTGGTAGCAAGTTCCATATTCTAACCACTCTTTGGGTAAAGAAGTTTTTTCTGAATTCCCTTTTGGATTTCTTGGTGACTATCTTATATTGATGGCCTCTAGTTATGCTCTTCCCCACAAGTGGAAACATTCTCTCTGTATCCAATCTATCAAAACCTTTCATAATTTTAAAGACTTCTATTAGGTCACCCCTCAGCATTATTTTTTCAAGAGGAAAGAGACCCAGGCTATTCATCTTTTCCTGTTATGTATACCCTTGCATTTCTGGTATCATCCTTGTAAATCTTCTCTGCATCCTCTGCAGTGCCTCTATATCCTTTTAATAATTTGGTGACTAGAATTGTACGCAGTACTCTATGGGCTAGACTTTCCCTAAAGCCCCTCACCACCCGATGGCCGCCCAGAAACACCGCTAAGGTTCTGCAACTAACGCTGGCGAAAATTTCCAAAATAAAGGTAAGAAATACCGGCCGGCAAGAAAATGGATCTTGCACCAGGATTCTCGGCGGTTTCTCAGCGGTTAAAGCTGAAACTAGGGAAAACGGGCGGTTCTTACCGGAATGGACGGTAAGTATTTCAAATTTAGTCCGAGACTGCGGTTGGGCCTAGGGAGGGGGGAAAACTCAAAAAATATTTTTTCACCAAAAAAAAGTTCTAAAACATTTTCAAGACAGTTTTTAAGGTAATCTCGCTGTTTTAGAATTTTAAAAATAATAATAAAAAACCCTTTAACTTACCTTACTTTGCAGGGTACTCACCTACCGCCCTGTTTCAGGCAGCTTCAGTGGGCGGTTTCCCCGGCGGTGTGTATGGGCCCCCGATGAGGCAAAACTTTCGCCTTCATTCTCGGCGGTGCACGCAGATGCATGTGGGTGGTTTGCTCCCTGGCGGTCTTTTCAAAATGTGGACGGAACTCTTTTTAAAAAAAAAAATAAATAAAGAGGAAACTTTCGCCGGGCGGTTTTTCATCCAAAAACAGCTGTATCACCGAGAAAACCGCCGACAATGAAGGCGAAAGTCTGCCTCTAACCAAGGTTCAATACAGGTTTCGCATAAATTCCCTACTTTTCAGTCCTATACCTCTAGAAATAAACCCTAGTGCTTGGTTTGCTTTTTTATGGCCTTGCTAACATGTGTTGTAACTTTTAGTGATTTGTGTATTTGTACTGCGAGATTCCTTTGTTCCTCTACCGCACCCTCCAAGTAATAAATGACCTCCCAATTCTTTCTACCAAAATGTAATAGCTCAATACCTCACATTTATCTCTGTTGAACTTCATTTGTCAATTATATGCCCATTGTGTACAAGTTTTATTAATGTCCTCCTGTAAATTGTTGCAGTCCTTCTCAGTATTGACTATCTCCTGCCGACGGCCCCCCCCCCCCCAAATTTGGTATCATCTGCAAATTTAGAAATTGTGTTTTTGATTCCAAGGTCTAAATCGGTAATATAAATTGTGAGCAACAGTGGTCCCAGCACTGATCCTTATGGAACACCACTACCCACCGTCTGCCACTGTGAATAGCTATCCTTTACCCCTACTGTCTGCTTTCTGTATTGAAGTCAGCTAGCTATCCATTCTGCTACTTGTCCCCTGACTCTGCATTCTCAGACTTTGTTCATCAGTCTATTATGGGGTACCGTATCAAAGCCCTTTTGAAAATCAAAATAAATTACATCTACTGCATTACCATTGTCTACTCTCTCTGGTACCTCTTCAAAAAATTCAGTGAGGTTGGTCAAGCAAGACTTTGGGCTGGTTTTTTCGCTCGCTTGTGCCTCAGTTAGCTCCCTGGAGAGACTGTAAAGGGTGTTTCTAGGCGTTACGGTGGGCATCCAGCTTTTACCGCCCGGCCAGCAAATTCGGCTTATGGTTTACAGCGGCACAAAAACTTACCGCCTCGCCCTCTAGTTTCACAAGGCAACAATCTTCCAGCCACCGCATCAAACCCGAGATTGGATGCTCTGAAACAAGGGCTGATGACTGCCCTCCGCAACCCCACTATTCTGACCAGCACTACTATAATGCCAACCATGCTGGCTCCAGGAACATCATCGAGCAGACTATCGGGGTGCTCGAGCAACGGTTCCGCTGCCTTGACCACTCGGGAGGAGCCCTCCAGTACTTGCCGGAGCGGGTGTCCCATTTCGTGGTGGTCTGCTGCATGTTTCACAACTCGGCCATCATAAGGGCGCAGCCCTTGCCACCAGGGATTGTGGGACCACTTTAGGAGGAGAGGAAGAGAACAAGGAAGAGGAAAGAGGGAGTTGGCAGGAAGCAAATCCCTATTCCGGACAGACTATCCGTGAATGCATCATCAAATTCCGAATCCAGTGAATGAAACCCCAGATCCCTGTTGCTCACCACTTCCCCATCATACCATCCCTCTAACACAGAACATCACAGCGTCCTCCTGGGCACAAAGCTGAAATGAAAGCTATCACAAAACACATATTCCAAACACAAATCATAAAATTATCAGAATCCAATCAACTAATCGCCCTTGTGCTTTGCCATAGGGCCTGTCGTTCGCGTGCCTTTACCTACTCCAGTGCTCCTATGGTGTTCTCCCCCAGTGGCGGCAGCACGGCTGGTGGAAGGCTGCTGACTTTCAGTGGGGGAGACTGCAGATGGAGTTGCAGGACAGCCTCGACCAGCTGTACACCTAGAAGGCCCAACTGTAGATTACATCACCTCAGCACGGTGGCTGTAGTCTGGGCTGGCTGGCTGATAGGCACTGACAAGGGGAATAGCAGACTGGCAGTGGTGGGAGTAGGAATGCTGTCATCCTGAGAGAGGACAGCAGGTTCTTGCTCCACTGCCACTCCCCCGGGGAGGCGTCTCAGCATTCCAAGCAATCTGTTGGAAGACAGATTGCTGGCCTGCTGTGACACCCTGCAAGCCCCTTTCGATACTCATAAACTCAGCGAAGATGGCAACAGTCTGAACTTGCGTGGTAGCAAGCTGAGCCTGCAGGAGAGCAGCCTGCGCTTCCACTGCAGCACTGAGACGTTGGGTAATTTCCACCCGTGCTGCAATGGAAGCTGAGACTTCGCACATCACACCCAGCATCATGGCTGGGTCCACATGGTCTCTCCTGGAGTTGTCCGTCATTTCTCCTGGAAATCACGAGCTCCAAGCTCCGTGCAAAGCCCTGTGCAAGGTTGGAGCCGGACCCCTCCATGCTCCTTGACAATGATGGGAGGCTCTCTGGCAGGCTTGCCACTGCAACTAGCATTTCCATGTGCATACCCATCATCCTTCTTCTGAATGCTGCCCCATCAAGGTCATCATCTGTGTCATGTGCAGCAGAACCCATGCGTGAACTTGCCCTCTGCGGAGCTTCCCTTTCCCCCGGCCTTGCTTCAGCCCACTCGTGTTCAGGGCCTTACCGCCTCTGTACTAGCCTCTAAATTCTGCGCAGTGCCAGTTTCTGAGCTGGTGTCTGCGAGTGTCAGATGCAGTGATGGTGTGTCTTCTTCACTCTCCTCCACAACGTCAGGGACAGGCAGTTCTTGGGTATCTGAAAGCAGAAAGGCACAAGGGTCGGGTTGTGGTGAGGGGAGGTGGGGGAAAGCAAGATATCCATGCATACGCCATCAGCAGTTTGTAAGTGAGAGAGATTGTGGGATGAGAGAGATTGTGCGATGTGAGATGAAGGATTAGATTTGACCACATCATCATTATCACCAATGGCTTCAACTTCTCCCGTTGACACGGCCTCCGTCACTGCCTGATGTTGAGCACGGATTCCGCCACGTCGCTGAGGTTTTCTATTGTGACTTGGTTACCTCCCGTTTGCCACTGCTCCCTCCTTCTCTGTGCAACTTTTGCCTGCAAGAGAAAGGGAAATGTGTCAGTGAGTGTAGTGCAATGTGTTTGAGTGATGTGCCTGTCATAGTTGAATAGCTGTCAATGTGTGCAAAGTGTGAGATGTGGGTTTGAGTGTTGCAGCAGTGGTAAGTGTGTGAGGGTGAAGTGAAGCCATGATTCTGAGCAGTGAGTGGTGATAGGTAGAGATTGGTGGTGGGTGTGGTGCATTGAGCAGTGTGTGAGGCTTGTGGTGCAGATGGTGGGATATGGACGCATTTATTTGTAAAACCTAAAAGATCTGATTGGGTCCACTTGATCACACAGCTGATTGCTGATTGGTCCCCTTGGAGGATAAGACACACCCAGCAATTTCTCTGGAATGTATAATTAGAACCGCCCTGCTAACATAATCAGTGACTTTGCAAAGTGTAATTTGAGCCATTTTGACTGCCGACTCCAGACAGAATAGAGCTAACTCTCACAGGTTAAGACCTTCTCCCACCCCCAGGCAAGTTCCTGCCCCCCCCCGCCACCCCACCCCCACCCAAATTCCTGACCTAATCCCCCACCCCAAGTTGCTGACATACCCACTCAACCCCCAGCCCAGAGTACCTGACCTAAATCACTTGTTCCTCAGCTCAAGTTGCTGGCCTACTCCGCCGCCCCCACCCCCCCCCCCTCCCCCCGGCCCAAGTTCCTGACCTAAGCACCCCACACCGCCCAAGTTCCTAATCTTCCCCCACTGCCACCCTGCCGGGTTCCTGACCTCCCCCTGCCCAAGTTCCTCCCCCACAGATTCATGATCTTCTCCCCCCAACAAGTACCTGACCACCTTCACCCCCTCCCTCCTCCTGCCATAGAGGGGGCATTGTGCATGGGTAACGGATTGTTAACAGATTTATTGGATATGAAGTGAATAGAGACAATGTTATGACTTCTGGATTTCATCCAGTCTTGCCAGCTATACCACGCTCTCAATCTCCCCACCCCCCGCGCCCCCTCCCCTTTTAGACCTGGATTACATTCCTCCGCCATCCCTAATGTGTTCTCTGTACTCTTTACCCCCCCCCCCACCGCCGACTTGCCGACTTCGCTCCTCAGTATAATGAGCTGGCAGCATGCATTTTGCATACTATTTGGACCACTTTCAATGGGTGCAGGCAAATAGCGTTGGCCCTTGACACCGCCCGTTTTGGGGCCATATCCAATTTATACAATACAAAAGCAAAATACTGCGAATGCTGGAAATCTGAAATCAAAACATAAAATGCTAGAAATACTCAGCAGGTCAGGCAGCATCTGTGGAGCGATAAACAGTTATTGGTGCTGAAATTCCAATGTCCCGGGTACGCACAAAATTTCTACAGACCCGGGAAGGCATCGGAAAAGCCGGTTTTCAGCGCGCAATGCGCATGCGCTGAAAACTGGCTTTTCCGATCTGTCAAATTTCTGGCTTGACAGATCCAACGCATATCAGGAGCGAGGACACTTGCAGGGCAAGATTTTCGCTATTTACGCATATCTTGCCCAGCAAATGTCCTCAAAAATCTTGCGCCTGAAAAAGCAGGCATATAGCCTACCTTTACAGGTGCAAGCGTTTAAAAATACACAAAAATATTTTAAAATAAAGTTATAAAAACACATTTTATTGTTTAAAAACCCTCCCTACAACGGTAAGTTTATTTTAAGGCATAATTTTTAAAACTTTTTAAAAAGTCGGGAAAATATATTTTTTTATAAGAACTTTAATTTATGAATCTTAAATATGTAGTGTATTTTTCTATTTTTTCTTAGAATTTTGTGTGTTTGGGGGGGGTGGTTTCTCATTCATAATAATGGAAACTCCAACTTACGTACGTTGATTGGCTGCCCAGAGCCATGTGACTCCAGCTCCAGGCCTGCGAACGTCCCAACGTGCACGCACTCCGAAGGCCTCAGGATCGAAAGTTCATGTGGGCGCAGCAGGAACGAGTAGGTGGGCATCTTTTTTATCTTTTTCAGTCGTTTGCCTGCGGGAAGACCTCGATCAGAATTTCAGGTAATGTTTCAGATCGATGACCTATCGTCAGTTTATACAACACGTAGTGGATACTTTTAAACAGCCGCTTTGCATCATGCTGCTGTATCCATTATATGCTTTAAGCTGATAAAGGTTCCTTGGAATTCCTGGACACTTTTTTAAACTTTCCCGTAGCTTATTGAACTATGTTGGCCTGGAATTTGTGGTGGGTAATAGCAGAAAATGAACAGAGTTCGCTGTTATTATCCCTTTGAAATTGACAGCAACTTCAGGATGTGGCGCATGCGCATCCTAACGCGGAAATCCTGACGTTGCGGTCAATCAGTCACAGCTCTGACACTGGCTACGCTGTGCCTCCCACACCACCCCCACCCCCACCTCCACAGACAGCAATCAGTGTAATTGTGAAATCAGGGAAATTGACGAGACCTTTAGCTCTTCCACGGTAATATTGCTGTTAAATTACCCATTAAAAGTTAGACCCATTGGGCTCAAGTTTCGGCCTGAGTTGCTCCTATTTTTTCGGAGCAACTAGTTTAGAATGGAGCATCTTAGAAATTGCAATTCTTGGCATTTAGTTTGCTCCAGTTCTAGTCAGTTAGAATAGATTCATTTTAGAACAGATTTTTTTTCCAAAAGGGGGTGTGTCCAGCCACTTACGCCTGTTTTGCAAGTTTAGGCAGCGAAAACTTACTCCAAACTAACTTAGAATGGAGTAAGAGTAGATTTTTTGTACGCTCGGAAAAACCTTGCCTGCACTTAGAAATCAGGCGTAGGGAACGAGAGATGGGTGGGGGGGGCAGGGGGAAGGGGGGTTTACAAACACGAAACACTTCACTTTTACAAATAAAGAGCCATCATCAATAATAAATGATAAATAAATCAATAAATCAACCAATAAATCAATCAACAAAAAAAAATCATTCAATAAATAAAAAATTATTTCTACTCACCCACTGCAGCACCGGGGAGAAGAGAGGGGTGGAAGATGAATGGGGGAGGGAGGGGGGAAGATGAACGGGAGCGGGGGAGGGGGGAAGATGAACGTGGAGGAGGGGGGGAGGTGAAGATGGGAGGGAGAAGGTGAATGTGGAGGAGGAGGGGAGGTGAAGATTGGGAGGGAGAAGGTGAACAGGGGGTGGGGGGGGAGAGAGAGAAGAAGCTGAACGGGCCCCGCCGAGGACTTCGGGCGGGGCCCGCACGCAGAAGACGCCGCTGACTCTTCGGGCAGAGCCCGCCCCCAGCGAGAGACCGAGCGGGCGGGCCCCGCCAACAACGAGGTAAGCGGTGTTAGGCCACTCAGCCGGGGATAGGGGCGACGTCCCTTCGGCCTGGGATAGGGTCTCGCCCCGGAGACAGGACGCGCTGGGAGGGCCAGGAGCTACTGTGCATGCGCACAGCCTCCACTGCGCACGCGCGCAGTTGCCGGCACTGTTTTTGGCGCAGGGCTGTAGCTCCGCCCCCAGCAGCTCCTGCTGCGCAACACCGAGCTAGAAATGGGCCTACAGCTATCGGAGAATTGCGAGGTAAGTATTCGGCGGAATTTTTATTCTACAAATTAGGCGGGCCTCTCCAATGTGCGCCGTTCCAGCGGGCGTCCAAAACTTGAACCCATTAGATGTGACTGGGATTTTAACAGCGCATTGACTGCTAAACAAATGTTATGGCCCTGAAAAACGAATTTTAATTTTGTGGGGTGTCAAATTTATCCATTTTAATAAATATTAAAATTTTAAAGAATTTTTTTTAAGTTATTTTTATTTAAAGTTTGAATTATCTTTATTTCAGGTTTTCCTTTTCCTCATGTGAGAGCCCCAATCTTTGTTCTGTTCTCTATAACATTTTTACAAAGTTAGTATCAAAGGAGCTGACTCACTTCCTGATTCACGATCCGTGTGAATTTGCATTGTGATTGGCTTCTTAGACATTTTGTTGACGTCACAGCAGCTTGTGCTATGGGATTCCCACTCAACTACTCTGATTTCAACTGCTCGTCAGAAAAGCTGAACTTTTCACCGCAAAGATTGCAAGATCTTTGTGGGAAGCTTATTTCGGGGCCAACAGTGAACTCCTTGCTTCACCGTTGATTTCAAACTACGGGCCACTGAGATTGTGACCACTCCTGTCAGTGCTCTCAAAATATGTACAGAGCTCTCTTTTGACTGGAAGGATTCCAATCAAAGTCAAGCATTATAAACAAACCCACCAAACTCTATACTGCAGCTACCAACATCAGTCCAATATCTACATTATAAGTATATATCGGTGCAACATCCCGAATTTGGAATTCCAAGAACCGGAATTGTCCAAAAACCGGACATTGCAGCAAGGTCTGAAATCCGGCAAAACCCGAAATCCAGCACAGATTTGGACCCGAGGATTCCGGATTTCAGACTTGATTTTCTTGTCTGAAATCCGGAAAAAAACAAAACCCAGCATGGACTCGGTCCCGAGGATTCCGGATTTCAGACGTTGTACCTGTACCATCTGCAACCAAGGTTATATACTAGATAAGTGACTATTCTGGAACAAGAATAAAGATGGAAAATTCCAAACCATTTTCTATTTATATGTGTTCATTCCTGTTGACCATTTTACTGTGATTGCAGTTCAGATTTCAGTTGACTATTATCTCTTTGCATTTTTTTCTCCAGATATTTTTCCTCATTCAGCATCTCAGACCACTCCCATTGCTGTGCCTCCCTTACATAGGAGCATAGGAACGTAAGACATTCTGGGACTCAAGCCTGTTCTGCCATTCAATTAGATCGTGGCTGATCTGTACTCCTGAAAGCAAATTACATTTTTTTCTTCGCAGGCACAGATTATCAGTAGCTGTTTCAGCTTTACATAATTTAAACAACACTTTTACACCATTAGATTATAGCATATGAAAAAGTTTTTAAAATGCTTATGTTAGGAGCGATTTGAGGCTCACTGCTTATTGAGACTAAAAAAAACTCTTCTTTGGCAGCTGTCAGTTGAAGCAATTAAGGTTCAGTTTTACAGAAGGAATTTTTTGTACTGAGAAAATATCAAAAGTTCATATGTTTACTCAAATATAAAAGGGGCTCTGTTTCAAAATTACTTGTTCCAGTTCATTCTCAGATGACAGCAACAATTAGATGTACAAAGGATTTTAGCACATATCCAATTGGGAATGCATGCTAAAAGAGTTTCATCAGTGTATCTGCAGAGACCTCAAAACGAATGCAGTACAACTGGAAATCTCCAGGAAATCTAAGTCATGTGAAACAGGCCAGAAAATGTATGGGTCATTATGGGTGAATAAAACATTAATACCTTGTAATAATAATAATAACATATGAATACTTAACCCATTAATCTGGAATTGCTCTGTCCACTATAAATAACCTAATTATTTTAATTGCGTTAATGCTGTTAAAGTTGCAAAAAAGGAATTTCAAATGAAAGCATAAGGGGTTTATACACTTTTATCCCACAGCATCATTCCAAGGTTTAAGTGTGAATACTATTTCAAAACTATTTACATTGCACAGCGATAATTTTAATAGTTAAAAAAAGAAAAGAAAAATAAAGAAATACTTGCATTTGTATAGGGGGTAATTCCATGTATATACATCTTTCACGACTACCAGACGTCCCAAAACACTTTACAGCCACTTTTGATGTGTAGTTTCCACAAACCGCAATGTGATAATGACCAGATAACCTGTTTTAGTGATGTTGATTGAGGGATAAATGTTGGCCAGGACACTGGGGATAACTCCCCTGCTCTTTTACGTCCACCTGAGAGCAAATGGAGCCTCGGTTTGACGTCTCATCCGAAAGACGGCACCTCCGACAGAGTGTCAGCCTAGATTTTTATGCTCAAGTCTCTGGAGTGGGACCTGAACCCACAACCTTCTGACTCAGAGGCGAGAGTGCTACCAACTGAGCCACATATTACTTTGATACAAGAGGCTACCTTTTGTAAAGCTAACTATCATTGGACCCAAAATGTCCATTTGTCTCCTTAGACCCACTGCATTCCAGTTTGCCATATTGTATGTTGTAGGTTTTTTGATGGCAAGGAGAGGGAATATAGTAACTATCAGCGATGTGTACAACATTAAGGGCTCAATTTTCCCCCGTTATCTGTGCCCTTTTTTTGGCATGCGCGCTTTTTTTGTCGTAAATTAAAATATCCAAGTTTCTCCAAAGTTTCTGCACCAGCGTAACTCAGTTAGGTACGATTTTTTTTAGGTTAGTATTTTTTTTGCATCATGGGGGCATAACCTGATATCTGAGCCAGTTTTTCACATTTAAGCCAATTTGGCCAACTTATATTTTTCCTAGGACGCCGTATGTGACCACTCCCAAAAAGCCTTCTGGGCACTTAAGAAAAACCAGCGCACGTTAAAAAATCAGAGCAGAAAAACGCCATTGTTTTTAGGCGAAGTTTTCAAGGGAATCTAGAAGGCAAAGAATATTAAGCTTAATTAAGCTTAAGCTGAACATGAAGCTTAATTTTTTCAAAGTTAAAAGGGAGGAAATGGAAGTCTAATGCAATTATTTAATTTTTGATTTTTTTCAGAATGCCACGCCACCACCGAACGTCTCTTCACCGGGCTCAAGAGTCGGAGCGTCGGCCAGTAGAATCGCTCCCTTGCCCGGACACGGGCTCGGCTTCAAAAGAAGCTCGGTGGGGGGAGGGGGGGGGGGGCGGGTGCAGCCGAACTAAAGGGATGAGAACCCTTAGGCTATACAGCAGCTTCGAAAGAAGCGAGGGGAGGGGAGGGAGTGGATGCTGAGCCCCTGTGTTCAAGCGAGGCAGCGATTCTGCCAGTCAACCCTCGAGCCTGGTGAGGAGACGTTCAGTGGTGGGGTGGTACTTTGAAAAAAATCTAAAATTAAAGAATTGCATTAGACTTTGTTTTTTTATTGAATGCCAAGCTTCCCGTTCTAAGCAAGCCTATGCGCATGCGCAGACCAGGGTATGGTCCATACTGGAGCGTCGACCTTGGAAAGAGAGAGAGAGAAAAGAAGGTGTGAGTGCTTTCTTTTCTCCTGCTGTTTTGAGCTTCATGCAAAGCTACAATTAAAGTATGGGGGCAGTATTGACAATGCCATACCTCGTGCAAGGCTTCTGCATGATTGTGCTGCGGAGGAGAAGATTAATTAGATATCATCACACGAGGAAACTCAGAGCACGTGGGATGATGGGCAGGAGGCCTTACCAAATAGGGTATATTGAGGCAGGCATTCATACCTGCACCTGAGTGATGCAGACAGTGTGAGAAGGCTGCGTTTCCGCAAAGAAGTTGTAACTGAGAACTGAGTTAATAAAAGCAGACCTGCACCCTAGAAGCGTCAGGAGGACTGGTTTGTCAGTTGAAGTAAAGGTTACAGCTGCACTTTCATTTTATGCATCTGGATCATTCCAGGCCACAACTGGGAATGTGTGCGTCATTTCTCAACATGCAGCACTCAGGAAAGGGACTGGCACCTCAATGGGCGGCAACAGCACCTCCTCCAACAGTGGGGGCTTCATCCTCCACCCCCCCCCCCCCCATGCTCTTGGTCTGGAAGGTGGGATTGGAAGATGTTCTCCTCTTCAGGCTTGTCCGCGTCTGAATCTTCTTCTGCATCAACTTCAGCCTCGTCAGGGTTGGCCTCAAGTTCTGCAAAATATAACAGAACAGACAAATGGTTAGCAGCAGAGGAGGGGGCAGGGTGGCATGAGTAGGCTCACACCGCACAGGCAGGAGGCTCGTTTGAAGGACCACGATGAATGAAAGTATATTGCATCAACCGAAACGTAGCTGACTGAGACATCCCCATGATCCGAAGCATGGCTAGCCCAAGCAGTACTTAACATTTAGCAAAGCCAGACTGTGGAATTTGTAGGACTTACCCTCTCCCTCAAGTGGGCCCAGCTTGTGCAGTGGTGGTTGTTTTTCTCCAGGCAGGACCCATCAAAGCAGCGACCCTCTCTTCCAAGGGTGTCAATGGGTGCAGATTTGCCGGGCCTCCTCCTTTTCAAGTTCTCTCTCTTTTGTTGTGTGCCACCTTCCTCTGCAAAGATAAAAATATAACTGTTTAGAGAGGGTGTCTTTTTGCTGGGTTGGACATAAAGATGGTCACAATTGCAATTCCAGTGACTAAATGAAAATATTACTTACTCTAACTACTTGACCAAGGTCCTGCCACTTCTTTTTGCACTGGCCTCCAGACCTCGGGGTGGCCACCATTGCACAGTAATCTTCTGCAAGTTGGTTCCAGAGTTTCTTCTTTTCTTTTGCTGAAACTTTTATGTGACCTCTGCTGGTGACCAGCTCGTGCCATTTGGCCTCAATTACAGTAACTAGTGCCTCCACTTCCTCTTGTGAGAAATTCTTGGTCCTTGAGCTGCGTTGCAAATTGCAGCTCTGATTTTTTCCGCTGAGAATTAAAGTTCTCACACAGCATTCAAAGTTCTCACACACAACTGGCTCTTTAAAAATGGCCGAATGCAGACCAGGAGATGTACTGGCCATGCACACCCATAGCAGTCACGTAAAAAACTTCATTTTTTTCTTTCACGCATGTGCAGAAGGGGGGTGGTGGAGCATCATTTTTTCGGCGCAGACATTAGGCTCCATCCCCCTCCCCCGAAGCTAAAGGACAGGCTGCGCGGCACCAATTAAAAAAATTAGAATGGGGAAACTTTCACGTTTTTTTTTGGAGTTGTCCAAAAAAACGGGCCTAACAATGAAATACGCCAAAAATCGGCATTGGGGAGAATTGAGCCCAAAGACGTGTGTGCTGTATTCCATCTTGGTTTTGCATATCCACCACTATTTTTCAAGTTTTAAAGAATCTGCTACAGCAAATTTCTAGTGTCAGTTTGGTGTTTTAATCTCACAATTAAATATTAACTCAAATGTTAAGTAAAAATTATTTATCTCCATTCCTACAAGTTGTTGTATAATTCTGGTATTCGTCTGCAATGATTTTGTGACAAAATCTTATTTTTAATTCTGTGTACGTACATCTTTGTGCAGATTGAATATATTTATATTTAGTTGGCATATTAGACCTTTAAAATTTTCAATTAAATGCAACTCCAAGCTTCTCAACAGTTTGCAGTTGGTGGCTTTGAAAATTCACCTTAAACATTTTACATTTTGATTCCTGTTGCCTAGAATTTTGTTTCTGATGAACAAGCTTATTTCAAGAAACTTTCATACCATTTGATCTTCCAAAATTACCCAGATTCTAGAACGATCCCAGCGGCTTGGAAGGTAGCAAAGGAAACCATGCTATTCAAAAAAGGGGGGAGAGAAAAAACTGGGTACAGCCTGACATCAGTCAGCAGGAAAATGCTGGAATCATTATTAAGGAACTGGTAACAGAGCACTTAGAAAATCATAATGGGCCGAAAATTGCGTATGTGTGCACGCACCTGGCGAGTCCTCGCAGAAGCCAGTTCTCGGCGAACGATGCACATGCACCGAGAACTGCCTCTTCCGATCTGTCAAAACTTCTTTAGACAGATTCTACACATCCCTGGGAGAAGAACATTCACGGGGCAGAGATTAGGCTATTTGCCCAACTCCTGCCCAGACAATATCCTTCAAACCTTTAAGGCTGGTGAAAGCAGGCGTATAGCTTACTTTTACTAGCGTAATACTTTTAAAACATAGAAAAATTAAATGTAATCATTCATTTTTATATTAAAAACTCTGTCCATTAAGGGAAGTTTATTTTTAACCCTATTAAAACACATTGAAAAAAAATTCCCCCAAATATTTTTTTTTCATAACATTTAATTACATTTAATTTCAATTAATTTTAAATATGTGAGGTGTTTTTTTATTTATTGTGTTGTGTTTCTTGTTTTAGGGGGGGTATTCTCATTGATGGTAATGGGAGCCCGGACAAATGGAACTTCCCATTATTATCAATGAGAATACTAGATGTTCATTGGAGGTCCAGACCCACGTGATTCCAATCTAGACTTACGTACGTGGAAGACATATTTCTGTACGCTGCGCAGTGAATTAAGGCCTCAGACTGGAATCATAGGTTCCTCCGGGATCATCAGGTATTGTTGTAGATTTTTCTCGGGTTCGAGGCGTTCATCCGAATGAAGTCTGCGACCACAATTTTCGGCCCAAAATGATTAGGCAGAGTTAACATGGTTTTATGAAAGGGAAACCATGTTTAACAAATTTATTAGAGTTTTTTGTGAATGTAACTAGCGGAGTAGATAAAGAGGAACCAGTGGATGTTTATTTGGATTTCCAAAAGGCATTCAATAAGGTGCTACATAAAAGATTGTTACACAGGGCATGGGGTTGCGGGTAATATATTAGCATGGATGGAGGATTGGTTAACGGACAGAAAATAGAGAGTAGGGATAAATGGGTCAAATAAAATTATTTTAAAAGAACACTGAAATCTAGTCTTTTGTGCTGTGGTTTCATCAATTTGATGATGTGCATTTTAAGTTTGCTGTACACTTCTTATCGCCTTGTGATAGGCTGAAATTCTGGCTTTTTTCTGTAACACCCAGCTGGTTGTCATGGATCTTTTCCTCTCTTATAACTTTGGTGCTGATTTGACACTTCAAGGCCTGTTTTGTTATTGTGCAGCTGATGCCCTGTCCATGTGTATATATTCCATATTGACAATGAGTGTTAATGCCAAACCCCAGCAACCATAGTCACATCTGTTTGTCTCCCAAGCATAAACTTGCATCTGGGGCTACTTGTGAACAGCTTTTTACCAGAGGATACCTTTAACTAGACTTGATATGCTGACATACTTCTGTTTGTAACTCCTTACAAAAGGAGGACAAGTTACCTTTGTCTTGCATTAAATGTTATCCTATTTGGCACTGCTTCCTTCAGTCACTGTAAGCGGTGCATCAAAAGTCAAGGTTTTAGGCAATGTGGCCGTAAGTTTTTCTTGTATTTATATTTCAATGTAATCTTCTCTGCTGCCTCTTTTGACATGCCAGGAAACTATTTATAAACAAATAACTAGAGGAGGGGTTTAAAAAAAACTGCTGCCATTCATAATTTTGTGCTAATGTATTTCAATTTGCAGAAACATATTGCTGACCCAACCTGACCAATTAAAGGCCAGAGTGCACTGTGCTCATGATGCACCAAAGTAAGAAACCCAACTATATTAACTGCCTGAATTTTCATTATTTTGCCTATTAATCTTTCAGCTGCTTTTGGTCAGATAAAATTCAGTGGTTTACAAGCAAATGAGAAAAGAGACAAAATGTGGTTCAAATAAAAAATATATTGGCATCTTTTGTCTTTTTTGTCTTCAATTAATCTAAATTGTTCAATGAAATTATTCCCTTAATAAAATCTCATCAGCAAACTCCTTTAACAATATTATCAAGAGGAACTTTCTGATGTATACTGTATAATAACTGAAGGCTAAATTTCTAGACAGTTTCATAATAAAGATATTCAGATATTATAAATTTGAACATTAAATAATTATAGGTCTTTGAATCCTGAGATGTGTGGTAATTCCTTACACGCACAATTTATACTTTATTATGTGCAACATCCCAAAAGCTGGTAAAAGCACAGATCGGAAATAACAGTTATTTTCTGCACTATTTTTAATTTTATGCGAACTGACACACAATTTATTTTAAAGTAGATAACTGTTGTGTCTCCTCATTCTCCTTTACTTTTGATTTTCTTTACGCAGATCTTAAATTTGACAAAGATCACAGCAGAAGATATTCACCCACTAAAAACATGTCCAGTCCATCATATCCCACTTTATAAAAGGTTTATTCTGGGCACATTCTTGCAACTGTTTGATAGGATCAAACCCAATTTTTATCCAGCATCATTTTTTTTTTAAATTATGGAAGAGAAAAATAGCCGTTCATTTGGAATGTGCAGAGAACCCTCCCCCCACCTTATTAATTAATCTGCCAAAGGTCTGAATATTTCTCCTATAAGCTGACACAAAAAAGAGAAAGAAAGCCACATTACATCTTGACTTGCAATTCTAAGAACAATTAGGCTCTGATTGACCTCACCCTGAACAGTTCCCTCAATCATAAAATTTTACAGCACAGAAGAAGCCCATTTAGCACATTTCACCTGTGCCTGCTTCCATTTAGTCCCATTCCCCAGCCCTTTTCCATTTTTTGTTCTTCTTCAAACATTTGTCCATTTCCCCTTTAAACAGTTTTCTGCTTCGACCATGGTTTCTGATAGGCAGGGGCGGAGCCAGTGTGGATTCACGATCCCTCCAATCACTTTGAGGTTGGCCAGTTGTGCACACAGCAATGGAAAAGACTTTCGGGTTGAGTGCCAAACCGACACGATATTAGTGGTGCGCCCGCAACAGCTGCCCAACACGACTGTCAGAAAGCCCAAGTCACTTAAAGAGGCGGCCTCATTAACATTTCTTCAGTGATCTACAGGTGCCAGATGGGAACTCTGCTGCAGCTTGTCCGTATGATCAGGGGTAAAACCATCTGACTATTGCATGCAGCTGGCAAGGTAAATAAGGCCTGTTGTGGGGAGGAGTGGCGAGAACAAGCTGGCAGTGGGTCGGCAGATTATTGTGGAGCTCAGAGGAGCACTCCCACCCTTGGACCGCACTGGAGGTTGCTGGCGGCCCCCAGACCCCTCTCCTAAAATCTTTGCCTCTGGGGGCCAGGTCGAGCAAATCTGAACTTCGACCCTCTCCCAAACCATCGGCCTTAGGAATTCCACGTGCAGCACATGTGTGTCGTAAGAGATCTCCCATGGCTCTGCTCACGGTGAGTCCGAAGCGTGTGATGGAGAATGTTACAGAAAGCAAGAGTGACACTGACTGGAAGTGCTTGCTATATGTAAGACTTCTGAAATATGAAGAAATTTGCGTCTGTGCAGACTTCCCATCAACTTATTCCATTATTTAATTCTTATGTGTACATTTATAATGGAAGCTGGTGATGTGAACCTGTCGCAGTGTAATTGCACCCCCCACCCCAATGGAGGACACTGATGGCAAGGTGTCATTACAACATGGCAAGTTTTCATTATGAATGTGGCCACATGAATCTTCTGGAAATATAAAAATAAGCAGAGCAGCTCAGGCAGTAACAGAAGAGAATTGTAAAAATGTAATTTATTAATTGTATATATGCAACAAACCAGATGGGAACAAGGAGAGAAAGTAAAATAAAAATTGGGAAAGATATTATTGCAAGGGGTGAGCAGTGAAGTACGAGAAGAGATAGGTTGGGCCAAGGAGGACTATCACTACTGGAGTGAAAGCCCAGGAGCAGAGACACAGCAGGGCCATTCAGAAAATGGGATGTAGAGCAGGCTACAACAGGAGGGCCAAAGAGAGATTGGGGGGTAGGCTGGCCCTAGTGGGCTAAAGTACCGGGGAGAGGTACTGCAGGGCCCAGTAGGAAGGATGCTGATGGTGCTGTGACATGTGAGCAGGTGAAGAAAGAGGAGGCCATGGGGAGGGAAAGCAGGATGGTCCGAGAGCTGCCATAAGCAGGCTCAAACTGTTAACTTTTTTTAAATTAAAACTTGAAAGTTACATATAAATGGCTCAACTTTCCCCAGTGCCGTTTTTTTGCATACTGCAAGAGTTACGTCCGTTTTTTTTGGCCCCGACTACTCCAAAAAAATAACTAGCAATTTTCCCGTTCTATTTGAAATTGGCACCGAGCAGCCCATCCTGTAGCTTCGTGGGGTGGAGTCTAATGTCTGTGCCAAAAAAATGATGCCCCCCCCCCTCCCCCACTGCGCATGCGCGAAAAGAAAAAGGACATTTTTAACGTGATTGCTATGGATGCGCATGCCCAGTATAACTTCAATTCTCAGTGGAAAAATAGGAGCTGAAATACAAGATGCAATGCAGCTCAAGGACCCCGAATTTTCTACAGGATGAAGTGGAGGCACTAGTTACTGTGATTGAGGGCAGATAGCACGAGCTGGACACCAGCAGAGGTCACATAAAAGTTTCACCAAAAGAAATGAAGAAATGCTGCACCAACTTGCAGAAGATTACTGTGCAGTGGTGACCACCCCGAGGTCTGGAGGCCAGTGCAAAAAGAAGTGGCAGGACCTTGGTCAAGTAGTTTGTGTACGTAATATTTGTATTTATTCAATGGAATTGCAATTGTAAATATGACCATCTGTATATGTCCCACCCAGCAGAAAGACACCCTCTCTAAAAAGTTATATTTTCATCTTTGCAGAGGAAGGTGGCACACAACAAAAGAGAGAGAACTTGAAAAGGAGGAGGCCCGGTAAATCTGCACCCACTGACACCTTTAGAAGAGAGGGTCGCTGCTTTGATGGGTCCTGCCTGGAAAAAAGCAACCATCACTGCACAAGCTGGGCCCACACTCAAAAATTCCACAGTCTGGCTTTGCTAAATGTTAAGTACTGCACAGGCTAGCCATGCTTCAGTTCATGGGGATGTGTCCGTCAGCTACGCTTCAGTTGATCCAATGTGCTATCATTCATCGTGGTCCTTCAAATGAGCCTGCTGCCTGTGCTGTGTGAGCCTACTCATGCCACCCTGTCCCCTCCTCTGCTGCTAACCATTTGTCTGTTCTGTTATATTTTGCAGAACTTGAGGCCAACCCTGACGAGGCTGAAGCCGATGCAGAAGAAGATTCAGATGCGGATGATCCTGAAGAGGAAAACATCTTCCAATTCCACCTTCCAGACCAAGAGCATGGGGGTGAGGGGGAGGTCTGGAGGAGGTGCAGGTGCCACCCATTGGATGCCAGGCCCTTTCCTGAGTGGTACGAGTGTTGGGACATTCTATGGTTTCTCATAGTCCAAGACTAGGGATTCCAGTTGGGTGCAGCGAGGCACACCCAGGGCCCCATTGTCCGAGGCTGCGGGTCCCAGTGGGATGCAGCGAGTCACACCCCGGGTGAGGAGGGAAAAGAGAGCTCGATAGTGCTCTCCTGAGGTACAGGATCTAACAGATGTGGTTCAGTTGATGGCAATGAGTGCGGAGAGCATTGACCTTACACGATCACTCCTGGACACCATCAGTGGAGTGGGTGATGAGGTATCGGGACTGTCGGGAGAGGCAACACTCTCATGAGAAATGAGAACACTGCCTGGGAACATAAGGGAGGGAATGTCGCAGGCAGCGGATACAATGTCGATGCACATGAGGGAAGGAATGTCGCAGGTAGCTGATGCGCTGTATGAGGGAGGGAATGTTGCAGGTAGTTCAAACACTGTCGGTGAACATGAGGGAGGGAATGTTGTAGGTAGCTGACACATTGTTGGTCAACATTAGGGAGGGAATGTCACAGGTAGCTGATACACTGTCAGGGCACAAGATCGAGGGAATGTCGGAGTTAGCTGCTGAAATAAGGGAACACGCCCAGACCCCGCGCCCATTGACAGCATTATCTGTCACTCCCACTCCAATCCCCACACCAGCCTCTGAAGAGCTTTCCGCCCTCTCCCCATCAAGAAGTGTGCATTACCCGAGATGTTCGAGAGAATAAGCTTGGTACCAACCCGAGAAACGCTGCGCCATCGTCTGCGGGCAGGGGTGGAGTCAACAAGACCAAGTGCAGCGGGCGGTCTTAGAATAAGGTGGAGGTGAGATTGGTGCAGCCTTTCTTTGCTGCTATTATTATTGTTGTTACCGTCGTGCTCTGGGGTCAGGTAGTTGCATGGCTTCCTCGTCCTCCTCCTCATCATTTGTATCTTCCTCCTCATCATTAGCCACTCTCACCTCAGGTGGGCCTCAGGTGGGTCACCTCAGAAGCTGCTGCTGCTTCATGGTGGCTAATTTATGCAGCATGCAGCACGCAACAGTGAACTGACCGACAATCTCTGGAGTATTGCAAGTAGCCTCCGGAATGGTCCAGGTATCGGAAATGCTGTTTCAAAATGCCAATGGTCCTCTCTATTATGCTGCGCGTCGCAATGTGCGACATGTTGTATTCCTGGTCGGCTTCCGTCCGGGTTACGCGTAGGGGTGTCATGAGCCAGGTGGCGAGGCCGTACCCTTTGTTTCCTAGCAGCCAGCTCTGCCCTTCTGGCTGCTGCTGAAACATGGCAGATATAGCACTCTCGCGTAGGATGAACGCATCATGGGTGCTCCCATGATGCGATGCACGTCGTCACACACGAGCTGCACATTAACGAAGTGAGAGCCTTTTCTGTTACTGCACATCTCAGAATCCTCCAAAGGTGCTCGCAAGGCGATGTGGGTACAATCATGCAGCCCTGTACCTTTGGGAAACCAGCAATCCTGGAGAAGCCCACAGCCCTTTCACGCATTGCCTGGGCGGTCATGGGGAATTTTTATGTAGTCATTCCTCCGGGCATATAGTGCAGCAGTCACCTGCCAAATGCAGAAATGTGTTGTGTGTTGAGAAATGGTGCACACATCCCCACTTATGGCCTCGAATGAAAGTCCAGCTATAACCTTCACTTCAACTGACAAAGCAGTCTTCCTGACACTTCTAAGAACCAGGTCTGCTTTTACTAACTCACAGATCTCGGTTACAACTTATTTGCAGGAATGCAGCCTTCTCACACAATCTGCATCACTCAGGTACAGGTATGAACATCTGTCTCAATATACCCGACGTGGGTAAGGCCTCCTGCCCATCATCCTACGTGCTGTGAGGCTCCTCATGCGATGACATCGAATCAATCATCTCCTCTGCAGCACCATCATACAGAAGGCTTGCACGAGGTATGGCATTGTCAATATTGCCCTCATGATTAAATTGTACCTCTGCAAGAAGCTCAAAACAGCAGGACAAGCTTCTTTGTTGTCTCTCTCCCCAAGGTCGATACCCTAGTGTGAACCACACCCTGGTCTGCACATTCGCAATAGGTTTGCTTAGAACGGGAAGCTAGACATTCAAATGAGGACATTTGGGGCAACAAAGTCTAATGCAATTCTTTAATTTTAATTTTATTTTTTCAAAGTACCACCCCACCACTGACTGAACGTCTCCTCACCAGGCTTGAGGGTCAGCCGGCAGAATCGCTCCCTCGCCCGGACACACGGTCTCGGCAAATACTCACCCCACCCTGAGCTTCTTTTGATGCTGCTGCATAGTGTAAGGGTTCTCATCCTTTCAGTGCGGCTTCCACACCCCCCTCCCCGACCCGGGTTTCTTTTGATGCTGCTACATAGTGTAAGGGTTCTCGTACCTTCAGTTCGGCTTCCACACACTCCCGCCTTCCCCAGAGCTTCTTTTGAAGCCGAGCCCCTGTGTCCGGGCGAGGGAGCGATTCTGCCGGCCGACGTTCCGACCCTCGAGCCCGGTTTGGAGACGTTCGGTGGTGGCGTGGCACTTTGAAAAAAATCAAAAATTAAAGAATTGCATTAAACTTCCATTTTCTGCGTTTTAAGTTTGAAATAATTAAGTTTGATGATGTATATTTAATGTGTTCTTGACTCCCTCCAAAACTTAGCTTAAAAACAATGGCGCCTTTCTGCGCCGATTTTTTAATGTGCACAGATTTTTCTTAAGTGCCCAGAACGTTTTTTGGGAGTGGTCACATCCTAGGAAAAATGTAAATTGGCCAAACTTGCATAAATCTGAAAAACTGACGCAGACATCAGGTTACCCCCTTCCCTCCCCACATGACGCAAAAAAAAAACTAACCTAAAAAAACGTAACTAACTGAGTTACGCTGGCGCACAATCTTTGGGGAAACTTGGATATTTTAATTTAGGCCAAAAAAAGCGACGCAAGCCAAAAAAATGGTGCATATCACTGGGGAAAATTGAGCCCAATATAGTTTTCAATATTTATTTTCTGGTAAGTTACATATAAAGATGGCAACAGTTGAGTTTAGTGAACAGGCTTATGAGCCCCACCTTTTGAGCCTCAATGATGCACATTTTCTCACTGGTGCTGGTTTGTTGCAGAAAGGGTCCTGAGATCCGATTCTTAATTGCTAAACAGCTTTGTGTCATTTGGTATGAAAATAGAATTTTCTGCTTTCACCCAAAAAAATGGATAGAAATTCCTTTAAATGCTCTTTCATGGGCAGAATGAACGTCACATTCGCAGCTCCCGCCTGATCACATGGGTGGAAAGAAGAGCCCCAAGTAAGTGGAACTTATTAATTAAAATAAAATAGGCGACAACAGCGCTATTCACATGTAGAGAGCTTGCGCATAATATCAGAGGACACGGAGGAATCCAGCTCCAACTTGTGTGCTGTCTTTATGCACGGCATTGAGACCATCAGATCATGCATGGAGTGAGTGGTCAGCTCTATGGGTACTGCAGGGGGACCCACAGCCTCTGGTGCCAACTCTTGACTACTTCGATGGAAGTGCAGACTGCTGTCAACTTG
Source organism: Pristiophorus japonicus (assembly GCF_044704955.1). Lineage (NCBI taxonomy): Eukaryota > Metazoa > Chordata > Chondrichthyes > Pristiophoridae > Pristiophorus > Pristiophorus japonicus. The sequence continues at coordinate 70,556,307 of NC_091985.1, forward strand.
GCTCTGTAGTCCACCATCTCCTCTGGCTTACAAAGCCTGAAGGAGAGCATGACTTTGACAGCTTCCCAGCATGCCTGAATTCTGTTTTTGCACAGAGTGCTCAGGCTCAGCCCTTGGCATTGGCTCCATTGCGTGATGGTTACTTGATAGAGGGCGTCAATTTTGTGCGTTCCTAACGCTATTTAAAGATGGCCTTCACTTCTAAAGGGGAGATGGACTTTGTCTGCAGGTATCTATTACAGGATTGTAGAATATGGCAGACACAGGAGAAGCTGCAAGGGCAACCTGGTTTTCAGACCTTACTTTGGAAGTTTTGATGGAGAAGTTCAGCAGGAGGAGGGACATCTTCTATCCACCAGACAGCAGCACAATTTCCAAGCAAGCTGCCTGGCGTGAATGGATAGAGGTGGCACAGTATATCAGTGCAAGGAGTATAGCTGCTCAGACATAACTGTAGGAAGATGTTCAATGACCTCACAAGGTTGGTTAAGGTAAGCCTCCTACCTCATAGCCTTGCACTACCTATTGCCTCGGCACACACTACCCTTTCCTCCCTCGATTACTACCATTATCATGCAACATAGCAGGGAGCAGGCAGCCACAGTGGAAGGACCACGCTTCATCCATGTGCTGTCCCCACTTGAAGAATAGGTTATGCACATCATGGGCAGGGGCCGTGTCAGGAGCATGGCATCGAGCTAGGCTAGAAGACAAGTCCTAACCATCTTCTCTTCCTTCCCTTCTCACTTAAATCCCACCCTTACATTTGATGCGTGACAGATTGCAGCTGCTTTGAGAAGCCACTCGTCTATCTCTGCTTACCTATGGCACTAAATGCTAACTCTTATCCCTTTTTTACATTTCAGGGCCAGGAGATGCACACAGTCCTCAAGGAGAAGAGGAAGAAGATGAGGGCAGCACTGCACAACATGAACCAGTCACTTAACCTTACACTTGCAGTCTCCAGCTCAAAGGCTGGCACTACATGTAATTCAGAGGGTAGGCTAGAAGAGTCTGCATGTGGGGATTCACCCAGCACGAACGAGAGTGCAGGAGCAAGAACAGCCCAGGAAGCAGCTCATTGGAGGGAGAGCTTGACTCCTGGTCTTGCTGTATATGGAGATATGGGGGAGCCACCATACATTAAAAGACTGATGGCAATCCACGCAGACCTTCTAAGTGCACTGTCTGCCAGGCAGAGAGCTTGCGCACAATATCGGAGAGCACGGAGGAGTCCAGCTCCAATTTGTGTGCTGTCTTTATGCATGACATTCAGACCATAACGTCATACATGGAGTGAGTGGTCAGCTCAATGGGACCCACAGCCTCTGGTGACAAATCTGACTTCTTCAGTGGAAGATCAGCATTCTGCCAACTTGGCTCTGTGATCCAGCATCTCCTCTGGCTTACAAAGCCTGAAGGAGAGCATGAACAGGGACTTTGACAGCCTCCCAGCATGCCTGCATTTTGTTTTTGCACAGAATGGTATTAGTGCTCAGGCTCAGTTCCCTGAGAGTGTCATTGGCTCCATGTTGGAGGCACCTGCTGTCCTCTCTCAGAATGACAGCATGTCTGTTCCTCCACCAGCTTCTTAGCCAGTGCTGCTGTTGGTGCCAGACAGCCAGTTGGATAAGACTGCCCCGACCAAAGCTGAGTCCAAGCAGTCTAATCGGGTCCTCAACAGCCAGAACTCCTTCAAGCTTTGCACCATGGCCATCTCAAGTTCACTCTATGGCAATTCAATGGCCTTCCATCTCCCAAGCTGTAGCCACTGGAAAACCACATCGGGGAAACACTAGAATAGGTGAATGAGCACATTAGACAGGCACTGAGGGTTACACAAAGATAACTGGTAGATAGGTATCAGTCATGTAAGGATTTGTCAAATCAACAGTGGAGTCTGTGGAGTAGTGAAGTAAAAGATTTTGGTTTGGTTATACCTGTTGGCCATCATAATCTTAGTGATGTAAGAGGAACACAAATGCTGTACAATTTGAGAACATTAATATGGCGGGGCTGAGGACTGGGTCAAATGGAAGGAGGGACTGTTGGTGCTGGGTCAGGGCATGGATTGATCAGGAGAATCTCTCAATAATTTACTGCATCACAGCTCTGGCATCTCGCTGTACTGCTGGGCTGTGCTCGTCTGCTTCCTCCAGCTCCTCTTCCCCCTCTGCATCTTCCTGCTCCACTTCATCCTCCTCAGGAATCTCCAAGGCCCTTTGAATATTTAGATGGTGGAGCATGCAGCAAACGATGATGAACCTTGAGACTTGCTCTGGGCTATACTGTAGAACTTCTTCCAATTTGTCCAGAAAGCAGAACCATTGCTTTAGGACGCCAGTGGTTTGCTATTGATGTATGGCTCTTATTACATCTGAGCTCAGTGTCTGTGCCCGGTTTCCTGATAGGAGTTATGAGCCAATTGGTGGAAGGATATAATTTGTCCCACAGAAGCCATCCCACCACCTTATGATTTGGTTGAAAACCTCATGACTATTGCCAGGAAACTGGGCACAGACATGTATGACTCGTTGTCTGTGGACACAACCAAGTTACACATTGAGAAAATGGAAGTCGTCCTGTTCAGAACCAGAGCTCGATCCATGCAGCCAATGATGCCCTCCACCTGCCAGAATCCAGCAATGTGGACAAAACCCAGTGCTCTTGCTTCCTGATTGTCAGCCTCCATAGGGAAGGTAATGAACTGTTGCCACCTCACACACAGTACTTCAGTGACCTGCCAGATCAGCGTGTGCACAGCAAACTGATCGATGTTGCTGATGTCTCCACAAGCAATTTGGAAGGAACCAGGGGCATAAATAGTCAGAGTCACGGTGACCTTCACAGCCATAGACAGTGCAGTGCATGCCCTAGTGTTGGGCTCCAATTCTTGCTGCAATGGGTGGCACAAGTACCTGACACCCTCATTGTGGAAACGCAGCCACAATTACACACAGCACCTCTGCGAGGTCCAGGTATGATGATGGGTTCCTGAAAACCCACATGCTGTAAGGCCTCCTGTGCCCTTGTCCTCTTCTTGCAGCCGGTGTAAGTCTTTGCTGCCTTCCTTGCTGCTCTTCATTTGGGAACATGAATGACAAGCCCAGCAGTATGTCCGCATGTTCAACAATTATGAACAAAAAGAATCAGTGAAGTTGCAACCCTCTGGAAGCTCACTCTATTTAACAGCCAAATAGCATTTAAAACACCCAAAACCTTGGTCCATAAGTACCCTAGCAGCATAAAATGACTAACCAGAGACTTACCTTAATGGAGGGGTTTTTAATCGGTTTTAAATACTGCTTCTAAAAGCTGCTTCTAGCCTGCTCCCGTCATGATGTGCTGGGCAGGTTAAGGAGATGCGCATGGACACCAAATTTAGGAAAGGGCTGTGATTATAATATTCAAATGATGCCTGCGTTTGCCACAGGTAGCGCCAGTGATGCCTATCGAGTGCCTGGACCAATAAGGAGACATTGGCACTTCCAGGCTATTGTTTCCCTCACCTTAATTGGACTATGTGTCGCCCATTCTGGCCCCTGAAAACGTGCGAGACACATCACCATTTCTACCCAATGTGTCTGAATTATATTTGTCTCAAGCCATTACTATCGATTATTTTTTTCGACTTGCACATGCTTCCAATGTTAAATGGTCAAGACAGCTGTTTCAAAAGTACTCTGATTTTAAGAAAGGCTATTTCTGAACAAAGGCCAGCTAATTGGTTAATGGAATGTGTTTTGCTTTGTTACCAACTAACAGGAAGGGTGAGGAATCTCTGAAGAGGGTTAGAAACCATTCTTATAAAGTTGTAGCCACATAATAAGCCAATTTTGAGACGGTGACCTCAGACTGAATTTGTAAGACTGCTGTATGGAGTATTTGTGAGAATTTCACCCTATTGTTTGGATTTACAGTTGGGTCTGCTCTGGCAAATATTTCACAAATTTCCTGGAGCATTATTAGGTCAGGATTGTATATTATGTGGAAAAGGAATAATTGAAGAAATTCAGATTGATTTCTTTCATTTTATCTTTCTACCAAACTATTACTCTCCTATATCCTCTGTCCAAAATATAATGATTTGAATTTGTGACTATATTTCTTTATATCTATATATTATATAAATATATATATGTGTGTGTGTATTTATCTCAGTAATATGCATTTGTGTGTTTCAATATATGCCAACTGCTCTTTAGCTCTGTTTCCTTAAGAGTTGCTCAAGGGCAAAGCGTGTATCCACATGGAAAGGCACAAATCACTTAATCACAATGTCAAAACATCTTCAGAGTGCTGTCCATGGTTTTTTCTTTCTTATTCCACTCCTGTGAAATTGAGCTACTGAGTAATTTGTGGACAATTGGCAAAACCATGCAGAAGAAAATTATCCATCTGTTTAAAGACTAGCAGTCACCAGCTCAGAGACCAAAAGACCAAGGGCTAGAATTTCCAATGGCTTATCACCCGGTTTCTGGATGGTATTGGCCATTTTGAGCTGTAATCAGGTGAGCGAAAACATCGGTGGTTTCGAGGTACCGCTGGGGAGCGGACCATCGGCGTGTACCGTCCTGAGATTGCCCTGGCGCGATATTTGGCTGAGCAGTGACCCGTCGGTAAGTTTTTAAAAACCGGCGACGAGGATCAGCGGAGTTGGGCGGTAGGTGAGTACCTCGGCAAGAAAAAGATTAGTAATTGGTTTTTAACTAATTATTTTAAAAATGTGTTGTGGTGATTTAGTTTTAAAGTGTCTTGGGTATTTTGGATTTTTTAGTTGATGTTTTTTGAAAAATTATTTTTATTGTTTTTCTGGTGTTAGGCCCAACCCGTGGTAAATTTTTATTGATTTTTTAATTTTTCGCCCATTTTGTTTACGAACAGCCCAATCGACCCTAAATTGCACTTTTTCGCCTAGAATGAGGGTGCAAGGCCCATGTTTTTCACTCGGCGGATTTTTTTATTTTTGGGGGGTAAGTTTTCGTCGGCGATAATCTTCCCAGTCTTAGCGGTCTTTTGGGTGGCGATCGGGCGCTGGCGGACTGATAGGAAATTCTAGCCCCAAAAATAATTCCAGACAGAGAAAAGATTTCTACTGTCAGTGAGAAGAGAAAATATTGCATCCCACACTGTTGATTTATTGCCTGGCTTACTGAACAGGAAAAGCTGAAGCCATTTTCTTTTTGGGGGGGCGCGGGGGTTGGTGGTGGATAATCGGTAACATAACAATGTTGTGCAGTTGGATGGTACTGCAGTTGCAGCTAGTAGACTTCTCCGCCTGAGTGTGCAGCTGTAACCATGACAGATGTTTCACAAATGTGACCCTTGTCGTTGCTCAGTGTCTGAGTTCCAGGTTACCAAAGTGTCAAGAAGAGAGCTCCACTGTCAGAAAAAGCAATCTGAAACTTTGATACTGGTATTCTAAACGGACTTTGGATTGTTGTGCAACGCTGAGCTGCAGTCATCATGTCTGATATAAAGTGTTGGCAATTCCTCTCATGTTGTTACACTTATCAGCCAGACGACATCCGTCTGGGTTGGAGTAAATCATCCACATCAGCGTAGCTTTGGACCGTACTGAATCCAGAATATGTTTTCTCTAAAGCCTGCCAAACAGAGCTACAAGATTACAGGTGGAAATACAATTTAAACGGTTGAACTTTATGACTGACAAGTAGGTCTGAGCTTGCGTTGATTCCTGCCACCCTTCTAGATTTTCTTGGTAACTTTGCCACTTGTTTGCTCCAGTGGTGTGAATAGGATTTTCAAGCCAAGTAGCTGAATGTTTATAACCAAAAGCATTTAACAACTCTTTTATAGTGGGTGTGGAACATCATGATCAATATTCCTCGACAGATTTATTGAGTTGCTCATCTCAGTACTGAAGGTAATAGACCAGTCATATGACTACTGTCCAATTCTGTTTTATCTCCCAGCAGACACTCAGTCATTGCTTGTCTTTCACATGGCGCATTAACTGCTCAGCAGAGAACGTCACTTTTGATGACAACCGTTAGGTTCTTGATGAAAATAAACAGAGTAGGATAAAAGAAGCTTTCCTGAAGGACCCCTACATACAACAAATGCACACTTACTAACACCTGATATTTGCACTTTCTCAATAACTCTCTTACCCAGTTCAGCAGATCATCATCTATGCCCACAAGATGGCAGCTTCTCAGTTGGTCTTGTTTTACTGCACCACTTGGTACAATATTGAATGTTAACAACCAAGGTGAGTGGAGAACAGTAGTTATACTGGCCACTTACACTGCTGTTGAGTGGGAGAGGCAGAGCTCTGCACATATATACTTAGACACATATACACAGAGCTCTGCTCACTGACCCCCAACTATATATGGATATTTTTAATGATTGAAAAGCGCTAACATGATAGTCACTTCTTTTCAGTCATCACAATTGAAAAGTTAGTGTGGCTGCACACGAGGTTTCTTTAACTTTAAAACTTCTGAATCCATTTAGAGGTGCCCTGTAAAACAGCCAAGTGAGTTTCAAGAATTATTGCTGCATGCTACACAAAATTTATTTTGCAAAGAGGTATCATTATGTAACCCACAGAAAAGTCAGGCCCCCAGGTGCAGGTGCAGCAAGGGGACCACCAAGAGCAGGAGCAGCAGGAAGAGGCAACAGAACCCTTTGCTGGCTGCGAGAGAAATTGGTGTTGCTCACAAATATGCTCACTGCATTAACAGTTTTATCTATATATTTCCCATGCCCTCTGTGCATGTGCCTTCACCAACAGTTCCTTCTCTTTTCAAACCAACTCACAAATTTGCCGTCCATGGGACCTGATGAAACCCACTCCCAAACCTTTGCAGTAATGTGCACTCCACAAACAACTGTAGTGCAATTGTATTTCAAATGTCCACACATTATTTGTATGTTTGCCTAATGTTTTCCACCATGGTATTTTTCCTCAGTGATGGTTTGGAAAATATGTCCTCTTAACATTAATATGGTGCTTTGTCTTGGTGTTACATTGGTAGCAGAAGTGCTTCAGGTGGCAGTTGCTGCATGTCAACAGCTATTTCCTGAGATTGAGGTGACCCTTGCTTCACAACAGCAGAGTTCTCGGATGGACCTGTTGTAGCACTCATACTACTGCTTGGCATCCTGAGCCTGCATTTTTTCCAACAGCTGTGCAGGCATTGTATGGGGCAGGTAGGGGAGTATCTGAATTTGTTCGCTTCTTAAGACAAAGCACCATAATTTGTGCTGTTTCTAACCGTGACCCATCTACTGGGCATTGCCGTACCATGGCCACTGATCGGTGTAACGGCAAACCTAATAACATCAATAAGATCAGTAAAGCACACCCTCTCAGAGTTCAATGTAACCAGTAGACAATCTCATCAAGGCCATTCTACTCTGAAGCAGAATGAATATCCGTGGCAGAAGCTCTGACTGCTCTTGAGGCCTCTGACATGAACAGCACCTTTGCAATTGCCTCTGAGTTGCTGCATCCTCCATAGTGGATCGCAATGTTACAAAGTTATTCTGCAGGGTACTATAATTGTCACTAGTGATCTTCTGCCATCTGCAACGCAGAGTTTGGAACAACTCTACAGTACCTCTACCAAGGCTTGATATTCAGATAGCATTTTTTTTAGAAGCAGAATCCATGAGATCCCGATCCTCAGGCTCATCATTGAACCACAATGCAGGTTGGCCCTTCGGACAGCACGATTTTCCTCCTTCCACATCTCACTCAGTGAAGTCCCCTCGATCTCACTTTTTAAATTCCCATCATGGGTGTATCTGAATTGATGCTTAGGAGGGAAATAGTGTGTGCCACAATCCATTGTGAAAAGGTGGTTGGGTGTACTTGGGCATGGCTCGCTGTTGTCTGGCACATATAGAAAAAGAGAGGAGACAGACACATTACAGTGGTATCCAAATGAGCAGCCTTCACATCCAGCTTTCAGTAGAAGCAATGGCTTGGTAAAGGACTTAAGTATATGTTATCCGTCAGTAAGTGAGAAAATAGGAAGAGAAGCAACAGAAGTTGGTACTAAATCCAGTACCAACTGCGCTCCCAAGCATCAACTCAGATACATCCGTGATGGAAATTTAAAAAGTAAGCTCAAAGGAAGTGTCTCCCTTCCACGGATTTCGAGGGCTTCTTTCTCATAGTAATAGTCAAGTGTCAACATGCATTGCATGCAAACCATAGTAGGTCTGATAATATGAACATGCAGGGCGTTTTTGGGGCTGAATGCATACACGGTGAAGGTTGGGGTTGTAATGAACACCTTGCTGCTTCATTGGCATTAATGGTAAGATTGCGTAAAAGGCAAATAATGGTAAGTGCCATACATACTGAGTGTACCTCAATAATGCATGGTTCAAGTGAGTTCTTGTACCTTGACTAACTTTAATAAAGTCATTGAATCTTTTCCTGCGCCACTTTTATGTGCATGGTTGTGTGGAGTTGACATTTACACTGGAGGAAACTGCTTCCCATTCTCGCAGGGCTGTTCTTGGGGGTCTGTGACACTCACTGTCAAAGAGTGCCCCTCCTCTGCTTCACATCTTCCAGGAGAACCTCTATTGCCCATCGGAGAAGTGGGATGACCAACCTGCCCCAAACACCTCTGTCCTATTTACAGAAATAGTTTTTATTTGTTGGTTTGTCCTGTTTGAATCTTGTGGGCCTTGAGGTTTGGAAATTATTGTTTTTAGTTTGTTGGTGGGTAAATCCTAAATCAAAACAATAAGATTTGTTGCTATCAAATTAATTGGGAACATAGATTTAAACTTTACATGTGGTTCCGAAGCTCCATGGTTTGCAACTATGCAGCCCACGACGACAAATTGGATAAATGTTTCCAGACATCCTTCCAAATATCATTGGCACAAAATTTACTCCATTGGAAATTTCTGGATGCTTGCTCCTTTAAGCTGCTGCAGGCCTTGAAATTACACAGCAACATGTGATTTGCCATCCCTGAACAGCAAGCTCCCATTCCTAATTCAAGTTTTAAACTGTAAATATTGTTTGCAACATGGTTTTAGCCAAAGGGCATCAGTTTGATTTTCATTCATTTTTCAGAAAATCTGCATTCCACCTGGGACTAGAAATTGGTTATGGCACATTTTTGGGTGTATAACCAGTGGCACGCAGACAGCAAGCACCTGAACCGGAAGGCCTTAGGCCAGTCCGAAATTGGGTCTCGGGCATCGTTATCATTATCTGGGCGAGCTGCTGGCACCTGTCGCACCTCCACTAGCAGTGCGCATATTTTAAAAAGATACATTTTGGGCAACAGTCCGAAGCTAAGTCCTGGGTAGGAGTGGGCACCAGTCATGCATAATGGGGAGTTGGGGGAGCACCACTGCTCCTGGCTACACCGGAATGTTTTTTAAATGTTTAGCATTCAGTGGCGGACACTACTTAGAGACCAGCAACCACTGAAGAATGCAGAGTGGCGGGCCTGGCTCCTGCTCCACTCTAATGTCCAGTCTCCCAGAGGAGACCTAAAATAGGCATTCAGACCCTCATTTGCATATATTATGGGCCTAGTTTAAGGCAGCTGCTAATGAAGCCTGAAAAATAATCTGACCCAATATCGGTCCCTAAAATTGTCCCTCTTGTGCCCATTTTATGGACATGCAACGGGCATAACTAGGTCCAATTTCTAGGCCTTGATCTTTTAAACTATAGATTATGTTCAGATTTATTGTGATAGAAGCCTACTGGGACTGAATTCGATATATAATCTACTTTCCAATACTTTATCTGAGAATGAACCCAATATAAAAGACTACTCTATAATGAAAATGTTGGTTAAAAAAATAGCAGCAAGAGATTGAGGACCATTTTGCTTAAGGAAATCAAAATGTCCAGATCCAAAAATAATTTCCTTAAGAGTAGTGGACTGTATTGGAACACTGAAATGATGAAAAATCTTATTGTAGAAGTGGCTTTTGGCCAATTGTGCGCATTTTTGGAATAAAATTCAAACAGTACACTGTTTCAGATGCACTTAATCAATTAGGGCATGCATTCCGTCCATCATGTCTAAATGTCAGCTGCTATTGCAGCAGAGTTTTCAAACTCCATATTCATTTTCACAATCATCCTAGACACTTTATTCATTTAAGTTTAGTTTACCCAATTTTGTAAATTATTTTTCTCTTTATTCTTTTGAGATACTTTTCTACCACTTACCATTCCTGACTTAACCTAGCCTGAGACAGGCAAATGCTCCCATGTCTATACTAATCCTGCTCTAAGACTAATCACAGAATTGTGTAAGAGTTACGTGGGTTTACCAGTTCCTCTGATTTTCCATTCTGTGTGTGCGGGAAAGATCCTCCTCTCCAATTGCTAAGAACCAACAATTTACCACATGTGGGCAAGCTGGGCCAAACCTTTATCCTGCTATTGTCATTAGTAATTGTTAACCTCGGCTAGTGGTAGTACTCTCACCTTTAAGTCAGAGCTAATTGGTTTAAGCTTCGCTCTAGGACTTCAGCACGTAATCTCGGCCAACACTCCAGTGCAGCACTCAGGGAGTACTGCACTGTTGGAAATTCCATCTTTTGGATGAGACATTAAATTGGGTACTATCCGCCCTCTCAGTTTGACATAAAAATTTCCATGGCACTATTAGAAATAGAGCAGGGGAGTTTTCCTGGCCTACAATGTTCCCTCATTCAACATCACTAAAACAGATTATCTGGTTATTTCACCTTGTTCAGAACAGTAGAACCAGAGGACACAACCTACATTTGAAGAGGGGTAAATTCAAAAGTAATCTGCAAAAACAATGGCCGTGAGTTTTGTGACCTCGGCGGGTGATGTCGGTGGGAGGTCCCGACCCCACTGCTGGCTACAGCCCTGCCTCTGAAATAAATTTCCGTTGATAGTGCTTGTTAAGCCCACCCGGCGCCTTTTCTGGCCAATTGGAGGAAGCGGGTCTGGTGACATCATTTGATGACGCGTCATCAGCCGGTTTCCTGAAAGGAACCATGGCCAACTTTATTTTGACATTTGTATTGTCAGTGTTCGACAGCACTGACGAGCATGGCTGCACCCAGGCTCTCCCATGACTCCCTCTATATGATGGAAAATATTGGAATCAATCATTATGGATGAAATAGCAGCACATTTGGAAAGCAGTGACAGGATCGGTCCAAGTCAGCATGGATTTATGAAAGGGAAATCATGCTTGACAAATCTTATAGAATTTTTTGAGGATGTAACTGGTAGAGTGGATAAGGGGAGAACCAGTGGATGTGGTGCATTTGGACTTTCAAAAGGCTTTTGACAAGGTCCCACACAAGAGATTGGTGTGCAAAATTAAAGCACATGGTATTGGGGGTAATGTATTGACGTGGATAGAGAACTGGTTGGCAGACAGGAAGCAGAGAGTTGGGATAAACTGGTCCTTTTCAGAATGGCAGGCAGTGACTAGTGGGGTGCTACAGGGCTCAGTGCTGGGACCCCAGCTATTTACAATATACATTAATGATTTAGATGAAGGAATTGAGTGTAATATCGGCAAGTTTGCAGATGATACTAAGCTGGGTAGCGGTGTGAGCTGTGAGGAGGACGCTAAGAGGCTGCAGGGTGACTTGGACATGTTAGGTGAGTGGGCAAACGCATGGCAGTTGCAGTATAATGTGGATAAATGTGAGGTTATCCATATTAGTGGCATAAGTATAATGGCACAATATTATCTGAATGGCGGCAGATTAGGAAAAGAGGAGGTGTAATGAGACCTCGGTGTCATGGTTCATCAGTCATTGAAAGTTGGCATGCAGGTACAGCAGGCGGTGAAGAAGGCAAATGGTATGTTGGCCTTCATAGCTAGGGGATTTGAGTATTGGAGCAGGGAGGTCTTACTGCAGTTGTACAGGGCCTTGGTGAGGCCTCACCTGGAATATTGTGTTCAGTTTTGGTCTCCTAATCTGAGGAAGGACGTTCTTGCTATTGTGAGAGTTCAGTGAAAGTTCACCAGACTGATTCCCGGGATGGCAGGGCTGACATATGAGGAGACTGGATCGACTGGGCCTGTATTCATTGGAGTTTAGAAGGATGAGAGGGGATCCCATAGAAACATATAAAATTCTGACCGGACTGGGCAGGTTAGATGCAGGAAGAATGTTCCCGATGTTGGGGAAGTCCAGAACCAGGGGACATAGTCTAAGGATAAGGGGTAAGCCATTTAGGACTGAGATGAGGAGAAACTTCTTCACTCAGAGAGTTGTTAACCTGTGGAATTCCCTACCGCAGAGAGTTGTTGATGCCAGTTAATTGGATATATTCAAGAGAGAGTTAAATATGGCCCTTACGGCTAAAGAGATCAAGGGGTATGGAGAGAAAGCAGGAAAGGGGTACGGAGGTGAATGATCAGCCATGATCTTATTGAATGCTGGTGCAGGCTCGAAGGGCTGAATGGCCTACTCCTGTACCTATTTTCTATGTTTCTATGGAGGGAGTCACAGCACGCAGGGAGGTCCTCTTCCATTCCCATGGGCGGAAGAGACTTCCCCAGGAGATAAACACAGCCTGGTTGCACATTGTAGAGGAATCCACAAGCAGGTATGTGGTCAGGAGGACCTGGGTGCAGTGCCGCAAACATTTCAATTATCTCAGTAGATCACAAAACGTTAGTACAAAGCCACACTCAATCTCATCCTACTATGCCTCTCATCACATTCTCATCACTCTACCTTCCGTACCCTATTCTTGCACATCCTTACTCACACCAACTTACCTTGCACCTCCACCCATCCCTCTCTGTCTACATTATCATATCCCCATCTCACTAGCCACCCCTCAGTCCTACCTACCAACTAACATCACACAAGGGTAGCACTTGGGTGTTTTATGCAATGTTCGTATAAAGTTTCAGTTAATGTGGTGTCAAACATTGAAACCTTTATTTTGAACACTTTGCGTTCTTGGACAGATTTGTGTGCACCTTTGGAAGTGGCTTAGTGAGTTGCAGTGAACGATGAGTCTTACAGTACCCCACCCCCCCCCCCCCCACCCCCGTTAGTGTGGGGTTGTGCCAACCTGGCATATCATGTGACAGCCAGGGTGTACAGCATCCAGTGAATTAAATCTGGCCATAGTGTGGCCATCCCTGATGTCCCGGGCAGCAATGTGGTCATGTGCTGAAGCTCTATGTCCTGTCTAGCAGCAGGTGATTGTGGAGAAGGTTGGTGGAGTTGTTGTTGGTGCTGCTAGTGTGCCTGGTGCTGCTGGTGTTGGGGCTGATCGTGGTGGGATTCTGAGGACCATGGGGAGAGAGTATAAAGGGACTCCATGCTAATGTAATCGATGGCAGGTGAAGTAGAAATGACAGAAGCGATCAGTCAATGGTGAGAGAAGTAATAAGGTCAGACTGGATAGAGACTTGTGTAAAGACTTGCAGCATGATGAATCTGTTGTGGAAATGCTGTTAGGTAGAGATTGTGGCTGAGGGATGAAATCTCTAAGGTGGGAGCTTTTACTGTACGTTTGAAGCCGTCAACTCAAGTTGATTCAATGGCCAATTAACTCCCGCCTCAGCTTGACAGACATGGTCCACAACGAACATGGACCCTGTGGGCAAGCTGAAAAATGCAGAAGGTGAGCTAAAATTCATTCTTAAGTGGCTCTAAACAAGCCACTAATTACCTGAATTGGGTCTCCCGCTGTGAACCTGCCACTACGAATTGGGTCTGCTCAACGCTGACAGACCCAACATCAGGGAGAAGCGTGTGGCGGCGGGTTCACAGCGGGGACCCGACCCACTGAGGGAAAAAAACATTTTCCCACCTTCCCGCCACCATTCGTGGCTGCTGGCCTTCGTAAAATCCAGTCTAGTATTTTAGTGAGCGAGTGGTCAACCTGTGGAATATGCTCCATAGGGAGATGGTAGGAGCAGTTAACATTGATCCATTCAAATGCAAATGAGAGAGATTTTTTTCAGAAAGTAACATTTTGGGATTCCGTATATGAGTAATTTGAGATATGATATGTGGTTAGTGTTGCATGCTTGAGAGGAAGCTTAAGTGCCCTGGACACTGGAGGTGATCCAAAACTTGGCTGCCCGTGTCCTAACACGCACCAAGTCCCGTTCACCCATCACCACTGTGCTCACTGACCTACATTGGCTCCCGGTTAAGCAATGCCTCAATTTCAAAATTCTCATCCGTGTTTTCAAATGCCTCCGTGGCCTCGCCCCTCCCTATCTGTAATCCCCTTCAGCCCCACAACACACTTCTCCCAACCCCCGGCCCCCCTGAAATATCTGCGCTCCTCTAGTTCTGCCCTCCTGAGCATCCCTGATTATCATCGCTCAACCATTGGTGGCCGTGCCTTCTGTTGCCTAGGCCCTAAGCTCTGGAATTCCCTACCTAAACTTCTTCGCCTCTCTACCTCGCTTTCCTCCTTTAAGATGCTCCTTAAAACCTACCTCTTTGATCAAGCTTTTGGTCACCTGCCCTAATTTCTCCTTATGTGACTCGGTGTCAATTTTTGTGTCTCAGAATACTCCTGCGAAGCGCCTTGGGACGTTTCACTACTTTAAAGGCTCTATATAAATACAAGTTGTTGTTGTTGATATTTTACTATGTTAAAGGCGCTATATGAAAACAATTTGCTGTTGAACAGGTGAGTTTGGACCTATGGCTCTCACAGCTCTCCACCTCAGGTTTTGTACGGGTCATTTCTGGGTCTGTTGTGGACTGATTGATTGAATTGATTGCTATGATTAGTCAACAACTCCATTCTCATTCTATCATTGTGACTACTGGGATGATAGAAGGCTAACCAGATGGACAGTGGTCTTGTTTCATCTAGCAATTTCTATGTTCCTACTTATTTCATTGCTGTTTGTGGGACCTTACAGTGCTTTACACAAACTGGTTGTCGCATTTCCCTAAATTACAATGGTGACTGCAATTCAAAAGTACTTCATTGGCTGTGCAGTGCTTTTGGATGTCCTGAGGACATGAAAGGTGCTGTATAAATGCAAGTTTATTCTTATTTCTTTCCACCACTTCAAATTTGACTTACAATGTGCCAAAAATTCCTGTCTCACTGGTTGCGTACGAAGTGCACACAAACCCGGCAAGGCCTCGCAAAAGCTGGTTTTCAGGGTGAGATGCGCGTCCGCCGAAAACTGGCTTTTCCGATCTGTCAAGATTTCTCTTGACAGATCCTCCGCATCATTGGGAGAAGGACATTTGCGCGGGAGAGATTGGGCCCAACTCATGCCCAGAAAATGTCCTTCAAACTTTCACGCCTGGTAAAAGCAGGCAAATAGCTTACTTTTACCAGCGTAACACTTTTAAAACATATAAAAATTAAATTTAATCATACATTTTGATGTTGAAAACCCTGTCCATTAAGGTAAGTTTATTTTAAACCCTATTAAAACACATTCAAAAAAATTCCAAAAAATATTTTTTTTTTCTAAAACATTTAATTAACTTTAATTTCAATTAATTTTAAATATGTTGGGTGTTTTTTTTTAATGTATTATTTGTGTTTCTTGTTTTAGAAGGATTTTCTCATTGATAGTAGTGAGAACTCGTAAAAATGGAGTTCCCATTATTATCAATGAGAGTACTAGACAGTGATTGGTGGTCCAGGCCCACGTGACTCCAGCATTTCCGTACATACGGGGAAGTCATTTCCCCCTATGCTGCGCATCGAATGAAGGCCTTTGACCGGAATCGAAGGCGCCTCTGTGACCACTGGGTATTTTTGCAAAAAAAATTCAGGTCAGAGGCGTTCGTCCGAAGAAAGCCTCCGACCAGAATTTCCCCCCCCCCCCCCGTTTTTTATTGTTAAAAATATTGCATCAAGATTATATTCTAGCATGTTGGGTAAGTTATTTTTATATTGTATGTAAGATTCTAAATTATGCAATAACTTGAAAATAAAATAAACTTTTATGACCAAAATACAAGAGTTTACATTTAAATATTTTATGAAATCACTGTACATTTTAATTATACGATGCTAGCGCGAGGGGTCATTGATATATTAAGATTTCTTGTGGAGTTGAGATTGAGCTGGGAGCAATGCGGGAACAAGAGCTGAAACTATTTGTTTTTGATATAGGGGTTCGGTTGTGGCAGCAAATACTGGGGTGTTGTTGTTTAGTGCTCTTATACCTGTCTGCTTATGGTGGGTTGTGAGTCTGGTAACATCTGAGCCCAATTTTCTCATGATGGGAAAAATGGGGTTGAGCTGATCCATTGTGCAAGGAAAATGTTTAATTCATCATAAATATATACAACTATTTGATTTATTAAAGGGCTGCTGATGCTGGGATTCCTTTTAATACTTAGCTTACTGCATGTTTTAAGATGTGTGGCCATTTTTCCACAAGAAAGATTTTAAAATTTGTGTTATTTTTTTAAATATTGGGTTTTAGAACAAAGTAGATTTGCACAGGTTTAAAAACGAAGGCCACAGGCTGCAGGCATTTGCTGAATGTGTATTAAGGTCTGACATTGATACTGTTATCCAAGACTGTTGAGAACAATGGGAGAACCATTATTTCATCCCAGAGACTCGCAATAAACATGCCATAAGGGGATGGAATGTCCTTCTTGTTGAGTTTTGCATTGGGAGGGGGCAGCAGTTGGTTTGATTAGCAACTCTTTTGGCGTGACCAGAAAAAGCTGGAAATACTCAGCAAGTTAAGCAGCAACAGTGAGGAAGCAGAGGTCAGTCATTTGACGTTTCAGGTTTTAAGGCCCTCTTGCAGTCCTGAGGAAGGATCTTAATACCCGAAACGACGACTGACTGGCTTCTGTTTTTTCACAGATGCTGCCTGACCTGCTGAGCATTTCCAGCTTTTTTCTGTTTCTGTTTCCACATATTAGCAGCACGGTTTGACGAAAGGAAAGCTGCGATAGCCTTCGCTTAGCTGAAGATGTTAGAAATGCTGGCGAGTAGTTAGAAGAAGTCAAATAAGATTACTCACTAATGTGAGGAGGCATAGTATGTTCTTTATTTTGAGCACATAATCAAGGCTGGCACTTCAGTGCAGTACTGAGGCAGTGCTGCACTGCCAGAGGTGCCATCTTTGAGGATGAGACGATAAACTGAAGCCCCATCTGCCCTATCAGGTGGATGTAAAAGATCCCATCGCATTTGCAAAGAAGAACAGAGTAATTCACCTGGTGTCTTGGTCAATATTTATCCCTCAACCAATGGCACGAAAACAGATTATCTGGTTTTATCTCATTGCTGTTTGTGGGACCCAGGCTGTGTGAAAATTGGTTGCCACATTTCTCTACATTACAACAGCGACTACATTTCAAAAGTACTTCATTGGTAGGAGGGTGCTTTGGGACATCCTGAGGTCAGGAAAGGCGCTATATAAATTGCAATTCTTTCATTCTATTACACAAAGAAGTTGTATTGATTGAACAAAGTGAATCTTGGCTTAACTGATGTTCTTCAGTGTTTGAAGACAAACAGCTTTTGGAGTTACTGTTTAGTTGTATAACATTTAATATTCAGGTTGGTTGCAGTGGTGGGGTTGTGAACTGAAAATAGTTCAGGTAGCCCAAAATCCTTTGGAGCTGCTCGTGCTCTGAGGATGAACCATCAGACTGTTTAAAATGTCAAAAGTTATTTGTGTACTTTGGCAAATGTTATCATGTTCATCTCTTTCAAGGCAATAAGTTATGAAATTGATATAATTCATCACAGTAGTATAGAAATTAAGGCAATATTTTCACTTTCTATGTTAGAGATTATATCGTCTGATAGTTTGCTCAGCTTTAAAAATGAACACATCTATTAGAAATATACTTTTTAATCCAGAAAAATGCAGTAAGTATGATAAACAATTAATACCTGCCCTTGATATGTTTTTATTTCCACAAATTTGCACGAGTGAGTCAGGCTGTAATTATTTCTGTCTCATATCAGTCTCATACATGGAACTAAGAATTCTTATTTCACTGGGAAACAATGTTATGATAGTGAATAATAAACATTGCTGTGACCTGTAAGTGAAGCTCCAAAATGCTTCAACCAGGACAGTTTCTATTAGTTAGCTTTAGATCTGTCATTGAAGCAGAATATTGCTGGGAATAATACCCTCATAAAATGCCTCAAAATGGTTGAGCTTTCGTTTGGCATAATACCTTCTTTTTAGGATTGCCCCTCCAAAAGCTTGAGATAGAGTAGCCACTTTGGAGTTCCACTGGATATGGCAACTGGCAGACTGGACTGAATAATGATGTCAGGTCCAGCCACTGGAAAAATATCATATCCAGAGGCAGACTTATTGCAAACTTAGAATGCAATTATACTGTCACTCTTGTACTGAGAAGCAGTTTCAGATGTGCAGTGTGAAAAATGACTGCGTAATTCAGGTGTCAGATTTGTCACCTTACTTCATAGCAGCTACAATACCATTCCAGTGAAGTTGTACTTTTAAAAGTGCGCAGGCATTGGACTGCTTTGTAGATTTAAACTTTTTATTGCATCATTTTAATGTTGGGACAAAGTAGGCACTCCTGCTACTCTTCTAATATTGGAAAGAGTAGCGCTCTGCGAGCGTATCAGAAGCGCACGTTTGCAGAGCTTTGCTGTCGCTGCACTTTTGGCAGTTAGATTAAATCAGTGTCCAAAATCAGAGTTTATTGTCTGCATCACAACTGACAGTATAACTAGAGCCTAAGCTGATGTGGCACATGGTACGCCATCGAAGAGATGGTATCTTTCCAAACCAATAGTTAAAACATATCATTGGTTTTACCTTTGGCACTGGTGTAAATTAGTAGATTGGTGCCTCTTGTTCAAAGGTAAATGTTTTTGTTCAGCACAGGATTTTCTTTATCATTCAAATAAGAGGAAAACACTTTAGGGATAGCGTGTTCTAATACTGCCATGTAATTAACTGAAATACTTACTCTTAAATTATTGGATAGAGTACATTATAAATTGGGATATACATGGTCTAAGGGAAGAAATGACTTGATGAGCTGGGTAGCCTCTTCTTGTTTTATGTTTTCTTGTGAGTTAAGCAATGTAGATTTTAGTATAAAATTATCCTGCCTCCCAAGAAGTACTGCTTCAGGAATGTTGATGATCCATGCTGTGTGGAGGAGCCTAAAGTTAAGGAAAAAGGAAAAAAAAATACTTGTTAGACTTGGGATTAAAGGGGCAGTGGCAGTGGGGATACAAAATTGGCTAAGGGACAGAAAACACAGAGTAGTGGTGAACAAAAAACAGAAAATGCTGGAAATCTCAGCGGGTCAGGCAGCATCTGTGGAGAGAAAGCAGAGTTAACATTTTGCGTCGACGACCCTTTAGCAGAACTGGAGAGTGTTCGGAAAGAACACATTCTTAACAAGCACAAAAAGGGGGAGGGGAAGAAAGAACAAAAGGGAAGGTCTGTAATAGGGTGGAAGGCAGGAGAGATTAGAGAGACAAAAGGGATGATGGGCAGAATTGAAATGGGAATGCCAGGAATTAGAGAAACATTAGTCAAGATTGGGTGTGAATGGTGGGATAATGGCCAGCTGCCATTAGAGACAAGGAGAAAAAAACAGGCTTGGGGGTGGGGGGGCGGTGAAAGGGAGTCAAAGATTGGCAGCGGTTATGCTCTGAAATTGTTGAACTCGATGTTGAGTCCAGAAGGCTGAAAAGTGCCTAAACGAAAGATGAGGTGCGGAGCACCTCTATTCAGTCTACAAGTGTGACCCTGAGCTTCCGGTCACCTGTCACTTTAATTCTCCACTCCACTCCCACTCTGACCTCTCCGTCCTCTGTCTCCGACACTGTTCCAACGAAGCTCAACGCAAGGTCGAGGAACAGCACCTCATCTTTCGTTTAGGCACTTTACAGCCTTCTGGACTCAACATCGAGTTCAACAATTTCAGAGTGTAACCACTGCCAATCTATGGTTCCGCCCCCCCCATCCCCAGCCTGCTTTTTTTATTATTAGCTGGTCATTATTCCGCCATTCACACCCTATAATTCGGCCATCTTCCGTTTTGTCTCTCTAATCTCTCCTGCCTTCCACCCGCTCACAGCCCTCCCCTTTTGTTCTTTCTTCCCCTCCCCCTTTCAGTGCTTGTTAAGAATGTGTTCTTTCCAAACACACTCCAGTTCGGACGAAGGGTTGTCAACCCAAAACGTTAATGCCTGCTTTCTCTCCACAGATGCTGCCTGACCCGCTAAGATTTCCAGCATTTCCTGTATTTATTCCAAATTCCAGCATCCGCAATATTTTGCTTTTGTAGTGGTGAACAGTTGTTTTTCAGACTGGAGGGAAGTACACAGTGGTGTTCCCCAGGGGTAGGTATTAGGGCCACTGCTCTTTTTGATATATATTAATGGCCTGGACTTGGGCATAATTTCAAAGTTTGCAGATGACACAAAACTCAGAAATGTAGTAAACAATGAGGAAGATAGTAACAGACTCTAAGAGGACATAGACAGACTGGTGAAATAGGCAGACATTGGCAGATGAAACTCATCACAGGGATGTGTGAAGTGATACATTTTGGGAGGAAGAATGAGGAGAGGCAATATAAAAGAAAGAAAGACTTGGATTTATATAGCGCCTTTCACGACCACCGGATGTCTCAAAGCGCTTTACAGCTAATGAAGTACTTTTGGAATGTAGTCACTGTTGTAATGTAGGAAACTAAATGATACAATTTTAAAGGGGGTGCAGGAACACAGGGCTAGACTTTCCCTAAAGCCCCTCACCACCCAATTGCCGCCCAGAAACACCGCTAACGTTCTGCAACTAACGCTGGCAAAAATTTCCATAATAAAGGTAAAAAATATCACTGGGCGAGAAAATAGATCTTGCACCAAGATTCTCGGCAGTTTCCCAGCAGTTAAAGGCGAAACTAGGTGAAACTGGCAGTTCTTACCGGAATGGACAGTAAGTACTTAAAATTTAGTCTGATGCTGCGGTTGGACCTGGGGAGGGGGGGGAACTCAAAAAATATTTTTTCACTTAAACAAAAAATAAAAAGTTATAAAACATTCTCAATGTAATCGGTGTTTTAAAATTTTAAAAATAATTATAAAAAACCTTTAACTTACCTTTCTTTGCTGGGTACTCACCTACCGTCTTGTTTCCTGCAGCTTCTCATGGGTGGTTTCCTCTGCGGTGTGTATGCGTCCCCATTGAGGCAAAACTTAGATTCTGGTGGTTTTCTCGGCGGTGCACTCAGATGCACGTGGGTGGTTTGCTCCCCGGCGGTCTTTTCAAAATGTGGGCGGAACTCTTTAAAAAATAAAGAGGAAACTTTCACGGGCAGGTTTTCATCAAAAAACAGTTGTACCGCTAAGAACACCGCCGAAAATGAAGGCGCAAGTGTAGTCCACAGAGACCTGGGGGTGTATGTACACAAATCTTTTAAGGTGGCAAGACAAGTTGATCAGGCCCTTAAAAAAACATAGGGGTTCCTTGGTTTTATTAATCGAGGTATAGAGTACAAAACCAAGGAAATTATGCTAAAACTTTATAAAACTGGTTAGGCCTCAGCTGGAATGTTGTGTTCAACTCTGGGCACCACACTTTAGGAACGATGTCAAGTTCTTGAAGAGGATGTATAAGAGATTTACTAGAATGGTACCGGGATGAGGGACTTCAGTTATTTGGAGACTGGAGAAACTGGAGCAGTTCTCTTTAGAGCAGAGAAGGTTAAGAGGAGATTTGATAGAGGTGTTCAAAATCATGAAGGGTTTTGATAGAGTAAATAAAGAGAAACTGTTTCCAGTGGCAGAAGGATCGGTAACCAGGGGACACAGATTTAAGGTGATTGCCAAAAGAACCAGAGATGACATGAGGAAACACTATTTTTACACACTGAGTTATTGTGATCTGGAATGCACTGCCTGAAAGAGTAGTGGAAGCAGATTCAGTTGGAACCTCCAGAAGGGAATTGGATAAACACTTGAAGGGAAACAATTTGCGGGACTATAGGGAAAGAGTGGGTAAGTGGGACGAGTTGGATAGCACCAACAAAGAGCCAACACAGGCACGATGGGCCAAATGGCAGCCTCCTGTGCTGTACCGGTGCAGCGTCGTGAATCCGGTCTCGCTGATGCTGCTGACCTCGGGCCCGACCTCCCCTCACCTACCGCTCGCCTCGCCGCCACTGCCCTTACCTCGGGGCCTCGCCGACGCTGTCCTTACCGCCTCGCTGCCGCTGCCCTTACCTTGGGGCCTCCTCGCCAGCCCGCCCGAACAGCTCCTCGGCGGGGTCCCTTTCTGATGTTCCGAAATCCGGAAATATCCGAACCTGGGCTCAGGTGTTTCCAGATTCATGACATCAGAAAGATGATCGAAAATCTGGAAAAGCCCAGAATCCGGAACGGCTTCGGCCCCGAGGGTTCCGGATTCTTGACGCTGCACCTGTATCATTCAATGATTCTATGACTTGCATAGGCATAGTAATAATTCTCTGAATAAAATGTCCCCATCCACCAAATTCTTCCTCTCCTTATCTTACAAAGGAAGGCAGCTCTCATTGAGTTGCCCAATGGTGCTCAATGCAGCCCACCTCCCCTCCATCTACAGCCCTCACCAGACGTCTCTATGCCTCCATCCGTAGCATACCAGCTCTGCTTTGTTGTTGGGGTTGAGATATGTAAAATGATTAATATGGAGGTTTTGGCCTTTGACGAGGAATGGCAGCTTTATATACTCGATAGGAGGGGAAAAGCACCCTTCTTGCATCAGAAGGCCCAGGAAGACTGCCCTGAAATTTAAAGGGACAGATTTTCAATTTGCTCTATGGACTTTGTCAAGTGCAGGGATATGGTCTTAATATTTGGAGATTATTAATGACCATATATGGCTTATTACAATGCTTCCTTTTCATGATACATGACTGTCATTGTATTGTGTGTAAATATGTTAAATAATTAAACAATGATTTGAAATATGCTCATGATATTGTGCACAAGTTCCCTTTCTGCCATCCTTAAAAATAATACTTCCAAAGTATTACCATAAATATATTTTAAGCTTGCAAGTAGTTATAGAGCCACAGTTTCCCTTTCTGTTGTCATGCATATTAGGTGGAACATTAGTTTCAAGCCAGATGTGTTGTGATATTTTAATTATTATTATTGAAATAAAATATTGTAATTATTGATGCCCACGGGCTCAAGTTAAATATAAAATCAAGTACAAGTAAATTGTTGAAACAAATATCAAGGGGCCTGCAGTTAACATCAGTGTAAGTGAAAATTACATTTATTTTGTATTATTCAAATGTAGGATGAGTAAGCCAATAAAAGAATGCTGCTGATTTCAGATAAATATCATTTGAAGTGTGTATATATAAAAATGTGTGTATGTGTGAAACATTCTACATCTCTCCAGCCATTTAAAAAATACTGCATACTGGTAATTGTTTGCAAACAAGAAAAACACATTCACACAGGTTGCACATTTCTCATTTGAGGTGCCTTCTTCCTAGCTCCCTTTTAATCAGGTGATAATTCTTGATGCATGTAATTCTGAAGCATTTCTTGTTATTAAAATATATATGTTTCACTCTCACCTTGGCTGGTGATCAAAGTGGTACTCCTTGGAAAGACAAATGGTTCATTTATGCTGATGGAACAAGGCTGCCTTTCAGACTGTCATTGATTTTAAATTAAAAAGTAACTGCTATGTTCTACATGAAGAGTGACAACAATAACAAACTAGTCCTTACTTAGTGCTATTTGTTGCAAGTATAGCATGTCTTTCTATGAGAAAATAAAAGATGCCTGAGTACCTTAATCTCCGTGATCAATAGTGTAGATATCTCAATGCAGCATAACAGATAATCAATTCTTTGTAAAATTACTGAAGCAAAGCTCTCTGCTAAGCCTGTACCTTGGGTGCTCATGGGGTCTTCAGGTTCAATTGGAGGTCTATCTAAAAGATTCATTTCAGTTTTTGCCCGTTTGTGCCTTAATGAATGCAATGCTGACAGTGAAGTATTAGTGGCCAATTGAAATCTCAGCAACTGTATTGTAATCCCTATAGATAATTAATCTCCAACATTTGCCTGTCAAAGCAGCGCTGCCTGATTTTATGTGGAGCTGGAAAGATTGCCAGTTTTGAAAATTAAAAAGCATTCCTTTTATATTATTCATTCTGGTAACAATTTATGATGCCGTTTGGCTGCTGAGCAGTTGTCCAAAAGCATAATTATGTTTTGATATAAACAAGATTGGTAGCTTTATTATGCAGCCACATCTTCATTGTGGGTGTTTTGATTCAGGGTTAGATCATACAGGCTTTGTGTTTGTGTGGAGACAGGCAGTGGTGTTTTGTCCCAGTTAATAACTTTCTTTTATAATTACTTGCAGACAAACAAACGTTCATTTCGGATCACTGTGTACAGGAGATATCAAACGTAGAAGAAAAGCAGCACCTCCCCCTGGACCTTCGTCAGCAGGTACTGTACAAAGGCAGAATAAAATCGACATATTGAAACTTGCTGGAGACGAACAAATAATAAGTCCATTTTGGAAGGCTATTTCATATTAATAAGTCAACCTCAGGAAATGTCTTTGTGTTAACTTCTTTTGAAGACTTTGCCACATAGTGGAAGAGGAGAATCAATCTTGAAATTGATTTTACTACTTATAGCATAATTTGTGAGAATATTTTTCATCATATTTTCATTATTTTCGTCCTTATTATCCCATTTGAAGTTTTGCATTTGCCCTTTTTCTCTGTCTTCAGCAAAGAGAGTAGGCTACAGATCTACCCACATTTTATAAACAATAAGGAGATGTGTCTTGTCGGTACAAAGTAGGCCCAATAATTGTTTTGCCATACGCATTTCCTTTAACTGCATGACTTCTGAAAGTACAGGAGATGGTTGTTAAAGGCTATGTGGCTATCTGGGCCTCGACACAGTGCAAAGCCCTTCATGAACAGAAAGGAATTCTATTACATCAATATGTAGCTGGTCACTTTCTGTCAACACTGTAGGAAGGTTAGTGTCCAGTTATCAGGCAATAATGACAATGCTTTCATTTTGTGTCAGTCAACTGTCCCAGTTTTATTTGAAGGGAAAGGCAGACTGGAAGGTTGGCTCTTTGGAGATCAAAGGCTACCCTCTTCAGCCCTGGCTAATGGCACATTGCAGCACCCAAGGACAGACCTGAACGCAGAGGTACCTAGGTCATGCAGCTAACAGATTTATTTTTAAGCATATCATTGGCATCTTGAAGTAGTACACATGGGGTAGAAATTGCCCCCCGCCCGAAACAGGGCACACACACCCTGTTTTAATGGTTTTTACTGCAGCTGTGGTTGAGGTCGCCTTTTAAGCAAAGTTCCGCTCTTTGTTCTTTTTTTATTCCGATCCGGAAATCGCTCTTAATGGCGGCGGTGACTACTCGAGAGAGGCAGATACGCAGCAGTGGCAACACCTGAGGGGCAGAAGTTGGGGGCAGTGTGGACTGACCGCCGCGATGATGTCATCATAGCGCCGTGTCACCACAACTCTCCCCTTCACTTAAAGGGGAGAGCCTCCGTAATTTTAAAACATTCGGCCCACTGGGGCACCAGGGAGGGTTTTGGCTGGGCCAGCAGCCTGGCACCCAAGAGGGGCTGCCAGGCTGCTTGTTGGCAGCCCGGCCGAACCTGGGGGCATAATTGTTGGGCCGATTTGCGGTGGTAACAGGCCTTAAGGAGAGGGGTAATTTTGGCCCCCAGGTGTCTTGACAGATCAGAAGGCACCTTACTGTATTATACACCTTATTACGACACCACACCACTGTTCTCCAAGATCATTGTTCTGTGTTGCATGCTTCACAACTTTGCTGTACAAAGGTTTGACCATATAGAAGGATAAAACAAACCCAGAATCAAGGCCATAGCAAAACACAGACATTGACCAAGAGGATATAGCTACAGAAATATTAGGTAGACTGGTGCATCAGGTGCCTGTCTAGCTAAGTGCTTGGGCTGTATGTTTAAGTAACCCTGCTTTCCATATCTAACCAATAATGTGGCTCAATGCATCTTCTGAAAAACTGTCTTCTGCATTTACTCAACTAACAGTGCTTTTTGTTTACTGTGCTATTACCTTATTCTAAATAATGAGTAACAACCTTAGATACGGTGTAACCAATTTAGTACCTTATTTTGTGCCATATGTGAACAATGTATGTGGGGTAATCCTGACTGGCTGATAGTGTAAAACGTGCAATGTCGATTTAGGCATCCATTATACATTGAAGTTAATAGAAATGAAAATCGGAAGAGATGTATAACAAGCGGCTGAATCAATAGCGCCTGTTTTACACTATCACTATGGTGCTTCTACGTAGTACTGGTGTATCATGTGTGGCGTCTAATCCCTAATGTGTGACTTCTAAGTGATTGTTCCAGCAGGTTGCAGGGTTTCTGTGGGGGGCCAGTTGTGATTCTGGTGGCCCTGTACCTCCTTTTACTGGTTCTTGAGATAGAATCATAGAACCATTGATATTTACAGTATAATGGGAGGCCATTCATCCCATTGTGTTTGCTGTCTCTTTGCTAAAGCAATCCAAAGCTTCTGCTGCTGCCCTGATCTCCCAGTAGCCTTCTATCTTTCTCCGTTTCAAATATTTAAAAGATGCAATGGTCTCTGTCTCAAACACTCTCTATAGTAAAACATTCCATGCTCCAACAACCCTCTGAGTAACACGGGGCCCAAGTTTCGAGCCGCGCCTAGAACGGCACAGTCCCTACCTGGACGCCCGTTTTTCGCGCCACAAAGTGCGCCTAAAAAAAACCTCCAGATTCTCCACCTCCCTGCTGGCCCTCGGCGTGGCGCAGCAGGAGCTGTAGGGGGCGGAGCCACGTCCCTGCACCGAAAACAGTGCCGGGACCTCTGCACATGCGCGCTACAGTGGGCGCGCAAGTGCAGTAGCTCCAGGCGCCCAAAACTGTGTGAGAGGGGCCCGAAGCACGCAGCCCCTAGCCCTGGCCAAATGGCCTCACTGGGGCTGCATGAATAAGGCTCCTCCCACGGCCAGCTCCTGCTTCCTCCCAACCCGACTTGACTCCCGCTTCCCGCCTCCAGACCCGACCCGACTCCCGCTCCCCCCCCCGCCTCCGGACCCGACACGACTCCCGCTTTCCCCCCCGGCCCCGGACCGGACCCGACTCCCGCTTCCCCCCGCCCCCCCCACCTCCAGACCCGACCCGACTCCTGCTTCCCCCCCGCCCCCGGACCTGACCCGACTCCCGCTTCTCCCCCCACCCCCCCGGACTGGATCCGACCCGACTCCCGCTTTCCCCCCTCCCACCCCCGGACTGGATCCGACCTGACCTCCCTCTCCCTCCCTCCCCCCGAACCGAACCGACCTCCCTCCCACCACCCCCCCGACCTGACCCAACGCCACCTACCTGTAAATCTGGTGCTGGGGACGGGCCCTGCCCGAAGTCTCGGGCCCGGCCCGTTCAGCCTCCCTCCCCCTTCTCCTTCCCCCCCCTGCATCTCATTCCCCCCCCCTGCATCTCCTTCCCCCCCATCTCCTTTCCCCCCCCCATCTCCTTTCCCCCCCCATCTCCTTTCCCCCCCCATCTCCTTTCCCCCCCCATCTCCTTTCCCCCCCATCTCCTTTCCCCCCCATCTCCTTTCCCCCCATCTCCTTTCTCCCCCCCCATCTCCTTTCTCCCCCCCATCTCCTTTCTCCCCCCCCCATCTCCTTTCTCCCCCCCCATCTCCTTTCTCCCCCCCCATCTCCTTTCTCCCCCCCCATCTCCTTTCTCCCCCCCCATCTCCTTTCTCCCCCCATCTCCTTTCTCCCCCCCATCTCCTTTCCCCCCCATCTCCTTTCCCCCCCATCTCCTTTCCCCCCCCATCTCCTTTCCCCCCCCATCTCCTTTCCCCCCCATCTCCTTTCCCCCCCCATCTCCTTTCCCCCCCCATCTCCTTTCCCCCCCCATCTCCTTTCCCCCCCCATCTCCTTTCCCCCATCTCCTTTCCCCCCCCATCTCCTTTCTCCCCCCCATCTCCTTTCTCCCCCCCCATCTCCTTTCCCCCCCATCTCCTTTCTCCCCCCCCATCTCCTTTCTCCCCCCCCATCTCCTTTCTCCCCCCATCTCCTTTCTCCCCCCCATCTCCTTTCCCCCCCATCTCCTTTCCCCCCCATCTCCTTTCCCCCCCCCATCTCCTTTCCCCCCCATCTCCTTTCCCCCCCCATCTCCTTTCCCCCCCCATCTCCTTTCCCCCATCTCCTTTCTCCCCCTTCTCCCCTTTATCCCCTTCTCCCCCCACTCCCCCTCCCCCTTCTCCCCCCTCCTTCTCCCCCCCTCCCCCTTCTCCCCTTCTCCTCCATCCCTCCCCTTTCCCTCCCTCTGCTCCCCTCCTCTCTCCCTCTACCCCCCTCCCCTCACTGTCAGAAACACAGACACTGACAGACGGAGAATGAGAGACACACACAGACAGACAGAGAGATAGAGACACTGACAGAGACACACTGGGGGGGGGGGCATCCCAGCACACTGTTGGAGGGCTCCCGGTGCTGCAGTCGGTAAGTAGAAAATGTTTTATTTATTGATTTAAAAAAAAAATTATTTCTTATTAATTTTTATTGGTTGATTTATTGATATATTTATCATTTATTATTGATGATGGCTCTTTATTTGTAAAACTGAAGCGTTTAATGTTTGTAAACTTCCCTTTAAACCACCCCTCCCCCATTCCCTACGCCTGATTTGTAACCTACGCCTGATTTTCTAAAGTGTAGACAAGGTTTTTTCGAGCGTACAAAAATCTTCACTTACTCCAATCTAAGTTAGTTTGGTGTAAGTTTTCACTGACGAAACTTTGAAAACAGGCGTAAGTGGCCGGACACGCCCCCTTTTGAAAATAAAATTCTGTTCCAAAGTGAAACTGTTCTAACTGACTAGAACTGGAGCAAACTAAATGACGAGAATTCCGATTTCTAAGATTCTCCGTTCTACACCAGTTGCTCCTAAAAATCAGGAGCAAATCATGTGGAAACTTGGGGCCAACATTTCTCCACAGCTGTCTCCTCACTCTCTGTGATGACCCTCTCTCCTCACTTCATGTTAAATTGATGACTCCTTGTCACTTATTTTACAGCCAGAGGAAATATTCTTTCCCTATTCACCCTATCAAAATATTTCATAATTTTGAATGCCCCTATTAGATTTCCTCATTAACTTCTCTGCTCCAATGAAAAGAGCCGCCTTTTCTCATAAGTAAATCTCTCATCACGAGTAACATTTTAGTCAATTCTGTACGCTCTCCATGGTCCTGCAACTAATTCAACCACATCCACCGCTGTTGTGGTTGGCTAATTTTCCCTGTGTTCTAGCATATTTACTGCTAGTTGCACAAGAATTATAGATGGGTTGGATGTGGCATTGCCCAGAGAGACAGGAGCTTGATCGGTGTGTAAATCCGGCATGCCTTTACTGCTGGGGACACTCAGCAGAACCACTGAACTGAATCCAATAATCCCAGAATACTGAGGTCAGAAAAGGGAGTCTCTTATAAATGGAGATTGTGCTCTCTATAAGCTGAAGTACTTTGACTGGGGTTAGGATCTGTGCACTGGAAGCTCTGCTGCCCCTTGAGTTGCCATGTACTCCATGATAGACTGCAGTGCAGATTAATGTTTATCCATGACTGCACAGATGCAGCTAGTGGACTCCTCCATACTTCTATCCTGACCTTGCAGCGTATTTTGTGCCGAGTGAAGTAAATGGGTAGAAGCTGTAGGGTGCCAGGCCCACGCCTGTAGCTACCTCATGTATAGGCAGAGGGCTTAAAGGAAGCAGACTTAATGACATTCTCTGGAAAGACCGCAATATCTGTGCCCACTCCTTGCAGCCCATTGGTGCTGGTCAGGCTCAGAGGTGCTACTGGTCAGTGTCATTACAGACTAAATAGTCCCAACCAGATATTGAAAGCCCTGTGCAAATATGGTGCTCAGGCTAACCTCCAAGGCATCTATAAAAGAAGCGGTAACTACCAGCCCAGAATTTCCTTAGAAACTGTTCCTACTGCCTTGATGCCGCAGAAATCTCCCAGGCTGTCACAGTTTCCAGAGTCAAGGAACTTCAAGTCATGGGAAATTTCCTGCAATGTGTTGCAGATGAGGGTAGTGGACTCCTCCTACTTATCTATTATCTCAAACACGTACAAGGAAACCATCTCCATTGCCTGCACATGAGATCAATGCTCCCTAATTATAGTTCTTTTAAAGATTGGGCCTCTGAGATCTAGGTCCCTAACCTTCTCAGCTAAGGGTGGTAATTTCTCCATCCTCAGTAGGGGAACAGCACTCTCCCTCTCTTGCACTACCAGGTTCTCATTCTCACTAGTGCTCAGTGCTTCACCCAGTGGCAGCTCTTCTGACTCACTAGCTACTTTCTCCTGAGTGGATGTCTGTGCTGGAGTTTGTACAGGTAAGATGCCATGATGGCTTTGGTGATGAAGTGGGCGTAGATGTGTATCTGGATGTGCCCAAGTGTGATGCATGCTATGATGATGAGAGTAGGGGGTGCATTGTCCCCTTAAATGGAGTGTGCTAGAAGCCCTTATGGAAGGCTATGAGTTGACAGACTCAGACTGCTAGTTAAGATGGGGCTTGAGTGATTTGAAATGTTGCATTTTGCATTAATGAGTTTCCATGAAAGCCAAGTGCTGGGGGAGAAAGAGAATAACAGGTAACGAGGTGAGTGAAGGTAGTATAAGTAGTAGATGTGTTTGGCACCAGTACTTGGACTTACTTACCTATCCTTGTGAGGTCATTGTAGCTCTTTCTGTACTGTGGAAGCTCTTAGGTGGAGGTTAGGTTGCACTGACTGCCTCTGCCATTTGTTTCCATAGATGCATCTGAGAATCTGGAGGCTCTTCTAGCTGCTGCACTTTCAGATATTTTGGGGGTGAAATTCTTCTTGGGTGGTAAAATCAAGTGGAGTGTAAAACAGGCTGCTGATTCACTATGGCCTGTTTTGTGCTACCGTTCAGTTTTACCCTGTTTGGCGACTGTTACCTGCTGACCTGTCCTTTTAAGTTGCTACATTTTTAAACACTGCAGCTTTGAATTTCTCTCGCACCCAGCTGTGGTAAACCTATCAGAAGTATGCTATGAGGCTGCAAAGTGACTTGGATAGGTTAGGTGAGTGGGCAAATGCATGGCAGATGAAGTATAATGTGGATAAATGTGAGGTTATCCACTTTGGTGATAAAAACAGAGAGATAGACTATTATCTGAATGGTGACAGATTAGGAAAAGGGGAGGTGCAACGAGACCTGGGTGTCATGGTACATCAGTCATTGAAGGTTGGCATGCAGGTACAGCAGGCGGTTAAGAAAGCAAATGGCATGTTGGCCTTCATAGCGAGGGGATTTGAGTACAGGGGCAGGGAGGTATTGCTACAGTTGTACAGGGCCTTGGTGAGGCCACACCTGGAGTATTGTGTACAGTTTTGGTCTCCTAACTTGAGGAAGGACATTCTTACTATTGAGGGAGTGCAGCGAAGGTTCACCAGACTGATTCCCGGGATGGCGGGACTGACATATCAAGAAAGACTGGATCAACTGGGCTTGTATTCACTGGAGTTCAGAAGAATGAGAGGGGATCTCATAGAAACGTTTAAAATTCTGATGGGTTTAGACAGGTTAGATGCAGGAAGAATGTTCCCAATGTTGGGGAAGTCCAGAACCAGGGGTCACAGTCTAAGGATAAGGGGTAAGCCATTTAGGACTGAGATGAGGAGAAACTTCTTCACCCAGAGAGTGGTGAACCTGTGGAATTCTCTACCACAGAAAGTTGTTGAGGCCAATTCACTAAATATATTCAAAAAGGAGTTAGATATAGTCCTTACCACTAGGGGGATCAAGGGGTATGGCGAGAAAGCAGGAATGGGGTACTGAGGTTGCATGTTCAGCCATGAACTCATTGAATGGCGGTGCAGGCTAGAAGGGCCGAATAGCCTACTCCTGCACCTATTTTCTATGTTTCTATGTCTAAGTAGTATTACCTCTCCAAACCCACAAGCCTTACCAAATGAGGGCCACAGGAGGAAAGTGCAGTTGGAACTCCAGCCATTCTCACACACACAGGCCCCATTTTATACTTAACAACAATATTGAAGCACTAAACCCTGGCCTTCTTTCTTCTGCACAAATGGAGAAATTTCTAATGGGGTTTAAGTCATTTACCTCCTGCTCAGCTGTCTAACCAGTGCCAAAGCAGCATTAACCAGCCAAATGTGCAGGCAGAAACTTGTACCATTTGCACTTGCTTCTGAAAGTGACAAATCACGGGAGATAATTCTCCCAGAAACAACAACTTGCATTTATATAGCACCTTTAATGTAATAAAACGCCCCAAGGTGAATCACAGGAGCGTTAGCAGACACCAAGCCACATAAGGATATATTAGGACAGGTTGTGGTCAAAGAGGTCGGTTTTAAGAAGCGTCTTAAAGGAGGAGAGAGAGAGGTGGAGAAGCGGAGAGGTTTAGGGAGGGAATTCCAGAGCTTAGGCAGCTGAAGACTTGGCCACTAATGGGGAGGCGAAGAAAATCAGGCTTTAGTAACCCATCATCAATCCTGAATGTACAGCAAAAGCAATTTCCAGACTTACATTTCATTTAATTAACAAATATAGTGAGAACATTTTTTTTTAAAAAGGAAGTCATATTTTTCCTTAAAATGCTTATACATTTCAACTTATCCAAAAAAGCCATGATACCAGCAGAACAGCGTTAATTTTTAGCCATCTGAACAATGACACAAGCACTTGATTTATACTATTTATTTCACTGCTGATATTCAATACACTTCCCTCTTTGTATTGAATAACAAAATTAATATTGATATACCCAAATATTGATTTCTGAATTTACAGCTAGTTCTCCGCTCTGAATCAAAGTCAGTGTCGTTGTTTGAAAATGCTAGTTAACGTCTATAGCCTTAATAAATGATTTTAAAACATTTTATGCAGTTTCCATTGGTCATTTGTTTTACGAGTAAAAACTTTCCAGCTGAATTGACTGCTGTACCAAAACAGAAACATAAATATATTTTGTTTCTGTTATCTTAGTAATATGAACTATGAATTTTTCATCTTAAATCTAGAGTAAAAGTCATAATGATAAATTTGGCTAATTGTTTTACATATATTTGGGGCCTGTGTATAAAAAATAAATTACAGTATACACAACTCCTAGTTTTATACAGTTAATCTGTAGTTCTCATGCGTAATTGTAAAATGTCTTGTTTCATAGCGCTAAACTAATTGATATAGGTGATTGCAAAATTCGGAATTGAGCAAAATATTGTTACCTACACAAAATGTTTCTTTTATTAAGAGAAGAAAAAGAAAACATCCCTTATGTCCATAAAACTCATAATATATACCGAACATTATCTCTGGCTTCAAGCACTAAAACACCTTGTATCCCCACAGTATGGCTTCTTATCCAACATCAATACAGCCACTTTAGGATCCAAATTACTAAACAAACTGCCAATTAGGCCTGCAGTCAGTTGGATAGATTAGTGGCTGTAGAGGCTGATACAAGATTTTCATCTCTTGAGCCAATTACGCAAGTGAATTACCATCCACTGTACGCCTTGGAAGATTTGAAGGAAAAAAAGGCTGTGCTGTGACAGTTGTAAATGAGATATAAGGCCAAAAGTGGAAGATTTTGCAATATACTATTGCCCAGTATGAGCTCCTTCCAGAAATCATTTGAAAGAATTTATGTTATGAAGACTGCTTCATGAAGAAATCCGCAAAAGTAATAATTTTGTTTCTTTAACCCTTAAGAACAGAAATTGTGGATCTGACTTTCCAGTGACTTAATCCTCATTTGAGAGTGTTTACAGGAGACCATTACTATATCAAGGAATGCTTTCATTGTAAAATGCTTACCATTGGGGAAAAAATAACATAGATACTAGCTGTGCAAAATAACCTTTTGGCTGAATAGCTGCTCCACCCACATCTCATCGCCTCATCAGATAGGTATGTATGTCGGAATAATGGAATTCATGTTTAATTTGAATCCTATATTTTGTTTGGCAACTGAAATTTTACTTTGTAAATTTTTACTTTGTCAATACCAGTTAGAAACATTGAAACATAGAAGATAGGTGCAGGAGGAGGCCATTCGGCCCTTCGAGCCTGCACCACTATTCAATAAGATCATGGCTGATCATTCCCTCTACCCCTTTTCTGCTTTTTCTCCATACCCCTTGATCCCCCTAGCCGTAAGGGGCATATCTAACTCCCTCTTAAATATATCCAATGAACTGGCATCAACAACTCTCTGCAGCAGGGAATTCCACAGGTTAACAACTCTCTGAGTGAAAAAGTTTCTCCTCATCTCAGTCCTAAATGGCCTACCCCTTATCCTAAGACTGTGTCCCATGGTTCTGGACTTCCCCAACATCGGAAACATTCTTTCCGCATCTAACTTGTCCAGTTCCGTCAAAATCTTATATGTTTCTATGAGATCCCCTCTTATCCTTCTAAACTCCAGTGTATAAAGGCCCAGTTGATCCAGTCTTTCCTCATATGTCAGTTCAGCCATCCCAGGAATCAGTCTGGTGAACCTTCGCTGCACTCCCTCAATAGCAAGAGCGTCCTTCCTCAGATTAGGAGACCAAAACTGACATAATATTCCAGGTGAGGCCTCACCAAGGCCCTGTACAACTGCAGTAAGACCTCCCTGCTCCTATACTCAAAATCCCTAGCTATGAAGGCCAACATACCATTTGCCTTCTTCACCGCCTGCTGTACCTGCATGCCAACTTTCAATGGCTGATGTATCATGACACCCAGGTCTCGTTGCACCTCCCCTTTTCCAAATCTGCCGCCATTCAGATAACATTCTGCCTTCGTGTTTTTGCCCCCAAAATGGATAACCTCACATTTATCCACATTATACTGCATCTGCCATGCATTTGCCCACTCACCTAACCTGTCCAAGTCACCCTGCAGCCTCTTAGCATCCTCCTCACAGCTCACACAGCCACCCAGTTTAGTGTCATCTGCAAACTTGGAGATATTACACTCAATTCCTTCATCTAAATCATTCATGTATATTGTAAAGAGCTGGGGTCCCAGCACTGAGCCCTGCGGCACTCCACGAGTCACTGTCTGCCATTCTGAAAAGGACCCGTTTATCCTGACTCTCTGCTTCCTGTCTGCCAACCAGTTCTCTATCCACATCAGTACATTACCCCCAATACCATGTGCTTTAATTTTGCACATCAATCTCTTGTGTGGGACCTTGTCAAAAGCCTTTTGAAAGTTCAAATACACCACATCCACTGGTTCTCCCCTTGTCCACTCTACTAGTTACATCCTCAAAAAATTTCAGAAGATTTGTCAAGCATGATTTCCCTTTCATAAATCCATGCTGACTTGAACCGATCCTGTCACTGCTTTCCAAATGCGCTGCTATTTCAATCTTAATAATTGATTCCAACATTTTCCCCAACACTGATGTCAGGCTAACTGGTCTATAATTCCCTGTTTTCTCTCTCCCTCCCTTTTTAAAAAGTGGTGTTACATTAGCTACCCTCCAGATCATAGGAACTGATCCAGAATCGATAGACTGTTGGAAAATTATCACCAATGCATCCATTATTTCTAGAGCACTTCCTTAAGTACTCTGGGATGCAGACTATCAGGCCCCGGGAATTTATCGGCCTTCAATTCCGTCACAACCTAATAAGGATATCCTTCAGTTCCTCCTTCTCACTAGACCCTCAGTCCCCTAGTACTTCCGGAAGGTTATTTTGTCTTCCTTTGTGAAGACAGAACCAAAGTATTTGTTCAATTGCTCTGCCATTTCTTTGTTCCCCATTATAAATTTACCTGAATCCGACTGCAAGGGACCTACGTTTGTCTTCACTAATCTTTTTTTCTTCACATATCTATAGAAGCTTTTGCAGTCAGTCTTTATGTTCCTGGCAAGCTTCCTCTCGTACTCTATTTTCCCCCTCTTAATTAAACCCTTTGTCCTCTTCTGCTGAATTCTAAATTTCTCCCAGTCCTCAGGGTTTGCTGCTTTTTCTGGCCAATTTATATGCCTCTTCCTTGGATTAACACAATCCTTAATTTCCCTTGTTAGCCACCTTCCCCATTTTATTTTAACACCAGGCAGGGATGAACAATTGTTGAAGTTCATCCATGTGATCTTTGAATGTTTGTCATTGGCTATCTACCGTCGACCCTTTAAGTATCATTTGCCAGTCAATTCTCGCCAATTCACACCTTAAACGATCAAAGTTACCTTTCCTTAAGTTCAGGACCCTAGTTTCTGAATTAACTGTGTCACTCTCCATCTTAATAAAGAATTCTACCATATTATGGTCACTCTTCCCCAAGGGGCCTCGCACAACAAGATTGCTAATTAGTCCTTTCTCATTACACATCACCCAGTCTAGGATGGCCAGCTTTCTAATTGGTTGCTCGGCTTATTGGTCGAAAAAACCATCCCTAATACACTCCAGGAAATCCTCCTCCACCGCATTGCTACCAGTTTGGTTAGCCCAATCAATAAGTAGATTAAAGTCACCCATGATAACTGCTGTACCTTTATTGACGCATCCCTTATTTCTTGTTTGATGCTGTCCCCAACCTCACTACTACTGTTTGGTGGTCTGTACACCACTCCCACTATAGTTTTCTGCCCTTTGGTATTCCGTAGCTCCACCCATACCGATTCCAAGCTAATGTCCTTCCTTACTATTGCATTAATTTCTTCTTTAACCAGCAGTGCCACCCCCCATCTCCTTTTCCTTTCTGTCTATCCTTCCTAAATATTGAATACCCCTGAATGTTGAATTCCCAGCCTTGGTCACCCTGGAGCCATGTCTCCGTGATGCCAATTACATCATAACCGTTAACTGCTATCTGCACGATTAATTCGTCCACCTTATTCCGAATACTCCTCACATTGAGGCACAGAGCCTTCAGGCTTGTCTTTCTAACACACTTTACCCCTTTAGAATTTTGCTGTAATGTGGCCCTTTTTGCTTTTTTGCCTTAGGTTTCTCTGCTCTCCACTTTTACTTTTCTTCTTTCTATCTTTTGCTTCTGCCCCCATTCTACTTCCCTCTGTCTCCCTGCATAGGTTCCCATCCCCCTGCCATATTAGTTTAACTCCTCCCCAACAGCACTAGCAAACACTCCCCCTAGGACATTGGTTCCGGTCCTGCCCAGGTGCAGACCGTCCGGTTTCTACTGGTCCCACCTCCCCCAGAACCGATTCCAATGGTCCCAGGAATTTGAATCCCTCCCTTCTGCACCACTCCTCAAGCCACGTATTCACCTGAGCTATCCTGCGATTCCTACTTTGACTAGCAGGTGGCACTGGTAGCAATCCTGAGATTACTACTTTTGAGGTCCTACTTTTTAATTTAGCTCCTAGCTCCCTGAATTTGTCTCGTAGGACCTCATCCTGTTTTTTACCGATATCGTTGGTACCTATATGCACCACGACAACTGGCTGTTCATCCTCCCTTTTCAAAATGTCCTGCACCCGCTCCGAGAAATCCTTGACCCTTGCACCAGAGAGGCAACATACCATCCTGGAGTCTCGGTTGCGGCCACAGAAACGTCTGTCTATTCCCCTTACAATAGAATCCCCTACCACTATAGCTCTCCCACTCTTTTTCCTGCCCTCCTGTGCAGCAGAGCCACCCACAGTGCCATGAACCTGGCTGCTGCTGCCCTCCCCTGATGAATCATCCCCATCAACAGTACCCAAAGCGGTGTATCTGTTTTGCAGGGGGATTACCGCAAGGGACCCCTGCACTAACTTCCTTGCACTGCTCTTCCTGTTGGTCACCCATTCCCTATCTGGCTGTGTAGCCTTTACCTGCGGTCAGACCAACTCACTGAACGTGCTATTCACGTCATTCTCAGCATCGTGGATGCTCCAGAGTAAATCCACCCGCAGCTCCAGTGCCGCAATGCCATCTGTCAGGAGCTGCAGGCGGATGTACTTCCCGCACATGTAGTCGTCAGGGACACTGGAAGCATCCCTGACTTCCCACATATTAACAGGAGGAGCACAACATGTGTCCGAGCTCTCCTGCCATGATTTAATCTTTAGATTAACTTAATTTGGCAACAACAATGCTAAAAGGTTACTTACTGATAAAGAAAAGAAAAAGAAAACTACTCACCAATCACCAGCCAATCACTTACCCCTTGGCTGTGACGTCACCTTTTGATTTCTTTCTACTTTTTTGCCTTCTCTCCCTGCTGCAGCTGCTCCGGCTGGCCTCACCGACTCCCCGAACTCCCGCCTCTCCGACTGCCGCCGCCTCTCGACTGCCGCTGGGCCTTTATAGGCCTCACGAACTCCCCAAACTCTCGCCTCTCCAACTGCCGCGCCTCTCGACTGCCGCTGGGCCTTTATAGGCTCCCCGAACTCCCGTCTCTCCCACTGCCGCCGCCTCTCGACTGCCGCTGGGCCTCACGAACTCCCCGAACTCCCGCCTCTCCAACTGCCACTGCTTCCCAACTGCCGCTGGGCCTTTATAGGCCTTACCAACTCCCCGAACTCCGCCTCTCCGACTGCCGCGCCTCTCGACTGCCGCTGGACCTTTATAGGCCTCCCGACTCCCCAACCTCCTGCCTCTGCAACTGCCGCCGCCTCTCGACTGCTGCTGGACCTTTATAGGCCTCACCAACTCCCCGAACTCCCGCCTCTGCAACTGCCACCGCCTCTCGACTGCCACTGGCAAAATAGCATATAAAAATTAAAATAACACCAAATTCTATTGTTCCTAATGGATTAAACCTAAGGAGGAGATATTTGCCTGGTGTACACCTCCTATTAGTGCCTGCGGGGGGGCAGTAACGGGATGCTAAGGGGTTACCGACCAGGCGCAGCGAATTCACCGACGCCCGTTAACACTTAATGCCTCGCTGTCTTGCGCCCTGTAGATCGTGACGTCATCCAGTGACCCTTTAGTGCCCTGGATGTGATAGTCGCTCCCCCCCTGCAGCATCACCGGGCATCAACAACGGCAGCTACAGGAGGCATTGTCACCTCTGCTGACCACTTTGGGAGCGATATTTAAAGGCAGTGGTAGTCAGGTAGGGAAAACTTTATTACTGTCCCCAATCTGGTGCCTTCTGATTGCTTTTGATCCCGCAATTCTTCAGCCCTCCACTCTCTTAGAGTGCTTGAGGCTGTTATGCATGTAGCGCAGGTCCCGTGGCCCCACATGAAGATTAATTGAACCCATCATTGGCCCTTTCCTTTAAGCGAGGGATGGAACCTCCAAAGAATGCAACGTTCACTGAACATTGCTCAGCGCTCTGCCGCTACTGCCCCTCTCACACACTTTAGCGCTCTAAGGGAAGTGGTAGCGCTTGCTTTAGCACTCCCCTCTTGGAGCGCTAAAGCTGACATTCCCAGGAGCAACAAATCTTTGTCGCCTGGCGATACTTTTGCGATTCTTCAAAATTTTTCAGCCCAAACGGGGCGCTACGCAATTTCTAACCCAAACTCTTTAACCAAGCTTTTAGTCACCCATCTCGGTGTCTGCTTCTTTGGCACCGTGACAATTTCTCTCTGATTACGTTCATTTGAAGCAACTTTGGAAGTTTTCTACATTAAAGGTGCTATATAAATGCAAATTGTTGTTATTGACATAGTCACTGAAGTGACACATTATTATCAATAAAGTTAAGTCTTTCATTACAAGATGATTACTCACAGGCGTGACATGTTTTAAAAATGGAAGTCAGTGGGAAGACATGGAGGAGGGGCGACGAGATAAGCTACTTTGCATTGAATGTATGGTCACTCCCTTTCCCATAACACTAAGTTGTGTGGCAGTGTGAGCTGTGAGGAGGATGCTATGAGGCTGCAGAGTGACTTGGATAGGTTAGGTGAGTGGGCAAATGCATGGCAGATGAAGTATAATGTGGATAAATGTGAGGTTATCCACTTTGGTGGTAAAAACAGAGAGACAGACTATTATCTGAATGGTGACAGATTAGGAAAAGGAGAGGTGCAACGAGACCTGGGTGTCATGGTACATCAGTCATTGAAGGTTGGCATGCAGGTACAGCAGGCGGTTAAGAAAGCAAATGGCATGTTGGCCTTCATAGCGAGGGGATTTGAGTACGGGGCAGGGAGGTGTTGCTACAGTTGTACAGGGCCTTGGTGAGGCCACACCTGGAGTATTGTGTACAGTTTTGGTCTCCTAACTTGAGGAAGGACATTCTTACTATTGAGGGAGTGCAGCGAAGGTTCACCAGACTGATTCCCGGGATAGTGGGACTGACCTATCAAGAAAGACTGGATCAACTGGGCTTGTATTCACTGGAGTTCAGAAGAATGAGAGGGGACCTCGTAGAAACGTTTAAAATTCTGACGGGTTTAGACAGGTTGGATGCGGGAAGAATGTTCCCAATGTTGGGGAAGTCCAGAACCAGGGGTCACAGTCTAAGGATAAGGGGTAAGCCATTTAGGACCGAGATGAGGAGAAACTTCTTCACCTAGAGAGTGGTGAACCTGTGGAATTCTCTACCACAGAAAGTAGTTGAGGCCAATTCACTAAATATATTCAAAAGGGAGTTAGATGAAGTCCTTACTACTAGGGGGATCAAGGGGTATGGCGAGAAAGCAGGAAGGGGGTACTGAATTTGCATGTTCAGCCATGAACTCATTGAATGGCGGTGCAGGCTAGAAGGGCTGAATGGCCTACTCCTGCACCTATTTTCTATGTTTCTATGTTTTAACATTCGCTCCTCCCATATAACAACCTTCTTTAACACAATGAATTGATGATGCCCAAAATGGCCTCCAATCATGCTGTAAATTTCTATGATTCTATGCTGAGAAACGTAACCTTTTTTTCTCATAACATCAACTCCAGCAATATAAATTTCTAACAACATTATTTAGCCTATTCTGTTGGGAAAGCTGTCCCATTTCATCCATACCCAATGTGGCCTCCCTGAAGATTGCTGAAATGATGCCAATTCTGCTTTTTATTAATCTTCATCATACTATGGGTAATTCAGCCAACTAAAGAGAATCATAGGGATGCTTGTTCTCTACTTGTAGCTAATATCCCCCACCTCCATCATTACAATTAATTACATTTGCGTTGCTTTTGCAATTGAAAGCCACTCTTTGTCTCAGATAGTATTGAATCCATTTTCAGCCTGTGGGCTTGAATTATTTTATAGGAGCCAATTTTACATTCTGATGCTGCATTTCAGGCTTCTAAATCAGTCAGCCTATCTTGTAATAGAATACAACCAATGCCCCTGTTGTACCATCATTTAATATTGCAAAAG
The DNA here is from genome assembly GCF_044704955.1 of Pristiophorus japonicus. Lineage (NCBI taxonomy): Eukaryota > Metazoa > Chordata > Chondrichthyes > Pristiophoridae > Pristiophorus > Pristiophorus japonicus. The sequence continues at coordinate 70,597,605 of NC_091985.1, forward strand.
CTTTTCTAGAAGTTCAAAGGAAACCCCATAAAACAAGAGATCCCAATGGTTTGGACAACATCAACTGCAGCAATATAAACTTCTAACTACATTACTTTAGCATTAAAACTTTCAAGTTTGATAAAGGTAGGAAAGAGGTAAAAGATTATATTCGGAAAGAGGTAAAAGGTATAATTCTTCAGTAATGTCGGATAGTATGCAGGTACAGCAAATGATCAGGAAGGCCAATGATATCTTGGCCTTTATTGCAAAGGGGATGGAGTATAAAAGCAGGGAAGTCTTGCTACAGTTGTACAGGGTATTGGTGCAGTTTTGGTTTCCATATTTACGAAAGGATATACTTGCTTTGGAGGCAGTTCAGAGAAGGTTCACAAGGTTGATTCCAGAGATGAGGGGGTTAACTTCTGAGGAAAGGTTGAGTAGGTTGGGCCTCTACTCATTGGAATTCAGAAGAATGAGAGGTGATCTTATCGAAACGTATAAGCTTATGAGGGGACTTGACAAGGTGGATGCAGAGAGGATGTTTCCACTAATGGGGGAGACTAGAACTAGTGGGCATGATCTTAGAATAAGGGGCCGCCCATTTAAAACAGAGATGAGAAGTTTCTTCTCTCAGAGGGTTGCAAATCTGTGGAATTTGCTGCCTCAGAGAGCTGTGGAAGCTGGAACATTGAATAAATTTAAGACAGAAATAGACAGTTTCTTAAACGATAAGGGGATAAGGGGTTATGGGGAGCGGGCGGGAAGTGGAGCTGAGTCCATGATCAGATCAGCAGGCTCGAGGGGTCGCATGGCCTACTCCTGTTCCTATTTCTTATGTTCTTATTTAATAGTTCTTGCATCGAAGGAGAGGTGGCAAGAACCATTCTGAGTCCATATTCAAATGTTTCTCCAACTGCGCATTTTTATTTGAGTTAAACTACTTAGATAAATGAAACTTTGTTTTTGCTGTATTACTCAGTGCATAACTCGGTCTGCAATCTAGATCTGGAAAGAAACACAAATACTCCAGGTCAAATAGGGATTTGTGTGGCACAGAAATAGGGTATCATGAGCTTTGGAATGGATCCATTACACCAGATAATGCACATTTCATATTATCTCAGTTGCCAGCCTTGGCTCAGTTGTAACACTCTTACCACTGAGTCAGAACTGAGTGCTGCACTGTTGGAAATGCTGTCTTTTGGATGAGACGTTAAACTAAGGCCCAGTCTGCCCTTTTAGGTGGACGTAAAAGATCCCATGGCACTATTTAAAGAAAAGCATGAGGTGGCGGTTCTCCCTGTATCATGACCAATATTTATCCCTCAGCCAACATCACTGAAAAAACAGATTATCTCAAAGCCATTTGTAGGATCCAAATAACTGCATTTCCTATGTCTGTAATTGAGTCCTTAATTAATAAGGCTATTATTCCATCTTTCTTTGCCTCTCTATTTTTATAACCAGGAATATTTAGTTCTGAATCGTGCCCTGACTGAAGCCAACATTCCATCAAATTTATGACATTGTGTTCCTCCATTCTAATAAATGTCTAGCTCCCTAGCTTTATTTCTGATGCTTTGCACGTTGGCATACTAACACTGCAACCTGATCCATTTATATTCCTCAGTACATTTTTTCTTTCTATTTTTTCTTATTCTTTTCTTCTCAATAATCTAATTCCTATTTTCCCTAAGATATACATCTCCATAAACCCTCTTGAGCTTACAGACTTCTTTTCTCCTTCATTCTACTTATTCTTAAACTCTCCCTTATAAGTTTATATCCTACCCCATTGCTCCATTAACCTTCTCTCCAAGGACATTCATGTCAGTTCAGTATAGATGAAGTATGACTTCCCCCTTTGTCCCAAAGTCTGAGGAATCTGAAACTCTCCTTTCGACACCATATTTCTAGCCATATGTTGAAGTATCTAATCTGTACCTCTGTAACTTGCCCAGTTCCTATCACTGGAAGTAATCAATAGATTACTATGCTCAAGGTCTTGCACTGCAATCAAAAGGATAATTGCTAAAGCTGCAAAACCTCCATCCTTGTCTTTCCTATGTCATTGGTTCCTACATGAACTATGACTTCTGGCTGATTTCCCTCCCTTTACGGAATTCACAGCAGCAAAACAAGCTACTTTTTGGGGGGCGTGCTAATTTGTACTGCAAAAATGGCCAACAGGCTCCATCCCTTATTTCTGATTGGTCCCCTTGGAGGATAAGCCACACCCTGAAGTTTCACAAGAATGTGTCACTGGATCCGCCCATCCCAAGGTCTCACTGACTTTGCAAATTATAACTCAATCCACTTTGATTTCCTTAAGCGATAGAAGACAGAGCTCCCCAGAAGACAGCAAGGGCCAGCCAAAGTCCCGTACCCTAGTCCAAGTACATCCATCCCCCAGCTGGTGCCTTACCCCAGTCCAAGTGTATGCCTTCCCCAGCCAAAGTGCCTTACCCCAGTCCAAGTACTTCCCTTCCTTGGCCAAAGTGCCTTATTCCACCCAGTCCAAATGCATGCCTCCCCCAGCTGAAGTGCCTTACCCCAGTCCAAATGCATGCCTCCCCCAGCTGAAGTGCCTTACCCCAGTCCAAATGCATGCCTCCCCCAGCCGAAGTGCCTTACCCCAGTCCAAGTGTATGCCTCCCCCAGCCAAATTGCCTTACCCAACCGCAAGTGCATACTCCCCCCGCCACCCCCCCATAGATGGGGCATAGATGACGGATTGCTAATAGTTTATTGCGTATGAAATGAATAATGACAATGTCGTGACTTCTGGATATCATCCACTGCAACAATGTCCCTTGTAGGGGGTTGGAAGAATGTGATCCGTCTTTCATGAGTTCCCTCTCTCTCCTCCGATTTCCCCCCCCCCCCGTGTGTCTCTCTCTCCCCCCCCCCCCCCCAGCCTCTCGCTCTCCCCGCCCCCCCACCCAGCCTCTCTCACTCCCCCCTCCCCCTCACCCCAGCAGCGAGCTCGGGGCTCTGCGTCTCAGCAGGGAGCTCGGGGCCCGGCGGGAAGCTCGGAGCCCGGCGGGGAGCTCAGGGCTCGGTGGCCCAGCGGTCTGCATCTCAGCAGGGAGCTCGGGGCCCGGCGGGAAGCTTTAAGCCCGGCGGGGAGCTCAGGGCTCGGTGGCCCGGCGGGAAGCTCGGAGCCCGGCGGGGAGCTCAGGGCTCGGTGGCCCAGCGGGGAGCTCGGGGCCTGGCGGGAAGCTCGGAGCCCGGCGGGGTGCTCAGGGCTCGGGGTCCAGCGGGGAGCTCAGGTTGGGGCTGCTAAATCACCGGGGAAATAGGAGCTCCAGAAACAGGGAAATTATCTCCAGGCTTGGGGCTGCTCGGTCAGGGGACTAGCGGGGAACTCGCGGCTCATGGGAGACTCGGGGGCCCCGTCGGCCGGAGAAGCCCGCCGCCATCGGACACATGCTAGCCCCAGGGGCGGGGGGGTGTGGCGAGGAGAGAGTCAGATCCTCAGGTCCTGTTTCTGGCACCATGTGGATGGAATGATTCGGCTGGGAGGGCGGGGGCGGAGCTTGACCGGGTGCAGGGCTTAAAAATTGCAGTACAGGCAGAGGGGTCACGCAGCAGGACAGATGCCTGCCTGACAAAAGAAAAAGAGCAGTACAAATAGTTAGTCCCTTTTTTTTTACCCAAGGGTAACCCCTTGTTCTATGGTGTTGCTCAAATACCCTCCCCTGTGCCTCAGTCCCCATCTTCATTAAAAGCATTAATGTTGGACAAGTCCAGATTCCCAAATTTTCCTGACTTCTTCCATATTCCTCTGCTCAAGCAGCACAACTCTCTGGCACTACTTGCACATATATTGCTTCTGGATGTTTTGCAGATCCAGAACATCCCACACACACCAGTAGCCTTGCACTTGATCCTGCAATTACCTTCTGCAGTACTTTAGACTTAATGCCCTAGAAAATGGTTTGCACAAAAGCAGTCAATATGGCGAGCGCGGCCCAGAAGTGCACCACCCACCATATTGATAAAGGCTGAAAAAGAGGCTCCCTTCATATAGGAATTGCATTTAATGGGGGGAATTTTTCGGGGGCTCACTGGGTGTGTTTGATGGTGAGTCGGATAGGAATTTTTTTTTTGACAGTGGGTCGGGACCCCGCTGTCAACCCACCGCCACACGCCTTTCCCAGATGTCGGGTCTGTCAGCATTGAACAGACCCGACACCCAGCGACTGGGGAGGCAATTCAGGTCATTATGACCTTTGTTAACAGTCCATTAAGAAGTATTTTGAGCTCACCTTTACATTTTGTGAAGTCGCCCACGGGGTCCATGCTGCTCGGGGATCACGTCCGGTCAGCAGGGCGGGAGTTGAATGGCCATGGAATCATCTCATTACTGGACAGCTGCAAATGTGCTATAAAAGCTCCCATCTCACAGCTGCTCACTTTCCAAGTGCATAAACTGCTGCTTACTGCATTTGGAACACAGGTTGAGCTTTATACAGGTTGAAAGTGTTTGGAGCAAATACACTATTCAGTGACACCTCGTTGGAACAACCTCTCTCACCATTGACAGATCGCTTCCGTCATCTCAAGTACACCTGTCATCTATTACATCAGCATCGGTGCCCTTGAAACGATCATGCCCTGGTCCTCAGAATCTCACCACGATCAGCCCCAACACCAGCAGCACCAGGCACACCAGCAGCACCAACAACAACACCAACCTTCTCCGCAATCACCTGATGCTGCACAGGACACAGGTCATCAGCACCTGACCACATTGCTGACCAGGACGCCAGGGATGGCCTCAAGTGAAGTAAACCATGGTCAGGTTTACTTCACTTAACGCTGTATACCCTGACTGCCACATGACACACCAGGTTGACACCATCCCACACTAACACCATAAAGCTTCCCTACAATACCCAAGTCATTCCTTTCATACATCACCTTTGCAGGAGGTACCCTTATGTCTTACCAGTCACTGCAACGCACTAAGCCACTTCCAAAGGTGCACACAGATCCGTCCAAGAACGCAAAGGTTTCAATGTTTGACAACATGTTAACAGAAACTTTACATGAACATTGCATAAAACACCCAAGTGCCTACCCTTGTGTGTTGTTAGTTGGTATGCTTGGACTAGGATGAGGGTGAGTGTGAGGGTGGCTAGTGAGATGAGGAAGTGATAATGTAGATAGAGAGGGATGGGTGGAGGTGCAAGGTAAATTGGTGTGAGTAAGGATGTGCAGGAGTAGGGTAGGGAAGGCAGAGTGATGGGGATGTGATGAGTGGCATAGCAGGATGAGGTTGAGTGTGGCTTTGCAGTAACGTTTTGTGATCTACTGAGATCATTGAAAGGTTTGCGCCACTGCAGCCTGGTCCTCCAGATGACATCCCTGCTTGTGCCCTCCTGTACAATGTGCAACCAGGCTGCGTTGGTCTCCTGGGGAGGTCTCTTCCGCTCATTGGAAGGGAAGAGAACCTCCCTGCATGCTGCGACTCCCTCCATAAACATATGGGCTAGCAAGTAACATGGTACAAGCTACAAACTGTAGCTTATTCTCCACATAAACAGATCCCACTTTTTTTTCCCCATTGCTTTTGACTCCAATATTAAGTGGATGTTGTTATTTTTTGACATTGACTCCTTTACTGACTAAGCAAATCCTACAGGCTGCCCTCTTTAAAAAAAAAATGATTGATGTGTCACATCATCCCAGTGATTCTCCCTTATTGTTTGATGGGCCTATTCTGATGTAGTTATAGGAATTTTAAGCATCATCTATCTATTTGTAGTATTTGGGGAGTGAGGAAAACTTACACTGGTATTATTTTAATTGGTGATTATTTAATTAGTGGCTGAGTGGGTAGGACTTTCACCCCTCTCTGAGTCAAATGGCCATGGGTTTGAGTCCCATGGCCATTTGACTCCAGAGACTCGAGCCCTGTAATCCAGGCCAACACTCCCAGTGCCAGTACTGAGGGGGCACTGCACTATTGGAGAGGCAGTACTGCGGGAGTGCAGCATTGTTGGAAGAGCAGTACTGAGGCACTGCAACGCTGTCAGAGGGGCTGTACTGCAGGAATGCAGCACTATCAGAGGGGCAATACTACGGGAGTGCTGCACGATTGGAGGTGCTGACTTTCGGGTGGGACAACAAACCGAGGCCCCGTTTTCCCCCTCGGGTAGATGTAATAGATCCCAAGACCACTATATGTAGAAGAGCAGGGGGGGAGTTCTCCCCAGTGTTCGGGGACCAATATTTATCCCTCAACTAAACTCACTGAAAAACAGATTGGTCATTTATCACAATGATGTTTGTAGGACCTTGCTGTGTGCAAATTAGCTGCTGTGTTTCCTACATTACAACAGTGATTACACTTCATTGGCTGTAAAGCTCTTTGGTACGTCCCAAGGCGCTAAAGGTCGTGAAAGGCGCTATAGAAATTCAAGTTTTTCTTTTGTTTTAAGTGCATCTATATATATAAAAATCTATATCAGGCTTCAGGGGCCAAATAGCCCACTACTGTTCCTATTTCTTATGTTCATATGTTCTTTTCATATGCTGTATTATAAAATGTTCCCTTCACTTAATTATACTCAAGTTAGCCTCATTTGCAAGAGCACTGTGGGCCAGAATATAATCTTGTCTAAAATAAACAGAAATTAAAACAATATTGTGTATTGCTTAGCAAATATGATACATACTGCTTAATGTACAGTTGATTGAATTGTTTTTCGTATGTTGATCCAATTATCAGTAATAATGATAAATCATAATTTGGGATATTAATTGACTTTATAACTAGATCCATAAAAATACTTCCCCCCTCCCCCACCAAAAAAAATCTCCTTCATCTGCCCATTCTTTTTAGTCTCGCCACTCATCAAACCCTAACTAAAAGGGCTAGCAAGTAACATGGTACAAGGTACTTGGATATGCACTTGAAGTGTTGTAACCTACGAGGCTACGGACCAAGGGCTGGAAAGTGGGATTAGGCTGTACAGCTCTTTTTTGGACAGCACAGACACGATGGCCAAATGGCCTGCTCTGTGCCATAAATTTCTATGATTCTGTGCTTTGCAAGGTCCTTGGCAATGCCACTTTTGGGAAAGACATTGGGAGGCACAAAAAGAGGAGTCCATGAGATGGACTTTGACTTTGGCCAGCCAGTGGGTGGGGCGATCAAGCCGGCTGCCCAAGAACATGAGCAGATGCCCCAACCAATCATGATGGTCAGGTGTGAGGAAATGATGCTTTAGTTGTACTGCGCCTTGGTCAGACCTCATCTGGAGTACTGCTTTCATTTTTGGACTCTACTCAGGAAAGATATTGGAATGATACAAGATTTTAAACGATCAAATTATTTAGCTTGTTTTCCCTTAAATTTAGACGGTTGAGGGATTATCTGATCGAGGTATTTAAAATGATAAAGAGATTTGATTGGGTAGATTCAGAGAAGCTATTTCTTCTGGTGGGGGCATCCAAAACAAGAGGGTATCACCTTCAAATTAGGTCCTCTTGTAAGAGGCTGCACAGGTCTGTAGTCAGTGGTAGGGTAGAAATGCAATCTCCAGATGCTGTTCTTCTGAAAGCTGCAGATAAGTAACTCGAGGTCTACATACCCTATGTGCAGTGTAGGGACCTGCGAGCAGCTTAGTTAAAATCTACCACCTCCTGTAGTGGCTTAACAATTGTTCCATCTCTGTCCAAACAGAAATATTTAGCTTTCATATCCCGCTAAAGGGCAATCTAGATTTGGGAAATTGGACATATAACCTATATTGCACCATCTATGACTTCACTACCAGGCTATTCATTTTAATTAAAATGCAATATATCCACATTTCATAAAGCTATAGTATAATTCCATTGCTATGCAGTGGTGAATTTTGTTCCATTTTAAGAACATTCTGCATCACACTCTAAGGCTATGAGTTACATTGGTGAGAAGACTGGAAGCAAAACAAACCAACAAGCAAGGAATGATACAGAAGGTGGGGAGAAGAATTACTTGATTGGATCCATCTATAAAGGCATCTAATATTATACAAATCATTATTTTAACATTGATTAGTACTGATATTTAAACCAACATAGAGAAAATCATTCAACCAATTCTACATTAAGTAGAATATATCACATTCATATGTATGAAGAGTATATATGGTATTATTTCACTATCTATCCACTTCACTTTATAGGGCCCAAGTTTCCACACGTTAAAAAACGGGCGACCCTCCGAGCTGGGCGCCCATTTTCCGCACCTAAAACGGCGCCGGAAAAAAAACGCGCGATTCTGGAGTGCCCTGCAGCTCCTTGTCTGTTTGGCGCGGCGCCCAGGGGGGCAGAGCCTACATTCGCGCCGATTTTGTAAGTGGGAGGGGGCGGGTACCATTTAAATTAGTTTTTTTCCTGCCGGCAACGCTGCGCGTTGGAGCGTTCGCGCACACGCAGTGTGAAGGAAACATTGGCACTCGGCCATTTTTGTAGTTCTTTGTAGCTGTTAAATTTTTGAACATTTTTTAATAAAAGCACATTGCCATCAGCACATCAGCACTGAGGCTTCCTGCAGCAGTGAGAAGGCTAGAGGAAGCCTCAGAAAGTTGAGGCAGTCGTTTCCCTCCCCCTCTCCGCCCGCCGTCGGGAACGAACGGCTTTCTCCTCCCCCTCCCCCCGCGGGAACGAACGGCTTTCTCCTCCCCCTCCCCCCCGCGGGAACGAACGGCTTTCTCCTCCCCCCCCCGCGGGAACAAACGGCTTTCTCCTCCCCCCCCCCCCCGCGGGAACGAACGGCTTTCTCCTCCCCCTCCCCCCCGCGGGAACGAACGGCTTTCTCCTCCCCCCCCCCGCGGGAACAAACGGCTTTCTCCTCCCCCCCCCCCCCGCGGGAACGAACGGCTTTCTCCTCCCCCCCCCCCCACGGGAACGAACGGCTTTCTCCTCCCCCCCCCCCACGGGAACGAACGGCTTTCTCCTCCCCCCACCCCGCGGGAACGAACGGCTTTCTCCTCCCTCCCCCCCCCCCGCGGGAACGAACGGCTTTCTCCTCCCTCCCCCCGCGGGAACGAACGGCTTTCTCCTCCCCCCCCCCCCCCCGCGGGAACGAACGGCTTTCTCCTCCCTCCCCCCGCGGGAACGAACGGCTTTCTCCTCTCTTCCCCCCCCCCCCCGCGGGAACGAACGGCTTTCTCCTCCCTCCCCCCGCGGGAACGAACGGCTTTCTCCTCTCTCCCCCCCCACCCCGCGGGAACGAACGGCTTTCTCCTCCCCCCCCCCCCGCGGGAACGAACGGCTTTCTCCTCCCCCCCCCCCCGCGGGAACTAACGGCTTTCTCCTCTCTCCCCCCCCCCCCCCCCCGCGGGAACGAACGGCTTTCTCCTCCCCCCCCCCCCGCGGGAACTAACGGCTTTCTCCTCTCTCCCCCCCCCGCGGGAACGAACGGCTTTCTCCTCCCCCCCCCGCGGGAACGAACGGCTTTCTCCTCCCCCCCCCCGCGGGAACGAACGGCTTTCTCCTCCCCCCCCCCCCGCGGGAACGAACGGCTTTCTCCTCCCCCCCCCCCCCCCCCGCGGGAACGAACGGCTTTCTCCTCCCCCCCCCCCCCGCGGGAACGAACGGCTTTCTCCTCCCCCCCCCCCCCGCGGGAACGAACGGCTTTCTCCTCCCCCCCCCCCCCCCCGCGGGAACGAACGGCTTTCTCCTCCCCCCCCCCCCCCCCCCCCGCGGGAACGAACGGCTTTCTCCTCTCCCCCCCCCCCCCCCCGCGGGAACGAACGGCTTTCTCCTCCCCCCCCCCCCCCCCCGCGGGAACGAACGGCTTTCTCCTCCCCCCCCCCCCCCCCGCGGGAACGAACGGCTTTCTCCTCTCCCCCCCCCCCCCCCCCGCGGGAACGAACGGCTTTCTCCTCCCCCCCCCCCCCCCCCGCGGGAACGAACGGCTTTCTCCTCCCCCCCCCCCGCGGGAACGAACGGCTTTCTCCTCCCCCCCCCCCCCCCCCGCGGGAACGAACGGCTTTCTCCTCCCCCCCCCCCCCCCCCCGCGGGAACGAACGGCTTTCTCCTCCCCCCCCCCCGCGGGAACGAACGGCTTTCTCCTCTCCCCCCCCCCCCCCCGCGGGAACGAACGGCTTTCTCCTCTCCCCCCCCCCCCCCCCGCGGGAACGAACGGCTTTCTCCTCCCCCCCCCCGCGGGAACGAACGGCTTTCTCCTCCCCCCCCCCCCGCGGGAACGAACGGCTTTCTCCTCCCCCCCCCCCCCCCCCCCCGCGGGAACGAACGGCTTTCTCCTCCCCCCCCCCCCCCCCCCGCGGGAACGAACGGCTTTTCCTCTCTCCCCCCCCCCGCGGGAACGAACGGCTTTCTCCTCCCCCCCCCGCGGGAACGAACGGCTTTCTCCTCCCCCCCCCCGCGGGAACGAACGGCTTTCTCCTCCCCCCCCCGCCCCCCCCCCGTGGGAACGAACGGCTTTCTCCTCCCCCCCCCGCCCCCCCCGTGGGAACGAACGGCTTTCTCCTCCCCCCCCCCCCGCGGGAACGAACGGCTTTCTCCTCCCCCCCCCCCCCCCCCCGCGGGAACGAACGGCTTTCTCCTCCCCCTCCCCCCCGCGGGAACGAACGGCTTTCTCCTCCCCCCCCCCCGCGGGAACGAACGGCTTTCTCCTCCCCCCCCCCCCCGCGGGAACGAACGGCTTTCTCCTCCCCCCCCCCCCGCGGGAACAAACGGCTTTCTCCTCCCCCCCCCCCCCGCGGGAACGAACGGCTTTCTCCCTCCCCCCCCCCCGCGGGAACAAACGGCTTTCTCCTCCCCCCCCCCCCCGCGGGAACGAACGGCTTTCTCCTCCCCCCCCCCCCACGGGAACGAACGGCTTTCTCCTCCCTCCCCCCCCCCCGCGGGAACGAACGGCTTTCTCCTCCCCCCCCCCCCCCCCGCGGAACGAACGGCTTTCTCCTCCCTCCCCCCCGCGGGAACTAACGGCTTTCTCCTCCCTCCCCCCCCCCGCGGGAACGAACGGCTTTCTCCTCCCTCCCCCCCCCCCCGCGGGAACGAACGGCTTTCTCCTCCCCCCCCCCCCGCGGGAACTAACGGCTTTCTCCTCTCTCCCCCCCCCGCGGGAACGAACGGCTTTCTCCTCCCTCCCCCCCCCCCCCCGCGGGAACGAACGGCTTTCTCCTCCCCCCCCCCCCCCGCGGGAACTAACGGCTTTCTCCTCTCTCCCCCCCCCGCGGGAACGAACGGCTTTCTCCTCCCCCCCCCGCGGGAACGAACGGCTTTCTCCTCCCCCCCCCGCGGGAACGAACGGCTTTCTCCTCCCCCCCCCGCGGGAACGAACGGCTTTCTCCTCCCCCCCCCCCCCCCCCGCGGGAACGAACGGCTTTCTCCTCCCCCCCCCCCCCCCCCGCGGGAACGAACGGCTTTCTCCTCCCCCCCCCCCCCCGCGGGAACGAACGGCTTTCTCCTCCCTCCCCCCCGCGGGAACGAACGGCTTTCTCCTCCCCCCCCCCCCCCGCGGGAACGAACGGCTTTCTCCTCCCCCCCCCCCCCCCCCCCCGCGGGAACGAACGGCTTTCTCCTCCCCC